>NC_141553.1:33955000-34555000 GCF_021556685.1 Rattus norvegicus
TTTCAGGTTATCCCACTGGTGAATAAATGTCTCCTCTTTCCCACAGCCTGAAATGTGACCCTCAAGATCTGAAATATGCATTACCAGTACAACGGTCAAGAGGGGCAACCAGACTGAGGAAGCTTGGACGCCCACCTCCTGCATGAGTCACCCTCATCCCTGACTTGACAGCTTGCACCTGATGGGTTATATATGCAAGACACAACCTCTTCCTTATTCAAATCACTGACTTTTGGAATGGGGAAAATGCAAAGAGAAAGATCACTTTCACGTCACACTTACATCTAAGCTGCTTCTCTTTCTGGGAAGAGACGCCATGACCAAGGCGGCTTATGAAAGAAAGCATTTAATCAGGGGCCTGCTTACAGTTCCGTAGGGCTAGTCCATGGCCAGCGTGGTGCAGGAGGGCGGCGGCAGTCATGGTTCTGGAGCAACGGCTGAGAGCCTACACCCTGATCCACAGATGGGAAGCAGAAAGAGAACTAGGCTGGGCCTGAAGTTGGCTTTTGCAATCTCAAAGCTCACCTGCAGTGACACACTCGCTCCAGCAAGACCACATTCTCCTGCCTCAAATCCTTTTTAAAGAGTCAATCTTTAGGAACCAAACATTAAAGTATAGGAGCCTGCGATGGCTGTTCTTATTCAAGCCACTACAACTTACTATTCTGTGTTTTGTTTATTCTGCTTATGTAATTAGCCCTCCCCTGTTCTTTCTGAACTGTTAGCACATAGGAGGCATTCCACTGAGTAGTCTTGAATATCTGTGTAGAGCTAGGGCGACGGCTCAGTGGTAACAGAGCGTTTGCCGCGCAGCCCTGAGAACTACGTTCAGATTCCCATATAGAAAGCCAGACTTGACTTCATCCCAAAGCATGACCAGTTATTGATACACTGTGGTTACCTGCTTTCTGCTGACTGCCTCGCTCTCCTGACCAGAGCTCACTGCTGTCTGTCCTCAGGCTACTCAGTGTGAGGCGCACATGTAGGATGGTGTGGAGGACTTAGAAAGGGAGAGAGAGGGGAGCCTGAGGAAGAATGTGAGTAACTGAGGGAATCTGACAAGAAAGGGCTGAAGATTATACACCATATATCATATTGTCTTTGAGTCTTACCTAAGAGACACAAAAGAATACTAGAACTGATTTGCTTCTGAATTCTGGTCGGTCCTCTCTGAAAGTGACCCCACAGGAAAGCCTGGAGTTTTCCTTTGGCATGGGGCCTACTTCTTTGTGAAGGAATTCGGCTCTTCCCAACTCACAAACTAGTTTTGAGTCACTTCTAAGATGTTTCAGGATGTTTCTAAGATGCAGCTTCTTCTGACCCTCAGGTGTAGCCTGTGTTAGATACCAATCTCATGGCTGCCAGTAAACAACTTGTTCTTGCAACAAAAAAAAAAAAATGATTGAAGGAGGGAAGGGCCTATGGTCCTTACACTTGTAAATGTCACCGTGCACTGTGGCAGGGAGTGTTCTGGGGCTCGAGCAGCAGGGAGCTGCTCTTGTCTTGTCCACAGAGAGAAGCCAGGAGAGCTGAGTGCTTGCTGTCCTCAGCTGCTTTCCCTCTCTGCCGGCCCTAGGTTAGCACTGACCTTCTCTGTCTCCTTTCTCCTTTCTCCACAGAGCCCAAATAGGAGTTTGTTGCAGGAAGGTGGCACACTTTTTATTCAGAAGGGCAGAGAGTGACCATTTCAGGCTCTATAGTACCACACTGTCAATATCTCGGTAAACTGTCACACAGAATGGTTATGGCTTCCTTTCATTTTTTTTTTTTCTTTTTCTTTTTTTCGGAGCTGAGGACCGAACCCAGGGCCTTGCGCTTGCTAGGCAAGCGCTCCTCCACTGAGCTAAATCCCCAACCCCCCTTTCATTTTTTAAAACAACCTTTGGAAAGTATAAAAGGTACTGCTAACTTGAACACGGTATGAGAGTAGCCCTTGCATTTGGTTCGGTCTGAAAACTATGCTCTGAAGACGGCTAGTTGGTAGAAATGGTTCAAAGAAATGGCGTCTGCATTTAGAGCCTTCTTTTTCTAGTATTTTCTCAAACATGCGTATGTAAAACAATAACAATTATAATTACAATGTTATTATAACATTATTATTACTGGTGGTGGTAGTAGTAGTACTTGAGACATGGTCTTACTCTGTAATCTGGGTGGCCTGGAACTTTCCATGCAGACCAGACTGACCTTGAACTCACAGTGATCCACCTATTTCTGCTGGGATTAAGGGCTGTACTCTGCCTTGTTATATAATAAGAAAAAAATTAATTCTACTTTTTTTCTTTTTTAGAAGAAAAAGAAAAAAAAAGAGAGAATCTCTAGCCAAATGAAGCTGGCCTGAGACCCACACCGACTCATCAAACGGAGAGCAAACCACAGGGCTGGCCACACATGAGCTGTGGTGCTTGTGGTCGGCCTGGACTTTTTGAGTGTGTCTTCAGGTGACTGACAGACTGACAGACTAGCCCATGTAGTTAGGCCCCAGTCTCTTGATGCACAGGCTGCAGACATAGCTCAGGGCTATTTCTCAGCTTTCGGGAGCGTCATTTATTTATTTAAATGATCTAGAAACCTACAGCCAGTTTATCGAGTTGCGAATGTTTAGGACATTGGGTTGATTACCAACAAGACTACTGAGTTACAGAAGTGTACTCCATTCTTGTAATTTGGCAAACATAAATTTGCTTTAGTTATTTTAAAAAAAAAAAAGCAGCTCTTCACAGCTGGTAAGGAAACCGACTGTTGTGAGTGTGGGGCAGAGACATTTGTCTAACTCAGCCTTAGGGCCATAGGCGGCAGGTCCTACCTGCTGACAATTAAGATCCTTGCTAGACCGGGTGTGAAAGAAATGCGTGCAATAGAAGAGTCCTGCTTTGCAAATAGAGATTTAAGAAGTGTTTATTAAGTGAGTTGTCTGTGTTTGTGTTTATTAGCCAAATTCCAGAGGCTAAAGGGCCACAAGCCCAATCATTCATTCAGTAAATCCTGTGTGAAGCCATGCACCAAGAACTTTGAGTAAAATATCTAACCACAGTAAATGCATCTGTTCAATAAAGATGCAGGGTACATCTGGAAGGAGAAAGGGGATTTAGAATAATTAGCCTAGTATATGGTTATCTCCGTGGAACAGAGAGAGGGAGGCCTGCAACTAATTTTGTATCTCTCAACCTTCGCAAAAAATTCGAAATGGCACACACACACACAGGAATCACACACACACACACACACACACACACACACACACACACACACACAGGAATGACACACACAAATACATGAACTGCCATCTAAGGAGGAGAAAAGAGGCTAGAGTTCACTTTCCAATTCGAGTAGATATCCTGTAGCCTTTTATTAGTGAAAATCTCGAGTGAGCACAGGGCCACCCCCAGGCCACAGCAGATCCGAGACGTGGTGATTTGAATGTCAGTGCTCTCGTCTCTCGTTCTGCACAGAGGGCCCCATTGTCTGTTCTCTCCCCAGCTCAGCCGCCAGACCCCAGGTGCAGTACAGAAGGCTATTCTTCTTTTCTAGGAATGGGGGTGCCGGAGGAGCAGAAACCTCTAGAGTGGTTAGCTCACCTCCCAGGGCTGACAAGATCGAAGGTGAGATCGTACAGGGGCCATCTCTTTCTGGAATGGAAACCTTTGACCCACCCTGCTGATGCGCAGAAGACTGAGATGAATCTCAGGTTCCCTTCTGCTCACCCTAGCCTCCCAAGGAATTCCGTTTCCAAACCCATTTTCAAAACCCACAGGTAAGCCGGAAAGGAACAACGCTGTTGATTTATTTCCTTCATATTAAGGAATTTCTCAATGAGGTAACGTTCTACTCCCAGGCTGGTCACAAACTCCCGGAAGCGAGTATCACGTTTGCTAGACTTTCTCTTCCCAATTAATGACTCCGGACTCTGGTCCCGGGAGCTGCTTCTCTATTGACCCCTTGACGGTGACTACACAGGCACGCTCAGCAGTTTCCTTGCTAGCAACATCTAAATGCAGACATATTAAGAGCAGTTTTTCATAACTGATTAGAAGTCTGTCTGAGAGAGGAAATGGGATGAGAGCCATTCGTTATGCTCGATGTAAGATAATTTTGACAGGGAGCAGAAAGCGACCTGACATTGGTAGAAATGATAATTAAGTAATCTGTGACCTCAGCTTCCAGTCTGTGGGTTGAATATTCGTCCACCGGAAACCTGAGTTTGGAGCTCACATCTCCAAGCCCTCGCCACGGGGGCGCATTTAAGTTGGCTGTCATCCAGACTGTGGTTCCAGGAAATGAAGCCTCAACGTCTTGTACTGTAACCGTCTAGAAGAAAACACTCGGTGAATCCTGAAAGAAAAAAAAAAAAAAAGGCTTTGAGGAAAAGTCGAATGAAAGTTGAAAATCCTAACTGCTTTCAGTTCACTTGTGTGGAGGTTGCTGCTACCCTTGCAGCCTGTGAAGCTCGCGGGCGTTAAGCGAACAGCTAAGTTTCCCGTTTCCAAGCTCCTCCACGGTCCCACGGGTCACCAGGCTCCTCAGCTGGGAAGGCCTTGGAGCACGGAAGCTTTGAAAAACAAGACTGTGTTTACCGATTCACCTTCATGGTTACATGAAATAATTCTGTATTTTTCCCAGCAGAGACAAAAAAAAAATTTCGGTACCCTCTAAGCCAACTGTTACTTCATTGCTTGCGGCATAATGTTGAGAATAAGCACACTGCAAAGTGCACCAGAGTTCTTAATATTCATTTAAACTGTGGATCCGAGTCTCTGCAGCTAACAAAGAAAAACCAGTGAGTGGCAGGAAGTCTGAAAATCTTCCTTTACTATCTATTCATTCTTCTTCAACTGTCCCTTTCCGGTTAGGTCATGGCCCCGCCTCCCAGGCGTGCCCTAAAGAGTTGAATGACTGTAGAAAAATGGTGGTCTTGCCTAAAGCCCTAAGGGAGTTTTTAAGACAGCAGGGCCATGAGTTACAGTTGGATCCAGCCACTGCTCGCATGTCTGCCATGCTGTGACTGATGTGATCCACGGTCATGGAGAGGCTCTCCACTGCTCGTCTTTCAGAAGATGCAGTGTGGCTTTACTGACTGGGCAGTAGATTCCCTCCCTATTCCAAAAACACAAAGTTCATGTGCCCCGGTGGTGTGTAGATGAAATTTATTTGCCAGCTGAGGTGATTTAGTGGGTTTTGTTTTGCTTTTGACAGACAGCATGGTACTAAGGCTGCGGTATCCTCAGACCTAAACATGGAGTACAAGATATCATGAATTGAGGGCGTGACACCCTCTGTCTCTGGGCATTTCTTTCTAACGTGGGTTCTCTCTGCCCATCTGCCTCTGCACCTGAGCATATCTTTCATCTTCGTTCCCTGTGCATCATTTTAAAGATAGTTCATCAGTTAAGAGCTCTGGCTGCTGCTCTGGTTCCGTTCCCAGCACTCACACGGCGGCTCGCAACTGTCTTCAACTTAAGTTTCGGGGGACTTGACACTTTCTCCTGGAATCTTTAGGCGTCAGGCACACAAGTGATACGCAGACACACACGCAGTCAAAACACTTATAAAATAAAAAAATAAGAAAAAATGTTTTCTGGTGGGGCAGTGAAAGGTACCCTGATTCCTGGTTGAGACAGGTCGAATCCCCGGGAGACCCTAAAAGGGACAGCAGGCCCATTCCCAGACTCCTAGATCGGGGCCTCACTAGCTGCAGCTCCCCACAAACTCCTGTAGAGAGGTTTGATATAGACCAGTCACGTAGAGCAATGCCCCAAGCCCCTCTGCCACAGGTGAGGACGTGACCACAGGCTACATAGGCTCAGGACACATCAGTTACTGAGGCTCAGGACGCTTCAGTCACAGAGAACAACGCCCCAAACTCCTCCTCCACAGGTGAGGACGTGGTTGGCTCAGGACAGATCAGTCATAGAAACAGGACCACGCCCCTGAATATGTAGATGAGGTTTTCCCAAGCTCTCAGACCAAACCAATATATCAGCTGTCAGACACTGACCAATCGAAAAAACTGTATTTAAGAGTCGTGTTCAAAATTAAAGGTGCGCAGGAACTATTCCTTCGTCAGAGAGTTTCTGTCGGAAGAGCTGTAACACTCCCGCTTGGAGAAGAGATCTGCTGTCCCGAAATCATCGCTGCCAGAAGCTCCCTGCACCCGTCAGCTAGTCAGTCTCTGCTGGCTCAGCCCAACCCCGGGCAATCCAAGCGGCAGCGGTGGAAAGAAGGACCTGCATCTGGGGGTGGCGAAAGCTGTCCCCCCTCCCTGCCCAAGTTCTCTCCACCTCGCCTGAACCTGAGCTCCTAGCCAGGCAAGAGCTTGCCGCGGAGAGCCCCAGGCACCAGAGCCCTACACTTTCTTTAAATGTCCTACCCTGGGCTTTGGCTTTTTCCCACCCAGCCCCCAACTTTGTCAGTCATTGATTCAAGGTTGGATTGAGTGCCAACCACTGTATGTTGTCTCTACGAGTTATGAACTTCACCGTCTACCCCAAAGCTGAATGAAGTAGCCTTTTCATATGGGTAGCCCCCACCCAGACTGAGATGGGTTTTTCTAAGGACATCTATTATGCCTACGTTACATATCAGCAAAAACAGAACTCCATCCCCTTCTGGTGTGGGAAGAAGGACCCTGTGGAACAGCTGGTTCCTGGCCTAAAGAGAAATGAGATAGTAACCAGTCAAAATGAAACGCTCTCTCTCTCTCTCTCTCTCTCTCTCTCTCTCTCTCTCTCTCTCTCTCTCTCTCTCTCTCTCTCTCATTCTCTCTCTCATTCTCTCTCTCTCATTCTCTCTCTCTCACATTCTCTCTCACATTCTCTCTCTCTCATTCTCTCTCTCATCCTCTCTCTTCATTCTCTCTCATTCTCTCTCTCATTCTCTCTCTCTCTCTCTCTCTCTCTCTCTGTGTGTGTGTGTGTGTGTGTGTGTGTTTATGTGTACATGTGTACACTAGGCTGGAACTTGCCAAGTATGCTAGGCTTGTTGGCAGTAAGTTCCAGAAATCCACCTGTGTACACATCTCAGTTCCACACAGAATAAACGCATGTCCCGCCACACTTGGCTCACCCATTCTTTTCTTTAATGTCGACCTTGGTGATTGTGTTTGCAACACAATCACTGTGCCAACTAAGATCTTTTCCTCACCACACACGTGGCTCTTAAAGCGTAGAATAGAGCTGAAAAGATTTGTTAGTTGGCCAAGGTTATGAACTTCCCGCAAATCTACAAAGACTGCAAATGCTGTTCAGACCCGTGGCTGGGTTTTTCTGAGTTTACTTCTTGTCTTCAATAGTCAAAATATTCCTAGGGCCTTAGGCTCATCTAACTTCTAGACTCCTCAGCCTGAAGAAACCTTCCGCGCCAACACAGGCCACCTGCGTGCCAGTACTAATAATGAATTTCCTTAGGAAATACATGCCAGAAATTATTTTCCCCTAGAATGCAGTATCACACTTTCTAAGAATTTCTTAATTGCCCATGGTTACTGGAATTCTCCTGTTTCAAACCAATAATTGTAGTATTGGGAAACTCAGAAGACACGAGGAAAGGCAGGATTCATTATTAATGAATGTGCTGTTGCCATCCAAGGAAACACAGTGGGCTTAGTGCTCAACTCACTCCATCTACCCATTAATGCATCCACGTTCCCTGCTGCTTATGGCCACTCCTGCTGGGCTCACCAGAGAGGAAGAAGCTATTAGCAAGCACATTGTGGTTTTAATGAAGCTGCCCTTTCCTATGGAAGAGTTTTACAGGTCCCACCTCAGTACACATGGAGATATTTTCTGCTATTACTCCCGTTACAGAAATGGATTACAACGATTTGTTTTAAAATACGGACTAATTAAACTTTATGTATCTAATGCACTGATGTATTTTCACGAATTTTTTCAATTTAAAAATGAATAGACTTCATGAACAATAGTGATGTCACCACACCCACCCCGATTTCCCTCTTCCCCTTGTTCTCTTTCAACTGAAAGCCCATATTAGTTTCCCAGGGCTGTTGGGACAAAGTATCTGAGGTGGAAGCATCGAGGCCAGAAATTCTTTTTCTCAAAGGGCTGGGCTGGAAGTTTGAGGTCAGCAAGTCAACACGTCAGCAGGTTGATTCCTCGAGTGAAGGAGTTCTAATTCTTTGACCCACAAATGATTGTCATTTTGTGGTATCGTCATGTGGGGTCTTCTTGTTGGACACACCAGCATTCAAATCTCTTCGTAAGTGGACACTAGTCTTACTAGAGCATGCCCTACCACAATGGCCTCGTTCATTTTCAAAGGCCTTCTCTCCAAGGCTTTGGAAAAGCTTTGGAAATATGGAGAATAATGACTGCAACACATGAATTTAGGAGATAGGAAGGGTGGTTTCCAAGGAGCCAGCAGAATTCATAGTCAGGACCTCACATCTGAAGGATCTGGACCTTAGCTTTAACAGTGGCTGTCCATATTGACTTCAAGTTCTCCCGTATGTGAGTGGTTCATAATAACTCCTGGCACAGGAGAAGCTACGACTTCTCACACAGAAAACTCTCCACATTGGCTGTGATGCCATGCTTTCCTTTCAAAATGAATAAATTCAACTTTTCCTTCTGGAAGAAAGTCTGACAATGTACTACAAAAATGGGGAAAACATCTCGGCACTCACAGTGAGGTGAGCCGAAGTGATGATTTCTTAACTTTCTGTAATTCGCAAGTTTCTTTTATTCTCAGAAATTAAAAGGACTTTTGCTTTGGGGCACAGAGCGGCTTGTGATTCGCATGTGGCAGATTCTAGTTCAGCCTGTATCTTGCCACATTTATATCCCATCCTAATGTTTTCTCCCCCGTTTGAACCAAAGACAGCTTTTGCTGTCTGAACAATCATGCTTCCAAATGCAGGTACTTCATACATTCAAGCAAACCTTCATCCGACGCCAACGTCCTTCTTTACTATACAGTAGTACACGTGTTCTGGAGAAAATGTGCTAGTCATGTGAATAGCTCCACTGGACAGCCACGGTCTCTAGGTGTTGTCAAATGCTCAGTGTCCTCCACAGGGTCATGTACCTAACAGTTCCCATCTTGTGGTAGTGTTTGGAACATTTGTGGAACCTTCTAGGAATAGGCCACTGTGGTAGTGACCATTGTTGGATTTATAGCCCAGTTCTATAGTGCCAGGTCAAGCCCTCTGATTTCTTGATTGTAGAGTCATGAAGAAGCCATACTATAAGCTTCCGGTGCCGTGGACCAAGCCAGTCCCAGCCACTATACTTTCCCTGCCATAAAAGACGGTATCCCTTAAACCATGAGTCGGCATACACTTTCCATCCATTAAATTGTTTCTCTTGGCTTCTCTGTCACAGCAATGAAAAATACAATATGCCCAATTCTCCTGGACCATCTGTTCTACCTAACCATTCTCCTTATCCCTAGTCCACATTACCCCCCACTCTCTTCAGCAGATATTCCAGCTCCTACTGCTTCACGTAAGTTGTATAAAGTGTCACGTCTATTCCTTCCCTAACTGCATCCTCTTTATTTTGTGTCTGCCCTGTCAGGACCATCATTCTTCACTGGGAACACAGAGGCTCTAGCAACAGCAAGCTGCTTAATCATATACCACAGTGAATCTATCTTGTGACCTTTGACATACAAAATGCTTTCTCTTTTCTCAAGGTCTCTGCCATTGACTTAGTTTGCATTTAAGATTTGGCTCAAATATCATCATTCTCGGGGTTGGGGATTTAGCTCAGTGGTAGAGCGCTTGCCTAGCAAACGCAAGGCCCTGGGTTCGGTCCCCAGCTCCGAAAAAAAAGAAAAAGAAAAAAAAAATCATCATTATCTTCAATATCCTGCTAAAATTCACACGGAAGCTTAATCTGCAGTGTGGCGGTAACAAAATTTAGGGCTTTAGGGGAAGTGATTATGCTTGAGGGCTCTGATCTCGTGAGTGGGATAAATGGTTGTTGTATAAGAGAGCTCTCAGAATGCTTCCAGGCCAGTCTCAGCTGCTCCTCTGCCGTGTGAAGTCATAAGAAGATGATGTAACCTTAGAAATAGACATCTTCTACCGCAAGACAAATTTGCTAGTGCCTTGATCTTGGCCTTTCTAGCAGCAGACCTGTGAGGAATGACTTACACGCTCTGAAGTATTTTGTTATAGCAACAAGGGCAGACTACACAGCACTCCCACCACACTCGGGTGGGGCTGGGCGCCTCTTCCTGCCCCCACCTCAGTCTGTCCTGGTCACTGTTGTATTGCTGGGAAGAGACGCTGTAACCAAGCAAAGTTTTGTAAGAAAGCATTTAATTGCTTACAGTGAAGACCCCTCAGATCTCCAATCCCTTTCTGTTCTGTTGACAGCCACACTTTTCTCTTTGGGGCTGGTTCTACACCCTGTAGCAGCTTTTCTTGGCAGGTATGCCGCAACTCTGTGACATTTTAGATTCTCCAATACTATACAGGCTTCACCTTCATAGTTTCCCACAAGTGCCTCTCTGGGCCTCCAAGCAGAAACATCCTTGCCCTCGACACAGGCTTGGCCTCACCTTTCCTTAGCCCCAGAGGGAGATTCCACAGCCTTTTATTTTATTTTTTTGTCTTTGACTCCTAAAACCAGAACAACAGGGCCAGAGCTGCCAAGGTCTGCTGCTTGATGGGGCTAGGACTTGACCCTCTCCTTCAGTTACATTTGGACCAATCAACTTTTTGTTTTTCCATATTTTTCTTTCCTACTTAACGCATTTCTTTAATTCCTTTCCACAAGTTGGAAGCTTAACTGGGTGGGGTTTTTCCCTAAGGTCACCACTCCCTTTATTTTATTTAGCATTAAGCTTTTATTTATTTACGCATTTATTTTTGAACTTTTTATCTCCTTGATCACTGAACTTAACTCCATTATACCCCCTGATGCATCTTTTCTCTTGAAACTGCAAGACCTGTGGCGGGACACATGATGTTTGGAGAGAGTATACACAGGACTCAACAGACAGTGCTGGTATGCTTGCATAGATAGCTTTGCAATGCTTCGTTGGTCTTGTGAGTTTTCGCTGATCAAGACACAGCAAAGAACTCCTGGTGTCCCAGATGATCCTGGTCACTCCCGCTGACTTGTGCCAATTCAGCAGAGGCCTGGCCGGTTCTGCTGGCTCACGCTACCACTGCTGACTCCTGTTTGCTATCCTGACACTACTGAACTGAACTGTTGGTGTCCTGATCAACGGAGATTGGAATTGCCTAAAAGAACTGCTTCTAAACAGGTCTGCATCCCCTTGTATTATTTACTATCTTTTCTCCATTACCTTTGAATGGTAGGCTAAAAGGGAGGTCAATGCACTTGTGAATCCTTATTAAAAGTAGGTTTTAAAAGGTCTAAGCCTACATGTGAGTGCTGTTTACTGGCTTGATCCTCGTGGTCTACTCAGCCCAGGACTACCAGACGAGGTTGGTGCCACTCACAAAGAGGTGGGCCCTCCACGTTAATCATGAATTAAGGACATACTCTGCAGGCTTGACTAGAGCCTAGTCTTCTAAAAGCATGTTCTCAATTCAGGTTCTCTCCTGATGATGCTAGCTTGTGGCAAGTTGACATAAAGCTAGCCACCACAAAATCTAATGTTATTTTACGAAAACAAGTCATTATTTATTGAGGTATTCATCCTTCGAGAAGAGCAAGTTTGTTATACCCAGTCACACTGCTTGTTAACTGCTGAATCTGTCCAGTACAGAAGACGCCAACACAATCGATGCCCTGAAACTAGCCCACTTTTATCTTCCATTTGGGTGCTGGATGTGGGCAACAGCTTAATCGTTTTTCATTCTGTGTATATTAGTTTTATAGCTACAAGGAACAAAACACATCCTTGTGGATATAATACAAAATAATCTTGCTGAACGTAATAGGCAAGCTCACCAAATCAGTGGGGTGAACAGAAAGTACGACAAGGGGGCACCAAATTCAGCAGGTCACTGTTTGCCCCATAGGCACTGTTTCCGAGAAAGTGGGAGGCCTGTTTTCTTTCATAATGTTCCCACTGGGTAGATTGCCCATCCTCTGTGGATTAGTCAGACAACTGTGTGTGCCTCTGATTGGCTAAGCCTTGAAGAGCCTATGTGAGTTCATATGGTTCTTCACTTAGTGAGGATATAATCTTTGCAATTTAGTCAGGGAGACTGGACAAATTCTTCAAAAAATGGTACTAGCTGAGATAATGGCCCTTTTTTTTTTTTCCTAAGGAAAGTCACTGTAGTTCTGTTGCGTCTACCAGGCCCAATAGCACAGAAGACAGATTAAAAATGGAAGAGTGGGGGTTGGGGATTTAGCTCAGTGGTAGAGCGCTTGCCTAGCAAGCACATAGGCCCTGGGTTCGGTCCCCAGCTCTGAAAAAAAAAAAAAAGAAAAGAAAAGAAAAAAAGAAAAAAAAAAAACCCAGAAAAGTGAGGATGTCCACTCAGTGGTGGAGCACTTGCCTAGTATGCAAAAGGCCCTAGGTTCAATCCTCAAAACTACAAAACACTAGGAAAACCTCAAATCACGAAGAATAAAGTATGAATGAATTTCCCTTGGGCTTCCAAAAACCAACTTTCCAAAAAGCTATCTTTAAAAAAAAAAAAAAAAAAAAAAAAAACCAAGATTTTTAAAATTTACATGTTATCCTCTTTCCCAGTTTCCCGTCCATAAGCTCCCTATCCCATCTCCTCTCCCCCTTCTTCTATGAGGGTGTTTCGTACCCATCCACTTACCCCCTTCCCACCTCTCTGCCCAGACATTCTCCTACACCGGGAGGTTGAGCTTTGGCAAGACCAAGGGCTTCTCCTCCCATTGGTGCCCAATGGGGCCATCCTGTGCTCCATACACAGCAGGAGCCATGGGGCTGTCCATGTGTACTCTTTGAATGGTGGTTTAGTCACTGGGAGCCCTGGTTGGTTAGTATTGCTGTTCTTATGGGGTTGCAAACCCCTTCAGCTCCTTCAGTTCTTTCTCTAACTCCTCCATTGGGGACCGCATTCTCAGTTCACTGGTTTGCTGCTAGCATTGCCCTCTGTATTCCTCAGGCTCTGACTGAGCCTCAGGAGACAGCTATCTAGGCTCCTGTCAGCATGCACTTTTTGGCACCAGCAATATTGTTTGGCTTTGGTGACTGTATGTATATTAAATCAAGATCAGATAAACAGCTAAACAGTCACATAACTCCTAAAAAATAGACGCAGTTATTAAAAGTCTCCCAATCAAAAAAAGCCTAGGACCAGATGGGTTTAGTGCAGAATTCTATCAGACTTTTATAGAAGACGTAATAGCGATACTCTCCAAACTATTCCACAAAATAGAAACAGAAGGAACACTACCCAATTCCTTCTATGAAGCCACAATTACACTTAAACCTAAACCACACAAAGACCCAACAAAGAAAGAGAACGTCAGACCCATTTCCCTTATGAGTATCAACACACAAATACTCAATAAAATTCTCATAAACCGAATCCAAGGACACATCAAAATGATCATCTATCATGATCAAGTAGGCTTCATCCCAGGGATGCAGGGATGGTTCAATATATGTAAATTCATCAGTGTAATCCACTATATAAACAAATTCAAGGATAATAACCACATAATCATTTAGATGTTGAAAAAGCATTTGACAAAATCCAACAACTCTTCATGATAAAACTCTTGAAAAAATCAGGAATTCAAGGCCCATATCTAAACATAGTAAAAGCAATATACAGCAAACCAGGAGCCAATATCAAACTAAAGGGAGAGAAACTTGAAGCAACCCCACTAAAATCAGGAACTAGACAAGGATACCCACTCTCTCCCTACCTATTCTATATAGTACTTGAAGTCCTAGCCAGAACAATCAGACAAGAAAAGGAGGTCAAAGTAATACAAATTGGAAAGGAAGAGGTCAAAATATCACTATTTGCAGATGGTATGATAGTATACTTAGGTGACCGCAAAAGTTCCAGTAGAGAACTAGTAGGCTTAATAAACAACTTCAGTAAAATAACTTGATATAAAATTAACTCAAACAAATCAGTAGCCTTCCTCTACTCAAAGAATAAACAGGCTAAGAAAGAAATTAGAGAAATGACACCCATCACAATAGTCACAAATAACATAAAATACCTCGGTATGACGCTAACCAAGCAAGTGAAAGATCTGTATGACAAGAACGTCAAGTCTCTGAAGAAAGAAATTGAAGATCTCAGAAGATGAAAAGATCTCCCATGCTCATGGATTGGCAGAATTAATATTGTAAAATTGGCCATCTTGGCAAAATCAATCTACAGATTTAATGCAATCCCCAATCAAAATTCCAACTCAATTCTTCATAGAGTTAGAAAGAGCAATTTGCAAATTCATTTGGAAAAACCAAAAACCCAGCATAGTAAAAACTATTCACAACAATAAAAGAACTTCTGGGGGAATCTGTTGCTGTAAAAAAATAAAAAATAAAACAGTCTTTTATCCCCCACTAGGTCTGGCACCTCAGTGCCCCAAGATATCTGCTAGATACCTTAATCTCAGTCAGCAAAGCCTCTCACCCGCTTTGCTCCATCCCCTATCACACTGCCGAAGGCCTCTCTCTGAGCCTGGCAGCAACCCCTCTACCTATCTAGTTCCCAAGGCAGGTTTCCATGACAGAAACACACATCCCAATTCTGTGGTGGCCCAGTGTCTCTAACAGTCACACACTTTCCTACACTCAAACCCTCACATAAAAGAACACACAACACAATAACCTTTGACCCAATTGATAAGATATAATTGCCCACCTAAATACACAAAGCCCAGTACACATCCATTGTAGAGGGCTGTTGTAACATTCGCCACCATAAGATGGCGCTGGCTTCCACTGCGCCCCACGTGGAAGGCCAGGATAGCTTCCGCCATTACAAGATGGCACTGGCCTCCGCCACGCCAGCCGATTTTCTTTCAGGAAGTTAACTGTGTGCGCATGTGCAAGAGTGCCTTCGTGCCAGGTCTTTGCCCACTCCGGGGCGTGCCTAATGAGATCATGGGTAAGTGACCAGTCAGGTGTGGATGCGCTGCGCTAGGGTGTATATAAGCCGCACCATGCGGGTGCGCGGCGCTCTCCTTAAGATTCAAATAAAAGTTTTGGCTGCAGCAAGGATTCGTATGTCCCCACGTGTTTTCTTGCTGGTGAGACAGCGTGGGATATTTGGTGCTGAAACCTGGAAAGCCACGCCATCGCCAGGTGCCGAGAGGTCCCTCCGTACGTGGAGAGAATCCAGAAGCTACAGGACGCGGGTAGGCCCTGAGAGACAATGTTTAGCCTTGATCTGTTCCACCTCACTCCCTTGCTAGATGTGGCGGAAGCCTCTATTATTGTTTTGGCAGCCCTCGGGTTTTTTCTATTGGCCTTTGAGTTTCTAGCTACCACCAGGCAGCGTCAGAGGTCGCATGGGAGCCGCCCAGCTGTAACAGCAAAGCAAAGAGCGCGGGAGGAGGGGCAAGGTGGCGTGTCAGAAACAGAGTTGGGTAAAAAATTAAAGAGCTCAAGGAAAGACAAGCAGACAGTCCCCTCTGCGGAGGTGAGAGAGTGTGGAAAAAACGCCCCAGGAGAGAAAAAGGGAGGAGATAAAAGGAACACAGTATTTTGGGAGAAAAATTTTGTCTTTGTGCTTGTAAAAGGTGTGATTAGGCCCTGGAAGTTTCACAGAGTCATACTGATCAGACTTGATAGAGGTAGACCGCCTGAAAATTTATTCAGGAGAATCAAACAAAAGGACATCTCAATGCCCATGCATAGCTTGATGGAGTTAATGTAATTGGGTTGTGAGTAAAAATATTCAGGACTGTGTTTCACTTCCATACCATTTGTGAATGTCAGTCGTGCTGCTCAGATAATATATCTCAGTATCTTACAGGAATTGGGTTTCAACACGTTGATGGACTAGTCCAGCAATTGAGACAATCCATCATCCATATCAACTCCACTCGAGTTGGATAGTCACCGTGAAAGTGGTGGGAAAGAGAAAATCCTACCTTTCTGCTGACACCATCTAGTTTTTCCCTCTATGTGTATTGTCTGTCCTTGGTGCACCAGGATGTCCTTGTATGTCAGTTTATGTCTGTGGTTTTTGTTTCTTGTCGCTTAAATATTTTGTGTTTCATGTTCAAAGAAAAAAATGATAAAAACTTTATCTGCTGGTCGTTCACATCTTGATATGGTCTTAATTCGTTTCAAGAAGGGAACAATGAATAAAAAGCAGTTTCAATTGGCTTTTGGACCCTACATCTGTAGCTAGAAGCCTAAGTCCACTGGGCAAGCTCCCCCGGGGGCTGGCTAAATGTTTATACTAGCCGATCCTAAAGGCACCAGGAGCTTCACAGCTTCTATGGTAATAAGACTGATGGCTGTTAATCTTAGAAAAATCTTTGACTGTGATTATTGGACTCAACAGGTGACAAGGTGCTTCTCTTAAAATCATAGCTAAAAAGGTAAAAAATGGTGTTTGGTCTAAATATTAAAGATATGTGTAGTCACTTCAATTTGTTTCTGATTGGTTTTAAATGTATAAATATGCTCTACTTGCCTTGGTTATGGACTATTGGCTTTCAAGTTATTGGATATGGTTAAAAAGGTATAATATTGGCAACGAAAAGTTGACATAAAGCTGGTAATTTAGATAGAGTCATTCTAGACAACATGCGGCATGAACCAACCTAGGGAAACAGATCTAAATTGAGATAATATTTTTATGGAATTCTTATTCTAGAAACCAGGCTTCTAAAAGAACTTAGGACAATGTCTCTTTGTTGAGGTATTGGAGACTACACCATCGTGCGTTCATATATAGGAATTGGCAGTCAAACTTTGTACTAGATTGTTGGAGGTCGAGTTTTGCTTTCCAAAGTTGTGGTTTGCCCTGAAGCTATCTATATTTTGATGCTAATTCCACTGCCCCAAGAACAGCTGCCTAGTCACATACTCAGAACTCAGGTGACTTCCCAAAGTTGTGGTTGTGCTCTGGTGTTACAAGGAGAACTTAAGGATTTGATTAAGGATTGCCAGTGTTACATTGACTAACTCAAACTTATTTATAATTGAGGAAAAATCAAACAGGTAGAGATTGTTACAGGATTTACGAAGGATTGATGAGGTTTTGGAACTTGTGAGAACATTACAGCCAGTCTGTTTACTCCAACTGCCATTTCAAGATAGATTTAGAGGATTGATTTTGAGATTTCATTTTGTGAGCTTGCTTATAATTTTAGAGAGCCCATAAAGTGATATCATTAGGAATGGCTAACAGCCTTATATTATGTAATTTTGTTGCTTCTTCAATGTAAGGAGTTAGAACTTTAAATCTTTCAGTGTATATGGAAATTTTTACTACAAACCTTTGCTCTCAAAATGAGCTTTAATATTTGGGGAGTAGCTGTTACACTACTCCAGAAAAGAATATCTGAAACTAATTTTAAGCTTCTAAAGATATGTTAATTGGCTAAGTACCTCACCTTACCAGAGGACTTAAGCCTTTGTTATCCACATTAGAAGTAAAGCTTCAGTTGTGTTAATACAAAATTGTAGACTAGAGTCATGGAAGTATTTTAAAAAGAAAACCTGGTAAAACATATCTTATTCCAAACAACAGTTAATTGGTTATTACAAAATACTGATATTTGGCCTATTACATATACAAATTTTTCAGACAAAATTGATAATTTTACTCTTTACATGCTTTTGTACTTCCTATATATTTGTGCATACAACCCATAGGAAATGCGCTTAGTGTATTTATAAGTGGTTCATCTAATGAAAAGACTACATATATGATTGGATCACTTGTTTATTCTCCTGAGTTTCCCCTGCTTCAACACAGACTATTAAATTACGTGCTGTAGCCACTGTTTTTAAAATGTTTAAAAAATCAAGCTTTCAATTCACATACTGATAGCCAATGTGTGGCTTGTGGTTTACAATTGATTTCAATTACTTAATGCTTTATTAGAGACAGGTTTTCCACTTAAAATCAATAAGTGATTTCAGTGTGAATGTCTGACAACTCACTGTCCTTTCAGTGCTCTGGCTCAGACAACTAAATTAAACCTTAGACTCATACCTAACTTTGAAAATGGTAATAGAGTTGATATGAAAAAAAGAAGACTCCATTTGCTTACTTTAAATTCTCAGCCTCGCCCTGCCAGCTCAGAGATTTCTAGTAAGACTGAAATTGGACAATATTTACAGGATTTGACATTTCTAATTAATGCTTATGTTTAGGTAAATAAAGTTTGTGAGGTGCTAGAGAGATGGCTTAGTGGTTAAGAGCACTAAATACTGTTCCTTTATAGGCCATTTAAGAACTCAAACTGGATTGCCTGGGCTCCTTAACAAGGGAGGACAATGATACCAGACAGATTGTAGGCCTTACATAGGAACAATTAGTCAAAAAATCTCATTCTTTATAAATACAAGTGCTCAGTGTCCTCAATTTAATCCTCGAGGACTTACCTTAATAAATAATATCTTTACTATATCTTAATAAATAAAAAGGGGGAGTTATCCCTGTATGCTAAATAATGCTCCTTTTATTTCAGTTTTAAAATTTGGATGCCAAAGTTTATGACACCCTACAACTAGGCATACTTCTGCCTAGGTGAAATAGAGAGATCCACATATTGACATGATCCTGTCCAGATATTTTATATGGGGAAGAAGGAATGTTTGTGTTTTTTCTACAGGATGCTACAAGAGTGTGCCAGCTGCCAGAGGTGGTTGCTGAGACTTGCTGATCCTGGTTGCATAAAGATTCAGCTCTCTCAAGTTAATTAAAAAAAAAAAAAGATTCAGCTCTCCTGGTTCGGGTCCCTGGAGTCATTCCTCTGCCCTGAGAGGAAGATGAAAGATTCCCCTTCATCCTTTGTCATCGCAGAGATTTTGCCGTTGCTACAGTCAGTGTTACCGCTGCGTGTATCCCGTCCCACTATGGCCCGCTCTCTGACGCTCTGTGCACAGTTGCTTGCTGGAGAAGACTGGACTCCAGCCGTTGCTGCCTCCCTCATTTCCCTGGTGACTCTTGCTGCCTTAACTGGTCATTTTACAGACTGTAGCTTCACAGGAATGCCACCTGTGTGAAGCTGCTGTGGACTGGGGAACTCTGTCCTGGTTATACAGATCTCAGACATGGTTCCGTTGCCTGCTGGTTGTTCCAGAGAAAAATGACTGATCCTGAACTGTCCTGGAAAAGACCTTGACACTTTCGCTGCTATTGTAGCAGCCATTACTGCTGCAGACATTGTGTCTACAGTGTCTGGAGTTATCCTCCCCCAATCTATTGTTAGACAAACACAGTGGGTGAACTTTCTGGAGTAGTTGCTAACAATTGGGAGTTCAAAATTTTATTATAGGAGTGGCTTGACTACGGCCCTTGGTGGTAACAGCTGAGGAGGACCAAATGAGGTGCCCACTACTTATTGGGAGTGGCTCTGTTTGGTGCAGCCCTATGCTGTGGATTAGTGTTCATGCTATGGTTGGTTTGCAAACTCAGATCTCAACAGAAACGTGACAAGGTCGTTGTCACTCAAGCACTTGTGGCCATTTGAACAAGGGGCCTCCCCTGAAATTTGGTTATCTGTCTTCTAAAATTAGTCGGTATCTGAATTCTCTGCTCTTGCACCCCATGGATCTGTGGATCCATTGCACTGGGATGAGAGAGACTCTCTCTCGGTATCTGAGTTCTCTGCTCTTGCACCCTGTGGATCTGTGGATCCATTGCACTGGGATGAGAGAGACTCAATGATTCCTTTGATCAGCCCTTCCACATCGCTGAGGTTTCCTCATTGCACGCGATAGGGTGATCATGATTTGTTATAAAAAAAAAATAATAAGGGGGAGATGTAGAGGGCCGCTATAACATTCGCCACCACAAGATGGTGCTGGCTTCCACTGCGCCCCACGTGGAAGGCCAGGATAGCTTCCGCCATTACAAGATGGCGCTGGCCTCCGCCACGCCAGCCGATTTTCTTTCAGGAAGTTAACTGTGTGCGCATGTGCAAGAGTGCCTTCGTGCCAGGTCTTTGCCCACTCCGGGGCGTGCCTAATGAGATCATGGGTAAGCGACCAATCAGGTGTGGATGCGCTGCGCTAGGGTGTATATAAGCCGCGCCATGCGGGCGCGCGGCGCACTCCTTAAGATTCAAATAAAAGTTTTGGCTGCAGCAAGGATTCGTATGTCCCCGCGTGTTTTCTTGCTGGCAAGACAGCGCGGGACAATCCATCCCTTAAGAACATTAATAACAACCTGTAAATACGTAGAGCAGAATCTTAACATCACCTGCCATACTGTCCTGCCATGGCTTCTCTCCCTATCCCTCCTGTCTCTTCCTCCTTTCCATTCCAGTCTCCTCCTCTTCCTTCAAACTTTTCTCCCACCCGTCCTTCCTTCTCATCCAATGACAGGCCTCCTTCTATCTTGTACCTGCCTCACCCGTGACATCATGCCACAGGAATTACCATCCCTGACCTCAAGCAGTATTAGAGAGCAATAGTGATAAAGACAGTATGGTATTGGTACAGAGACAGGCAGGTAAATCAGTGGAATAGAATTGAAGACCCAGAAATGAACCCATACACCTATGGTCACTTGATATTCCACAAAGGAATATCCATCCAGTGGAAAAAAAGATAGCATTTTCAACAAATGGTGCTGGTTCAATTGGAGGTCAGCATACAGTAGAATGCAAATCGATCCATTCTTATCACCATGTACAAAGCTTAAGTCCAAGTGGATCAAGGACCCCCACATCAAACCAGAAACACTCAAACTAATAGAAGAAAAAGTGGGGAAGAGTCTTGAACACATGAGCACTGGGGAAAATTTTCCTGAACAAAACACCAATGGCTTATGCTCTAAGATCAAGAATCGACAAATGGGATTTCATAAAACTGCAAAGCTTTTGTAAGGCAAAGGACACTGTAATTAGGACAAAATGGCAACCAACAGGTTGGGAAAATATCTTTACCAATCCTACATCTGATAAAGGACTAATATCTAAAATATACAAAGAACTCAAGAAGTTAGACTCCAGAGAGCCAAATCACCCTATTAAAAAATAGGGTACAGAGCTAAACAAAACATTCTCAGCTGAGGATTATTGAATGGACCAAAAAGTACCTAAAGAAATGTTCAACATCCTTAGTCATCAGGGAAATGCAAATCAAAACAACCCTGAGATTCTACCTCACACCAGTGAGAATGGCTAAGATAAAAACCTTAGGGTTTTGCTGGTGGGATTGGGAGCTGGTACAACTACTCTGGAAATCAGTCTGGAGGTTCCTCAGAAAATTCAGCACAGTACTACCTGAGGACCCAGTTATATCACTCCTGGGCATATACCTAAAAGTTGTTCCAACATATAACAAGGACACATGCTCCACTATGTTCATAGCAGCCTTATTTATTATAGCCAGAAGCTGGAAAGAACCCAGATGCCCTTCAACAGAGGAATGGATACACAAAATATGGTACAAATTACACAATGGCGTACTACTCAGCTATTAAAAACAATGATTTCATTAAATTCATAGGTAAATGGATGGAACTAGAAAATATCATCCTGAGTGAGGTAACACAATCACAAAAACACACATGGTATGCACTCACTGATAAGTGGATATTAGCCCAAAAGGTCGGATAACCCAAGATACAATCCACAGACCACATGGACCTCAAGAAGAAGGACAGCTAAAGTGTAGATGCTTCTTAGAAGGGGGAACAAAAATATTCATAGGAGGAGATATGGAGACAAAGTTTGGAACAGAGACTGAAGGAATGGCCATTCAGAACCTGCCCCACCTGGTTATCCAGCCCATATACATTCAGCCACCAAACCATTCAATCCACCAAGATGAACGCTCAATCCTCAACATCTATGCTACAAATGCAAGGGCACGTACATTCATAAAAGCAACCTTACTAAACCTCAAAGAACACATTGCACATCACACCATAATAGTGGGAGACTTTAACAACCCTTTCTCACCAATGGACAGATCATGGAAACAGAAACTAAACAGAGACACAGAGAAACTAACAGAAGTTAGGAATCAAATAGATTTAACAGATAGTTATAGAACATTTCATCCTAAAACAAAAGAATATACCTTCTTTTTAGGACCTCATGGTACCTTCTGAAAAACTGACCATATAATTGGTCACAAAACAGATCTCAACAAATACAAGAAGATTGAAATGATTCCATGCATCCTATCAGATCATCATGGACTAATGCTTGTCTTCAATAACAATAACAACAGAAAGCCCACATATACATGGAGGCTGAACAATGCTCTACTCAATGATAACCTGGTCAAGGAAGAAATTAAGAAATTAAAGACTTCTTAGAATTTAATCAAAATGAGGGACAACATACCCAAACTTATGGGACACAATGAAAGCAGTGCTAAGAGGAAAACTCATAGCTCTGAATGCCTCCAAAAAGAAATGGGAGAGAGCATATATCAGCAGCTTGATGGCACACCTAAAAGCTCTAGAACAGAAAGAAGCAAATTCACCCAAGAGGAATAGATTGAACAGCAGGAAATAATCAAACTCAGGGCTGAAATCAACCAAGTAGAAACAAAAAGAACTATACAAAGAATCAACAAAACCAGGAGATAGTTCTTTGAGAAAAAGCAACAAGATAGACAAACCCTTAGCCAGACTAAGCAGAGGGCCCAGAGAGTGTATCCAAATTAACAAAACCAGAAATGGGATGGGAGACATAACTACAGAATCTGAGTAAATTAAAAAAAATCATCCGATCCTACTACAAAAGAATGTACTCAACAAAACTGGAAAATCTGGAGGAAATGGACAATTTTCTAGACAGATACCAGGTACCAAAGTTAAGTCAGGATCAGATAAACCAAAAGGTGATTTTTTTTCCTTTTTTTCGGAGCTGAAAACCCAGGGCCTTCCGCTTGCTAGGCAAGAGCTCTACCACTGAGCTAAATCCCCAACCCCCCAAAAGGTGATCTTAACCTGGCTCGTGAGTGCTTCAGTTTTAAGGTGGTAAATATAGTTGAAAAGAACCCAATGTCCTATACTACGCAGGAGGCTCACATCTCTTCCATGTGTATAGCATCTTTAATAGAATATAATGTTCAGCAGCTAGAGACATGCTATTTCCCCACTGCCTAGGACACAGTGTGTAGCCCATAGTCCGTGTGGTTTGTTGATGTTCAGAAGCTCAAGTTCAGGCGGCCATAGAGCTAGAGGGCAACGGCTCCATTTTCTGGCCAGTCCCACCCACGCTCTGATCTGTGTGGGTACTGAAGTGTACATTGCTTATTGAGATTCTGGGGTTTGCCTTGTTTTGTGTTCAGTACGGATGGTGAAACTGTGACTCTCTCTGAGAAACTGGTGACTGTGGAGTGTGACTTCCTGCCCATCACCTCCTGAAGAGTCACATTATTGAATGTTGGGTCTACAGAACGGGTCTGACATTGCATAGGCTCAGGGAATTTAGAACTCTGCTGCAGCCATCTCTGCTGGGCTAGGCTCCCCGCCACCACCACCACCAAACCTCCAGGTGAAGCAATTTTCCCAGATTCATCATATGACACAAATTGACACACCTCTCCTGCAGGCATCCAGATGAGGCTGCTTTTGGAAGAAATATGTTCCAGGATGAGAACTGAATGCCAGGAATTTTCCCCTTCCAGTTTACAATCGCCAGGTCCCTCTACTGGGGACTTCATGCCCCCTAGTGGTGGATAGGCAGTGTTTAAAGCAGGCAAGGACAGGAAACAAGATACCTTTCAGGACAGTGGCCCAAAGTAGAGCTCTGAAATGCTAGGAAAACGTCTGTCTTGTGAAGAAACTCAGGTGTGTTTGAAGGCTGCACCAGCCAGAGTGGCTCTGTAGTCTTGCTGCACTGTTTCTTAGATGTGGGGCCCAAATCTAGGCAAAAAATTACTTCTCTGCTTTGGACTGTGTGAATAGCTGTCAAGGTCTGCAGCAACAGGCAAGAGAAACACCCTCAACCTGGCACCTACCCTGGACACCAGGAGACTGCTACCCCGTACTCTTTTTTCTGAAAGTGAATGCTGACTGAACACGAGAGGGGTTAATAATCCTTATGGCTTTGGCCATTCGATCATGCTCCAAGAGTTATTTCTTGGGAAGGTGTATTAGTGTAGTTTACATTTACACTGGGACCTTGACTTTGGAATCTTAATTATAGCTCCAACACGATCCATTTGCTGGCCTGTGACCTTGAAACATTATCATCCTCTTGGGGTTTGTGGTCACCTCATGATACCTTTCTAGCTTAATTCTGTGTAAGATATATATATTTTTTAATTGCCTTAATCGATGTGGGATAAAGTATCTTATATGCGAGCAGACACTTCTAGGGGCAGTAAGAGGAAGGTTTCTCACCGTTTGGATGCTTGGCTTTCTCTTTTGCCGCTGAGTTCATTTTTCCCACTGCAGCTGATTCCTTGGCTGATTCCTGACCATGTTTCCAATTTTCCATTATTGATTATGGACCAGCAGCACTCCGGAACAGCCTCCCCTCCCTTCCCCAGGTTTTCAGTACCAGATTTGGACAGCTGAGGCAGCCAGTTGCTCGGCCTGGGTGTTCAGCCTCTCCGTGGTTAGAGAACAGTCACGGTGGGATTACTCCAACGACTGAGGACCCCAGCTGCTGGTGTTCTCTGGGTTGTGTGGGACCCAGCTTTACTATTTCAAAGTCAGCTAATTAAATTCTTCGAGCATATACTTATTCATTCTATGAGATCTGCACTCTAGGGCCCTCACCCACTACAGATGTCACAGAATAAGACTCCCCGAATCCCAATTTCATGTACTGCCCTTGCCTTAGAGAGGGGCTAATAACCAGACCCAGTTCACTACAAATAACACTGGAGACAGCCCGTCCAATGACACCTCTCCTTTATAAAAGGAGCTGTGTGACAAAGGCATGTGAAAAACTTGGTAAGGTAGAGCAGGTCTGAGACGCCAGTACCCATGTACCCATTCCCAATTTCTCCGTGGTTTTCTAGCGGCGACTAGACGCCAGAGAGTCGGGGAGTACCAGCTTCTGCTTCCCACATTTTAAACTGCGTTTCCCCACCCACCCTCTGGGGGGGTGTGTGCTCAGTGCTTCCCTAAAGCCCAGCATCCAAACGGTGGGAGAAGCACAGCCAAGCTCCAGTGTCTCACCTCTCCAGAGCCCATCCCTAGCACCCTGGTGGTGGGGCGGACCTCGAACCCACAGTTCAGCTGCTCTGTAAATTTCTCAGGTCTTGCTAGGCAGGATCTTCCTTTGTTTTTAAAAGGCATGGATGAGCTGATACTTCTGTGCCTTGGTGGGACACAGTCTCATTTTTCTGTAGTGGATGATGACTACAGAAAACCTAAGATTCTCTGGTTCTTCTCTGAATCCTAGCTTCTCTTCATTGGCTTAAAAGGGTTGGTTATAGATGCCTATGAATATAGGAAGGAGCTTATGGGACAGAGCCGGCAGCCCTGGCAATGCCTCAACCTGGATCGCAGGCCAAATGACTGTAGTCCAGCCCAGGAGGCGTTCTCTTCACCCTCTCAGACCCCCAAAGATCACCCTCCCCCCGACCCCCCAGCCCCCAGGCCCAGAGCTCAGTATTCACTTTCACTTCTGCTCTGTACCAATGTTTCCCGTTTAGGCTCTTTTTTTTTTTTTTTTTTTTTTTTTTTAAGAATGAACGGACATTTCTGGAAGCTGACATCTGTGTTAAGGCAAGGTCTGCTGATAAAAAAAAAAAATCAAGAAGAAGGACGACCAAAGTGTAGATGCTTCAGTCCTTCTTAAAATGGGGAACAAAAATATTCATAGAAGGAGATATGGAGACAAAGTTGGGAGCAGAGACTGAAGGAATGGCCAATCAGAGCCTGCCACACCTGGGGATCAGCCCATATACATACAGCCACCAAACCTAGACAATATTGCTGATGCCAAGAAGTAAATGCTGACCGGAGTCTGCTGTAGCTGTCTCCTGAGAGGCTCTGCCAGAGCATGGGAAATACAGAGGTGAATGCTCCCAGCATTGGACTGAGATCGGGGTCCCATTGGAGGAGTTAGAGAAAGGACTGAAAGAGCTGAAGGGGCTTACAATCCCCTAAGAACAACAATGCCAAACAACCAGAGCTCCCAGGGACTGAACCACCATCCAAAGAGTACACATGAACAGCCCTATGGCTCCAGCTGCATATGTAGCAGAGGATGGCCTTGTTGGGCACCAATGGGAGGAGAAGCCCTTAGTCCTGCCAAGGCTGGACGCCCCCCCCCCCCCCGTATAGGGGAATGTCAGGGCGGGGAGGTGGGGTGGATGGTTTGGGAGGGGAACACCCTCATAGAAGAAGGGGGATGGGGAGATGGGATGGGAGGCTTATGGATGGGAAACCAGGAAAGGGAATAACATTTGAAATGTAAATTTTAAAATATCCAAAAATAAAAAGGGGCTCATATGCACACCTCAGATTTACCCCATGTAATGCATTGCGCCCTGTTTGATCAGGTGTTTTGTTCATCACCTGCTGTTTCCTCTAGGTTTCCTGTCCTATGGAGACAGCCTATGACATATGGTAAACACTATAGAAGCAGCCAGGAAAGAGACAAGGAAAACAACAAGTGCTGAAAATGGTAATAAGTCTTTCAAAGGTCTTAAATATTTCATCCAATAAATATTCGTTGAATACGTATTATGGGCGACAGTCTTCTAACTCCTGGGGTACATCTGTGAGAAAAGCAGACGTCCCCACAAGTTCAAACGTCAGTGAGTGTGTCAAGCTGTATTTGAGCTGGTGGCAAAGGAGAAATAAGTATTGTTATTTAAAAATTTGATATTCTGCTCGCCATTTAACAATACTTTGAGTTTTACAAATGTTTATCCTGATCACTCAATTTTGATATTATCTCGAACCTTGTGTCTTGGCCCCAGACACATGGTGGCAGATGAATGGCGGGTGCGGAAACCGCTGCCTCGCTTGCACTCTGACGGATGCACCTGTTTTCTGCAGTCGCCAGTGTAAGCACCTAAGAGCACACGGCCGAGCTCCGCACCACTTGGGGCCTCAGCTGCAGAGCTCCAGCCCAGAGTTGAACACCTTCCTCGGGTTGAGCTGACAGCCAATCCCTAAGCAAAGTGGAGTGTGAGATCCTAGAGTAATCAGCTATCAGGGTGTCAAGTGCAAAACGAGAGTCACCAAGCAGTCAAGTGAGAGCGGCTTGGCCTTGAAACTGACTCTGAGAACCATGGAAATGACTAGAGTTCCTAGAGGCAAGAAGTGGCAGGCTGTA
This sequence comes from Rattus norvegicus, assembly GCF_021556685.1. NCBI lineage: Eukaryota > Metazoa > Chordata > Mammalia > Rodentia > Muridae > Rattus > Rattus norvegicus. The sequence goes on from NC_141553.1 coordinate 33,982,294, forward strand.
TATATTGCTCAGTCTATACCATTGACTCTCCAAACTGTGATCTCCCACCAGTAGCCCCAGTGTCACCTGGGAGACCATGAGGAAGACCAGCCAATTCTATTATTTTGTCTTTTTTTTTTTTTTCTCGGAGCTGAGGATCGAACACTGAGCTAAATCCCCAACCCCAGACCAGCCAATTCTAAAGAGTCCTGCTCAGACTTAAATAGAAAATTTGGGAGTAGGGATTTTAACAAGGTTTCAGGTGACTGTGATCGACTGTGAGGAGGCTCAGAGAAACTGGCCCAGTAAAGTCACAATTCTGTGCTTAGCTCCTGGACTTGATCCAGTATTACATTAAAGGCAGGTCTGTTGGGAAGCTACACTCAGGTGGGTTCACTGATCCCGAGGATTGAGGCCAGGGAAGTTGTCATGGGGAGAGACGGGGGAGGAGGGAAGAGAAAGAGAAAGGGCTCACACACAGAGAAGGAGAGAGAGAGAAGGAGAGAGAGAGAGGGAGAGGGAGAAAGAGGGGGGGGGGAGAGAGAGAGAGAGAGGTGCGCAGAATGTCTGGATTAGATAGGGAGGAACCTCTGGAGCAGGGGCTGGAAAGTTCCAGATTTGGGGCAGGGTATAGTAGGTAGGGACTGAGGAATGCTTTGAGAACCTGGAGGCCTGGCCTGCGTTGATATGTAAAATATATACCTCAGTCCTCTGTCCTGGGGTCCAAAACCAAACACTTAGGTTCAAGACAAAGGCCTGAGTCACTTTAACAGCAACTCTTCAACACCCTAGCAGTTATCACAGTCCTTCCCCAAGGGTAACTTTCCCACTTGGGTAACTGTCAGGTGCTGTTGTGTTGCTGTGACAAAATGCTTGACAGAGGCCACATTTTTGATCAAAGATCTATTCCAGTTCATGGCTTCAGAGGGTTTTCCTCAGTCATTGAGGAAATTCATAATGGAGCTCAGTTCAGTGGCAGGAGCCTGGTAAAGGTTCTCATCATGGGGACCGGGACAAAAAGAATGTGCTACAGGAATAAATATGGCTTTCAAAGGCTAGCTCCCCAGAGATAACTACCACCAACTAGGCTCCACCTCTTAAAGGTTCTATAGCCTCCCAAAATAATGCCACTGGCTGGGGCAAAAGTATTCAACACATGGGCTAATGGGGCGCCTGGGTTCAGACGCAAGCAATAACACCCTGGAAAGGAATTGATGTAAGCTCTCTAATGCTACAACCCTTTAATACATGTGGTGGCCCCCAACCATAAAAATTATTTTTGTTGCTACTTCATAACTGTAATTTTGTTAGTTATGAATCATAATATAAATATGTGATATGTAGGGTATCTGATATGCAACCCCTTTAAAGGGGGTGTTCAACACCCAAGGGGGTCGAGACCTCTGAATTAGACCACTCAACTCATGTGGACCATTGAATTAGAACAATGTTTTAAGAACTGTTGGCTAAAAGGTCTGCATAGACAATGAAACCTAGTTTGTCACAAATCATGGTCCTCAGGCAGAGGGAAGGTGTGTAAGTCAGGTAACAATTAGAATCCTGGTGGTGTAGGCCTACCTGACCATGGGCTGGAGGTCATGATTACACATACACGCACACAACACACACACACACACACACACACACACACACACACACACACACACACCTAAAATGGATTGTACTTGGAAGATGGTGGAACAGCTACACGAGATACTTCCTTTACCTGTAGGCAAGGTTATAGGAGAGAACGATCCTCAAGCTGCCCCAAGACACCTCAGAGGCACGGCTGTCAATCACATCTTGAAGTAAATGACAGAATTTACTTCCGTGCTTACAGAACTAAAGGAAGCAAAGAGTAGTCCCTGTCCAATCTTCATCAGTTGTTGTTTTTGAGAAAGGGTTTCTTTGCATAGCTCTGGCCATCCTGGAACTTACTGTAGACCAGAATGGCCTTGAACTCAGATTTGCCTGCCTATGCCTCTGGGGATTGCTGGTATTAAAGGCATGCATTATCACTGTCAGCTTTATTAGTGCATCCTACAAGACCTGGGTAGATCCTGCCCCACACTGTAATTCAGTGCCCATGGGAGACAGATTGTCGGATTTGCTAGGAGGCTAAGCTCTACCACAGCAGTTGATCTAGGAGAGTCATTGGTCCTCTACAGTCTGCTTTAGACTTTCCTCTCCCTGAACTGTTGGCACAGGAAATAAAAGAAGTCAGTAATTTATAGTATGGTAGGTGATCTTGAAAACGCACTGGATTGGAAAACCGGGGAAGTCGAGGTATATTTTATAATTTTAAATGGGTTAGTGTAGGCTTCACTGGGAGAGTTTTGGTGTTTTATTTTTTGTAGTGCTTGCGCACGTGTGTGTGTGTGTGTAAATGTGTAGAGTGAGTCTCGACGGATGATTCCCTGGTGATACAGGGAAAAGGCAGTGGATGGGGACACATGGATAAAAGAGCAAATAAAAGGTTCAGTGGCTGGACTAGGTTCAGACATGAAGAGACCAGAAAGGAGATACGGTACGAAAGGTCAACTCCTTAGAGATGCGTACCTTAGAGATCATTGTTATGAAAACTTTGTCTTTTAATGAGCATCAGGTGAGCTGGTAAGGGCAGAGGTAAGAAGTAACAAGATCTGACTTCACCTGGGGATGGGGTTATTTGGCCCTTTGTTGTGACAACAGCTTGAAGGGGGCAGCAAGGCCAGAGTCAATAGTGGCTTAGACTGGCATGCTAACTGCAAAGGTAGGACATGCTCAGATTCTGGATGAATACCAACTAGACAGTCCATAGACTTTGCTAAGAGACTGGAAGTGAGGTGCAAAAGGAAGTAAAATTTCAAGGATCACTGAAGACTTGGGTGTAAACAACTGGAAAGATGCTGTCTCCCTATAATTTTCTGAGGTAGCTAAGTATAGAAAAGGATTAAGTTCAGGGAAACAGTTAATCCTGTAATTCAGACTGTGAAATATGCTGAGGCTGCAATTTCCCTTTGACACTCAAAGAGATGCTGATGAAAAGGCAGGTAAGAGGTGCCCAAATAAGGGACCACTGGGTACAAGATGGATGGTCCTGAGAATCCCGAGATACAAGTACCAAGACAACGGGCCGGGAAAGAAGAGTCTGAAGATAGGCAATCATTAAAAGTCCCTGAAGTGAAGAGATGCTAAGTTACATGCTGTCAAAATCATTACATGAGTTAACACTTTCAAAATGCTGAAAATAATTAGCATAGAGTAAACTACCAACAGATAGTTTTCACTGTTCATCTACAGCCATTATTTTTAATGAAGAATTCAGAAGTGAGCCCGGGAAGGAGTCAGAAAGTGGATGTTACAGAATTTAATCCTCATGCAAATAAAGTATGCTTATTTTGTAAAAGCAAAACAAAAACTCACTTAAATATTGGAGCATTTTTCTCATTTATAAAATAGGATGTTATCTGAAATATGAGAAGTCCTTGTTATTGTGAAGGCAAAATGAAGTCATGTAATACATATGCCTTGAAAACGTATGCATTGGCAGTATTGGAACCAGTACAGATATAAGAAGTCACTTGAGAAAATTGGCATTTAATATAGAGCTAGAAACATTTCACTTGAATTTAATCATGGCTCAAAGTTTCCGTTTCGTTTTGTCAGTAAATGATCCTTTTGGAGTCCTTTTGCACTGCGACGAACACAAGTTTATGGCTCCTGTGGCCTTCCTAAGGAAGTAATGATGTTGGGGTAGAAGGTGCTGGGTCACAGACAGTGCTCTACTCACGGATGCTGCTATCCAAGAGGCAGTGGCCTCTCCAAGGGCCTGGTGTGTCACACCCTATTTACAGAGCTCCTTTGAAGGTGGCGAAGCATGTCCCCGATATGTCAGGTCCTGCAGCTGGTCTTTGCTACTTTGTGGGTTCTTCTTTTTGTTACCCTTTATCCTCCCCTGGCTTTACCGCTTTATGTTAGAGAAGAGAGAAAGACGAAAAGAGGGGAGAGAGGAATTAGGAAAATTCCTGAACCTAATTTCTTTCCTTTTGTTTTTTTCACTGAGCATGACTACTAATAAACTTCTACCAACCACCTCCGAGCCGTCCTCCCGGGTCCCTAGCATTTTTTTCTTTTTTTTTTTTTAATTTATTTTTATTTTTATTTGTGGCGGTTACTTCCATGTCGTCCAGTGTGGTGAACATAGTAAAACTCGCCCTTTTTAGACAAGAACCCCCACTACACCCAAGGCTGTACCTGATAACCAGAACCCAGTGACATCACTCACTCATGATAACCGTCAGACCCAGGACTATGCAGGCAGAGAACTTCATGCGGTTGGTCCCCTTGACACTATATAAGACCAAGAACAATGTTCTTTAGATTTATTCATTTATTATATGTAAGTACACTGTAGCTGTCTTCAGACACACCAGAAGAGGGCATCAGATCCCATTACAGATGGTTGTGAGCCACCATGTGGTTGCTGGGATTTGAACTCAGGACCTCTGGAGGAGCAGTCGGTGCCCTTAGCCGCTGAGCCATCCCTCCAGCCCGGGTCCCTGGCATTTATACTCTCTGAAACTTCCCAGAATTTAGACTGGCGCACAAGCTCATCTGACTTCTGCTGGAGCACACGACAGCTACAGTCCGCTGCTTCAGAGAGTCAAAGCAACGTCATATCCTTACGCCTGGGACTGAAACAAAACATATTCTTTATATTATTTTTGTGTTTTTTAAAGAAACCAAAATTCCAGGATTGCCACAAGGTCCCTCAGCTATTTTCGAGCTTGAGCATTACATGTGGTGTTTGTGTGTTTGTGTTTGTTTGAGACAGATGTCTGTTCATAGCCCAGGGTTCTTTCAATTCATTCTACATCTTAGGCTGGCCTAAAGCTTGCCATTCTCCTGCCTCCATGTCCTGAATGCTAGGATTACAGCGACATGGCCACAACACTTGGCTAGATTCCCCACCTTAAAAAATAATTTCTGGGGCTGGAGAGGTGGCTCAGTGGTTAAGAGCACTGACTGCTCTTCCAGAGGTCCTGAGTTCAATTCCCAGCAACCACTTGGTGGCTCACAACCATCTGTAATGGAATCCAATGTCCTCTTCTGGTGTGTGTGAAGACAGTGACAGTGTACATAAAATAAATAATTAAAAAAGTAATTTCTGACAATGATAAAACATAACATTAGAAACCAACTTTGTAATTTCAGTTTAAAATTATTATGGACTACTACGTCTGTATCATTCAAAGGATTAAAGCAGGTCTGAAATTTATGTGAGCATATTTTGTCTCTTCAGAGTGGATCTAGTCCTTACTTTGTTGGCAACTGTACCGTTAGTTTAAAAACCAAATCCTGGAAAACTGTAAAATATACTTTAACAGCGTCCTTGCATTCCCACACATTTGGCTCTTACCTAAGTGTTTCTGACAGCTACGAAGATCAGCACATACACGAGTGAACGGAGCCGGGAAGCCTGCAGCACAGTAGTCAATTCCCTCTGCGTTCCGTGGCCTTCTCTGTATGTACATCAATGCTGTGTATGCACAGCTCGTGTGTTTGCAATTGGCCTGCTGTCATCGGGCAGTACAAACAGCAAAGACGCTTCAGGTGCATTCAGAAGTCTGTGGTCTCCAACGGTCCCTGTGTAACAGAGTTGGGCATTTACGGTATCTAGGACCTTAAGCCTACAAGGAGATGGGGATGTAGGAGGCTGGCCAGAATCTCTTCCAGAGGCCTAGGCTGCTGTGCTTGTTTGTGAGAGACTGTGATGCAGAAGTATAAGCCGAACAAAGCCTTTTCTTCCCCAACTTGCTTTTGGTCATGGTGCTTCATCATAGAAATAGTAACCCTAACCAGGACACAAAGCGAGATGGTCATATCAGTGAGTTCCAGGTCCGCCAGGACTAAACAATGAGATCCTGTCTCAACATGCCTCGCCTCCCCAAAAGAGCAGAGCATGGTGTGCACACTTATATGGGGCTGGAGAAATGGCACAGTGGGCCAAGTGTGCACTGTGCATACGTAAGGACTGGAGTGTGTATCCCAGCACCCATATAAAAGCTGAGCAAGGTGGATGTCTGTAATGCCAGCCTTGGGGGGTGAAGGGGTGCAGGGGGACAGGTAGGTCCAGGAGCTCTCAGGAGAGTCAGCAGCTGAAAGGACAGGCTTTGGGTTCAGGGAGAGACTGCGTCTGAAGAAATAATGTCGAACAATCTAAGCTGGACACAGGCAGCAGCCTCTGCCTGCACGTGCTCAAGAATGGTGAGTGTATTCAAGGGCACTCATGCACACTTACTCCCCAAGGGGTAAGGAAAACAACTCTTTTTCATCTTAATTCTAGGGACTCTACCTGGAAAGAAATAACGCTAGGACATCAGGAATGTTTTCAGGATCATTCTATGCTTGAAAGGTCTTAAGCAATTGCAGAAATACACTAAGTAACTATAGTGTTAACGTTTTTTGAGTAGGTATGAAAACTACCGAGTGGTAACTACGTTCTAACAGTTTACAGTGGTTCAGAAAGCCGTCAATTTGGGAATTCATTTTTAAATGCTCAAGAAAATTGAGTTTTATAAACTTTTGTGGAGTGTTTCCCCCTGGATGAATTTCACAAAGTAAACATTAACTAAGCACATATATTTCTTGAGTACTCTTCATGTCCCAAAGTCCTCTGGTCAATAAAAGAATCAGTTACTATTACAAATGCATACTCTGAAGTACGTCTGGAAGGACAGAACTCTACCCCCCTACCCCCTGCTGGAATCCAAATGACAGGATTTTAGAGGCACACAGAAAAACAGAGTTTAGTCACCTATTCCCACCAGACATGAAAACTTCTTTGGTTTTATTTTACTTTTACTTATGTATTTAATATTTGCAGTGTATGGGATTTAACCCAGGGGCTTCATACATGCTACATATACATTCTATTCTGAACCATACCCAACCCAAATTTTCTTGGTTTTATAACAAGACAAATAGTGGAGAACCTATCAGGGATCGCACGTGCATACTGATGCCATTGTGAATGTGACAGGGCTACTGCTGGCCTTCTGGTCCTCACTTCTCTGCTAACCACATGATTTAAGTTGTATTGAAGGTCGGCTCCAAGAGGAAAAAGGAATCAAAGAAAGGCTATGCTGGCTCAAGGGGACGCCGTGCAGTGAAGGCATGCATCTCGAAAAGCATGCATCTTGAAGACAGAAAACCACTAGTCCTCTTTAATCTGACGCGTGAGAATTAACAAGGGGTATGAGAAAACCACAGGATTTCAGCAAAGCAAGACAGAAAGCACTCGGCTGCCTTGTTAGATCTGCGAGTGCCACAACCCTGCCATTTGGTCTGGAAACTCAGACAAGAACTCCTCTAGTAAAAACCAAACCCAACCCAAAACAAAAACCAATACAACAAAAATGAACCAACTAACTGATCAACCAATCAACCAAAACACGAAAACAAAACCCAAGTGCAAAGCGGTTCATGCCCTGGATGCCAAGTCATCTTTTGTGAAGTGAAGCATTAACTCATTCATCCCAGGTGCTGATATCACATGACCACAATTAATTATTTGGCATTTTAAGTCATGACGATACACATGACAAGGGAGCTGGTTTCTGCACGGCCACATAGTACACACCATGTGCACACCTGTAACCACTTGTATTCTTTGAAGGAGCTTGGTTGGGCTGGAGGAGACAATTCGGACCAGAAAGCTTTTCATAATCATGGCTTTTTTCTCATCTCTTCATCCCAGTCAAAATCTAACGCCTCGTCATCCAGTTCTGACAGAGTGAAGAGGGAGAGGGTGGAAAGATTCACTCTCTCAGGGGGCTGCTGCAGCTGGAAAGACTGCCTTTGCTGGCCAAGCACTGGAGCCGTGGTCGCAGGAGGGTTGTGGCTCCTGTCCCTGCTCTCCTTCCTTTCAGGAGGGAGGGATTCTGATTTGGATTCTGGTGGGGAAGTGAAGGAGAAGTTTGCCAGTCTGGCCATCGTGCCAGCGTGAACCTTGCTTTTATTACTGCAGGAAGCCCCTTCCTTTCGGTCTTTCTTACAAGCTGGATGTGAATGCCCAGCCTGGCTCCCAAGCTCCAGTTCAGACTGAATAACCCTTCTTTCGGGGCCCTGCTCCTTCTCCTCTCTCGGTCGATGGCTCTCTGGTGGCTGCCTTGAGAGCGCCTTTGTCTGTCCCTGCAGCTGCTCAGAGCATCTGTCTCCTGAGGTGGATGTTGACTGTCCTGGCCCTGCCGCAGGCACACCTGCTTCTCTTCTTGTTCTTTGTTGGGGAATTTTAGAACTGTCGACTGCTACTTTACTAGCGCTGGGAGGCATGGGGCCTTGGCCTTCAGGGGAGTGGGTCAGTTTGCTCTTCTGTTTAAACGTGAATTTGGCCAGCTTCACTACTGGAGCACTCATAGTCTCAGTACCTTCAGGTCCAGGAGCTTCCACCTGCGCAGATTTCTGTCTCTTTCTTTTTGGTGTTCCTGTTTTTTTTCCTGGCCCAGGTGGAGAGATGGACAGGGGGAAGGGGACCGTGGGTGGCAGTGTTCGCACTCTGGTTGTGCACACACTCTGGGACCCCTCCTTCAGCAGCCTGGGGAGTCTTCGGGGCCCATGAGTCAGTCCAGACTCTTGGTCATCATCCCGTCCTGCTTCAGAGACAACTGCTGCCTGCCTTGCCCTCGTACTCTCAGAGCCTCGAGACCGTAAGGAAGTGTCTGTGGCTCCTGATGCTGGAAGACGCCCAGGTTTTAGTAATTGGCTTCTTTTCTGGAGCCCATGCTTCCCCTTGCCCTGAGCTCCATTGTTAGAGATTTTCAAATCCTCCTTTTCCTCCATCATTTTCAGACCGGGAGACACAATAGTGCTTTCCTGTGCAATCTCAGGACTTGCCGTGGGGTCGGCCCAGGCTAAACAGTCACCTCTGCCACCTCCGTCCTCAGCCTTGTGGTTAAAGCTTGTTGGTCTACTAAGCCCTGGACCTGTCGGGGAGTCTCCACCAGAGCTCTCTGCGGGACTCCAGCTACAGCTCTGTTCCTGCTGTGTTGACGTCCTGAGGCCTGGTCTGTCCCTTGGATCATTTCTGCAGGAGCCTGGAGCTGCCTCCACCTCCGGTGAATGTGGCTGGCACTGGTCACTCTCATTCTGTAACCTGGGCAGAGGGAGAGAAAGAAAACACTGAGAGGAAGGAAGTCTACACCAGTCTTTCTCTTCTTTAGTCTCTAAGACACTGCTGAGAAGGCTAAAGAAAACACAATTTCAAGTAAATAGAAGAGTAGTCTTCTGAAACACAAGAGATTACTTTGAACTTAGTGCTTTGGTGTGCCTCTTTTTTTCAACCCGAAACTGCAGTAAAACAAAGAAAATGAACCAGAAGGTCTACATCTTCAGCCACTCACTTCACTTGACTTTTTGAAGATCAGTGTAAAATGCTCACCCATAACCTTTCCTGTGCCATGCTCAAATACAGGACATATGTGACAGCCTGCACAGATGGCTCCTAGTGACTGCTTGGAGGGCTCACTAGGTGGTTTGTACATCAGAATTAGAGTGAAAGGATTCTACAGTTTTACCAAAGCAGCCACTGAACTTTAGTGTGCACGCAACTTGCTTTCCATAGGAGTGGAGAGTCTATGCTGCCTGACACTGCTGCTGCCAGTGCCTGCCCACCTTCATCACCGAAGCAGACCCTCTGGGCACTGTTCTTGCAAAGCCCCATCCTGTCTCCTCAGAGTCTCCGAGGAGCTCCTCAGCGTCTGGTGCAGAATTGGCACCTGCTTACCAGCTGTGAATGAAGGGCCGACTCCTGAAACCTGCTCTCCGTACTGGGCATCGGAAAAGCTCAGCACGTACCACAAGGACCACATTCTCACTGGAACTATAGTTCCCAAAGGAGGTCCTTCAGAAGGTCTTTAACTTAGATGTGTAGGCCCAATGTAGTGAGAAATATGGCCCTGCTTCCATGTGCTAAATTGGAAAGGAAATTGCATAAAAGCAGGTGAGGGAATTATTCTAAAATTCATGTGCAGCAACAGGAAAAAGAATTAAACATATAAATTTAACTATATTAAGAAGTTAATATATAGCGCTGGGAAGGAAGATTATATTTTATTTTTGTTTTCTTATTAATTCATTACTTCTAGTTTTCAAAATGCACAAAGAATGTCTATTGCATTCATAAAATTAATTACAAGTTATAAGAGTGGACTATAAATGTATTACCACTGGTTTAGAAATATCAGCAGAGTAATAAGCTTATGTTCCTCGTCTCTAAATTTGGTTGCAACCACACAGAAAAGCAAGTGGCTTTTCAAATCCCTGGCATGAAGTAGATGCTTCATGTATGCTGAAGATGTATCAGTAGATGCTGAAGTAGAAGCTTCAGTATCAGATAGACATCGGATGCTCTCACTGGTTAGAGCTATGTGAGCATGCCTCAGCTGAAGAAGTTCAGGAGTAGACTGGTTTGATCCTGTTCTTTTAGTCAGTTCTTGCTCAGGAGTGAAATTCTTAGACAAATCTCTGCAGCTGTACCCTGAAACCGAGTGCTGGCTCTGCTCTCTGATTCGAGGTAGTTACCAGCAAAGTATTTTCTGGAAGGAAGTATGGGGAAAATACGAGTGGTTTTACCAAGAGATCTATTAGGGAACTCTTTCCTAAAATGCAAAACCATATAAACTAGGTGGGTTCTTATGACTCAATGAGATTGGCATTCAGTTGGAGCTTGAAGGTAATTCACCCTTAATGTGAGGCCCTTGGTTATGCTGCTTTGAGGATGAACACTATAACACGGTTCCATGATAAAACGTAAGACCAGGAAAGACTAAGGCAGAATTCAGGTTTGCTCTTTGGACAGTCACGTATATACTTCTCCCCATTCCATTCAGTCTACGAGATCCACTTTTTACTGTGAGATGACTAAATCTGAATCTTGTGTTCCTCTTTTCTTGAATCCAGCATTTATCAATTGTGGTAGCCTGAGCAGACTCTCCCTGAGAGTCTGAAATGTGAAAGGATCACCTACATCTACGGAGATGGAGGTAAAGGAGAGGGTGATTCATTTCTCACAGTGCCAGTTCAGTGCAGCCTGACCCTGGTGACTCGTGAGTAGAGCCAGCCCTGCTCCACTGCCCATCAACGGAGTGGAGAGATGCCAAGCAGAGTCCTCTCAGGGTCTGTCTCAGTGCAGTCAACAACCCCAGTGATGTATGTCAGTGGATGACAGGATGCCTGGCAGCTTCCTTCTAACTTCATGCTTTGTCTTCCTCCATGTGCTTTCCTCCTCCTTACCTTTCAAGTCTTCTAAGTTCTTCCTGCAAGAGACTCTGGAGTTCCAGCTTTTCCAGAATGAGCTCACACTGCCTCCGGTACTGTGCCCGTGGGCTTTCAGGGAAGGAAGTGTGAAGAGCGTTCACACCTCCTAGCAGTGCACCTCCCTGAGGGGCAAGGAAACACCAGGGACAGTCACAGATTGACTTGCACAAGAGTGAGACCACACGCTGTCCCAGCTCTCAGCTCTCATCCTGGGTCACTATCACAGAGCCCTTCCACATTTCTACAGCCCTCCCTTCCCCTACAGGGCAGTGGGTGACCACTGTGCCAGGAAGCCACCGGTCACTCCTGAGGGCATGAACTCCCTTAGGCTTGCTGAGAAAGGAATATTGAGATCCACTTCCTCCCAGTTTACAGGCAACAGCAGTGGCAGAGTAAAGGTCTCTGTCCCCAACAGCTTTTCTTTCAAACAACTGCTTTTGAGTCTTCCCAGGAAGCTAATTTGATCACTTTCCCAACTCTCAGTATGTTGATGAAGCGTTTTAAAATGGGCTTGTAACTAGGGCGAACACAGCATCCTCACCTGCATTGAGGATTCCATCACGGACACCACTGTGATAGCATCTTCCAAAGTCACGGTACTGCGGAACATCAGGCGAGCGTGGGCTAGGACAAGAGCAGGACACTGTTAGGATTACCCAGGATGAGAGACTGGGACCCGCTGAGTTCTCTGCCCTCTAAACGTGCATTTTATGGAGGAGCTAAATCAATCATCAGCTAATTGTACTAGAACAGGCAACTGTCTTCAGTAGTTTCTCCGGTAAGAGGCCTAAGCCTTCACAGCCCAGGTAAATTTGTGTAGAATGTTTTGAGAACATTCTAGACTCTAGCACTGTAAAAACATCCACTTAATATTCAGAAACTTTTATTCTCCATTTTTTACTCTCATATAAATACACAAAATTAAAACTCATTTCTCACCTCTGGCACCTCTTTTATCTATGATTTATGAGCTTTCTAAAGTACCAATCTTGCAAGCAAGAAATTAAGATACTTTTTGCCAGAATATTAGCTATAAATGAGGTTCATTTGTTTTATGTAATTTTTATTAAGTTTACATGATTTCATGATATGTTACATTCAATTCATGTGAATATTGTTAATTTGAACATGGGTAAAATACAAGTGCTGTAAGAGATGGTCATTAGTTACAGGTGAACATGTAAGCCTGAAGCCTTTGGGACAGGATGGGATACACTGTATCCCACTGGTTATAAGAACAAGCATGAGACACCGGGAATCAGGAGGGTGTGTTTCACTCTCCTTTCTGTCTGACATTACACGTTTTCTAGTCTCATCCCCAGACCTATAGCCTGGAGATGGCCTGGAGAGCTTGACCTCCCTCCCACTGTAGTTCCTGGACTCCATTGACCCTGCTGTGGACTCGGCTTTCCTCCCTCACTCTGTCCCTTGGTGTCAGCTACCTATTATAGCTAGCAACACTCTCTACCTGAGAGTCCGGCGGCCAAACCCGGCTGGGATTCAGGTAGGCAATTTTCACTCTTTCCTCCATTACAGTTTCTCCAGTCTCACTCCCAGTAGACTGCTTGCAGAGACCCGTCTTTCCACCCCACCTCCAATCCTGGGGACTCCAGCAAACCCTGGAGAGGACCCAGCTTTCTTCCTCCCTGGAGACTGTCTCAGACCCCATCCTCCTAGCCTATACCCATTTTTTTCCTTCAGCCCCCTTAGATACACTTTCTAGCCTGGATCCCAGTGGCCACACCAACTGGAACTCACATAGGTGAATCACACTATCCTTCCTGCCCTCCATTACCATCCATCCATTCTAACCCTCAGGCAGTAACAACCTGCTCACAGACGCACCTCATTCCACCTCAGCTGCCCTCACGGACACTGTAGCTGCAGGTTCAGACCCTGGGAGCCTCGGAGCCTTTTCATCTCTCTCTTCCCAGATAGTTCTTTATCTCCCTGCAACATACTTGTGTGATCCCCTCTTTTTACCACATCTCCAACTCCCCATGGCCCCCAATTCTAAGAATGAACAGGTTTCCCTTAAGGTTCTCCTGACGTCACTTGTAACCTTTTCTCCTAACCCATCCCTATTTCTCTCTGCTACCCAGTGACCTACAGAAACACCCCCTACCAGTCAACCCACAGCAACACAACTTAAGCTGAGGAGGCCAACAGAAAACTAGGATAACTCACCCTACAAAGGTAAGACCAGATACGAACACCTAGTATCACAATCATCCCAACTCCAGATGCCTAGACACCAGCACAAAAACACAGTAACAACCAAGGCAATATGCTTCCACCAGAACCTAGTAATGTTGTGACAGAAGGTCATAAGACAAGTAATATAGTTGAAGCACAAGACAAGGACTTCAAAATAGCTATTATATGTTCAAGGGACCTTAAAGAGGATATGAACAGATCCCTAAATGAAGTCTGAAAACACAGTGAAATGATATAATGAAAAAATTCATGACATAAAAGTAGAATTTAACAAAGACACAGACTTGCTAAAAACAACAAACAAACAAACAAACAACAAACCCCTCAAACTCAGATAAAACTGGAAATAAAAGATTTAGGAAGTCAAACAAAAAGCCTCATCAACAGAGTACAAGACATGGAAGACTCTTGGGTTTTTCTCTTTTCTTTTTATCTTTATTAAATTGGGAATTTCTTATTTATATTTTAAATGTTATTCCCTTTCCTGGTTTCCAGGCCAACATCCCCCTAACCTCTCTCCCTCCCCTTCTCTATGGGTGTTCCCCTCCCCAATCCTCCCCCCATTACTGCCCTCCCCCCAACAATCACATTCACTGGGGGTTCAGTCTTGGCAGGACTAAGGGCTTCCCCTTCCACTGGTGCTCTTACTAGGCTATTCATTGCTACCTATGAGGTTGGAGCCCAGGGTCAGTCCATGGATAGTCTTTGGGTAGTGGCTTAGTCCCTGGAAGCTCTGGTTGGTTGGCATTGTTGTTCATATGGGGTCTCGAGCCCCTTCAAGCTCTTCCAGTCCCTTCTCTGATTCCTTCAACGGGGGTCCCATTCTCAGTTCAGTGGTTTGCTGCTAGAATTCGAATATGTATTTGCCATATTCTGGCTGTGTCTCTGAGGAGAGATCTACATCTGGCTCCTGTCGACCTGCACTTCTTTGCTTCATCCATTTTGTCTAGTTTGGTGGCTGTATATGTACGGGCCACATGTGGGGCAGGCTCTGAATGGCGTTCCTTCAGTCTCTGTTCTAAACTTTGCCTCCCTATTCCCTCCCAAGTGTATTCTTGTTCCCCTTCTAAAGAAGGAGTGAAGCATCCACATTTTGGTCATCCTTCTTGAGTTTCAAGTGGTCTGTGCATTTTGGGTAATTCGAGCATTTGGGCTAATAGCCACTTATCAATGAGTGCATACCATGTGTGTTTTTCTGTGATTGGGTTACCTCACTCAGGATGATATTTTCTATTTCCATCCATTTGCCTATGAATTTCATGAAGTTATTGTTTTTGATAGCAGAGTAATATTCCATTGTGTAGATGGACCACATATTCTGTATCCATTCCTCTGTTGAAGGGCATCTGGGTTCTTTCCAGCTTCTGGCTATTATAAATAAGGCTGCTATGAACATAGTGGATCATGTCAGGGTTTAAGGACAGGATAGGAAGAACAGATACCTCAGCCAAAGGAAATCTTAAATAATAATAATAATAATAATAATAATAATAATAATAATAATAATAAATAAAAATCCAGGTACAAAACCTCCAGGAAATCTGGAACACTATGAAAAGACCAAATCTAGAAACAATGGGAATAGAAGGTGCAGGAAGGAAAGTTCAGTTTAAAGAGGTTATTCACACTCAAGAAAACACAAAAGAATAAGTAACTGCAGTCCAGCAAATCAAAAGAGGAGGAAAAACTCACGTCACCACAACAAAATAACGGAAATCAATAAATGCTACTCACTGACATCTCAACATTAATGGTCTCAATTTCCCAACAAAAAGACACAGGCTAACAGACTGGGTTTAGAAAACAGGATCCATCTTTCTGCCACATCCAAGATGCACACCTTACCGTCAAGAACAGATAACACCTCAGTTAAAAGGATGCATAGAGACATCCCAAGCAAATGAATCCAAGAAGCAAACTGGTATAGTCAGTTTATTACCTGACAAAACAGACTTCAAACCCAAAATAATCAGAATAGAGAGAAAAGGATACTACACACTCATCAAAGAAAAAAAATCCACCGAGAGAATATTGGAAATCTAAATATTCATGTAGCAAAGATAAGGGCACCCAAGTTTATAAAAGAAATAAGACTACAGCCAAAATCACATATTGAACCTGGTACAGTGATAGTGGGTGACTTCAACAGCACAGACCCTAAGACCTAACAGTCAACAAATTGGGACCTCATGGAACCAAAGCTTCTGCATGGCAAAGAACATGGCAAGAACAGTGGCAGGCCACAGAAAGGGAAGTGATCCTTACCAATTACACATCCAATAGACGGATACTATCTAAAATAAAAAGAAATATATAAAAAACTAGACATGAAGAAATTAACCAAGTAAAAAATGGGGTACAGAAGCCAGCTTTGGTAGCTAATGCCTTTAATCTCAGCACGCAGGAGGCAGAGGCAGGTGGATCTCTGAGTTTGAGGCCAGCCTGGTCAACTGAGTGAGTTCCAGGACAGCCAGGGCTCCCCAGAGAAACCCTGTCTCAAAAAACCAACCAGCCAACCAACAAATAACATACTAAAAAACAAAAAAAAAAAATTTAAAAAGGGTGGAGGGACTGGAGAGATTGCTCAGTGGTTAAGAGCACTGGCTGTCTTTCCAGAGGACCCAGGTTCAATTCTCAGCACCCACATGGTAGTTACTACTGTTAATTACAGTTCCAGGGGATCTGACATCCTTATACCAATGAACATAAAATTAAGTAAATTATAAAAAAATGGGTACAGAGAGTAGTCAAAAGATGAAACACCAAGGCTGAGGGACACTTGCTCCCTCCCATGTCCATGGCTGCTCCTCATTGAAGGCTATCGTGATAGCCAGAAGTTGGAAGCAGCCTAGATGCCCATCAACAGATGAATGGAAATGAAAATGTGGAATATTTATATAATGTAATATTACTCCTCTGTTAAGAAAAGCAACCATGAAACTCATACCAAACAGATGGATCTAACAAAAAAGCAATCGTCCTGAGTAAGTAAACCCAGACCCATAAAGACACATATGGTATATTCTCTTATATGTAGATGCTGGCCTTTAAGTATTTAAAATGCATACTTGTAATACCAAAGAGTTTAGCTATAGAGTAAGGGAAGGATCTCCCAAAGAACAGGAAATAGAATATATAGTAATGGATGGACAGGGCATGGGATTGGATAGGGAGGACTAAATGAAGAAAGGGATAGAAGAGGGCATAAGGGAGAGAATACGGAATACAGGGAGGGACAGCTACAACTAAGGGCCATTTGAGTGGTCATATGGAAACTTGTTACAATAGAAGCTTCTTAAGTATATATGTATATGAAAGAAATCTAAGTGGAGTCACCAAATAAGAGGGAGACAAAGCCCTAATTAGACTTTTCTTAAGTCAAGTGAAATCTTCAGGGCCAGAGACAGGCACTGAATTGAGTTGGAGTTGCTGGCCAAAGGCACCCTATGGACCCCCAAGCAAGCCAGGCTATCATCAGGGCTGTTGGTTCCCGCCCACACGCTCATTTTAGGGCTGTGCTGCTGAAGACAACACCCAGACACTCACTGAACAGGAAGAGGTCCAACTGGTGCCTAGTCTGAGCCTTCACCCCCGCTGCCGAGTGCTGATGTAAGAGAAGTCCTCTGCATACTTCCTTGCAGAGGAAGATGAACACATCTACAAACCCTTCAGTCTACAGTAGTAACCTGATCATATACCATTCAGGGGCAATAGTTGTGGGAACAACTAACCAGTATCTGATGGATTTAAGGCCCACTCCATAAGACAGAACCCATACCTGACATTGCTTGGGTGACTAGATAGGCCATGGACTTAGGGAAAAACTGGATGCTATTTTTCTGCTATTAAATATAGCAAGATTTAATATATAAGAACTTATATTTAAAATATAAGAACTCCTAAGGACATTCTGCCCCCAGATCATAGATCACGGACTAATGGATCACCAACTTGCATAGCTGTTATCAAAGCTTCCACTGAAGCAGATGGGAATAATACAGAGACGACAACTAGACCATATTGTAGAGAATGAGAGACCCTGGAACACCCAGTCCTAAACGGGATGTGTTCACCCAACTCCTCCCTTCAGGGCTCATAGAACTATGGGGAAGAGAAGGCATAAGATTATAAAGAGCGGGTGGGGACGGAAGACACCAAGGAAGTGGCGTCTCCTACACACGACAGGACTGACGCACATATGACCTCATAGAGACTGTGATAGCATATGCAGGGCCTATACAGGTCCAAGCCAGATGGAGTCCCAACTGTCAGAGATGAAGTAAACACAAGCTTCCATCCCTAACACAAAAGCTATCTCTAATGGATAACCATTAAAAGAAGAAAAAAGTTTTTGCTCCAGTGGAGTCTCACTGGATATAAAGCATGGTGAAGGCTGACCCCATGCCCAGCAGTAAATCCTGCTGCTCCTGAGAACCAGCACCACAACGAAGGCTTCTAAATGAATAACAGCTTATATGTGGGACAAAGGACACTTCCATAATCATCATTTATCCTCAGAAGCATGGTAGTCTGAGGGCTAAGGAGCTCTTACTCTTAATTTATAAAGTTTTTAAAATGTTTACTATTTTAAAAATGTGCACGTGTGTTCCCATGTCCATGCATACAAGTATGCAGGTGCCTACAGAGGCCAGGAGGGCATCAGATCTCCAGGAGCTGGAGTTACTTTGACAAGTGTGAGACCAAGGGATCAAGCGCAGGTCACTAGGCTGGGGACCAGCCTTTATCAGCTAAGCTAGCCAGCCCATGTCCTGATAACGCTAAGCCTTGACTTTCCAGTGACTGTGACTGCCTCAGAATGAGTAACTCTTATCACCTTTGAAGAACACAAGGTGCATGCCTTGCATAAACAAGGTGCTCAGTAAAGATGCCATTTGTAAAATGAAATGAACCTTCTGCTAATCGGATCAGGCTTTCTAACAGGCGGATGGTTGTCCGGGCTGCGTTCCGGGAATCGCTCTGCCTTTGCATTTGGTAGTATCGGAGGAGTACTTGATTGCTCACATCAGACAGCGTGGGGTGGAGATTCCGGATGAGGCAGAAGTAGGTTTTCATCTTCTCCATGCTCCACAGGTTCTCCGATTTACTTGGATAACCTGTGTACAGCAGACATGGGGTCAGTAAACTAAAAGGAGTGGGAAAATAACATGATTGTGGAATTGTAGAACATTCCTATATAAGATTTAACATCTATTTATCTATCTGTGTACATATGTATCTATCTATCTATCTATCTATCTATCTATCTATCTATCTATCTATCTATCTATCTATCTATCTATCTATGGTAGACAGAGTCTTTCTACATAAATATCCCTAGATGTCCTGAAACTCACTATGTAAAGGTGTGTGCCACCACACCAGCCCCTACGCCCATTGTTAAAGAGAAGCTTCAGGTTTATGCCCACTGAAATCTAGACCTCTTCTCCTTGTAGCATGAAGTTTCAGAATAAGCTGTCTCACAATATAAATAAAAAGAAGCTTCCCACACCCAGATTGAAAATTATTCAGAATAATTCCAAATAATTATGTCGGCCTAACTTTAAAAAATAGCCTTTATGGATTTCCACTTCATAATTCACTCTAGTTTTCTCTGTGTGCAAGAGTAGTAACACCACAAGGATGTCCCCTATCAAAAAGGATATGGATGTATACGTTATGTACACATACATGTGTACGTATATACATGTATAGGTACACATATGTGCACATATATGTCAACTATATCCGCACAGAGAGGTGGAGAAAGTCACTTTTTCTTATGCTATTACTCTGTAGCCCACTACCTGGCTTCTCAGCTGCCTTCTGTCTAAGCAGCTATTACCTCAACACAGACAGCTCGAGTATTCAACTCAAGGGACATGTCCTTTTGTCAGGTCTAATCTTTCCTCGTCACAGTGAGTGACTCACTTGACTTCACCTACCTTTATTTTCTAAAATAAAGGAAGAAATGATGCGATCCCAGTCTTCATTCCTCGTGTCGAGCAAAACCAGGATGAGGTCGAACCGACTCAAGAGTGGGCTGCCGAGGGCAATGTTCACAGACACAGATTCCTGGGGGTCATACTGGCCTTTGGGGTTAGTTGCTGCCAGAATGGTGGTCCTTGTGTTCAGCTTACAAACAAGGCTACCAAAATAAAAATTCATTGACTGAGATTCAAACAGGAAACAGGATAACATTTGTTAATACAATGGGGTTGTAATTGTCCCTTGAAAATCTAGAGGAACTTCTGTGAAAGAATATGGGGATAGGAGAGTACCACAAACACCACGTTAAACAAAATGAAATGGAACGAGTATCTTGAAGAGAATCGTTCCACAGACACCTTCTATGCTGCTGTAGCTGCAGTGACCAGGACCCTCTATGCTAAGTCCTAAGAGGCAAACGTGGATACTATACTTAAGAGGTTTGTACTTGACAGGCTATAATCTAATTCAAGGCAGCATTCAAGAAATTCCCTATGGTTAAAGCAACAGTGGGAATAAGGCAGCATGTATTTGCTTATCTAGATGAAACAGGTAATCAGAGAAATGAGATGAAGCAGCTTTTGAACTAGACCCTTCAATCCATCTGGATATTACTAACTGGATAGGTATATGTACCGTTAAGGACAGGAGAGAGGAGAGGGTGATACTGAGAAATGGTTGAACAGGAACTTCTGATTTATTTATTTCATCTGTCTACTCTGTCTGTCTGTCTATCTATCTATATGTCTATCTACCTACCTATTACCTGTCATTCATCCATCTAACTATAAATCTGTATTAATCATGGTTCTCTAGAGGACTAGAACTGATAGGACACAAACACACACACACACACACACACACACACACCTATACATACATACATATCTCTCTATATATATATCAATCACACACACACACACACGTGTGTGTGTGTGTGTGTGTGTGTGTGTGTGTGTGTGTGTGTGTGTGTGTGTTTTATTAGAGTGGCTTACAGGCTTTGGTCCATTTAGTCCAACAATGGCCATCTGCCAAAGGAAAGTCCAAGAATCCAGTAGCTGTTCAGTCCACAAGGCTGGATGTCTCAACTGCTCTTTAGTACACACCAGAATACTAAGTAAGTAGGCTCTAGTGCCAGTGAAGAAATAGACTTGCCAAACAGAGTGAGAACAAGCAGGCAAAGAATAAAGAATTTCCTTCATCTCTGTCTTTTATATAGGCTGCCACCAGAAGGTATGGCCCAGAATAAATAAAACCACCTTACCTGGCTTTGTTTTGATTATTTTATATATGAAAGAAAAAGAGTGAAGAAGGAAAATGAACTCAAGAAGTCTAGGATAAGTTTAACCTGGAGCTCTGAGGAGTAATTATAAAGAAACGACTTGGTAGCGACTGAACAGGAAAGGGACACTCAGAGAAGGGTGGGAGGCTAGCATAATGAGTAGTCTGGTAAAAGGACACAAAGTCCTAAGCAAGGCAGTGGAGGGACACGAATGGACTATTGTCGGGAGCCATCACAGGAGAAGTTAATGACCAGCAGATGATCGTCCTGAGAGGAGTCCGCCTTGGATTAAACTTCACAACGAACTTGCTCCTATAGGCAAGGCCCAGGAGAAATTCAGTTTAGGAAAGATTCCTGCTACTAATATGCTTTTCCTGTTATGATTAAATATATAACTATCACTAGGTATTAGACCACCCTTTTGAACAGATCTCTGTAGAATAATGAAGATGTTCTATCTTGTAGTAATGCTATATAGACAAATAGGTAATAATTATTTAGAATTCCTGATTTGATTCAAATAATTTTAGGAAGAAAGTTTTTAGAGATGGTCTTAGTTGCTAGAAGGATAACAAAATTAGAATCAAGAATAGAATGTGCACACTCCTTAGAATAGTAAGTAAAGGCCACAAAATAAGAAATACAATGAGCTTTCATAATCACACCAAGAAGAAAAATAGACTTTTTGTATTCAAGGAAAAACATTTAGGTTCAAGGATAAAGTCACATGTGTGCATTATGATAAGGCAAGGCCATGTAAAAACTGTTGCTTTGAACTTTTAACGAGTATATTATGATAAGACAGGGCTTTGAACCCTGCCTTAACTCTCATTTTATGCAACATTTAACTCTGACGTAATTTTCCGAAGAACTTTTTGTCTAAGTAGGTATAAAAAGACCAGAGGAAAAAAATAGGGTTGTTGGTTGAATGGTTTGACTTGGGGAACTTTGCCCCATTCATCCATCTATTCATCCACCTATCCATCCATCTATCCATCCATCCACCTATCCATCCATCCATCCATCCATCCATCCATCCACCCATCCATCCATCCACCTACCCACCCATCCATTCATTCATCTACCTGCCCACCCACAACCTATCCATCCATCCACTTACTCACCTATCCATACATTTAATCATAATTCATCCATTCCATCCAAATGTGTATGTCTGTTTGTCTATATGTTTGTGTGTAGGTATGTATGTATATGAGCGTGCATGCATGAATACTTGTGGAGCTGACTGTCACAGAGGTCAGGCCCAGCCAGTGTGTGGTGTATGAATGTTTGAATGTGTATGTGTCTGTGCATATTTGCCTCTCTGGTTCACACAGTTAACCAGTTTACCCAGAGAGGTTTCTGGCTGATTCAGAGAAAGGAGCACTGGCAATAAATCTTTTCTTTTTATTTTTTTTTTTAAGATTTACTTATTTATTTTATGTACATGAGTACACTGTTGCTGTCTTCAGACACACCAGAAGAGGGCATCAGATCCCATTACAGATGGTTGTGAGCCACCATGTGGTTGCTGGGAAGTGAACTCAGGACCTTTGAAGGGCAGCCAGTGGTTCTTGACCACTGAGCCATCTCTCCAGTCCTCTTTTCCCTTATCCCCTGCTGTTTCATGGTGAGGTGCTAAACAGTTCCTCACCTCAGAGGACCTCAGACAGGCAGGTCAGCTACTTCAGAGTAGTGACTTAGACTTAAGACAGGCAGGCTAGCTACTGAAGCTACTAAGTGATTTAGACTTAAGACAGTAAACGTTTTATTATTACACATCACTCCTAAATATCTCAGAAGAATAAGTCTTGCCCCCACCAATGCTCTTCCCCCTCTGCTGCCTCAAGAAGAACCAAGAAGGAAGATTCGTTGGAGCTAGCCCCTGGCAGATGGTGGCTTAATTTAGATGTCAGTTTAAAGCTAATTAATCCTAAAAAGTGTGCCACATTTCCTAATAGCAGAAGTGTGACATTTTTATCTGTGAATGTGAGCTCTGTGCTGAGGCCCATTTTTAGAGCGGGATATCTACCTGCTCTCAGAAGTCACAGCCCTGTGACATCAGCCAACCTGTGCTGCCTTTGTTCATTTCCATTCTAGTTCCAGGTGTCTCTAGCAATTACCTCATTCCCTGAGGCTGCAAACGTTTGAAAAAATTTTACTTGTGGCAAATGGCTCAAAAAGCCACTCACTGAATTAAACAAAGATAGACAAGTCACTTTTACCAAACTCCCAGCCCCCTTTAAAACTTGGAAGACACAACAACTGACAGTCCACATTTTATGATTTATGTGCCAAACGGGCAGATGTTGAAGCCTGAAATCCCGTCTTATTATTTCCCCAACAATGGCTCCTCCTAACCCCAAGTGCACCATCCTGGGGGACGCTACCTACACTTACTGTAAGAAAGAAAGGTTCAGAAGTTAACTGAGAAGGAAGGCCCAAGCAAGGAAGCTTGAATCTCACTTAGAAGGGGAAATAAAATAGTCATAAGAGGCAGATGGAGGGTGGGAGCTGGAAGGGAGCAGTTTTGGGGAGGGGAATGGGAGGGTTCAGAATCAGGGGTGAAGAAGGACAAGAGAAATGGATAGACGGCCATGAAAATGAATGGAAATCTGCAACTGACAGGGGTGAGGAGGGGCATCTCCAGGATGAGAGACCTGGGATAATGGAGGCGCCCAAGAATCAATGGAGGTGCCCTTAACACAACATCGGGGATATGTAACTTGGAAAAGCTACCTCTGGTAGCTAGGCAGGAACCCCAGTAAGGTAATAGAGACACCAAAAAAAGTCCATCAAGCTACTCTTGCAATCACAAAAAACAGGGACTTTTGATGTTGGCTTCTGAACTTGCTCTATCTAGAATACATCTTGTTATACATCTCACTATACAATGTAAAACCACATTTTCTGTACATATTCTACAGGAAACCAGCCAACAGCTGAATAAGATATAGTTCAATTTGTACGTTAGTCCATAATTTACTATGCCTCCTAGGTGGCACATTAAAGGCTATCTTCTAAGAAACCTCATTAGTTACTTGAATTCATGCATACATTTTTCTTCCCTAAACGTGGAGACTTTCACAACACTACAGCTAATAGAGTGAGCTTGTTTCCAGTGTCTGTTTTCTATCTGCATGTGCATTCACGCTCACAGTATTTGCTTTTTCTTAGTCTTAGTTCTAGTTTTATGGGGTTTGTTTCATGGATTTAATTTCCTGATTATCTATAATGTGTTTGGAGAATAATGTTGAGGCTTCACTCAATACAAAAAGCTATTATTCCTTAGGAACATGGAAATCGACACTTTATTGTTTGTAATTTATTGTTTGTGCTATGTAATTAACTTTTGTTACCTATTTAAACATATCATCCATGCCTTTTCTGAACTATGGTTAGAAAAATATTTAGAAATAATTGTATAGTTACTTTGAAATGCTCAAACATAGAAATGCTATCAGACTTTTCTGATCCCACACCCATACATGCAACCCTCATTAAATTCAGTAGCTCATAAAAAATGAAAAAGATGTGACACTAGGACTTGTTGGAAAGCAGTTCAGAGGGAACAATTCTATAGCCCATTCTGGAGTAGAACCCTCAGGAATGACTAAATGAAAGGCTCACACACTATTAGAAAACAAGATACAAGAAACAGACCTAGTTGGAAGCAGTGGGTTCCTGGGGACAAGTCCTATGGGTAATGACTTTCCCCGAGCCCCTTCCATGGCCCCTCTGCCTCCTCAGGGCCAGGAGGTTACAGCTCTGTTCTGCCATGCCTTTTGCCAGGCTGTTCTGCCCAGCACAGGGCAGAAACAGTGGAGCCGCAGCCAGCTGGATGGAGGAGTCTGATGCCTCTGAATGAAGTGGATCCGTACACGGATCGTCTGAGCAACTCCGACCGGCCTCCAACTCCAGCAGGATATAAACTTTGCAGAATTGACTTTAAGCACAAAAGAACTTGAAAGAAAGGCTAAATATTATTTTTCTTTATTAAGAAAATGATGCTGATACAATTATTATGAAGCTAATTTAGGGACTCAACTGAGGGCAGAATACTATAAATACCTTCATATGCACACTTAAAATAATTGTGGGAGTCATTAAGTATTATCCCATCTAGGCCAAGAGCATACTGGCGATATGTCAGAGACACGCACAACAATGTCAAGGCTTAGCACATCTAAGCTGTACACTTAAAGTTGGTTGAGATGGGAAGTTTATGTTATATGTATGTGGTCATGTTTAACAGTAAAATATCATACTTCAGTAGCTATAGCTTCTGTCTATGGGTGTAAGGCAGGCACTGAGTTAGAAGTTGACATATGCCTACTTCAAGTTAGTACAATCATGGTGTCAGAACCAGCTACGCCAACATGGCTGCCTCAACATGACCTGCCCACGCGTGACAGACACCAGTAGACATGCCATATGGAAGGGGAAACACTCCCAAGACCCCAACCCGTGAGAAGGAGCTATAGGCAACTAAGACACGCTGAGAGCAGGAACACACCAGCTAGTTATCCAATAGAACATGCTCAGCCCGAAGAACATACATGTACAAGAAATACAAAGATTAAGCAGATTGTGTGTGTGTGTGTGTGTGTGTGTGTGTGTGTGTGTGTGTGTGTGTACAGATAAATGGATGCAGGGAAGAGGGAAATGACATAATCATACTATAGTCACAAAACAATTACTAAACAATAAAAAAAAGGCCTTGACATTCATTTCATGGAGAATTACAGAGACTCCCTCCCCCCCAAAAAAATCAATCCTCTTCCACAAAGTCAAAAACACAGTAGATTAGGCTGCCAGTGACACTCACTGTCTTTGAGTGAACTTTTCCTATCTACAATAACAATTTTGAGTTTCCTAGAATATATCTACAATTTAAATGTGCTTTAAGTAAGGGTTGTTCACTACTGCTGTCCATGTTGAATATTGGTTGCTTCTGAGCGGATGAGAGGAGCAGTGATTTTCTAAAAAACTTAAAGGAAAAATACCTTGGGAAGAAAAGCATTTGGCCTCTTGGAAGCATCTGCTATTCTTGGAAGTTTTTAATTCAAGTCATTTTTCTGTATAGAAAATGTGAAATCTAATAGGTCAAGGTTGACGAGATTAAGCCCATACTGTATAGCTGTTCTGTTTTAAAATTTTAAAGTATGAGAAATGTTAAGCCCAATTAAAAATTTCAGGTCAGCATGCACTCACTATAAACACAATGTTCTGAATCAAAACCAGTTACGTCTTGAATGCTTGTCAACACATGGATCATCCAATGGAGAAACAGACTGCAACACTTTACGGAGTTTATAGAGCACAGCAATTCCAGCTGTTACCATGGGATTATAAACATTTCCACTAAGTTCATAAAGAAGAAGAATCCTTTTCAATGTAGAGAACTCAAATACACAAAAGATATGTAATTGTACACTATGCAATGTTAGGAATTGAGTCTTTTAAAATTATCCAGCAATGGTTATGGGGGCCGGGGGGACAGAATACCAGCAATATTAACACACGACAGCACGTGACTAAGAGTCAGTTTAACTGTACTCGTGAGAGAATACTGATCCAATCCTTTGAATGCAGGAGATAATGTTTTGATGTTTAATGATTACTTTAAGTATATGGATGTTTTGCCTGCATGTTTGTCTGTGTACTGAGTACCTGATGCCTTGGAAGTCAGCAAAGAGCTTGAGATCCCCTGGGACTGAGCTGCAGGCGGTTCTAAGTCACATGGGTACTCTGAAGAGTAGCAATGCTCTTAACCACTTAGCCACCCACTCAATCCCTATGGAATCTTAAAGAAAATAAATATGCTAAATTACTTTGCAAAGTAAAATTCTTAAATAAATGTAAAAAGGCCAGATACTGAAATACTAGCTGCGGACAGTACCTTCTCTTAAGGAAGTATCAACACTGGATGGAAGTCAAGACAAAGCAGAAAGACTTCATCTTTAAACCCTAATACACATGTCCTATATAGTGACTATTACCACAGTCACAGGTGACTACTCATTAAATTACAATGTTCAAGCTGCTTCTTAGGCAGACTGTGTAATATTATATATCTGGTAGGTAGATTACAGAAGAAACAATTTAAAAACTGCCCACAACTAGCAACAAAAGATTCTAATCATCTAAGACGACTCCCTTTCTTCTACACAGACAAGAAACCCAATGTGAAAATTATCCTTTCAACTAGTTCCTTTTGGAGACATTGTTTCTGTTGTAACAAGGTGACTGCGGGGATCTCCCAGCTTCTAGGCACCATGCCTTCTTTTGGTCTCCTCTTACATATCATTTTTCTAGGTGGGTTTACTAACAAAACCCAAAGACAAGCTGTGAGCTACTTTCCCACATGGTCAACAGTCAGGAAGAGCAAGTGTTCGGAAACCTTACAGCAATCCGAGTGATCTGGGGGCACAGATTTGAGCTCCCGTGTTTTTATGTAAGAATTACTGTACCCACTGACCTGCTCGCCCCTTAGTTGTACCTTGTCAAGCATTTCACATATGTGGACAGAATCATGTCTTGGCTTCTTTCACTTTGAATAAGGCTTTTATTCATGTTGGTTCATGCGCCTACGGTCTGTTCGTCTGTACCTGTATGTGGCTAGTAGTATTTCATTCCACATAGTTTATCCACTATCTGGTAACGAGCTGTTTGCAGTTCAGAGGGATGAGAAATAAAGCTGCTAAAAACCATGTTTGTACAGGGCCTTTTTTTGCATATATATAGCAAAGTACTCGAGCATATTTATTTCATTTATATACATTTCTTATGAAATTAGTTTTAAGTTAGCATACCGAGTCATGGTGGGTTTCATTATTTTCAAATACATGCGACAATTACACTTTGACCTAACTGTCTCCTCCCTCCCTGCCCTGCCATGTCCCTCGTGCTGCGCCCTCCTGGTGGCCTAGGTCCCCTCAGCTTTCATGTCACAAGCCTCCCATTCTCCTCTTCCTTTCTACTCTGGCAACATTTCTTCTTCCCTTCCCTCATGAGTAAAAACATGTAGTATTTATCCTGGAGTCTGGCTTATTTGCTTAACATAATGATTTTCAGTTCTATTCATTTTCCTGTAAATATCATAATTCATTTTTCACTGTGGCTAAATAAAATTCCACTGTGTATAGGTAGCTCTCTGCATTCATTCATCTATTGATGGACTTCCATTTCCAAAGGCTGAGTAGTACAGCGATAAATATGGTGTGTAACTGTCTTCACTGTACAGGAATCCTTTAAGTATATACCCAAGAAAGGTATGGCTGGGTCATAGGGCTCTTCATATTTGTCCTTTTTCAAACTTGTTTTGGTGAGTCTAGCTTCTGTGCCTTTCTTTGTAAAGTTTAATCAGTCATCAAGTGGTTAGAATTCTGCCTGGAACAGCGTGGAGTCTATAGACTGCTTTCAGAAGATTCTACGTCCTAATAATCTTTCCTACTGACCAGTAAAGGAAGCCTGTCTCCTTGGTCTTCTGATGCTTTACGGTTTCCGGGTATAATCTTACAAGAAATTCTACTAAATTTATCTCTATTGTACTTGATTAATCTTTCGAAATCCCCATACTTGAGGTGCCCCGAGGACACATACAGCTTTTATAGGAGAATTGAGTAGAGTGCAGTGTTGGAAGAGTAGCATAAACTGCCCTGAGAGAGCTAAGTCAGCCTCCTTGGTGATCTGAATGAGGATGACCCCATATGCCAGTCGGTGGACTGTTTAGGAAGGATTAGGGGGTGTGGCCTTAAGGGAGGAGGTGTGTTACCGAGGATCCTGGCTACTTCTCCAACTCCATGTCTGCCTGGCACCATGCCCCCAGACTAAGGCTCTGCAGCTGTAAGCAAGTCCCAGTTAAACGCTGGTGTTTCCTTACAGAAATACAAAAGAAATTAAGGCAGTCTACATTTATACTTTACTTTTAACCTTTCTTTTTAAAAACAATCCACTTTCATTTCCTTATGCATATCTGTATTCTAATAGATAAACCTTTGAACTTGAAGATGGCTGACAATCCCTGGGTATACCAGCAAGGTTCTCATTTTCTGTGGGTTTATACGGAGTAACCTCTCCACTTCCACGGGCTTTACAGAGAAGGCTTACCCAGCCTTAGCCACACTTATGGTTTGCTGCTCCATTGCTTCATGGATGCTGGTCCTGTCATGTTCTTTGAGGCTGTTAAATTCATCAATACAGCAGAGACCAGCATCTGCAAGCACGAGGGCCCCAGCCTCTAGATTCCATTCTCCTGAGTCTTTCACAGCCGTCACTGTCAGACCTGAGGAGACAAGTAAGTTACGTTAAATCTTAGTTTCCAAAGGAAAATACATAGTCAAGTTTCCCATTTGTACTCAAAATGGACCGTGTCAGGACACTAAGTCAAAAGACCTCAGAAGTACTCCTGTTGTATAAATAATCTGTACGTGTTCCCGCTCAAATGGAAGGGATCCCGGGACTCAGAAACCCAGAAACCAAACAGCTCTCAAGGGAAAAGGTATCCCAGTAAAAGGGCATCCTGAGACATGGGGCCCAGAACAGCTCTGAGGTGGGACACTGTCCCAGTGAAAGGGCATCCTGAGACATGGGAGCTCAGGAACCACACAGCTCCGAGAGGAAACTCCTTCTCTTGTCTTCTCTTCATTGCTTCTTTTCTTCTTGGCTTCTTCTGACAAGAGAGTCACACCAGGCAGGGAATCTCATGAAAGAGACTTATTGGAGGGTCCAGGGTATGTAGGGACAAATCCAGGGACGGCTATACTCTGCTTGGGGGAGTGGGCAGCAGGGAATTGCCAAAGAGTATTGCTTATATAGGATTTCTTAGGTGGTGGAACTTTTTAAGGGCAGAGATTTTTAGATTGAGGATTGGTGGGATTTCGAGTCCTGAGCTTGGGGAGTTCAGGGATTGGGGGGTTCCCTGCTTAGGGACTGGCATCTTGGTTTTTTTACCCCTTTTCCTTGCATTGGGCCCATGGGTTAGAGTGGGAAGTACATCCAGCTGCAGCCGGCTTTGCTGAGGTGCCATCTCTGTGGGGCTGCTGGGGTGTGTGGGGTGGATGGCTCCTGTGATGGCTGCAGGCTGAGGGATGTCCTGGTGCTGCCATTTTGACAGGAGCTACCGTTTTTTGACACCTTGGGTAGGAGCATCTTACTGAGGTCACAGGCTGGGGTGGGAAGGAGGGGCTGGACACCACAACACTTTGATGGGTTTTGTGGCATGCCACTTAGGGACTTCCTTCTTTCCCCCTTTGTTTATTATCTAGCATTGATTAGAAAGGAAGGATGGTTTTGAAAGGGACAGCATTATTCTCAGACTGCTTCCTGCTAATCCTTGGGGAAAGTTTGATTCTCTCAGGATATAATTGGGTGTTGTAAGCCTTTGGCTCTGTAACTAGGGGTCAGTAATCCTGTAATTACAAGTGGTTAAAGGTCTGATTAGAAATCTTTTAATTTGTTTTTAGAGAAGTTTAGGTAAGAAGTTAATAAGGCAGAGTATAATTAGCAGGATTAAGAAAATGAGGAAAGGGCTGGAGAGATGGCTCAGTGGCTAAGAGCACTGACTGCTCTTCCAGAGGTCCTGAGTTCAATTCCCAGCAACCACATGGTGGCTAACAACCATATGTAATGGGATCTGATGCCATTTATGGTGTGTCTGAAGACAGCTACAGTGCACTCATATACACAAAATAAACAAAATCTTAAAAAAAAAAAGAAAAAGGAGAAGGGGATTAAAAAGGACAGCATCTAACTTCATACTGGTCTGCCAATGATCACTGGCCAGAGACAGGGAGTTTTTCCTTATGTTTTTGGAGATCTGTCTGTCTGGAATGTTGAATTTTATCTTTTATTATACCCCATTGCTTAACATAAAAGTGGCATTCCTTCCAAGGAACAGACAAAGACCACTCCTTCTTGCTGTGCGTAGACCAGCTGACATGCAGAGGCTAAGGTCTCGAAGGATGGTGTGCGAGGGAAGAGGGGTCAGTGTCATCAACGGGTGATATCAGGGTCGTGCGCACTTCTGAGGAACCTTGGACCACTTCTTTCACCATGGGGTTGAGAGAGTGGAATAAGTCCCCTCTGTACTTTGACTGTGCCTGATAGGTGGCTGTGGTTAAGTGCTATAGTCAACTTTACCAATGACCCCAGTTGCGATCTGGGGTGACATGGGTCCTCAATCAGAATATAAAAGATTTTTTTGATCATTTGTTTGTGCAGTAATAGAAACATGCCAATTTCAGCCACTTGGACTGTACTGTGGCCAAGCTGCTTGTGGTAACAGTGAAACTTTAACAAAATCTGAGTCTGCAGAGGAAGAGAAAGGGTTACAAAACAAGATCTGCTGAAGGTAGCTTCTAGAAGCTCCAAGTGAGAGCTGAGAGACAAAGAAGTCCAGGAGAGCATGGGGCAGCTGTGAGACTTCCAGAGCAGAGCTAAGTGACATGAGACACACGGTCACAGAGGCTCACCCAGATGGCACAAGGAAGCTGTGGGGCTTCTCAGACAGCTCCTAGGGGTCTCAATAGACAGAGAGGAGGAAGTGTTTTAGTAACTAGAGAGTTGCTCACATGGTGAAGATCTAAAGATCAAAGTAGGCTCCAGGAGCCAGAGAAAGACTCCTTACTGAGTGGGCAAGGAGAAACAAATGGTTAGAACATGTTGGGGAAGAAGCTGCTAGAAAGGCAGACTTATGATTTGGAACCAAATATGACAGTTGCCAGAAGCCATAAACAAATGATCTGTGTATACTTAAGGGAGTCAAGACAGTAAGTTGAGACAGTTTGAGATGTTGAGACAAGGACATGGCTGGAAGTATAGCATCCTTTACTAATTCTACTTGAAGGGAGAGAACTCTGGAAGGGGTAGTGTAGGAGACCCTTGTATATCAGGAGACAGTATAGGTGATGAAAAGAGAAGACAGTAGCAAGTGACTCAAAGTTTAACCCAGAGCTCGCAGGCAAGATGTCCATCCTTGTATAGTGTGGTCTAATTTCTGAGAGAATACATGGAGAGAGGAGACACAGAGAGAGGAAACACGGAGAGAGGAAACAGGGAGAGAGGAGACACGGAGAGAGAAGACACGGAGAGAGGAAACAGGGAGAGAGGAGACACGGAGAGAGAAGACACGGAGAGAGGAAACAGGGAGAGAGGAGACACGGAGAGAGAAGACACGGAGAGAGGAGACACGGAGAGAGGAAACAGGGAGAGAGGAGACACGGAGAGAGAAGACACGGAGAGAGGAAACACGGAGAGAGGAGACACGGAGAGAGGAGACACGGAGAGAGGAGACACAGAGAGAGGAGACACGGAGAGAGGAAACACGGAGAGAGGAAACAGGGAGCGAGGAGACACGGAGAGAGAAGACACGGAGAGAGAAGACACGGAGAGAGGAGACACGGAGAGAGAAGACACGGAGAGAGGAGACACGGAGAGAGGAGACACGGAGAGAGGAGACACGGAGAGAGGAGACACGGAGAGAGAGGACACGGAGAGAGAAGACACGGAGAGAGAAGGGGCAGGTTAGGTCTGGGTGGTGTGGAGCTGGAACATGGAGGAAGAGTCTGCTGAAGTCTATGAAATGGCTCGGAGTAGTTCATGAGGAGGGGCCATGGGCCGCCTGACATAAGGGACAAATGAGAAGAGAGTAAGAGGAAATCCAACAGTATAAGACACCATCCCTAGGAATGATAGAATTTCATCCTTGGTGGTGAGGAATGTGGGTGACTGGATTAGATGTTTTCTATCTATCTAGGGTAATGGCCTTGTGAGAGTTATAGCTAGTCCCAGATAAGTAACCTGAGGGGTACACAAGTGGAGCTTAGAGGGTGAGACCCTATACCCCTGACTGGACAGAGGTGTCTGCCTGGCTAATGTGCTGGGATGGAGGAGGTCATCTACATATTAGATTTAGGAAGTGACAAGGAGTAGGTCAGAGGTAAGAACCTAAGGAAATAAATATGGGCTTTCCCAGAACCCTGGGGTAGGGCAGTCCAAGTGAGTTGGGTAGAAATGGGTATGTCCTGTCAGCCCAGGTAAAGGCAAAGCTGTTTTGTGACTGGATGCCCAGAGGAGTAGAAAAGGCATCCTTGAGGTCTAGGACAGAGAAATGGTCTCTGAGGAAATCATGGGGAGGAACGTATACTGCCTAGATATACTAAGGGGTAAAGGGGACTACTGCAGCCTGTCTCTGAGGTGGGAGAAAGAAAAACCAGAAAGGCTGAAGAGGAAGGGAAGGTACTCTGGGTTGTGGTTTGTTAGTGTGATTAAAAATAGTGGAAGAATTATCTGGTTTGGGCCTCACAGCTAGGAGGAGCTGTTTTTTCCTTGATTGGCTTATGCCATGTGGTTTTTAATCAGGATTAGAGTGAGGTCACATGGCAAACCCTAGAAAAGATGGCTGTCAGCCATGTGGCTGCCTCCATCCTGTTAGGGGTCCAATGGCTAACACGGCAACAAGTGCATATTTCAAGATTTTCTATGTGTTAACACCTTTGTTAAAGATTTTACATGGCTTTAATCATATACCCTAGCAAGCCTGGAAAATTAAACCAAAGCCTCAAAACTAGAGATGCGTAGCAATAGTCCCTGTTGGGAATAGTCTGTCCCTTTGTTTTGCTTTTCTCTTTTCTCTGTCACATAGTCAGGTGGCTTGTCTGGTATGGTACAGAGATTTGGGCGGAACCTTTAAACAAGCATGCTTGGGTCTAGAGGAGCTTTTAACTAACTCCAGAGCCAGCTTTTAACTAAAGTGGGACAGCATAAACAGTCTAATGCCACTTATACCTGAAAGACAGCTGAAATCTTATGAAACTGAATCCAGTAAGATGAGAACAAAGAAGGCTTGGAGACAGGAAATTGTGAAGTCTGCCTGACTACAGACCGAGGACACTAGGAGGGAGCTGAGAATTCCCAGTCAGTGAGGAGTGCTGCAGCTGGCCTACTCCTTGCTTTCTCACCCTCCTGCTAGGCTGGCTTTCTGGCTCCCATTTTACAACAAACTCACAGAGCCATCTATGGTAACTTAGAAGACAGGGCATTTATATTGAATGATGGTTGGGGAGAGACAAACAGGGTCTGGAGAAAAGAGAAACAGGAACTGTGGAATCTCTTTTCATTTCCCAGATCACTGGCAATATTTGTAAAGATCCCAATTAATATTATGATCAAGGATGCTGTTAGGCAGTCATTTGTATTGATTATCTAAGGATATTAAGGCCCAGTTTGATTGGACAGGCAATTTAGGGCCCTTCAGGTTGGGTTTTGGTTATATAGGTTGGCGGTTTTCTAAGAGGCATCCTTTCCATGGATGAGAGAGGGGAAGTGTAATGTCACTGCAGCCTGTAGTCAAGGGCAGCCTCAGACTCAGAGAGGACAGAACCAGGACCAAGCTGCTCAGTGGACTGTCACTGCAACTCAATGGGGGTCAGCTTAGCCGGCTAAGCTGAAGAGTCTGGGTGCCTGGGACCAGGATTTTCTCAGAAGCCAGAAGGTGAGAACAAGAACTGAGCTCTTGTAGTGGGTCTCATCCACAGGTATGATTTGGGAATGGAGTCACAAGAGGTGCTGTGAGATAGGCAACTGGAAGGGAAGGTGAGAAAATAGCACCATGGCCCAGGAGGGTCTAAGAAGTCTGCAGAATGGGAGAATGGGGTCAGATGAAGAGAGCCAGCCATTGCCTTAAAGACTGTGGCTGGGGCTATCTCTACCTCAGCGAGTACCAGAGGAGTACTGGGCATTCAGTGGTCACTTCCCAGAGGAGTACTGGGTGTTCAGTGGTCACTTCCCAGAGGAGTACTGGGCATTTAGTGGTCACTTCCCAGAGGAGTACTGGGTATTCAGTGGTCACTTCCCAGAGGAGTACTGGGCATTCAGTGGTCACTTCCCAGAGGAGTACTGGGTGTTCAGTGGTCACTTCCCAGAGGAGTACTGGGTATTCAGTGGTCACTTCCCAGAGGAGTACTGGGCATTCAGTGGTCACTTCCCAGAGGAGTACTGGGTATTTAGTGGTCACTTCCCAGAGGAGTACTGGGCATTCAGTGGTCACTTCCCAGAGGAGTACTGGGTGTTCAGTGGTCACTTCCCAGAGGAGTACTGGGTATTCAGTGGTCACTTCCCAGAGGAGTACTGGGCATTCAGTGGTCACTTCCCAGAGGAGTACTGGGTATTTAGTGGTCACTTCCCAGAGGAGTACTGGGTGTTCAGTGGTCACTTCCCAGAGGAGTACTGGGTGTTCAGTGGTCACTTCCCAGAGGAGTACTGGGCATTCAGTGGTCACTTCCTAGAGGAGTACTGGGCATTCAGTGGTCACTTCCCAGAGGAGTACTGGGTATTCAGTGGTCACTTCCCAGAGGAGTACTGGGCATTTAGTGGTCACTTCCCAGAGGAGTACTGGGTATTCAGTGGTCACTTCCCAGAGGAGTACTGGGCATTCAGTGGTCACTTCCCAGAGGAGTACTGGGTGTTCAGTGGTCACTTCCCAGAGGAGTACTGGGTATTCAGTGGTCACTTCCCAGAGGAGTACTGGGCATTCAGTGGTCACTTCCCAGAGGAGTACTGGGTATTTAGTGGTCACTTCCCAGAGGAGTACTGGGCATTCAGTGGTCACTTCCCAGAGGAGTACTGGGTGTTCAGTGGTCACTTCCCAGAGGAGTACTGGGTATTCAGTGGTCACTTCCCAGAGGAGTACTGGGCATTCAGTGGTCACTTCCCAGAGGAGTACTGGGTGTTCAGTGGTCACTTCCCAGAGGAGTACTGGGTATTCAGTGGTCACTTCCTAGAGGAGTACTGGGCGTTCAGTGGTCACTTCCCAGAGGAGTACTGGGCATTCAGTGGTCACTTCCCAGAGGAGTACTGGGCATTCAGTGGTCACTTCCCAGAGGAGTACTGGGCGTTCAGTGGTCACTTCCCAGAGGAGTACTGGGTGTTCAGTGGTCACTTCCTGAACTCACAGAAACGTTCACACCCTTACCTAAGTGTCACGGGTGCATGGGATGGGTGTCAAGTGATCAGTGAGCCAGAGGTGAGACTGCTGCAGGTCAACTAGAGACGGGGACAGCATCAGAGCCCACGACTGGGCAGTGCACAAGCACCGGGGTTTAGGTGCTAGAGGAACTGAGAAGTGCTCTGAGTCATCTAAACTTGATCTGAGTCCTCTGTCTGTCACTCTGACTACTAAACTGTAGGCACGTCTGCTAATATATACATCTACCTCCATTTATTTATCTATAAAATGGAGTAACAATAGAAAATAGTGAGTTTAAATTCATAAATGAAAAAAAGAGAGGTCTTTAAAAGGAACATGACACATGGTAAGTACTCACAATGGCTATTACTAATAAAACGAATGCATTTTTGGCCAGTTTCACCAAGGTGGGGAAAAAATAAAGTCATAAATTGCAAGTATCAAGAATGAAGAAGACATAACTATACATACCTTAAATGAACTAAGAAAAAGAAATATTATAAGCAATTTATAGTATATGTATTAGTGTCATTATGCAACGTTTACCTTAACTCATATGCCTCATGAGGTATAAAAATTCAAAACTGTTAGAGACAAAAATAAAATATAAAGCTATAAAAATAATAGGTAAAATCACAAGAACCGGGAAGTTCTTTTGTTTTCCAATGCCATATAAGGAGAAGTCACTATTTCATCCAATGAGTATAAGAATGAGTGAATTAAAAAAATTTTTAATCAATCAAAGAAATGGGACAAACACTGGCTAAAGCTGGAAGCCATCAAGTGGATGCTGAGAATCACAACTTACTTGGCTGAATCTTTGTTTAAAAAAAAAAAGATACAGATACCTAGACAAAGGGAATGAAGATACCTAGACAAAGGAAATGAAAGCCAGCAAAGCAATAGAAAAGTGGTTGGTGTTTGCTGGAGTCATGAAGTGACAAGCTGGGGCACAAGTCACAGGGGACCGCCACACCTCAGTAAAGCTTTACCTCTAGATGATATAACCTCACAGTGAAGACGTTCTGCTGCCAGCAGGCAGAGAAAAGAGGACCATTTAAAATATACAAGATTGTTCTTAACAAGGCCTATGCTCAGGAAAAACTATTTTACCCTAACAACCTACCTGGGAGGGAAAATATGTGATTCCAGCCTCCCTCCCTAATCCCATAGCACCCAAGAGTGTGAAAATAGGAAAAGAAAAGTAAGACCCCAAACTGAGCATTTGAAAAAGACAGAGGCAAGAGACACTGCTCAGGAAATGGCCAGAATGTTCCAGCTACGCCATGGCTCACCTCCACAGGACAAAGGGCCTTTCCTTTTTTGCGTTAACATTTATAAAAAAACTCTAAGGCATGACACCAGGCAGAACCACAATTGGAAGGGACAGAACCACAGAACCACGATCTGAAGGGACTCAACAATCATCAGGCTCAGAGTCCTATTTGGCAGAGCCATTGAGATTATCCAGCGGGAGTTGGAACAATTGCATGACTAATACACAAGGGCCTTAACACCACTAAACAAAGAGAGAAGCAGAGAAACACAATCTAAGAAACAGAGAACGTAACCATAAGCAGTGTCCATTAAGGAATACTGAGCTACTGTAAAAGCAAGCATATTCTAAACTGCATGGTTCAATGACAAGAATCTCCAGAGAAATTAAAAAACATTCAAACTAAGTGGAAATGACAGCACAACTTATAAACACCTACAGGATAGCACAAGCAATACTAAGAGTTGACTGACATGGTTAGGAGAAAAAATAATCTAAGCGTCCACGTTAGAAAGCCAAACGGTGAGCTACACCATATCCAACGTAAGCATAAATATAAACCAGGATAAAAATTAGTGAAATTGGGAACATAAAATCAAAAGAAAAAAATCAAAACCAGAAGCTGAATCTTAGGGAGAAAAAAAAAATCAATGAAATTGTTAAACCTCTAAGCAGAATAAGAAGGAAAGGAAGAGGGGGAAGGATCATATGGACATGAAAGAACAATGTGGAGGGATTATGGGCAATTCTGTACCCACAGATTTGATAACTTGAATGAAATGAACCAATTCCTTTAACGATTCAATCCACCATAATGTTAAAGAATAGAGTCAGTCTGCATGATCAATACCTACTAACAATTTTATTACAAATTAACAACATTCCCAAACAGGAACCTCTAGGATCAAGTGGTGCATCTGACTAAACACTTAAAGAAGCAACTGTGTGAATCCTCTACAATCTTTCCCAAAAGACGAAGGCAGAAAGAGTGCTGTATAGCTAATGCGAAGGCCAGACATATTGCCTATAAAAATCAGACAAAGCCATACAGGAAAAGTACAGGCCATCATCTCTATAAAGATGCCAACATTTTCAACAAAATACTGGCACACAAAGTCAATGTAAACAAACAAAATAAACATAATTTTATATCATCACAAAGAGACATTTATCTCGCATAGGCAAGGATGATTCAACATTCAAAAATCAGTTGATGTATAATCACATCAACAGTTTACTGAAGAAATAAAAATCACATGCTCATGTGATTTTTATCAATAGATAAAGCAACAGCAATTTCAATCCAACAGCCATTCAAACAACAACAAAAACAACTCCTAGGAAACTTGAAATAGGAAGAAATCCCTTAGCTTGATAAAGATCATCTTAAGAAACAAAGCTCTACAAATGACACCGAGACAGTGGTGAGAGGCTTGCAGCTTTGGTTGACAAGACCAGGAACAAGCCCACACTGTCCCTTACCACCATTGCCTTTTAACACTATACAGGAAGTTCTAGCTATTGTCATGAGACAGGAAAAGGAAAGAGTGAAGACCAGCGAAGAATGCAAACCAACAGGACATACCGTGTGAGCCTTTAATCCCGTTGGGGGAGGCAGACACAGGTAGATTTCTTTGAGTTAGAAGCCAGTCTGGTTGGCCTACTTAGAGCAGTGGTTCTCAACCTGTGCTCTACGGCCCCTTTTGGGGGTCACACGTCAGATATCCTGCTTATCAGATATTTATATTATGATTCTTAACAGTAGCAAAATAACAGTTATGAAGTAGCAACGAAATAAATCTACGGTTGGATAATATGAGGAATGTATTAAAGGGCCACAGCGTTGGGAAAGTTAAGAACATTGAC
Organism: Rattus norvegicus; assembly: GCF_021556685.1. Taxonomy (NCBI): domain Eukaryota; kingdom Metazoa; phylum Chordata; class Mammalia; order Rodentia; family Muridae; genus Rattus; species Rattus norvegicus. The sequence continues at coordinate 34,021,165 of NC_141553.1, forward strand.
ATACAGAGTTCCAGGACAGAAGGCCTACAAAGAGAGACCCTGTCTTAAGAAAACAAACAAGCAAGGGAGGGAGGGAGGGAGGGAGAGAGAGGAGAGAGAGAGAGAGAGAGAGAGAGAGAGAGAGAGAGAGAGAGAGATAGAAAGAAAGGAGAGAAACTCAATGAAAACTTAGTATAGGCCAGAGGAAGAGAACAGAAAGCCCATATAAATAATTTATTACTCTTTGGTATCAAAGTTAATAGAATGAAACTAAGACTAGTCTTTTCAATAAGTGGTTGGAACAACTGAACAGCTGCATGTAAAACAAGAAATCTAAGTATCTGGGTATAGATCTTACAGCTTTTACAAAGATTAACTCAAAATGTATAGACTTAAATATGAAACATGAAACTAGGAAACTAGAAAACAGTAATGTGTGACTCTTGAGATTTAAAATTATAGGGCTGGTGTGGTGGTGCACACCTTAAATCTCAGCTCCTGGGAGGCAGAGGCAAGCAGATCTCTGAGTTGAAGGCCCGTGGTCTACATAAAAAGTTCCTGAGTAGCCAGGGCTGTACAGTGAAATATGCACAAAATAACACAACGAGAAGAACCAGGTAACAGACCTGAATATTTATCTCACTATAAAGACAGACTGACAATAAGATATTCAGCAATAATTAGCCAAATGTCAATTAACAGTGAGATAGCATTATAATCCGTTGGAGTGACTGAAATTCAAAGCAGTGACAACTCCAAGTTATGCCAAAACAGCAGCAACTCATTGCGACTGGAACTGGAGAAAATTGGTGCAATGACACTGGAAGACGATGCGGTGACAGCTTAGACACTCTTACCACGCACACCAGCAATGTCAGGTGCCGGTGTTTACCTTAAGGATGTGAAAACCTACACTCATGAGAACCTGCTCACAGTGGCTTATGGAAGACATACTTAGAATTGCTGGAACTTGGAAAAATCAATGTTTTTCAGAAGGTGGATGGTAAACTATAATGTATCAGAAAATAGAATAGCATCGCCGCTTGAGGGTCAAGCAATGAAAAGACACAGAGGGACTTTAACTGCATCCTGCTAGGTAAAGAAGCCGAGAAAGACTACAAACTGTATGACTACCAAACTCTCAAGAACTCTGGAGAGAGGGAAAGGAACAGCGGTTAAATGTTAGAGAGTGTGTGGGAGGGATAAATAGGCAGAGGACAGAGGAGGTGGGGAGAAAAGCTGTTCTGTGGAAGAAACCTACGCGATTGTTAAAACCTCACGACATAAACAAGAGTGAACTGCAGCAACAAGTATGGGTTTAGACGATAAAGGTGTGCATGTGGGTTAGAACAGGGGGGCTGACGGGAAGAATATACGTGCATAGGTAGGTGCCCGGAAATAGACTGGTACTGCATTTTTCCTTCAATCCTGTTGAATTCCTAATACCCCTCTAAAAATAAAAGAGAAATATGTGACTGTAAAGCTTTCATAAATATGACATGGAAAGAAAAATGGTAAGTTGATTTTCATTAACATTAAGATAGTGGGATGGAGAGATGGCTCAGTGGTTAGGAGCACTGGCCAACAATTACTGGTCAATAATATCTCTCAATATCAATGGTCTCAATCCCCCCAAAAAAGTCACAGACCGAACCCAGGGCCTTGCGCTTGCCTAGCAAGCACTCTACCACTGAGCTAAATCCCCAACCCCGACATTTCAATTCTTAACATCTATGCCCCAAACACAATGGCACCCAAATTTGTAAACAAAACATGACTACAGCTTAAATCACATACTGACCTTTACACACTGAGAGTGGGAAATGTCACCACCCCTCTCTCACCAATGAACACGACATCTAGACAGAAAGTGACCAGAGACATGCTGGAGCCAATAGATGTTACAAACCAAATGGACCTAGCCTATTTACAGAACATTTCACTTAAACATAAAAGAATATACCTTCCTCTCTGCACCTCATGGAACTGGCTTCAAAACTGACCACATCCTCGGACACGAAGCAAGTCTCAAAAGATAAAAGAAAATGGAAAAAACCCTTTGCATCCTATCAGACAGGAACAACAGTAAGCCTATGAACTCGTGGAAACTGAGCAACTCTCTCCTGAACGAAAAATGGGTTAAGACAGAAATAGAGAAATGAAAGACTTTCTAAGATTGAATGAAAATAGTTACGCGACATACCCAGATTTATAGGACATGATGAAGGCTGTGCTACGAAGGGAGTTCATAGCGCTAAGGACCTACATTAAAACATAGCGCTAAGGACCTACATTAAAAACAAAGCAACACAAAACCTGTGACATTTCATACGCACAACAGCACATCTGAAAGGTCTAGAACAAAAAGATACCAACAAACTGAAAGAAAAAACCTGCATGATCATCTCATTAGATGCAGAAAAGGCCTGTGATGAAACCCAACACCCCATCATGACAGAAGTCCTAGAGAGACTAGAGATACAAGGGACATTCCCAACACAACAAGGGAAACCTGCAGCAAGCCCATAGCCAACATCGAAGTAAGTAGAGAGGAACTCAAAGGGATCCCACTAAGTCAGGGACAATACACAGTTGCCTACTCTCTCCATACCTACTCAATATAGCATTTGAAGTTTTAGCTAGAGTAATAAGACAACTGAAGGAAATCAAGGGGATACAAACTGGAAACGAAGAATTCAATGAGACACCCCGCCCCCCAACAAATCACCACTGGGAAAATCCTGCAGCTGATACACACTTTCATCAAAGTAGCTGATACGAAATTGACACGCACAAATCAGTAACCAGTTAGTATAAAAATGAAAAGCAAAACTGAGCAAGAAATCAAGGGAATAGCACCTTTCAAAATCGCCTCAAATAATATAAAATATGTTCAAGCAACTCTAACCAAGCAAGTGAAAGGATTGGATGAGTAAAAGTTTCAAGTCTTTGGAGAAAGAAATTGAAGAAGATATCAGAAGATAGAAAGATCTCCCATCTCATAGATCAGTAAGAGTAATAGTGAAAACAGCCATTCTACCAAAAGCAATTTACAGACTCAGTCCAATCCTCATCAAAACTCCAACACAACTCTTCAGAGAAATTGGAACATAATATTCAACTTCATATGGAAATCACACACAAAAACAAGATAGCTAAAAGAATCCTGAATAAGAAAAAGACTGCTGGAGGTGTCCCTCGACAAGATTTCCAGTTGTACACAGTGATGGTATTAAACACAGCATGGTATTGGCATTAAAATAAACACGTTGATCAATTGAAAATCCAGACATTATTTCACACCTGATTCTTACAAAGGAGCCAAAAATATACACTGCAGAAAAGACAGTATTTTCATCATCAGTGCTGGTCAAACTGAACAGCTTGCATGTAGAAGAATGTACACAGGTCTGTATCTATCACATGCTCAAAATCCAAGTACAAATGGACCAAGGACCTCAGCATAAGACCAGCCACTTGAATCTGACGGAAGAGAAAATGGGGAATAGGTTTAAACTCACTGGTAGGAAAACAGGTCACCAATAGCACAGGCACTGCTGTGTGTGGCCTTGTAAAACTAAAATGCATCTGTACAGCAAAGGACACCATCATTAAAGCAAAGCAGCAGCCTAACTGTGGAAATGAGCAGACAGCATGAAGGAGACAGAGGTGGTGGACGTCTTCAGGGAAAACAGTCCTTGAATGAATGAACAAAGCAAAAAGAGGGAGACATATATAAAGCCACAGTGACTGTGACAGCACATACAAGGTTTAAACCAGACAAAATGCTAGCCTTGAGAAGGGGAAGTGGATTCAAAGTCTAATTCCTGACCTAGAAAGCTATTTGTCAGCTTTCTCTCATGGAGTGTCACTGGGTGTATCTGCCACACTCCAGGGCAGACCCTGTGCCCAGGAGTAGATCACCAACACAAACTGTAGTCCATGTTTTCAGTACATTCTTTGTTTCATTTTGGTCTTTTTGCTTTGTTTCATTGGGTTTGTTTGTTTTGATTTTGATGGAGAGAGGCAATGAGGTTGTGTGGGTAGGGAGGTGGTGAGGATCTATGTAGCCTGCATGTGTGAACACTGCTTGGGCAGAGGAAAGCAGGGGCACCAGGCTGCATCCCATCCTGGCGGCCATTGGGTTGTCTGGCTCGCTGAACACAGTTCAGGGGAGACGGAACACAGCCTTAGTGGGGGCCCCAACCTGTGAGAAACGGCACAGGCTGGGATTAGGCTGTGGTTCCCAAACTCCCTGACACCCAGATACCATTGGAACTGCAAGGCCAACGCCTTGGAAGGGGGTCATGGGCTGGTGAAGAGCCCAGGGCAGGCAAAGGGGAAGGCGGTGTCTGGCTTAGTTCAGGGTGAGAGCCTGGAGGCCTTCAGCAGGAGACTTAGGCATCACGGATGGGTAACAAAGCCCCACCTCTACACCCCCATGGTAGTTCTTGATGAGAGAGACTGTCTTTGCTTGTCCAAACTGCTAATTCATTGTGAAAAATGGATGCATAAAACTTATTCAGGACCAGAGATTAAATATTTGCAGGAAGGAATGTCTGGGAAGGGAAGCTTAATGGCCACGCCCTCAGGTGCCATTTTGATACCTCATTAGTATGTAGAACTCTGGGCTACCTGCTAAGTGACCAGCAGTGAGGTGCTGTGGTCATGTGCTCCAGGACAGGAACCAGGTCTGTGGCAGATTCAAGCGCCAACCGTTCTCAATATGAGAACTGCTGGGGTTTCTTAATCTGCTCGACCTTTTCTGACTGGTAACACGTTTCCACTTGCCCCAGAGCTCTAGAAGGAGTTGGGAGAGATGAAAAAATATGATCTAAATATGTTATATAAAACATTTTAAATTAATTAAAAAAGATAAAGACTAGATATTCTTATATCATTCAAATTAAGGAAATGCTTCCATTTACTACAGCCTCCAAAGCAGGAATGAATCCAACAGGACAGGGTAGAACTTAAGTCAGTCCATAAAGTTAAAAGCAGCTACAAAGTACTGTTGAAAAAAATTAGAAGTGACAGGATAAATCAAGTCCCTGGTTTGCTGACTAGAAGACAGCATTGTGACAATGTAATACTCCTCAAAAGTGGGGCTGTTAAGAGAACTTTTTAAAACAAGTTTAGGGGTTGGGGATTTAGCTCAGTGGTAGAGCGCTTGCCTAGCAAGCCCAAGGCCCTGGGTTTGGTCCCCAGCTCCAATAAATAAATAAATAAATAAATAAATAAATAAATAAATAAAACAAAACAAGTTTACCTCCTAGCAACCTCATCAGGCAGCTTACAACGGCCTCTAAGTTCAGCTCTAGCTGACACCTCTGGCCTCTGTGGTTGTCTCTTCCCACACGCATAAAAAACACGTAGATAAGCAGGCATAATTTAAAAAATTTTAAAGTACTAAAAAGTATGTTCAATTCCATCTTTATCTATATCCAAAGTGGCTTCTGATAAAATATTCTAAAAAATCCACAGGGAAACTTAAGGATCCCAAATAGTTAATCTTGAAAAATAGAGAACAAATTGGAAGATCAACATTTGCTTGGGTGAGAACAGGTCAGTGGTAGAACTGTCCAGAAAGAAACCCAAACATTTACAGCAAATTTGTTTTTTTATAAAAATTCTAAACTAATGAGGCTAGAGAGAGACTTCTATGTTTTCCAGACGATCTGAGTTTGGTTCCCATCACCAACATCAAGTGTCTGACAACCGCCTGTAATTCCAGGTGCAGAGGATCTGGAATCCTCTTCTGCCCTCCACGTGCACACACATAGCACATACTCACATAGACAAAAAGGAAAATACAAAAGAAAAAATAGCTCAGCCAATTGACTAGGGAAATGTTTTTAACAGACATTCCTGAATATTGGATACCCTCTTGCAAAAATTGATTTTGGATTTCATGTTTCACACAGTATACAAAAATAATTCAAAGTGAAATCAAAGACAAAATTGTACAGTGCTAAAACTGTATGACATGTGAAGGGGCTCTGGCCAGCCTGAGCTTGGCAAACATGACCCCAACAGCCTTGCCCTTCTCCCCATTCCCTCTGCCTTGCTAAAAACTGTTACATTCCTAAAGCTGGCCACCAAGGCCTATCTGACCTTATTTGGCCAATTCCTATTCCTAAGACAGACTACCAAGGCCCAGCTATTAAAATATTGAAGTCCAGCAATCAAAAGCCCCTTTGGTTCATCCAATTAACCTGCCTAATTAAAAATAAACACCGCATCTTAACAGGGGATTGATTTCCCCATCATAAATCACCATTTCCATCATTTCTCTATCCAGAGGAAGTCCCTCAGGGCATATATACCTTCCTGCCTCTCCCCTGTTCCTTTTCTGCTTTGTCCTCTCTGTCCTGCCATTTTATCTTATCTCCCTACCCTTTGTACCTCTGGGGCAAATAAATTCTTGTGCTGAGAACTTGGTCTTAGGGTGTCCTAAGTCAGTCAACACTTTCTAACAACAAATAGGGAAAAAAAAAGAAAACCACTGTAAATCTTTGACCTTGGAATGGTAATGGTTTTGAGAAATTACAAGCACATGCCAAAAAGAACCAAAATAGATAAAATAGTGCATATGCACGCACGCACGCACACACACACACACACACACACACACACACACACACACACACACACACAGAGTTTATTCTGGAAAAGACACCACCAAAAATACCAACCCACTGAAAATATTTAAATCCATGTATTGAAAAGGCTTGACTTCAATTATGTTAAGAGCACACCTCCTAACTGAAAATGGGAAAAGATCTGAAAATAGCCTCCTCAGAAGGTATAGAAATGTCCAACCTATAAATGAAACATAACAACAGTTTCAGCTACTGAGGAAATGCAAAGCAAAATTCCAATGAAATACACTCTATAGATCACCATGGCTACAATCAAAACCATATTTTAAACTTCCGATTGTTTTATTAGTGTTCCACATGCGCATACGCCTGCACAACACAGATGAGCCTGATGTCCATGGAGGCCTGGGGAGGTTCTTGTTGGACTACCTGGCACTGGGATTCTAGAGGGCTGGGAACTGAACTTAGGTCCTCAGGAGGAGCAGCTAGAACTCAACTGCTGAGCCCTGCTTCCAGACCCCTCAAGAACACGCTACAGCAAGTGTAGATGTAATGACAACCTGGGACACTTGTGCCTAACAGAAATGGTAAACGGTGCAATCTGGTGCAATCCCTTTGAGGAGCCACCTACCATTTGTAACCAGGTTCATCCCGAAGCACAGAGGCAGAGAAATGAAAGCAGCCACATGCAAAAACTCCGCACGCCAATGTTCCTAGCAATAGTGTACGTGATGGACGAGAGTGGGAAGCACGCAAATGTCATCAGCTGACGGGAAGGAAAATGAGGTAGCCCATAAAGTACAAAGTTACTGGGTAACAAAAACTAATTAAATGTGAATAAATGGTATACCATGGATGAAAAGATCAAAGACATGTTTGGAAGATGCTGGTCAGAAAAGACAATTCTACAAATGCAAAACTGGGAGAGGTAGGGAAAGACTAGGAAATATATTTATGTATACACACACACATAAACACACACATGTAGTGTACACATGTGTAAATACACATTTCTTTACAAGGCAGAGTTTACACGTAGCTCTGGTCAGCCTGGATCCTCTGGTGTAGATCAGGCTCGTACTACATTCCTTCCTGCCTCAGTCTTCTGGTGAGGGATTACAGGTGTAACCGCCATGGCAGGTCTGAAAGTACCTTCGTGAGAGGATGGAAATACTCTGAAGCTGCGGTGATGATTGCATGAGCCTCAATAGCCTTAGAAAGCTATTAGGTTAGACACCTTAAATGAGAGAATGCGCTGAGTTAAGCTGTATTTAACTGTACGTAAGGATGCCTGGACAACATCTACCAATTAATTACCTGTCAGTTCATTTATGAAACTGGTCCCCTCCATATCCTTCCTAGTTTCTGTCTCTAAAAGGCCCCAGCCTTACAAAGCCTACTTGCTTAGACTCTGCCCAATCTGACTCCATTTAGTGTCATTTGTCTCTATAGCAACCAACTAGAAAAAGCTGCTTTGTTTAGCAATGACTTTGTACAGGCAGTGGTCTAGCCTAGAGATATTTTAAAGATCTGAGTCCTCTATTCATCACCCCCCCCCCCCCAACCCACCTCCTCGGATCTGGTAAAGAGGAAAACCTCTGATGAATGGGAGAGGCAAAGAAATACAAAAGCAAAAGAAGACATTGCTGCAAGGAAGACGGCGCTCAGGAGGGCAGAAGGACCTGCTTTAAAAGAGGATGGAGGAGGAATGTTAAGAAATTAGAAATAGGAAACAATAACTTTTACACATTTGCATTACTGTACTGGTTAAAACACTTTAATAACAATAAGACACATTTCAACCTTCACATAATGATGCCAGGTTCACAAGCAGAATGTTTCATTTGTTGCTGTCTAATGGGCATTCCGCAGTGGTTCAGCTACACAAAGGTATCATACATAGCAGGCATCTTTAACAGATCTGTAATGGACTGGCAGATAGCAGTGCACATCAAAACTGTAAAACACTGATTAGTGCTACGGAGCTCACAATGGGGAAAAGGCACTCTGTATTTCACACTCAGACACCTTATGAAATGTAAAGGCCTGGCCAGCTCGCTCACTGGGCAAAGGCTGGCCATGCAAGTCTGATCACCTAAAAGTGAGCCCCAGATCCCGGCTGAACAGGGAGAGCCCTTTCTGGTCGTTCTCTTACCTACCATACACATGCCGTATTTTATTTACACACATACACACTTAAAAATTGTAATTACCTTTAAGTGAATCCCATGAAAAAATGGAATGGGCTTCTTAATTTGGCATTGATTCTAAAATACATAAGGATTCAGAGTAGGATTTGTGCTTTTATCCTCCCCACTTTCAGGGCTGTCTGTCGGACAGATCTCCATGGGGAGATGCTGGTTTGGCCCTGGCTGGATGAAGTCCCATCTCTAGCACCTGCCCTGGCCATCCACATTCACAATTTTGCTCTTCAGGGATTCATTAACGAAGTCATTAACACAGTGCTAGCCAGCCTATGTTTACCTCCCCAAGGAAATCTGTTTCTATTTTTCTATATATAAGGAATATTTTATATTCTACCTGCTATGTTGAAGACAGAGTTGTAACTATGACAACAGTGAATGTAGCCAGTTCCTAAGTACCAGCCCTCAGTAACTATCCTGGATGGTGATGCCTTATACTCCCTACCATTCTAGTGTACTGGGTTGCTCAAAATGCCTGCTATTTAAACGTTCTTTACAAAGAGCAAAAAAAAAGAAAAAAATTCTTTTGCTCATTTTAATGTCACTGGTTAAAAGTAGTCTTTTAGCTGTACTTTTGATCACATAAGCTACCTTGGTTACTGGACCATAAGCTGTCTATATACTTTATCTATTTTACCTTTATGTTAACACCCAGCACAGAAATCTAACATAATAAATGCTTTCTGTATATATGCAATAAATTAAAATCAACGAAATTTCAGTTAGAATTATCTGGAAAATCACTCCAGCAGATCTGTACATTTGACAGTTTTACATGGAAAATAATGTTTAAAACATGTCTCCAAGTGTGGGACTTTATGCTAATAAAGAGCACAGTTCAGTGTGCCTGGTTTGGGATGTAACTTGCTTACCATGTGTGAGAACCTGGGTTCAATTCCTAGCACTGTAAAACAACAAGAACAAGCCAGCAACCAAAAAGAGACACTTATGCTGAGTTTTGTTTTGAAGATGGGAGTAATAACACAAATGACCTTCCAAGACAGCACAGTAACTGTGTAAATTAAAAGGAGAGCCAAGGTTGGGGTTCTGGGGACGGCTTGGCAGGAAAAGGCTCTCCATCTACCAGCCAGCTTGGGCTCCACCCCCAGAACACACACACAGGATGGAGAGTGCCCACTATATACAAGGCCATCCTCTGACCTCCATGCCTGGGCTCCCTCATCCTGACAACGCACTATTTAAAAGCTACTCCACCATTTCTACTTCACCGTTTGTCTCAGCAAGACTGAGACGCCATTTCACTCCCAGCTCCAAGAAAATTCCATCCAGCACATTTAAGTCCTACTGAACTGAACTTGCTTTCATTGATCTCTGTGTATCCTCAATTTGAGTGAATGCTTCCTTCTGAAGCCTTCTGCAGAGGATCTTTGGATCCATGGGAACACACTGCTCGCCTATTCAAATATCACTAACTTACATGATGGTCAATAGATTCTTCCACTGGAGAACGGTTATGTACAGCATCCGCATCTTCAGAGCATCCTCCACATTGTACTCATGGCTCATAAGACACGTGATAACTCAGGAGTATTAGGATAAAACATGCTTAAATACTCAAACAACCTTAATTTGCTATGAGAAAAATCTGTATTGTAGTTTGTCTGTTTTTCAGGGCTTTCATAGACAAGTTTAAAGAAAAGAAATTTATTTCCTCACCACACTGGACGCTAGACCCTGCAAGATAGCTAGTTCTGTTTTGTTTCTTCAGCGGCCAGTCCCTTGGCTTGTGAATGGCTTTCTTGTCCTTTCCTCGAGATGCCTTTACGCATGTATCCTGTGCTGTTTCCTCATGTAGTTTTTTTGTTTAAATAAAGATACCAGACTGAAGTAGGGTGTGTCCTGATTGCTACCCTCAACAGCCTCCTGTAACTCAGTCCTCTATTGACGAGACCTATTTATGACCAGCGTCATATTCTGAGACATTAGTGTTAGATGTTAGTATTAGTATCTGTAGCATTCTGAGATACCAGACGATAGCTTCCGTATATGAATGTGAGGGAAACACAAATTAGCCTGTAACAGCAGCCGTAGGCGGTTCGTTCATGATTTTCATTTTTAAAAGCTAACAAATCTTTCAGGCAGCCCCAAAAGTAGAAAGTAGTGATCTGGGGTCTCTAGTCCTCATCAGTTAGAATACGGTTTTCTGTTGGGGTGTCATCTAGACATTCGAAACACGGTACAGTGATTCTAAGGGATTTGGGGGAGGAGGGACAGGGTTCTAAAAATACTGTTCAGGGTGAAGCAACTATTGGAGACGGTTTTCTCTTAAAAATTTCTGATGAGCAGTAATAAAACAGAGGGGCAAGATGAGAGTCCTGGAAATAGTTATTGGAAGAAAAGGAAGATCTCTCCTCGAAACGCTGTTCTATATGACACTTTAAACAAACAACAAAAGATTAAAAAAAAATAAACAAAAACAGTAACAACAAAAGAACAAACTTGAAAGAAAATGAACTAAATTAGTGATAACCTAGTATTCTTACTCCCTGATACATACATACATACATACATACATACATACATGTGTGTGTGTGTGTGTGTGTGTGTGTGTGTGTGTGTGTGTGTGGGCATGTACATCCACCAGAAATGAGTCTTAAATAACTCATAACACAGCTCTGGTTAAGCAGCAAGATGCATGTAAGGCGCACGTAAGAGCATTTTCATTCGTCAACTGTAATCTCAAGAGCGCCTGCATATTACAACCTCACTGGATCCATGCTTTTTTTAAATCTTCAAATGGACACTTTGTCTTACATATTCAGCGTGTCTTACAGCACATAGTAGGTTTTTTTTTTTAATCTTGGCTAATATCACGTTAAACTAGGATTAGTAAGAGTTGTGTGTACTATTTACCAGCCATGGTCATCTTGTCTACCACCACAGTGTGACTTTGGCTCTGATGCACAGAAACAATGGTGCCTGAACTGGTAGACACTGATTGTCTACTGACAATAAAAATGGTTCTCTCCCCACTTTACTTTCCTTAAAACATGGATAAGCATGTTCCATAATAACTTTAAAAGACCTTTGGACAAGAACATATCAATAGCAATCCACCGGAGTCTGAACTTGTCCAAAGAATGACTAAGCAAAATTCTACAAACTAGCAGAAAACTTCACTTGCAGATTAATATTAAGAAATAATTTTATTTAATAGTGTAGGTGTTTCATTTATAAGGAAAAAGAAAAGAACCCAATAGTTTATGAGTAACACTTCCACAGTAAGAAGAATCAGTTCACATTCACAAAGGTGTTAAGTTTCCATTTCCTCCCCTGCCCAGAGTGGCTAAGTACCATAAACAAGCAACATTTCCTCACGTCAGCCCTGAAATGGTTTCACAGGCATCACAGGCATCAAAGGCATGGAAGGGCTCCTCAGAATTTGTGGTGCTGCAATTTTTAATTTATGGGTGTTTGTTATAAATCTCTTGAAGAGCAAATGTCATATTATCTGGGTTTTCTCCTTATATTCCACTAATACATTTGTTGTCCTTAGGTCTTCTGACACTTCCATTTTTTCGACTTTTAACTTCTTTCTCTGCCCCTCCCCCACCCCATCCCGAAAACGACGGAAACCTCGCTGTAACCGATCACGTTTTCCCCATTTTAGTTCTACATCTATTCAGATCTGAAATGGGAACAAATCTAACGTACAGCCGAAGATCGCATATTTATTTTTTTCCGGTCTGCCTCCGTGTGTGTGTGTGTGTGTGTGTGTGTGTGTGTGTGTGTGTGTGTGTGTGTGTGTGTGAAAATCACCCGCCCTCGTTTTGTATCTATTTCACCGCACTATCGTGCCCAAGAACTTGAATTCCAAAATGGCCTGCTCCTTTCGAGCTGACATGGGCTATAAAATCCAATTTATTCCCACTGCAACCAGCCCTTCTCCCTGTTCTCTACCATAACGAAAAGCAGACAGCTGGGCCTGAGGAGTGCGGCAAAGAGCATCTTATCCGCTAAATCCAGCAGAGCCCGCTAAACTGCCCGCACCTATGGGGAAGTGTTCAAGGCGGGGAGAAACCCGGAGAACCCCAAGGCCCACGCTGCGAACACGCGGGGCCAGATCGCGCCCTCCCGCCACGGCCGCAGGCCCCGCCCCCTCGCGGGCTCCGCCCCTCCGTCCCGCCGCGGCCACGCCCGACGTGCGGCGCGGGCCCGGCGGGAGGGGGCGGGGCCTGCGCCGCCTCCTCCCCCCGCCGGCGGCGGCCTCCGCGCGGGCCTCCCAGCCCCTATTCCACTCACTTTGTTCTGCGCCTTTGTCCTGGTCCGCACCAGCAGGTGGAGCCGCAGTGAAAGTTTCCCGTCCGTTCCGCGAGCGGGAGCCCATCTTGCTCGCCGCCGCGGCCCTCGCTGGAGGAGGAGGGTCAGAGCTCGGGGGCAGCCAATCGCGGGCAACGCTGCTAGTTATCAGAGCAGAATGGGCTGTAGTTTAGTGAAATAGGAAAGCTGCAAAACACTGTGGAGTGCTGCCGTGTAAATAAAAAGGAAAAAAAAGTTTCTCAAGTCGCAGCTGCACGACGTCGGGCCGCGCCGCGCCGGGGCGGGGGTCTGCGCTCTCGGAGCGGCCGCGCGCGGGACTCTGTGGTGCCGCCAGCCCCGGCCCCATTGTTTGTGTTTTCTTCAAAATATGGCAAAGGTTCAGGTGAACAATGTAGTGGTGCTGGATAACCCGTCGCCTTTCTACAACCCGTTCCAGTTCGAGATCACCTTCGAGTGCATCGAGGACCTGTCTGAAGGTGAGCGAGTGGCGCCAGGCTGTCAGTTGCGGTGGCGGACGTTAAAGTTTCCCAGCCCGGCCTCGCGCGGGGTGGGCCGCGGCCGGCGGGAGGGCGGCCATGCGAGGGAAACTTGAAGTTGAGGGACGCCGGCCGCGCCGCAACTTGCGAGCAACTTGCCGGGCGGAGGGAGCCATGTTGTCAGCTTTGTCTGCAGCGGGCGGCGCTTGGCGGACCCGGCTCGCGCGGCACTGGCGGGGGTCGTGCGGCCTCAGCGGCCCCAGGGCCCCGCGGCCCGGCGGGGAGCGGAGCCATCTTACCCGGCGGCACGACGCCTGCTCCGGGCCGCCAGGGGCGAACGGGCCCGCGCCTTCCCGCCCGAGCCCCGCCGAGGCTGTCCTCGCGCCGCTCTCCGGCTTCCTCCACCAACCAGCGCGGAAGGCGGGCGCTGGGCTCGGCCCCTCGGCGCCTGGCTCCCGGGGGCCGCCGTGCTCTCCGCGGGCGCCCGGGATGCTGCGCGCCGCCTCCGGACCGGCGCGGACGCCTCTCCCGGGGAACGGAGACCTCTCGGAGAGAAACGGTGAAGGGTTAGGAAGTTCCATCCCACCCGAGAGCAAAAGCAGGGCGCTTAACCAATTCCAGGCACTTCATCTCTGGCTTCTAGAAAGTCTGAAAGACTCTCCAGAACGTGTGAAGAAGATGCAATTAAAATAACTCCACGTCCAGGCAGATAGAGAAATAGGAAAATAGAAGGCAGTCCTTTCTGAAGTACATTTTACGGTTTACAAAATGCGAAATAGTGAGGTAATACAGAATTTAGAAAGCTAAAATGTGAGCTTCTTATTCCTTTTCTTAGATTTTATTAAAATCAGTGCTTCATTTTCAACATTTGAGACAAAAAGTTTAACTTCATTGGCGTTAAATTTTAGTTAACTGGGAGGACATCTTGGGACTTGGAAGTATTTCGACAAAACGCCTTTAAGATTATTATCCTAATTACGACGAAAAGAATTTCTCTTTTAATTTAAAAGCTATAATCTCTTCACGTAGGATGTTAACTTTAATTATAAAAGCCATTACAACAAACCTTTAAAAATTGTAAAAAGGAAGTCACAGCCCTTTCCCTCAACTCCTTTGGCTAACCATCACCATCACTTAAAATGTACCCTGTTTTTAATAAGTATATAAAGTATAATGCACATACATCTAGTGAGTGGGACATATCCTGAAGACTGACTAAAGATTAAGATATAATAGTCTCTAAATGGACTGTGATGATTAATGGAGTGTAAGGGTGTTTTGCTCATTTCTCCATTTGAAATGTAATAGCATTTCCACATCAGACCCATTTCCAACACTGATTTTCCTTTTCCTTTTTTGAACTGCCAATTTACATACAAATGAGCAAATAAACAGAGTAGGATCATGGCTGAGTCCATCCTCTACTCAGTGCAGTGTTCCAGGCATCAGAAGTTCTTTACACCACAGGTGTTTCACTAATGGTGGCCTCCATTTTAGGTCCACGTTGTACAAGAAAGGTCTAGGATATTGTTACAGTCACCACACTGGATAGTTCGAAACCAGCCATCCGCAGAAACCAAACAAGGTTCCATTTTAGACTGGGATCCTTTCACAACAGTGGTATTTTTTTTTTTTTTTTTTTTTTTTTTTTTTTGGTTCTTTTTTTCAGAGCTGGGGACCGAACCCAGGGCCTTGCGCTTCTTAGGTAAGCGCTCTACCACTGAGCTAAATCCCCAGCCCCCACAACAGTGGTATTACTCAAGTCAAGAATATGCCTTCCTCTAGCACACTTCAAACCAGGGCACCATTATTTTAAGGTATTTTAAGCTGAGTCATTCCAAAGCTGCAAAGGAATCCTTGAAAAAGCTGCCATTCCTGTATACTCCATCTAGAGGCTCTGTGGAGTAAGAAAATGGGAGTTGATTTATCTTGCAGAAGCTCTTTTCTAGGGTCCATACTTTTGTTGTACTGTGACTTTTAAAGTTACTGATCCAAGTACGAAATACTCTAAAGGGAATTTTGAGTTTACGATTTGTGTCTACCTCCAGTGTACCAATTAGCCACCATTTATTATTTGTCAGTAGTCTTGAAATATTTTAACTTTGCTTTTAAAAGCTGCCTTGTAGTTTTGCTTCAGAAGAAGACGTAAGTTGTGTTCGCGCTAAATACAGTTATTTCTTTTATAGGACTTATGTCTAGGAGTAGAGCACATTAAAAAGTGGGACTTAAAGGCTAGTGAGATGGCTCGCCCAGTAAAGCTATACTACCCATACCAACTACCTGGCAATCCCCTGCGTCATGGAGAGAACTGACTCCAACCAGTTGTCCTCTGACCTCCACATAGTGCCTACACACACACACACACACACACACACACACACACACACACACACCATACTTAACATTTTTTAAAAGTGATTTTAAGTAGGGGCTTTATTATACTTGATCACCAAGCCTATACAAGTTTAATTGGCCTTCCTGCAATTTCTAGGGTTTAATACTGGCAGTGCATCAAAATTGAGCCTGTGGCTTTATCCTTTGAAAGATCAGGCCTGCTTTGATTGCAAAGGCTGTGTATTTTCTACTAGGCCACAGAGTTTCCCAATAATTAGTTAACTGACAGTTTCCTCGGTAGCATCCCTCCGGCCACACGTGGAGATACTTTCTGCCTGGGATTACCACGGTTAAATGGAAAAGCTAATTTTCAAAATAAATAAATAATTTTCAGCTCATAACTCTAGTAGTGAAACTGCTTGATAAATAAGCATTCCATCACATTCAGGCCCAATGTGTGCCTGTTCCTGAGCCTCAGTTTGTTCTTCTTAAGGTTAGATTACCTCACTCTCCGTTACCTGTCTTTACCCACTCTCTCCTATCTTTTTTAAACTCATTACTTGAAAGCTGGAAGGCCAAGGCTTAAAAGCCCAAGCTTTTGAGTAGCAGCAACCCAGCTTTAATTATGGTTCTGATTTGTAAGCTTGTGAATTTTAGATCACTTAGCTTCTCCACCTTTCAGCTTTGCTTGTATTAGTGTGAGCACGCATGCACATGGACAGAGAGTATATATGTGCTTGAGTAATTCTATCTGTATGATGAAGCGTTTACCTCAGGTCAGTCAGTAGCTCTCATATGCCCTTCTCCTTAGCAGGATATCCACCTGGCTTTGCATTAATTACTTCCTTCATTGGGCCTGGCTTTCTAAACTACTGATTCATTCTCTTCCTGACCTGTCAACACTGGTGTTGACTAAGACTCATTTTACTCCTAGGAATCCCATCCTTGTCCTTGTTATTATGCATTATTGCCAAATTTCAATTCTTAAAAATTTGATTTTTGTGTGTTTATACTTAAACAACTAATAGGCATCTTAGACATGTATAAAACTTAACTCCTGATTTTCTTCTTTACACTGACACCCCCCCGCCCCCAAGTGGCTACTGTTGCTTCCATTTTCAAACTTTATCTGGGATGTGAATGCTTTACACCAGTCCCATGGCCACCACAACTCACCCATGCACTGTACTGTTTCTGTAGTGAACCACTGAACCAATCTCTTGTTCCCCTGTCCTCACACAGCTTACACAAAACACAGCAAGTAAAATGATCCTTTAAGATAAAAGGAGGGTTCTGTCACTTTGTTTAAAACCTTCAGGGCAGTGGTTCTGACTTGTGAGCATAACTCCCAGAAGACTACTGGAAAACACCGATGTTTATATTACAATTCACTTGCTACATAACAGTAGCAAAATTGCAGTTATGAAGAAGCAACAAAATAATTTTATGGTCGGATAGTCACCAAACCTTGACAAACTGTTATTACAGGGTCACAGTATTAGCAAGGTTGAAAAACTGCAGCTGCAGGGCTGGGGCTGTAGCTCAGTGATAAAGTGGGTGCCTAGAACGTGTGAAAGTTCTGGGTTTGATGCCCAGCACAGCAAAATGGTGCTAGAAGTGTTAGGCCAAAATCCTTAATGGTGGGCATCAGGCCTTGTATGATGTGGCTGTGTTGCTCTCTATCATAAACTCAGGATTTGGTAACTTCTCTGTTCCAAAAATCCCAGCCTCTTGGCTAATCCTTGAACACATCAAATTGGTTTTTTACATTTGTGGCTGTTCTACTGTTCTTTCTGGTCAGAAAATGTTATTGTCTCTTCCTAGATCCAACAAGTAAGTGCTGTGATAAGACGCCAAATGCAGAACCCTGAATCTGGAAATGTACTGAAAGCTGAAAATACAAACAGCCTTAGTCTGTGGCCCAGCCAGGACCTAATAGTAACTGCTGGCTTTTAAAACATTACAAATAACAAGGAAGTTGCAATTGAAAAAGTTTCAGTTTGCAAGTATAGTATGATTCAAAGAAGTTCCCAATACTCTTCCAAATTTAGGAGATACCCACATGGGCACACACAAGAATGGATTTGTTGATGCCTTCCAGAGTGAACCAGAGATTCAACCCCTTGGGAGTGCTTAGTATAGTCTCTCTGTAATGAAGCCAAGCACAGACCACATTACAGGAGATTGTCACCTTCCTCCTAGGTTTAAAGAGCAGATTCTCAGATTCCTTCAAAGAGCAATGGTTTTAATCCTCTCAATTCTTATAGAGAATTTTCTACAAGGGTGCTTAATGAAATCTAGGTTAAATTACAAGGCAAATCTTAGGTTAGGTTTGCTTGAGTGTATCGTGTCTCTGCCTGTATGCTATATAAATACTCTGCTCTATGAAGAGTTTTGTGGTTTTAAGAATGTATGGTAGAAAAGAGTATCAGGAGTAAGCAGCCCCACTGTCTGGTTGGTATCTGATTGGCATAGTTGGTAATACAATGTAAGTACAAGTTAGTAACACAGTTATTCTGTTAGCTAGTAAGAGTGATGAGGTAACAGATTGACGAATTCATGTCAGGAGATGAGCTGAAACTTCTGAACCACAAGGAAGGTTTGCTAATGATTTTTCCATTTTAGATTTTGTGATGATTTCTGTTTCATAAGGCGGCTTTTCTACAGCAGTGAAGTTAAAAATGGAGCACAAAAAGAGGCTGGGGGAATTGCAGAGTACATGAGCTTGGACAATGGGATTCCCCTTGTTCTTTACTAAAGGAGGTCTCCAGAGCTTACTGTGCCATTTTGCTTTATGAGTACCTGTGGCAAACGTTTAGTGTTTCCCCAACTTTTTTCACGTTTTACTTGTGAGGAACACCCTCCAGGGACCAGTGCTTTATGAAAGAGAATTAATTTGGAGAAGTTAATGGAATGAAATATGAATTATGGTGAGAGAGAAATACCTAAGTAACATTTCCTTATCTCCTTGGTCAAAAAACCATTTAGCCCTTCAGTGGTCAACAGAAGGGACTTTATCATGGGAATATATAATTGCTGCCATGAAATAATGGTTTTGGTTATTTTACCCTAGACTTGGAGTGGAAAATTATCTACGTGGGCTCTGCTGAAAGTGAAGAATACGATCAAGTTTTAGACTCTGTGTTAGTGGGTCCTGTTCCTGCAGGCAGGCATATGTTTGTGTTTCAGGTAAGACTGATTTCCATATATGAATACAGAGGATTCATATTGGAGTATATTCAGGGGTGTCATTGAGATTACTTTTGGGAACTAGGCAGACTACAAGTATGCTGTGCGTACAAGGTTGAGTTTGTCCTGTGGGACTGTCTTTCAGGATGAAAGTATCCCCAAACACATTCAAACGGTGCTCTGGTCAGCACCATGCATGCATCTGCGGGTGGGATAGAACAACCTTATTTTGGTAGAGTCAGCAACTGCAAGGCGAAGAAATGTGTTAGCAGATAGAGACGTGTGACTTGAGCCATTGGAATGACAGTCTAACACTTCACTAAAGCTTTAGTCTAGGTTTGATAGAGGAGCACTGGGACAAATCCATCCCCCGTTAGAGCTTGTGAGGAGAAACACTCTTAGTGTAAATCCTGTTCTCAGATGCCTCGGACAGTGTTCAGGACTTTGCCCAAGCTTTAGACAGTATCTTTTGTGAAAGAGTGTTATTTCTCCTGCTTTATTAAGTTGCTACATAAAACTAGTCATGTTTTCAATTATCCATGCTTCTTAGAGGGAGATATTTGTAATACTGCAAGGAGTAATAAGCTAGCTTTTAATTTTTGTTCGAAGTATTTCTGCCTAACCAAATCTTACTGCAGGCATAATCCAAGAGAAAAGTCTACTTCTTCCTGCACCTGGCCTCTGTTTCTCCCTTCACAGAGAGGACAATTTCAATGAATCCTCTCTTTGAAATAATTCCGGGGGTTGGGGATTTAGCTCAGTGGTAGAGTGCTTGCCTAGCATGCGCAAGGCCCTGAGTTCGGTCCCCAGCTCCGGAAAAAAAAAAAAAAAAAAAAAAAAAGAAACAATTCCATTAGTAATGGGCAAGGAGTTGCTTAAGTGTTAGAGATGCCGCCTCTTAAATACAGAACTGAATCTGGCCTGAATGTTTTCTATTAGGAAACCCCAAATAACTTATTGTATATAAATAAATGGCTAAGAAAGGCTCAGCATCAGTAATTTAAAGGCTGTGATACTTTAATTAAAAGTGTCATGAAACTGAGTTGTGAGTGTGCATAGCCTTGTGAGAGCCATAGCAACACAACACAGCTGCCTAAGGAAGCCCTGCAGTCTCAGGCAGGCCTGGTGCCTCTGCTCACTACGATACGTAACCCTACTAATGACTTACACATAAAATTATGAGGAATAAGGCAATTAGCAAATTACTGACATAACTAGCTCTATCTATAATTAAAACTTTTTTTATTCTCATTATATAAAGAGGCATAATTTCCTTGGACCCACAAGCCTGGGGACTACACACTGTACTGATTCATGGTGTAGTAAAAGAAGGTCAGCTTAATTTGTAGACACACACACACACTTTGTATTGCTGTAAAAACTTGTATTTGGTTTTAAAGTGAGCCGTTGGGAGTCTTGTGTTTATTTAAGGTAAGAGACCTCTAAGCTTTTGGCTTGTAGTGCTGTGAGGAAAATCTCATAGAAATATGTAGCTTTTTGTTGCTACAGTGTAAATGTTGCCACAAGAACAGAGAGCACTGTGATTTAGGTCATGTGTTAGCCTATGCAGTTTTCAAAGTCTGACAGTTATTACCAAAATTAAACTAAGGCAGTTTTAGTTCTGTCCTATTTTTCTGTTTTGCCATTTTGCTTAGTAGAGTTAAACATGACTGTCTGAGGAATGGGTCTAAGACTAGCAAGGAGATGTCCAGACATCTGCCCAGTATTGGACTGGGTCAACAAAAGGGATCCCTGTCACTTTTCCATTCTCAATGACCTGAAAGGTATACACATTTCTTGACCCAAAATTGCTCAAGTTAAATCCTTTGGCAAACAACATTTTTAAACATTAGTGCAATTACTACTAATTTGCTGGGTGGTAGGAACTGTACCATCTTCACCCATTTCTAGGTATCTGAGAATCCCTGAAAGTAACACTGCGAGGTTGAGTAAGGTTTGTAGGACAGACTGTATATGCTACAGTAGTGTCTATATCCCCACCCTTAGTGTCTGTCCACAGGGACCATACGCCCCACCAGGACAGGGACTGAGTAATGAGAAAATTCTAAAATAATAAATTCTTATAGCTGCATTTAGATTAAGACATATATAGGAAATTTGTGTCAAATAACAAGCACATAAAAAAGGAAGCTGCTACCTTGTGAATCAGAAAGGACTTTGGAAAGTAGGTTTAATAAAGATGTCAAGAGATAAATTTGGGTGAACATTGGGGGAAAGAATTTAAAGCCAAGGGGCTGTTTGTGGCACAGAGGCATGAAAGACTTCCAGCTCATCTTAGAGAACTTAAGTTTTACACACGCACGTGCGCGCACACACACACATTATAAAGCTGTAAAGACCCTAAAGAACTAATGTGTCTAAGGTTTAAAGCCTGCAAGGGGTACAGGAGTGGATGGCTGCGTGTGTAAGTGGCAGCAATGTGAACAGCAGACAGGAACTGAGGAGATGAGTAAGAAATGGGAGTTGGGAGCATTCTGCGTAACAGATGAAGGAATGCCCAGCCTTTAGAAATGAGACGATGAGAGTGACAAGGGAAGCGAAGAGAGAAACTGAAGGTGACTGAAAGTTTTAGTCTCTGGATTTGTATGGCTTCTAGGTCAGCTCTGTGTTACATATACAGTAAACATAGTCTTAAAAATTTCCAAGCTAAAAGCATTACTCAAGTGTTCATATGCACAGGATATGATGCTAGTTTTTCCTTTGTTTACTATGCAGAATGGTGCTTTAGGTTGTACTTGGATCGCTCACACATCACTGTCTGTCTGTCTGTCTGTCTCAGAAGTCTTGCTAATGAGGACTGTGGACACAACCCTAGCCTTTCCTGGCATTTTTAATGTCTTCTAGTTTTGTTGTTTCACTTTCTTAATTCCTTTAGGTTCATTATGATTCAAAACATGATCTTTGGTGTCCTCTACCTAAATAGTCTTTGACTGCATTTAATTTCCACAGTGTTTGTGGCTCAAACACAATATAATTTTCATTTTCTCAAACTTTGCTATAGTTTTTCAGATCCATTGCCCTTTGTACTCACTGTTTGTGTGTATACTTCTTAGTTAGTGGTGCTGGGCTTGAACTGAACCACACCGTGACCTCTGTCTGCTGTCAGTTTTACATGGTTTACTACTGAAGAACCTGAGGGTCTTGGATAGATAGAGGAGGGAACTGATAGAACAAACACTTACTAGAATGGACTCTACGAAACTCAAGTTGGTACATAGTAATTTGGGACTGAAAAATAGGACTGTAAAAGGTTAGGATCACTACAATGATTGATGTGGTTATAAATAATGAATTTTATAATGAATATTATATAATTAATCACCATACAGTAAAGACCAGAAATTATTTTTCTTTAGCTATAATTATGCCTGCAAGTACTGAGTGCACACAGTACTACCACAGAGAAACTTACCCTTATTTTCTAGGTATAAGTGAATCCCACCAAAGAACATTGGCTAGGTGGGTGTGGTGGTGTCCACCTGTATCTCTAGCACTCAGGAGGCAGAAGAGAGTGACTCTAAGGCCAACTAAGGTCTCTAAAGGCCAAGAATAAATCGAAAAGACATCGCACTGACGGTCTCAAGCAGTGCTAGGGTAGCTGTTGCTCACCCGCTAGTCCTGCCGTTCACGGCCTTTGTGTTTCTTTCTGAATTACTCTAGGCTGATGCGCCAAACGCGGGGCTCATCCCAGACGCAGACGCAGTGGGGGTAACAGTTGTACTGATTACCTGCACCTACCGAGGTCAAGAATTTATTAGAGTTGGCTACTATGTAAATAATGAATATACTGAAACAGAATTAAGGGAAAACCCACCAGTAAAACCAGACTTTTCTAAGGTAAGTTTCTTTTCTTCTTTTTCTGGGATATTTTATGTATTTACATTTCAAATGTTATCCCCCCACCCCCTTCTTCTATGAGGATGCTCCTACCCCTTCCCACTTCAATGTTGGCCCTGGCATTCCCCTACATTGGGGGATCCAGCCTTCACAAGACTTAGGGCTTTTCCTCCTATTGATGCTAGACAGTGCCATCCTCTGCTAAATATGCGCCTGGGGTCATGGGTCCTCCCCCCCCTGTGTACTCATTGGTTGGTGGTTCAGTCCCTGGGAGCTCTGGTGGGGTCTAGTTCCTTGATATTGTTGTTTTTCCTATGGGGCTGCAAAGCCCTTCAGCTCCTTCAGTCCTTTCTCTAACTGCTCCATTGGGGTCTCCCTGATCAGTACAATGGTTATCTGCAAGCATCCTCTTCTGTATCAGTAAGGCTCTAACAGCCTCTCAGGAGACATTCATATCTGGCTCCTGTCAGCAAGCACTTCTTATTTGGTGGCTGTATCTGGGATGGATCCCCGGGTTGTGGCAGTCTCTGGATGATCTTTTCTTCAGTCCCTGCTGCACTCTTTGTTCCTGTATTTCCTCCCATGAGTATTTTGTTTTCCCGTTTAAGAAGGACTGAAGCATCCACATTTTGATCTTCCTTCTTCTTGAGCTTTATGTGATCTATGAATTGTTTCTTGGGTATTCTGAGCTTTTGGGCTCATATCCACTTACCAGTGAGTGCTTACCATGTGTGTTCTTTGTGACTGGGTTACCTCACTCAGGATCATATTTTCTAGTTCCATCCATTTGCCTAAAAATTTCATGAAGTCAATGTTTTTAATAGCTGAGTAGTACTCCATTGTGTAAATGTACCACATTTTCTGTATCTGGGTTCCTTCTAGCTTCTGGCTATTATAAAACAAGGCTGCTGTGAACACAGTAGAACATCTTTTGGGTCTATGCCCAGGGGTGGTATAGCTGGGTCCTTAGGTAATACTATGTCCAATTTTCTGAGGAACTGCCAGACTGATTTCCAGAGGGGTTGTCCCAGTCTGCAATGGCATCTTTGTCAGCATCTGCTGTCACCCGAGTTTTTGATCTGAGCCCTTCTGACTGGTGTGAGAGGAGTTTGATTTGCATTTCCCTGATGACTAAGGATGTTGAACATTTCTTTAGGTGCTTCTTTAGGTGATTTCTTTCTTCAGAGGCTTGAAGTTCTTGCCATACAGATCTTTCACTTGCTTGGTGAGATTCACACCAAGGTATTTTATATTATTTGTGGGTATTGTGAGGGGTGTCATTTCTCTAATTTCTTTTTTTTTTTTTTTTTTTTTTTTGGTTCTTTTTTTCGGAGCTGGGGACCGAACCCAGGGCCTTGCGCTTCCTAGGTAAGCGCCCTACCACTGAGCTAAATCCCCAGCCCCTCTAATTTCTTTCTCAGCCTGTTTATCCTTTGAGTAGAGGAAGGCTATTGATTTGTTTGAGTTAATTCTCTATCCAGCCACTTTGCTGAAGTTGTTTATCAATTGTGGGAATTTTGGGGTCACTGAAGTACTCTCATATCATCTGCAAATAGTGATAATTTGACTTCTTCCTTTTCAATTTGTATCCCTTTGACCTCTTTTTGTTGTCCTAATTGCTCTGGCTAGGACTTCAAGTACTATATTGAATAGGTGGGATTGCTTCAAGTTTCTCTCCATTTAGTTTGATGTTGGCTTACTAGTTTGCTGTACTGGTTTGCTTTTACTATGTTTAGGTATGGGCCTTGAATTCCAAGACGTTTATCATGAAGGGGTGTTGAATTTTGACAAATGCTTTCTCAGTATGAGATGATCATGTGGTTTTGCGTTTGTTTATATAGTGGATTACACGCTGATGGATTTCCATATATTGAGCCATCCTTACATCCCTAAAATGAAGCCTACTTGATCATGGTGAATGATTGTTTTGATATGTTCTTGGATTTGGTTTTCGAGAATTTTATTGAGTATTTTTGAATCAATATTCATGAGGGAAATTGGTCTGAAGGTGTCTTAGTCGGGGTTTCTATTCCTGCACAAACATGACCAAGAAGCAAGTTGGGGAGGAAAGGGTTTATTCAGCTTACTTCCACATTGCTGTCCATCACCAAAGGGAGTCAGGACTGGAACTCAAGCAGGTCAGGAAGCAGGAGCTGATGCAGAGGCCATGGAGGGATGTTACTTACTGGCTTGCTTCCCCCGGCTTGCTCAGCTTGCTTTCCTATAGAACCTGAGACCACCCAGCCCAGGGACGGCACCACCCACAATGGGCTGGGTCCTCCCACATTGATCACTAGTTGAGAAAATGCCTTACAGCTGGGTCTCATGAAGGCATTTCCACAACTGAGGCTCTTTTCTCTATGATAACTCCGGCTTGTGTCAAGTTGACACACAAGACCAGCCAATACAGAAGTCCTCTTTCCTTGTTGGGTTTTTGTGTGGTTTAGGTATAAGTGTAATTGTGGCTTCAAAGAATGAATTGGGTAGTGTTCCTTCTGTTTCTATTTTGTGGAATAGTTTGAAGAGTATTAGTATTGGATCTTCTGAAGGTCTGATAGAATTCTGCACTACCTCCATCTAGTCCTGGGCTTTTTTTGGTTGAGAAACTTTTAATGACTGCTTCTACTTCTTTAGGAGTTATAGGACTGTTTAGATGGTTTACTTGATCCTGATTTAACTTTGGTACCTGGTATCTATCTAGAAAATTGTCTATTTCATCCAGATTTTCCAGTTAGTTTTGTTGAGTATAGGTTTTTGTAGTAGGATCTGATCATTTTTTGAATTTCCTCAGTTTCTGTTGTTATGACTCCCTTTTCATTTCTGATTTTGTTAATTTGGATACTGTCTCTCTGTGCCCTCTGTTACTCTGGCTAAGGGTTTATCTATCTTGTTGATTTTCATAAAGAATCAGCTCCTGGTTTTGTTATTTGTTTGTTTTGGTATAGTTCTCTTTGTTTCTACTTGGTTGTTTTCAGCCCTGAGTTTGATTATTTCCTCCCCTTACTTCCCTTTTACCTGGTTTGCAAAGGCTGATAGTCCTTTTGCTGTCTGCTATTATGGTCATTGCTTATTATGCTTAAGTGCTTCATGGCTGATCCCTTTGGATATGAATTTAGTCCTCCAAAAAGATGAAAGGAAACACCCAGCTTGCACGTGGTGATCTAACTTTCTTAGTGCTCACCATTTAAATGTTTCTCTTTCTAGCTTCAAAGGAATATTTTGGCTTCTAATCCCAGAGTCACAAGGTTCCACATTAACTGGGAAGATAACACAGAGAAACTGGAAGACGCAGAGAGCAGTGACCCCAATCTGCAGTCCCTTCTTTCCACAGATGCACTGCCTTCAGCATCAAAGGGATGGGCGACGTCAGAAAACTCACTCAGTGTCATGTTAGAATCCCACATGGACTGCATGTGACACGTGCCATGCCATTAGTACAGATTAAGCTATTAAAACAGAACTATCTCCCTGAAGTTCCGTAAGTACATAGTCAACGTGAAATGTGAAGAATTTGTTTAAAAACATCCTGTAGAAAGTTTATAAGAAAACCAGTATTTGAGCAAATTGTGGAATATAAATACAACTATTTTTAAGGACTTTTTTTCTCTAATGTGTTATTTTATTTGTTCATGAAACTAATCTGATTAAAGCATATATATTATTTTCTTCTCTTTTATATGTAATTAAAGCACTTATAAAAAGAAAAGTTATCAATTCTTAGACTGGGTTGTAAAGGTGTTTTAGCCTCTTGGACAATAAGATTTATCAGCTTTTAAAAGGACAAAGTTTACTTCAACTAAAATGATTTTTCCTGTGAAGATAGTATCCTTATAATTTGACAAGAAAATTTCCATTCTGTAGTAAAAAAGATAGATTTAAAATGGGATTTGAAATCAATCACATGCCACCAGGGTTTTTCTAGGCCATCCCAGTGCATCTTACTACAGTTCACATTAAACTGGACTTCTAGTTTTTATATAACAAATGCGGCTGCCTTTGAAGTCCTTCTGACTATCGTGTATGCTTTCCTACATCTAAAACTGAGAAACTATGATCCTAAGCCATCACTGTCTAGAGAGTCCAACACATAAGAGCAAACATAAGGTCTCTGAAGTGTAAGACTCCATTATGATGGCTCAGATCTGCTCACTCTTTCTGCTTACAGGAATGCTGAACGTGCGTTGCTGGCACCATTACTATAGAAGGGTGATTTAGGAAGGTCTAGTCAGCTTCATCCTGGCTAGCGACTCTAGAGAGTATGTCTTACCTTTTGCAGCCACACTACCCCATATCCTTTGGTTCTCATAATGTGTAAGATCAGGGCATTATCTGTAGTTAACATAACAGCTTTACCACTTTTTTTTTTCTCAGAAGAATAGTTTTAGAAAGGAATTCACCAAATAAATGGGCCAAAAGCTTATTTTCTTTAATGAGAAGTAAATCCTCAAAGTTTTGATCCATTAAATTGACAGTACAATATTCTCAGTTGTTATCAGTGATGATGCCCAGGATAGCCATAGGTTCAAGTTATGCAGTGCCTTCACATCTAAGCTTTTATACTGCACTTTCAAAAGCATTTTGAGGAAAAGGAAGGGGTATTTATTTAAATACAGACTCTATAAATTGTAATATATTTCTTGCTTTTTTTAAAAGATAAATTTGTGAAACAAAGTCTTGTTAAATGTTAAACTTTGAAATTTAAGACTCCATATTACCCAGTTCATAGATTTTAAAAATAAATATTTCTGGCTACTAAAATGATTTGAAAAAAAAATCTCATTTTGTCTAACTACAATTAGGAGAAAATGTTTAAGACAGTTCAGTGATCAGTACAGTAAGAATAAGTTTGTCAGAAATAAAGATAATTAAATCACCAAGTAAAGCAACTCAGTGCAGTCTTAGATTATAGAACCACTTTGTGATGACATGCTTAGGTCTTTATACCAAACTTTAAATATATGGCCCATAGTCACAAAAGTCGGAGAAATAAAATACTGCCTTTTATTATTTAAATGCAATAGCATTTAAATTTAAAAGTGAAAGAAGAATAGAAACATTTACACATTAAGAACTAAGAAACTAGCCTGCAGGGATTTTCCTCCTGATTAGCCTCATTTAAAAAGACATTAAGTCTGAATTACAGTTAAAAGGCTTATAGACTCCGCTCCACCCCACTTCTTTTGAGATATGGTCTCTCAACATAGCCCTGGCTGTCCTGAACTTTCCTTAGACCAGTGTAGCCTTCAGCTCACAGACATCCACCTGCTTCTGCCTCCTGAGAGCTGGGATTAAAGGCATTCGACTCCACACCCTGCACCACTTCCTTGTTTCTATCAGTATAAATAAATGTCTGGTGAATACGTACACATACAACACACACATATGCACACACACAGTCCACACCGCTGAAGAGCTAGGGGAGTAGGTTATGATGGTATGGAGTTGAAACATTTCAGAAGTCTGAGGAGGCACACATGCATTTGCTCATTCACAACCCTTTCTGACCCTTCATTTCTGTTCAGTCCATGGGGGCTGTCAACGTGGCCCAGTCGGTAAGGTGCTTGCTGCCAAGCCTGGCTACTTCAGTTCAGTACCCAGGATTCACATGATAGAAACATTCTCCCACAGGTTGTCACCTAACTTCCATATATGCTCACACAAACTAAGTAAATGAAGGGTAATGCAAAAATTTAAGACTATGACATGTTTCCTATCGCAGTCCATAGTATAAAATGCCATATGACCATGCAATGCAAGTATACATTTATATTAGGTTTTTCAAGAAAGTAGCCCTTCGCTGCCCCTACTGTGTGCAGCCTGACTCTTGATGGATTACAGGAGTGCCAAAGCCCACTGACATCTTTGAGTGGGTAAAAAGTAGCAATTAAGTTCCTACAATTACAAAACCTTTACCAACCTTTTTTCTCACCTTTGGATTATGATCTTGACATATGAAATGAGGGAGGAGAGTGCTAATTCACTTTCTATTTATATTATCACTAACACTTGAGAACTTCTTTATTAATAGTGGCCTGTTAGATGGCATAGGCTAGTGCGTGGCATTCCACATGATTGGTTGGCAGTCATTTCATGGAATCATACAATGTCACTCAGTCACAAGGATTTCAAAGTATATAGGGGTGGCTCTTTATTGGCCTTCTCTTTTGGTGTTGTCAACTCACAGAGCCCATCTGACCAACACTTATTAATACAGCATTTACAGTCCCCAGATAGGACTGCTGGGATATTTTTCTTTTGTGATGGGTTTCAGAGTATATTAGATAAGAACTTGGAGAGGAGACTACAGAAGCAAGGTTATCTTAACATGTAATAACACTAGTAAACTATGGGAAACCAAACTCCTATTGTAGAACAGGAGAAATAAAACTAAAAGTAGAAAACATCAAGACACATTTTAAAAAAACAATTTTCCCTAAATTTCATATCACTTTATAACCAGGACAGTCTTGTGTGTAAGAGCTTTTAAATGTACTTGCTGTAGAATTATTAAAATGTATGAAGAAAATTTCTTAGTACATACGTGAAAATATGCTTTCTAAATGCACAAATGTCCCTAAGAGGTATCATTAGGAGTCACTGTTGTCCATGAAAATGCCTTAAACTATATGCTGTCTACCTACTTTGTAAATGAAATCTCCCTGTTTTGATGTTTGTTTGGTAGATCTTTATAAAACGACATCTTTACATTTTCCTATATAAAACTAAGTTCCATACCGAGGACATAAACCTTTTTGAAATATCTTTTTAATTGTACAAAAAGGATGTTACATTTCCTTCCATTTTTGGCAGTAACTTTGAAAAACCTAAACTTACTTGAAATGTATCCTATGAAGGCTACATTTCATAAGGAAATAATTGTGTTCATTTCTATATTAATTTTAAATTATGTAAAAATTGTCATACAGTACCTGCACTAGTAGATCCAATTCCTGTGGTCAAAACAGACCTCGGTGTAATCTTTGCTGCATATTTAAGGAATTGCGATTTCCCTGTGCCAGGATCCCCAACCAATAAAAGGTGAGATTCGCCTAGGAAAAGTAAGTGTAAAAGTTCAAAAATTTTAAAAGGACCTATGAATAACATACAACTAATAAAGTATCCCATATGAAATGGCCAATACATTTTATGTGTTATTTTTTGATATATTTTATGCAAGGTTCTTCAAGGAAGGAGTTAAATAGAGACTCTTTAGAAAAGTTATCTGTCACAAATATAGCAATTTTGATTACTGAGTGGATATTTAAAATTTAAAACCTTTTAATAGAGTATATGCTATTTCCAGATGCTTAGACCCATGCGTAACATTTTAAAAATCCTT
Organism: Rattus norvegicus; assembly: GCF_021556685.1. Lineage (NCBI taxonomy): Eukaryota > Metazoa > Chordata > Mammalia > Rodentia > Muridae > Rattus > Rattus norvegicus. The sequence goes on from NC_141553.1 coordinate 34,051,427, forward strand.
GACTTATAAAAACTTTCTGGTGTATCTATTTTTAAATCTAAGCTACAGTGATTAAAGCTATCCATACAAGTCATATAAGGTTTTATTCTATTTTTAAAGTACTTCTAAATTTTGGGGGTTTTATAAGTGGTTTATACATATCAAACCATTTTGATTATATTAACTGAATAAAAACATTTTCATTTATGTACGTTTCATTAGCTTAGTGGGATATCTACCTTAAAATGACTCATTTCACACTTAATAGAAATGGACACATGCTCATCCTATGACAGATATTTTCACTGGACAAAAAATTTCTTTAGTAATAAGTATTTCCTGAGTACATTAATAAACCATTATTTAAGATCAACATTTAGCCAAGTGCCTTGCATATAGCAGATGATCACAATACAGTTTATAAAATGCTTCTGTCCTATGTGGTCTTAGTGTTGGACTAATAGCCTGGCTTAGAGTATCATTTTAGTCTGTGGGGTAACTGGTTAACAGCTCTCTCTTGCTTTCTCTCTCGGTCTCTGTCTCTCTCTGCCTCTCTCTGCCACTCTCTCGGTCTCTCTCTGTCTCACTCTCTGTCTCGGTCTCTCTCTCTCTCTCTCTCTCTCTCTCTCGCTCGCTCGCTCGCTGCACTGGAGTCTGCTGCCACCCAGACATGTTGCACACTTGGAGCAGTCTTTGCTTCAAGTATGACCTACAGCAGCAATCCTGGCAGATGGCGTATCTGCTGTCTACCAGCGGGAGAATCAGCAGGCACAGGGCTCTGAGTAGCACTTGACAGTCACAGATGGAAACCAGCTTGGAGACATTAAGACACACACTCTCATCCCCTCCCTCCAAGGGAGCTCATTGTGGCACCTTTACAGTACATAACCACGGAAGAACTTATCTCTGGTAAATCTGGATATAGACTAAAACTGAAAAATCCATTTAGAAACTACATTAGAAAATAGCTCTAGAGACAGCTTTTAAAATTAATTTCCTGAAGTACACTAAGTAATGGGTTTTATTTAGGCATTTTCAAGTGTGTGTTATTATAACTCAACCCCCAACAAGCAACTTTTGTTGAAGAAAGAAAGGGCCTCCCTTGCCCTCTACATGTATCAGTAGGTACTGACCTCTAACCCTTGTTCCTGCAGCATCAGTTCTTTGAATTCCACCAGCCAGGACCATGGCCACAGCAAGCTTCACTAGATACATCCCAAACACTTGAGGACACAAGCTGGCCAATATTTCATTCCTCCCTTGGAAGTGAGAAAGATCAGAAGTTATCATTTTCCAGAACTTCTACCTGAAATCTCCCTATCCTGTAGCCATTTTCTTGTAACACACTGCCAATCTAAAATGATAAAGGCCAAGTCAAATAAGAAGAGGGAATCAAGAGCCTAGCTTAGATTCTGCTTTTTCTTTTTCTATTTGGTTTTTTAGATGGTTCTGCAAAGTAGCCAAAGGTGGTTTCAAATATGTCATCTTGCTCCAGTCTCCCAAGGGTGGGGACTACTGGTCTATGCCACCATACCGCACTGACTTGTTTAGGTTTTAAATTTAATACCATGAAAAGAAAAGTGGTTTCTTTCCTGAGTACTACCTACTCAAGTTTCTATAAATTTGTCACACTGAATAAAAAAAGGAGCTTCCTTTTCTCTTTCAGCTTGTGGCTACCAAGCACTATCCCTTTACATAATGCAGTCATGTTCTCTGGTAACGTTACTAAAATCACCCTACTACTTAGGCGGAGGAAAATGAGGCCCTATAATAACTAGGATCTTTTACAGAGGAAAGCTGGGGCTTGAGGAGCTTCTGAAAGAAGTTCATTCGCCTTGCAAGTTGAGTTGGCATTGTTCTTGATTGTTTGAGCAACTGTTTTATTTGGAATAAGTTACTGTGGTATTAGTATATTAAGATCGTTGCAGAATAGAACTCCAGGTGAAGGTCTTGAAGTCCAACTGTGTGTGTGCTTTAAATAAAAGCAACAAATCTGGGAATCATTTTAGTGTATTCATAAATAAAACCATTTCATCCAGTCACTGGTCTGATCAGTAGACAAGATTCCAATGAGTTTTCCCTGAGCCTGTCCGTGCTTGATAACTCATGTACAAAGACTGTAATGAGGCAACCTTTTAGTGTGAGGAATAGAACCAACCACTGAGCTTACTCCCTCTTCCTGTAATGGCTCAGCATTGACTCAGTAGCACGTACTCGATGGCGATGAGCCCTGGAACAGCAGGAATAGCAAAGAGAGCACCCTTGAGTAAAAGGAAACCAGAGGGTGATGTGGACACTAGAGGGAGTGCACTACTACTCGAGGTCTCCATTCCTAGACAGAGTCTAGAGAAAACCCGTCAGGGCTCTAAGCCAAGGAGACTTGAGATTCTGACTAAAATCCAAGGGTTACACATAAAGACAGAATGGACCTAAGAACCAAGTTTAAGAGAGGGAAGCTGAGCCAGAACCATCACATGCTGGCAGAAGCCGCACTCCAGTGGGAAGGGCACAGGGTCAGTGTCTAGCCTAGACATGGCCCAGTGCTTATCTGAGAAGAGCCTTTACTTTTCTCCTTAACTGTCTCCTTTTTCCATGGCTTTGTAACGTAACATGATGAAATCGGTTTCAGACCATGTTGTTTCAGTGTCTGTGGCCAAGTTTCCTCTTTAAACATTACAGAAAACCTTTCCGGTATAAGATAATCGAATCCGCACAGTATGAGTTCAAATGATCCAGCAGACCCAAGTACTATGCTTGGGTCCCATCAGTCCCCAGTTTCAGGGACAAGTCAAACCCTGTGTTGCGCTGCTTTGGATGCAGCTTCTCTTCTCCACTCCAGCAAGATGCACATGCAACTTCAAAATGGTCAAATAGACCAGAATCTAGGACCATAGGAGGGGGAGTCCATTCATACTAAGAAATATTTCCTGATTTTCACGGTGTCTTCCTAACTTACAAGGTTATTATACTTAACTCATTCTTTATCTGACAAATGAGTTGTGTAGCCACAAATTCCTAAATTACAAGACAGCTCTTCAGTCATCAGCACAGGAACTTGGGAGTATCCAGGGGAGAGTGCAGCGTAATGAAGGCAGATGACCTGTGGCACTGGACCAGACAAGAAATGAACACCCAGAGAAGCACTTCTCAGGTCATGAACTTAACAACAGCTCAGTCAAAAACTACACTGACTACATAAAGTCATGGCTTAGAGAACTTTGGGCTCCTTCTTATACTGATTACATACAATGAAGATCAGAGAAAGCTACGTATATATTATATGTGGAAGATTTAAAAAAATCCCACAAAAGAAAAGCAAACTGTCCATATATAGACAAATGGAAGCCTTCCTTTGTAAAATAAGTGTCTAGTTTGGCTTGTGACTTGAGAATAAAATGATATACATTAGAATGGAGATAGAGTTTATTTTTCTTGAGAAACCTCCAAAGAAGAATGGAAACAAGATTTAATTCATGTTTTATAAATTTGTTTTTTGTTTTTTTTTTCAATAAAAAATTCTAAACCCAAGGCTGTGGTGTGTTATTTTATATAATACATCAAAAGCTCACAACGTTAGGCTACGATGACAAATGCTTTCTCTTCACTCCCTCAGTCTTTCCCTGATCGGAAGTCTTCAGCTAACATGGTCTTTATTTTTGGAGATACGCTAGGAAACCAGGTACTGGATGCAGAGAAGCACGAGGACTGACCTGTGTCTAGTCCCCAGCACCTAACGGGATGAGAAGCTGGGCATGGTCACACATCTTGTGAGCCCAATGCAGGGAGACAGAGACAAGTGATCACAGGGCCTCACTGAGCAGAGTCTAGCCTTCTATCAAAGTCAGACAGCTTGAAAGTGGGAGAAAGCAAACAGGTGATGGCTCTTGAAAAATAACACAAGATTGACCTCTGGCTTTCACACACACACACACACACAAATGAAATACTGCCATTGAAGATACTGAGTAAACAAAACCCAGTCAGGAAAGCCACAGCTGTCTTACTCGTCACATAAGCTGTCTGTTTGCAAGTTATATCCCATTTAACTACTGAGCTGAATGTAGTGGTTTATGCGCCTTGCCCTTAATCACAAACCTGCAAAGGGGTCACTCTTATAGTGTTCCCAGAAGTCTTCAAATTCTTTTCGAGCATCCTCATCCATGACCATCCCTGAGGACTGTTCATTATTCACTTGGACATAGTTGGCTTTCAAGACAATCTCCACTTCACAGCGCATATCTCGCTGAAAGGGTTTCCACCGTTGCATTACAACCCCATAGATGGTGAGGTCATCTCCTAAGGAAATCACCAAGTGAGTCCAGCAGGGATATCATGCACAATGGGTTGGCATTGAAGCACTTGACAAAGGACCAGAAATTAGAAATAAGCTACCAACACACTTTTTGTTTCCAAGTATATCTGTTCATTCAGAAAGCAATGACCAATTTTAGGCTAAGACACACCCCACATTCTCAGTCCCTAAAACAATAAATTGTTTCTGAATATGTAAGTCAGCATTTTTTAAAAAGTATGCTACATAATAATCACACAATTAGTACCTTTTGCTGGGAATAGTGCACTAGATAACTTATCACTGTGACGTTGGACATATGTTCATTCTCTCTAAGTGAAGCCACATTAGCCTGGAAATCAGGAAAGCAGACAGGCTAGTGCTGTCTGGCATGTACTTTACTTTCTTAATGTGTTCCTTTTTACTTTATTAATATTTTACTCAGTCTCCTCTTTTCAATGAAGGAATGACCAATAATTGATGTTGTTTGGATATTGATTTTACTTTAAAGCATAAAATAACTGTTCGGTTTCAGACCCCAGGACAAGGGACTGAGGTGCACATTTTACATATCAAAGCAGACCTAGCATCCCTCAGCCCCTACCTGACATACCCAGCCCTCAACACTGAACTATCTCCAGAGGCTCTTTCTATATGATCCAGACATTTTGGTCTCTTTTCTCCTCCTCCTCTCTATGCATCCACCCTTTCTTTCTTTTTTTTTTTTTTTGGTTCTTTTTTTCGGAGCTGGGGACCGAACCCAGGGCCTTGTGCTTCCTAGGCAAGCGCTCTACCACTGAGCTAAATCCCCAACCCCGCATCCACCCTTTCTGTACACCCCATCCCCTCAATCCTTGGGGCCAGTGAACTTGCTGCAGAGCAGCTTCCCAATAGACCTGCCGTTAGGGACTAGAGAGATGACTCAGTGGTTAAGAGCACTGACTGCTCTTCCAGAGGTCCTGAGTTCCATTCCCAGAAACCACATGGTGGCTCACAACCGTCTGTAATGGATCTGATGCCCTCTTCTGGTGTGTCTGAAGACAGTGACAGTGTACTCACATACATGAAATAAATAAATGTTTAAAAAACAAAACAAAACAAAAAACCAACCACCCTTTAATATAAAAACTTGAGTTGGAAAAATAACTTGTCAGATGGTGCTGATGCGAGAAGAGTTGGGTCCCCAGCCCAATGGCCTAGGTATTTCCTGGCCACATGGAGTCCTTTTCTCTTCCCATCTTTCTGCCAGATATATAATTTCTTTGGACTCTAGGGAGTATCCATCCCTAGATAGCATGTTAGGATCCAGGACACTCCGAGCTCTCTGCTGATTTGTGGATGTGCCAGTGTTAGCTCTACCCAATCAAAGACCAGGTCTTTGTTTGAGGGGGAGGGCCTTTGCTACAGAGACATCTTACTACACCTCTCGCCCCATGAACCATTAGATCACAGAGTCAACTGGGACGCCAGTTCCAGTGTCGGCATCTTCAGCAAATGCTGGGAAGACGGGTGCCACAGGACCTAAACAAAGCTTTATTCAAACTGGTCTGAATCTCTATCTTCAGTTTTTTGGAAACATCCCCTTCCTACTGAGCACAGGGCTCCAGGCACGGTGTAGCCCCACCCCCCTCACCTCCCTCCTGTCCTTGTGTGGCCCTGGTTCCAGAATCAGCTGCCAACTGTGATTGCAACAGTGATGGTGAACGACCAGCCCGCTCATGTTAAATTGTTCACTGCGCACGTGACTGGTCATCATCCTGACTTTGGGATGTGGCTTCACCAACCATCTTGCTTAAGGGCAGCAACATGTGACGTGATCAGACCAGGGAAGCAGGTCTCCAAATCATACTTTTGAATTGAAATAAGATTTTTACATGATTTCTGTACTGTCTTGGCAAACAGTTTGCAATATTGTTCTTATGTATTCAGTCTTTGAAAGATGGTTTATTTTAATATTACTTTAGGGGGTTACAACATTAAAAGGGTTAAAGATCACTGCCTTAAAAATGTTTGCCTTATTCTTATCTACCAATAACAACCAACTTGCTCCTTAGTTATTCCTTCCTACTCGAGGAAAACCTATTCTTCACAGGCAAATGATCATACTTCTGTGCTCTCTAAGAGACCTTAGGCAGCTTCTAGGCACATTTACCAATCCCTGATGTCTGTGATCATACCATACCACAGTCAATACAGCATGCAACCTAACGAGTATTTAAGAATTTGTAACACCCAGTACTTTAGGACTATAAAACAGGGGACCAAAAACAAAACAAAAATGTCATAAATTTCATTTCCCTAAATTTCAGTCATTTTAAATATATCTCAAGTTCAAACTTGATATTTTTTATTTTATACAAGAAATACCATCTTGCAGCAGGCAATTCTGCATGCCCAAGCCTGCCGGTTATATGTTTTTGTGCTACAAAATGCCTTCCACTCTCTACTGTGTAAGCTCCAGTGTTTGGTTTCCTGGAGAAGGACTCAGTAGGGACTACCACATAAAAATGGGGGTGCCAGCACACACACTAGCAGGCACATTTCTAGCTAAATGCAACTTCATGCCAAACGTAGACAACCACAGCAACTGTGTTTTACATGTGTGTTTCCAAAAGGCTTCATCACCTTTCAAGGTCAATCTCGAATAACGGCATTTTATTGTATTCCCTCTTAAAAGTTTTAGATAAAAAGAACTGGAATAAGTTTCAGTACACACTTATTTGAAAACATCCCCTTATTATCTTCACTCTAATGGATTATACTGAGGTTCTTTCCACATTCATTAAATGAGGACCTTAACTTTCAATCAGGTACCCACTAGTAAAAATAAATTTCTATAAACAGTGATTATATAGAAAACAAAGTAAGAGTGGCCAAGAATAACAACCTCATTAGGATTGGATGTAAATCTTATTGCCACTGTTCTTGGACAAATTATCTGACTTAGTCATGATACTACAATGAAAATTAGACATATATATTATTATATATACATATATATACACACGTATACATACACACACACATACACATAAAATTAATGGAAACTCAACTTAGTGTTACCTATTATATTAAAATTGTCTTGCCTTTGTAGAACTTTAAAAAGTACTTAAATACATAAACACATCAGTTTCATGTGTGCAAGTATTTTTGAATGGCAGATTTACATGATCATTGTAACTGTCAAAGTTCACAGAAATAGAACATTCACTTACAAGTTTTGTATTTTCCTATAGTTAATGTGCAAACTATTTGTGAAGCTACAGTTCTACTTGAACACTGCAATCTCTTAATCTCTTTATGTTCCTGTCCCTCCCCAGCATCTGTAGTCCTGCAGACACCCCCGTCAGAGCCATCCCTTTGGTCTTTAACACAACCGCAGGCAGCACAGCGATTCACTTCACTGCCCTGAGGAGAGCGAATCCCTGAAGGGCAAGGGTTCCACCTTTCTGTCCTTTGCTCTTAGGTTTAAAGCTATAGGTAATGAGGCAAACAGTTGTTAGCATGCTTTCACCTGCCCTTTATTATGAAGGACATGTGAAAGAAATATGGCTTAAGATTTCAGTGTAGACACAACTCAAGTTCAATGCACTACATGGAAACACTGTTCTCTACTGAAGAATATTCTTTTTCAAAATCTGTGTCACTCCCCTGTGGTGTCATCAGCACATAGCAGAGAGGAACATTTACTCCTTTTGCTTAGGTATCAGTAAGATTTTCAATCACACTCAGTCACATCCCGAGTCCTGTGACTGCCAAATCCACCAGAACCGTTTCCAGAGGACACTGTTAAGCATGCCACACTGAGAGCCCTGGAGCAGAAGTCAGCGATCTGATCTCGGCTCCAGTCTCGCTGCTTAGTTCTTTAGGGTGAGTCTAGTTCCTTGTCAGAAAGGAGCATATGAGCAGCATGATACCGCTCAGCCCCAGCTCGGCTCTTCCTCCTTCCTCTCTCTAAGCCTAGCTCTTCCCAGGGTGACCACTTAATGCCCTCGGTCCCTGTAAGTAACGTTGTGGGAGATAAAAGTACATGATGGTTCGGATCCTCCTGCACAAACTACCAAAAGTCTACTCTTGTTGGCTACATCTAGGAGCACCCACCTCTAGTCCCAACTACTAGGGTGGAGGTAGATGTGGGAGGGGGAGTGGCTAAGGACCACACAGGCACCAGAGTTCAAAACTAACCAGAGAACGCAGAACTGTCATCTCAGAAACTAAAAGGAAATTGCTTACCAGACTTGCAGCTGTCTACTAGGTCGTCTTCCAGAATGACCTTCATAGACCGTGGGATACTTCCCACAGGCAGCCTTTGCACCTAGCAGACAAGAAGAACATGAGCGTGCTTCTCAGATCCTAAAGATCCCAAAACATGACAGCACTTAAAACTGCTTCCACTTCTCTGCTGTTGTAATACAGTTTGATTATGGTAAGGCTCAAGGAATTTTTACTAAAAATTATGACTGACATCAGTTTCAGAATCCACTAACACTAGCTGGAGGTGGTGGTGTGCTTCTTAAACCCCCGCACAGGGAAGACAGGGGCCAAGGCATCTCTGTGAGTTCAAGGCCAGTCTGGTCTACGTACTCCCAGGACAGCTGGGGCTGGGTAGTGAGACCCTGTCTCAGAGAGGGGGTGGGGGAGAACTCACTAACCCTAGGCACTAGAAAGATGTCGTAGTGGTTGCAAGCTCTTCCTGTGTTTCCAGATGACAGTGTCACTACCACCTGTTACTCCAGCTCCATATCACCTGCCACCCTCTGGCCTCGGTGACCCATGGACACGAAGACCCATGCGCATGCACATGCACATACACAAAAGTACCCTAAGGTAGAACAAAGCCCAATATGGGGACTATCTGCAACCATAATCAACATTGTAAATGGCTAAAACCACACATATTCTAACAACCTAATGGTGACAAAGCTACTTATTTAGCAATGAAGAGACATTTCTTTCATGATCTCTAGACTGAAGACCTGGAAAACCGGCCAGTCCCTGGGCTGACTCCTTAGTAACAGAGCTTTACTCCTCGTAGCCATGACCTTATAAATGAGTTTCCCAAGTTCCCTTGAAGCTAGGTGTGGTCAGAAGACTAAGTCCTGGCCAGTGGCATGTAAGCAGTCATGTAATAGCAGTGACAAGACTTGACCAGACGGTAGGCTCCTCTGACCGCCATTCCTTCTTCACCCTTCTGACTAGAATGCATGTGTCACAAGACTGAAGTCACCATCCTAGACCACACATCACCACAGGGACAGCGGGCATGTAATCAAGAATGGCGAGAAGAGCCCAGTACAGTGCCACATTTCTACAACCTTCATCTCAGCACGTGTGGCAGGATTACCCTGAGTCTGGGGCCAGCGTGGGATGTGTGTCGTGGCACAGAATAGCATTACGTGAAAGAAAAAACCTGACCTTTGCTATCCTATACCCAAGAGTGGGCCTGGTTTGTTCTCAAGCATTCAGATGTCTACTCCTGAACAAAGGCTGCCCTCTCTGTTAACTGAACAGCACAGAAAACACAGAACAGTAAGAGGAACGACACACTCCTGTCTTACTGTTTACCAGGAGTCTCACAAGAAAGGAGACTGTTCCTCTGGCCCAGTTGTCTCAGAACCGCACGTAAAGCTACAGGCAGAGATTACCAATCTATGCCCAATGTCGCTTTCAGCATTCGCTGTGGAGGGAGGCACTGCTTTAAGCACCTCACTAGGTCTTGTCGCCACTGTTACGCACACTGTTCTGAGTCAGGCATGAACTGAGTCACGATGGAGAGGTAGGGAGCAGGTCTACCAGAGGCCAGAGCAGAGTAACATTGACCTCACTGTTTTGAAAGTCAGTTCATTGTAAACGGACTGAATATACAGTGTAAAGGCAGAATGGGCGCAGAATGGGCGCAGAATGGGCACACGACGGGCAAAGGTTGGAACTGTGAGAGCCATAGGAGTTTCAGGTCAGCGTGGGTGGAGTGAGACCTAATTAAATAAAACAATGAAGGGATGAGAAAGGTGAAGTGTAACAGATCTACACTGAGGAGCCGATATGCTGGCCTTGAGCTGCCTATCTCCTTATTCATGTGAGAACACGCCTTTGATTTAAGGTAAGGAAATAAAGTTCTAATCTGTTAAAAACTAAACTCCAATCTCTGTGCTGGCCAATGCTTGCCTACCAGTCAAACTGACTAAATTTTATCATATTCCTAAGCACAGCTAGTTTAGAATATTTAATGTAAAATTTTGTTCACTTATTTTGACTTTCTGTTAAGGGCGCTTTGCCTGAGTGGATGTCTGTGCACTGTGCACATGCAATGCCAGCAGAGTCCAGAGGAGGGCGCTAGGTCCTCCGGAAGTGGAGTTGCAGAGAGCACAGTGTGGGTGCCCGGGACAGAGGTCCTCTGCAAGAGCAGCCACAGTGCTCTAATTCACAGAGCCATCGCTCTAGCTCCGATGCTTGCTTTTAAATTTTAACTCAATTCAATGGGTCTAAAATCTCATCAGTGCTCCAAAACCGTGATTGCATGGTTTCTAAAACCTACACTCTACTACATTTGACAGCTTTGCCTGTGATCTTCCACGAAGTAAAGGAAGGTACAAGGCCATTCGTTTCCATTTTAGATTCTCCAATCCCAACCATTGGACTGTAGTAGAAAACGTGTCCAAATCTGTTATTTTTTTCTCACTGCCTTGATCATTACCTGCTCCTGAATTTTGATTTCCTGGTAATCCCGACATCTGGCTGGAGATGCAGACAAGTCTGAGAGGCAGGTGAACTTGGAGGAGTCACAGGTGTCTGAGCTTGGACATGAAGATGGCCGACTGAAGGTGTAATACTGCTCAAAGTCAGCCTTCACCGTGAACACATACTTGCATTTGTTACACATGTAATCCCGCTCGAACTCCAGGACCTTCACCAGACTCGTTCGGATCACTGTCCCAGTGACAGATAAGAAGTGTCCCACGTCCTTGGTTTTAGGAATGTGTTCCCTGACCAGTTCTGGACAAACAGGCAAACCTAATGAAAAAATAGCATCAGCAACTTACACTTGGATCGCTCACTCCACAGGATGTTATTTCCTTCCCAGAAATATAATTTAACAATATAATTTCAGAGGAGAAATGTTTCTGTTGGAATTTTTACTTTACTGCATGTGTGGGGGTAGGTACACACGTGCAGAGACCAGATACTCACGACCTTCCTAAATTATTTATCCACATCGTATTTTGTGACCAAGTCTCCCACTGAACCTGGAGCTCACCAACTCCATGAAACTGGGTGGCCAGCAAGCCTCAGAGGACTCTTCTGTTTGCCTCCAGAGTGCGGCCAGCACAGGGGCTCGCTCCCAGACCCAGCATTTTACCTACATGCTAAGGATCCAACCTTAGGACTCTGTGGCTGCAGAGCAAGCACACGCACATGCTTGTAAGTTACTTCAAAACAAAACAAAACACCGATCATCAACCCAATTAAGAAAATACCTACAGATTTCAGACAACGGCAAGTAATAGACTCTTTTGAAAGTGCATCTCTAGAAACCACAATCAGGGTCAAGAATGATCGGCTCTCATGAAGACAGTCTTGGGAGCACAGACAAAATCCTGCCACATGTCACACAGAGGACCAACGGATTTAGTCATCACCCAGTAAACTGAAAGAGTAGCAAGGAGATGGTGGGTAGCACGGTGAGCGACAGGTCCGTTTTCCTCACATTCAGAGTTTAAACACGACTGTCTCCAAGTTTTGAGCTGTACAGAACTTTACCTACTCTATCACTTTATCCTTTCAAAAATATGTGCTTTTTGGGGACTGGAGAGATGGCTCAGCGGTTAAGAGCACTGACTGCTCTTCCAGAGGTCCTGAGTTCAAATCCCAGCAACCACATGGTGGCTCACAGTCATCTGTAATGAGATCTGATACCCTCTTCTGGTGTGTCTGAAGACAGCTACAGTGTATAATAAATAAATCTTTTTGAAAAATGTGCTTTTCAATATTAGAAAAAGAGGCAACTGAAAGGTTTGGATACACCAAAGAAAAAATATTACGCAGAAACCATGAGCCCCGCTAAGCCTCACCACTGGGGTGCAGACACCGGTCCCGCTACTCAGGGTTAATTTAATGGGTTTATCAGTAGTGAGTTTATCGACTCTTCTGGTTGACGCTGCAAAATTCATTCCAAAATGTAGTGGCAGAAAAATGTGCTAAGTATTGTTTCTCAGCCTGTAGGCTAAGGTCAAGTAGAAATCTGGTTGGTAACCGTAAAGACCGATCTTTTGGATCTGTGACCTGGTTTGAAACAGACATAGTAAGTATCATAGTGGCTTCCGTTTCTTGGGTCAGCACTCTTTTTTTTTTTTTTTTTTTTTTGGGGGGGTTCTTTTTTTTCGGAGCTGAGGACCGAACCCAGGGCCTTGTGCTTCCTAGGTAAGCGCTCTACCACTGAGCTAAATCCCCAGCCCCTTGGGTCAGCACTCTTTTGATGTGCTCATAAAGCCTAGCAACAGCACCGATAATCACAAGGTAGCTTAGGAATTGTGGACAGGAAAAATCAAATCAGGTTGTGTGTGTGTCTGAAATCTCAGGAAGCCAAGGCAGTAGGGTTTCAAGTTACAGGCATGCCTGGGCTTCATGACACGGTCTTACCTAATGTGGAAAAAACATAAGCAAATCAGTTATACAAATTAAGACATTTGACACATGGGGCCACATTAAACCCAGCATAACGGGGAACAGGTCTACAGGTGGATTTGACGTCATTCTGCTAGCTGGCTAACACTCTCCATATACTGTACAGACAGTCATTTCTCACCATATACTATATAGACAAAGTGGACACTGCCAACATTCGCCTTCCTCTTTTTTCCATGTTTCCGAGGCTGACGTGCCTACTTTTGAATGACTGTATTGTTTATTAGTAGTAATTCAAACTATATTGTATATTGTACATACGCACACACACACATGCACACACATGCACACACATGCACACACACACACACACACACACACACACACACACACACACGACCATGCACTCAACAAGCACATGCCAAGTTCCTGGTATCTGATAACAGCATTATCCTCATGGAATGTATAAAACCAACCTTGTAAAACAGTTCTGAAGATCACGGGGCAGGAGCTTCTCTACTGCATACAGTACCAATATCTCATTGTTTGTAGTCATGTAAAGCTGTTTTAGATTACAATCTTATACAAAACTGTGTCCATTTTCACTCCCTCCCTGAGGTTGCCATGGCAAATATCCCATGCCCAGAAAACAAGCACTCTTATTTGCCACATAGAAGATGTGTACTTTAAATTTTAAATCTAAACATCATTTCTTACAATTCTTTTAGACTTATTTATTGAATATCCATGAGTGTGAGTGCGTGTGTGTGTGTGCACACGTGTATGTGTGCATGTGTGTGTGCATGGACACTTGTGACAGTGTGCATATGGAGGTGAGAGGACAGACAACTTTGGGGCTCAGTTCTCTCTTTCTATCCCATGCACTCCGGGGATTGAACTCAGGCTGTCAACCTTGGCTGGCAGCAGCGCACTGCCAAGGTCGCCAAGCCTCAGAACAACAGTAACTTCTTAGTGCTCCGAGTCCCGTATGTGCTAGTTTATCTAAGTCTTCCCAGAATATCACCAGCCAACAACATGCTCTTATGCCTTACCTGATATCCTGGCATGGAGATTCTGCTTCATAGACAAGCCCTCGGGCTCAGGAAGGGACTGCAGAACGGCCAAGGCTGACCTTCGAAGCGCGCTGTCAAAGACTGTCAGTACTTCATTGGGGAACACAGTGAAATAGTCTCCAATTTCCATGTTCGTCTCGAAAAGGGTCATAGCATTGACCACAAGTGGGTAGTGAGCATCTTCGTCCCTTTCTTTCAAGATCAGAAGAATATCGTTCTTGTGGTACTCTGAAACGTAGGACTCAAACACTTGACCCACCAGCGTGACCTGCTCACTGTTCATCTCGAGTCGAGGTTCCTGAAGAAAAAGGAAGGATACCATTGCTATTCGGGCTTTGCACACAATTTACCAAAAAGATGCTTTACTTACACGCCACCCAGCTTTGGGTCACATGGTACTCACAAAGAATTATCTGAACTCAATCTTACCATAGATGAATTTATCTATTGTAGTTGTGTCAAATACATGCTTTAAAAATCGGTGACGTTGCCAGGCCGAGGTGATGCGCACCTGTAATCCCAGCACTTAGCTAAGAGGAAGCAGAGGCAGGTTGGAGCTCTGTGAGGTGAGGCTAGCTTGTTTCTATAAGGACAGTTCTAGGACAGCTGGGGCTATGCAAAGAAACCCTGTCTTGAAAAATCAGAATCACAGGGGAGGCTCAGTGGGGGAAAGTGTTGGCAGCAACCGGCCTAAGTGCCCAAGTCTGGATGCCTGGAACCTACTTAAACAGCTGGGCAGTAGCTCACATCACACATGCAACTCCGGACTGTTACTACTGTGAGGTGGGGTAGAGATACTGCTCAGTAGTTAGCTCAGGGTGTCAACTATCCTAGACTATGTGGTGCAGCTACAGAAACAAGAGAGCTCATGTCTCAAGGTGGCAGGCAAGAACCAATGCCCCAAAGCTTCTTCTGACCTCCACATAGATGGTATAGTACACACCCCCAATCCCCTCCCTCCCTCCCTTCCTTAGTTCGTCCCTTCCTTCCTTCCTTCCTTCCTTCCTTCCTTCCTTCCTTCCTTCCTTCCCTCCCTTTGCACACGTGTGTGTGCGTGCGTGTGTGTGCGTGCGTGTGCGCACTCGTGTGTGCACAAATCAAACAAAAAGAAAAAATCATGAGGTTCTTCCTGATGCAGGAGCCATCTTCCAGAAATTCCAGAAAAATGATACATTTTAAGGAGAGGCTCCTCTCCATCCTCTCTAAGCCCTTTAAAAAACATAGAGGTGGGGTTGGGGATTTAGCTCAGTGGTAGAAAGGCCCCAGCTCTAAAAAAAAGAAAAAAAAAAAAACCATAGAGGTGTTCTGTTGGCCACATACATGCAAATCTACAAAACAGGTTGTAGATATCAAAAGAATGTACCATAAACACCACCTCGGCAAAACTGGGAGAAACCACAGTGCCAGCGTGTGGATGGCATTGTTGTAAACACACGCACTGAAGATAAGGTTCTTTCCAGGATCAGTGTGCATTCTGGGCATCCTGCGCGCTCTAAGAGCCAGGACGGATTCCTGAAAAAACAATGGCACTGGGGGACGATGAGAGGGTACCCGGGTTCAGTGTGAGCACCAAGCCACCGCAACCAGAGAGGCATGCTGGGTGACATCATAGGAAGGAGTCTGTGCTGGCCGCCCTGTTCCCTGGGAACTCACAGCTTCATGTACACGAGGAAATTACGGACCTTGACTATAAAACTGTTTTCTTAAAAACATACGGAAAGTAGTGAAGCTAATTTTAATTCATGGAATTGGACGATACTGAAAAGTATGAAACAGCACAAAGTATTTCTCATGTTCTCCCCGAGTCTTTCTCCTCATTAGTCCTTTATTAACAGAGGAAGCTCTAGGCCTCCCCTCCTTCAGTGGTCTTTTGAGGCCGTCTCACTATGCTGGGCAGGCTGTCCTAGGACTTACTATGTAGCTCAGGCTGGATTCAAATTTCCACCAATTCTCCTGCCTCAGTTTTACAAGTGCTGGGACTACAGTTGTGTATTCTTCCTCCCCCCCGCCCCCACAGAGCTTCATAAACAGAGTACACTATTAATCAGATTGATAGTTTCACCATGACTAGTGACTTGCTTTAGGATTGTACCCTGCAGTAAATTTGTTTCCTGCTTTCTCTTATTAGCATAGGGAAATTAGGGCTTCAGTAAATGCAGTTATTAAAGTGCAGAAAAGCTGAACAAACTGACAAAGGAAAGGAGCATTAAGTTTTGGACAATAAGACTGCAAAGAAATACTGTCTATACTTTACTTCACTTACTTGACTCTGAGCAAGCCTTTCTTTCTCACATGTGTGTTTACAAACACAGGGAGTCTATCTCCTGTTCACATGTGCTGTCATATCACAAACCCTAAACCCAATGCTACACCCATTTCCTAACACATCGTGCACACGCCAGTATCCTCACAAATGAAAGGAAAAGCATACTAAAAGGCGCCAGGCCGAGGCTGGAGAGATAGCTCAGAGGTTAAGAGCACTGACTGCTCTTCCAGAGGTCCTGAGTTCAAATTCCAGCAACCATGTGGTGGCTCACAACCATATGAATTGGGATACAGTGCTGTCTGGAGACGGTGACAGTGTACTCACATACATGCAATAAATAAATCTTTAAAAAAAGGGGGGGCTCACAACCATGTGTAATGAGATCTGATGCCCTCTTCTGGTGTGTCTGAAAACAGCTACGGTGTACTTATATATATAATAAATAAATAAATCTTAAAAAAAAAGAAAAAAAGGTGCCAGGCACTCGGAGACCCAAGTGAAGGAGGCAAACCAAACCGCTCTAGAAGGACTAAAAAGGTGATCTGAGAGAGAGAGGAAGGTTCTGGACAGATGCCTCAGAGGCTGAGAGCACTTGCTGCTCCCTTACAGGGCCTGGATTTGGATCCTATCACTGTGTAGGAAGGACTGGCAATTGCCTGGGACTCTAGTTCTGGGGGATCTGATGCCTTTTTCTGGCCTCTGATGGCAACACCCATGTGCTTCATGTAACATTCAGGCACAAATGAGCATGCACGTGCGCGCGCACACACACACACCCACGCTCATACTCACACACGCGCGCGCGCGCGCGCACACACACACACACACACACACACACATATATATGTATATATATATATATATATATATATATATATATATAGAGAGAGAGAGAGAGAGAGAGAGAGAGAGAGGACAAAGAGATTCAATTTAAATGAGCTGACAAGTACCAGAGAAGAAACCATGAACTACTGCCCTGAGGGTTCCACACCAGTTGCAAGCACCTTAGCAAAGGTGTGCTTTTTTCTTTTTTTTTTTCTTTTTTCTTTTTTTCGGAGCTGGGGACCGAACCCAGGGCCTTGCGCTTCCTAGGCAAGCGCTCTACCGCTGAGCTAAATCCCCAACCCCAAAGGTGTGCTTTTTATTGGACTTACTTTATTTATATAACGTCTATCATCCTCTACAAATACTATGACCGAAGAAGACTATATATAATTCAGTTAAAGTTCACTTTGACATCTCCTTCTGAACACCTGCTAAGCTGGGCGGTAGGAAGGTATAAAGTCACCTCACAGTTAAGCCAGGAATGCTAACAATTCCGGGAGGCTAGTATGAGATTACGAGAAGTCACTTTTCAGAGGATCAGTGAAAGTAAGCCAACCCTAAAATACTAAGCAACTTGGCGTTGGTTAGGTAATAGCATAATCAATCAGCCAAGAGGAAAACAGAGCATTTGGAAAAGGGCTCATTGTATTCCATGATGTGGATCTTTGCTGGAAAAAACAATGACAGCACTAACTACCCTCAAGAGTGACTAGAGGAAAATCTTTAAGACTTTACAAATACAAAATGAATACAGAGCAGGAAACACAAAAATCAGAAACAACATAACATACCCAACTGCAACAGGGCAGAAAGAGGGCGGACGAATCATTTTAAGTTCGTAATAGGAGCAGGTGAAATTTTTGCCTAGTGAAACTGGCAAATCACAGTGTTAAATGGGCCGGTATTTTTTAAACACAGCCTTTTGCTGTTGTTGTTGTTTCCAATATCCGTGCAATCAGACACGTTTGCCAACCATAAACGCAGGCACCCCGATCAGTCTTAAGCTATTTACTGACGGGGTGGGGGGGAATGATGGTTGTACAACTATCAAATTCCCTCTCCTTTGGCCTTGTTGAGGATCTGGCATCCAAATAAATAAAACGGCTTTATCTCATAAGGTCCGCGGCAAGGTGGCGCCAAAAAGAGCAGTTTGGGGATAGAGCCTGGCCGGGTACCCAGGTTCACGTAGCCCCCGCCCCTCGGGAGCTGTAGCCACGCCCCGTCGGGGCGCGCGTCTCAGCCCCGCGTTGCGCGCCATTCGCGGGTGCGCGCTCATTGCGCGCCTCCAGGCCGCCTGGCAAGCGGGAGCCCGACGGAGGGATGCTTTCCAAATCCGCTTCTAATCCACAGGTGGTTGGCTGTGGCCTCCCAGCCCCGCGGGTAGTTTAGAAACCAAAGGATGCGGGCGAGACCTGACGCTAACCACGGGAGGGAAACGATCCCTGGGACCCGAGGCTGCGGTGGTCACTTACGGGCTCAACACGCACTGTCTTAGTCGCCGGGGCCGCGTTGCTCCCGTAGTCAACCGGGCCCGGCCCGCGCGGCGTCGGAGGAGGCGGGGCGTGCGCGCGGCCGCTCGAGGGGCCGCCTTGCGCGAGGGCGCGCAGGCCTCTTCTAGCTGCTTTCGTCTGGCCTCTGAAGGACCTGTGCTTCCCGCGGACCCCGAGCCGCGCACTACCTCAACTTTCCGGCCGCTGCGGCTCTTCCGGGTGCGGACGCAGGCGGGCGCGCGCCACTACCGGCGCTGGAGTCCGCGAACGGGAGGCGGGCGCAGAGAGAGGGGCGGGACTCCGGGGGAGCTAGGGCGGGGTTTGAGCGGGACAAGGGGTTCGAGGGCGGGCTTAGGGCGGGGCGGGGTGGAGACTAAGGCGGAGGGACCGGGAGAACCCTGGTGACGTATTAGGGCGGGGCGTGGGCGATCTGGGACCTCGGCTTTGGTTAGTGTCATCAGGTGTTTTATAACACTTGTGTGGTTTTGTTGTGTTTTGTTTTTTTATTTTGTCTTGGTTGGTTGGGGATGCACTTAAGGAATCTGCCTCATTTTTCGTTTAGTTCTCTGATCCATTTTGAGCTAAATTTTATGTGATGTTATGGTTTTGTAAAGTCATTTCTACTTTAAATCCTGAGACTGCACAGCTATCTACCTATCAGCATTTTTATTAAATCATATCAGGAGCCTGAGGGCAAAAATGGGTATAAGAAATTCTTCACCCCCCCACTCAGCTTCAGCAAAAGAGTCTCGTCAGCCAGTGTTGTCATTGTTCTTGTTCCCTGATCTCAAAGTCCCTTGCTCCACTAATAAGAGTGTGTTTTTCTGAACTTCGAGTTGTTCCCTAAGACTTTCTACATCGGAGCCACTAGCAAAAACATCTTACCCTAGCTTCACTACCAATTTTATTCTTTCTAAGGGTGGTGGTCGTTGTTGACAATCTACGTTTCCAAGTTCTTTCCTAAGGTGGGGACTGAATCATTAATCTGCCCCAGGAGCAATGCCTGGAAGAGATCAAGCGCTGTTATTGCGAGTGTCGCTGATATCGCCTAGTGAGGGGCTCGAAGGCCCCTTAGAGTTTCCATATAATTCTTAGATTAGGAGGGATGCGAGGGCAACAAGCAGAGCAGAACTCCACAAAAGCATGACGTCCTCAGGACGTGTGGTCCTCGGAGCTCTGCCTGCCTGTGGACACCCACCATGGCACTAACCGGTGGGCTGCATTCCATGAGTTCTAACACTGTTAGTTGCTCCTCCTGCATAGCCCTCAACATAGAGCCAAGAAAACGAAACCAAGACAGGCTCCAGTGCACTTGAAGAACCCGTATCAAAAGTACCTGCGGTCAGGCTTGGTCTTCCATCCCGGGACAGACAGAGGCAGGCACGGAGGGATTTTTGGGAGATGTGGGCCAGACAGGTCTACACAGTTCACTCTAGACCAGCTATAGTACATAGAACTGGTTTTAGACAAAGAACTGAAAGTACACGGACAGCACACTTTACATTGAAGCTATTACATTGAAGTCTGATTAACTGTTTAGAATTTGATTGTAAAGATTGGAATATGACAAGTCCAAAACCTTAAGCCATCTATAAACTTCTTAAAATGTATTTCTGGCCAACCTTTTTGTCTGGCTAGCTGGTGAAACTTTTTTGAGTGTGTTTATTATTTTTAGTTAGGGGTACGTGTGTGTCTCTCCTGTGTGGTGTGTGCATATGACTGCAGGTTCCTAGAGGGGCCAAAAGAGGGTATTGGCCTGGAGCTGGAGAAACAGACACATCAAGTTCCCTGCTGTAGGTACTGAGAATCAAACTTGTGTTCTCTAGAAGGGCGGTGTGTGCTCTTAACAGCTGAGCCGTCTCTTAAGTCCATTTGGAATGTATTAACATTTCAGACCACCAGCTTCACCCAACTCGAAAGTTAGGAACGTCATCCCACAGCGTCCGAGGCCCTTTGCAGAGAGATCCAAGCCTTGTTGTCACCTCCTCTTCTAGTTTCCTTTCTGCTGCTGTGAAAAATACCTGGACCAAAAGCAATTTTGAGGGAGAAAGGGTTTATCTAACTTACAATTCCCGGTCCTCGTCCTTCACCGAGTAGAGTCACTGCAGTAACACACACACCTGCTATTCCCTCTAGAATTAACTCTGATCTAGGAATTAACTTCACAGCCAAAGAAGTGTGGCAGGAGCCGTGGGAGGTGCTGCTTGCTGGGTGGTCAGCTGGCTTTCTTATAGAATTCAGGACCACTTGTCTAAGGACTGTACCTCCTGGGGCCGGGCCCTCTTTTTACACATCTGTTAAGGATATAGCCTCTCACAGATGTTCCTACGGGTCGATCTGATACAGACAGTTCCTCAGTTCAGACTCCCCTATCAGCTGGGTGTGGTGGTGAAGGCCTTTAATCCCAGCAGGTTCATCTCTGTGAGTTCAAGGCCAGCATGGTCTACAAGTCCAGTTCCAGGACAACCAGGGATATATTTCAAAGGAACAAAACAAACAAAAACAAAACAAACAAACAAAAACCTTTATTCTGAGATCGCTCTAGGTTAAGGCGAGTTGACACGTGAAATTAAGCAGCATCTTAATGATTTTATGTTCCTATAAAAACTTCACGAAACTGTTATCTCATTGGACCATGGAAGGGGAGGAACTGGGGCATGGACACTCATATTTTGTTTCAGAATGAACAGTTCTCTCCTTTGAGGTTGTAGTTTTGACTCTACAATGACTAAAAGTATTATTATTTTTTTTTTTGAGACACAGTCTTGCTAGGTAGCTCACGAGAGCCTCCAATCTGCAGTCCTCCTGTTTCCCAAGTGCTAGTATTACAGGTGTCAGCAACCATAAATGGCTAATATATGCACACACACACACACACACACACACACACACACACACACAGAGAGAGAGAGAGAGAGAAAGAGAGAGAGAGAGAGAGAGAGAGAGAGAGATCGTGCTCCCAAAGCAGAGCTATTAGCCTGCAGAAGACCATGACCCATGATAATAACAAGATGAGATGATCTGGGCAATACAACTGATAGCTAGGCCTGTGGTAATACCAATCGAGTTGTCAACATTCCGTCTTGGAGAGAGGAGAGGTCTTAAGATCCACAGAAGACCTTTGCTTCTCATTCCAATCACCACTCCCTCCTATCCATCTGCAGGAAAAGTAGATAAGAGATTTTTTTAAAAATGACTTGAAGTGGTACTTTTTAAAAAGTTTAGAATTACTTTATTTACTGTGGTGGGTCCTGGGGCTCAAACTTAGGAGGGTCAGAGAGCAACCTGTGAAGAGTCGTGGATTTGAACTCAGGTCCACCAAGTACTCTAGACACTGAGCCACACCCCATGGCTGTTGAATGAGACGCTCTGTGGTGCAAGCTCCTGCTGTGTTAATCATCTCACATGATCAACTCCAACTGAACTCATTTGGGAATCTAGACTGGGAGAATCTTTGGTCTATTGGTTCCTTCCCTTTCGCAGTGAACAGACATTTCATTTCGGTCTCTCCAGAGAGTCCCAAGCCCATTTTGATTGCTACACTGTTCTTTGTGGATGAACTTCATGTATAGCTGCTGCAGCCATCAGGAGGGCCAAGTCCCCCTATTGGCTGACAGAGAAAAATAAGAAGAAACTACTTATTAGCAGGCAAAGGTGACTTACCTAACTTTTTGGGAGAAGTCTGCTAATCTTGGAGTCACAACAAAGTATTTTGGTAAGGTGGACTAAAGCTTAAGTTAAATGTGGGGCAGGAGAGTTGGTTTAGGCTAAAGCACTTGCTGTACAAATGTGAGGAAGGTCTGGAAGAGGTGGGGGGCTCAAGAACTTACATACTTGCTAGGCTGGCATGGTTGTCTACCTGCAATTTCTGTCCTGGAAGGTGGAGGAAGGAGATCAGCTGATAAGACTTACCACCTCGGGTGAACTCTAGGTTTGACTAAAAAAATCTGTAAAAGGAGGATCCATGATTCCTGACATCAACTTTAGGCCTCCACATGTATGTGCATATACACGCAATCAGAAATACATGCACATATACACACACACTCATAAAAAGTGGATAAACGACCCCAAATATGACGCCGTCTAGTTGGTATTTATATGTCAACACAAACCATGCTATGAAAAGTGGCAAGTAGGAGTTCGTTTTTGTTTTGTTTTAAAAGCAGTCTCTCTATATAGCCCTGGCTGGCCTAATAGAACATGCTGGTCTCCAGTGCACAGCGATCTGAAGTGTTGAGATTAAAGGTATGTACCACTACACCTGGCTGGTTTTGTGTGTCAACTTGACACAAGCTAGAGTTATCACAGAGAAAGGAGTCTCCCTTGAGGAACTGCCTCTATGAGATTCAGTTGTAAGGCATTTTCTCAATTGGTGATCAAGGGTTGGTGGCCCCATTGTGGGTAGTAACATCCCCAGGCTGGTAGTCTTTCCTTTTTTTTTTTTTAAGATTTACTTATTTTTTATATGTAAGTACACTGTAGCTGTCTTCAGAAACAACAGAGGAGGGCATCAGATCTCATTACAGATGGTTGTGAGCCACCGTGTGGTTGCTGGGAATTGAACTCAGGACCTCTGGAAGAGCAGCCAGTGCTCTTAACCGCTGAGCCATCTCTCCAGCTGGCTGGTAGTCTTGGGTTCTATAAGAAAGCAAACTGAGCAAGTCAGGGGAATCAAGCCAGTAAGTAACATCCCTCCATGGCCTCTGCATCAGCTCCTGCTTCCTGACCTGCTTGAGTTCCAGTCCTGACTTCCTTTGGTGAGGAACAGCAATGTGTAAGTGTAAGCTGAATAAACCCTTTTCTCCCCAACTTGTTTCTTAGTCATGATGTTTGTGCAGGAATAGAAACCCTGGCTAAGACACCTTCCTTTTAAGACAAATTATAGTCGACCTTTTTTTTTTTTTTTTTTTTTGGAGCTGAGGACCGAACCCAGGGCCTTGTGCTTGCTAGGCAAGTGCTCTACCACTGAGCTAAATCCCCAACCCAACTTTAGTCGACCTTTTTTATATGCCAACTTTGGCCCTAAATAATATTAATTATAGATAATAACTTTATTGAAGGTTTATATCTCATCTATCAGAATCAAAAAAGAAAAAAACTATAAACCAACAAGAATTCATATGCTTGGAAGTACACGATTTACATAAATTTTTTTATTCTGGATTTATAAATGTTAACAATTTAGTTAAAATTATACATGACAATGGAAGATATTAATAAATTGCCCTATATTGATATTAAGACTATTGAAATAACAACTTATGATTTATTATGTGCAGTACAGCTTATTGACAAGTCTTATATCTGGTATTAAAAAGTGTTTTAAGCACACTTGATAGAAAACAACAACAAAAAACATTTGTTCTAACAAAATTTATTATGCAGTAATTACAAAGATTAAGACTTCCATCTCGGATAAAAATAATTGTTATAATTACACACATAATATAGTACCTCAGAGAGTGACTCCAGTAAGTATCGCAGGAAATACAGTGCATTTCAGATTGGAGAGACAAATACTTCCTCATTCACAGTGCTTTCCATAGACAGGCCAGTCCACATAACGGTTCCTATGCAGCCATGCCATGGACAGTCCACACAGAGCCGTGCCAGCACCGTCATTCAGAACGTGAAGTACCGGGCAAACCACTCCTGGCGCTGGGGATCCGGAGAAGCCACCGGGGAGGCTTCACTCTGAGGAGGGCTGAATTCATAAAGAGAGAGACATGCAACCCGGGGTTAAATGGTCTGCAAAGCAATGGGAAAGCAATTAAATACAAGTGTCGACGCCCACACCGGGCACCCCACGGCAGAACTAATGGAAGGCCTGGCTACCCTGCACTGGAGTGCTTCCTCTGAGAACAGGAGATCAGGGGCCGCTCGCATGAACTCTGTGACAGAGGAGCCCAAAATTAAGCAACCGGCAAACCGACAGTCTCATCTTTGAGGTCTGAAAGACCGTGTTTGCTGGAGAGGAGAGCATACAAATAGCGTCCCCTCTTTTGTCAACTGTCCCCTTTCATTCTCAGAACCCGACACAAGGGGATAATTCTCATGTACGTCCCCTTCACTAGAGCTAAAGTAATCAAGGTATGGTTCTTTTTCCTACTTGCGTATTTACATTAGTGTCCACCATTCTATCAGGTACTTCAACAAGTGCATTACAACGGAGTTTCCTTCCTACTTTGGAAGCTCTAGCGACTTAAAGCTAACCAGCTAAGGTTCTTGGGCTATTTAAGAAAACAAAAGGATCCCTACCGTCTTTGGGGGAATAACAAGGCACGCAACAATGTGTTATGGAAAGTCCAGCAGTCAAGGTCCTTGAGCTCATGTACATGCATCCTACTGATACCTGAACGCACCCATGCACGGGGAAACAAGCAACACAGAGGATTTAGCGGAGACATTCAGAGACAGCGCCGACTATTGTCATTGTCTTTTTTTACTCTTTAGAATAATTAGTCATTAACTACATTAGAGATTAGCTTAGAAGCAGAAAGACAAACCCCACTTGTAAGACTTCCTGGTGGGGTTATTGAGATTTAACAAAAATGAAAGAAAAATTAACTTGAATCAACAACAACAACAAAATCGGCTCTAGTAAAGTGAGCGGAAAGCAGTGCTTTTTAATTTTAACAATGTAATGACTTAATAATTTCATTTCCTTCAAAGTTTACGTAATATTTAATCAACTCGGAGGCAACTTCAAACTACAATTAGTTTAAAACTGGTTTGTTTCGAAATTTGTTTGTATTCAACTACAGCATTAAGAGCTTAATTTTCCTTTAATTTGGCAATATGCATATGTATGTTAATAAGCCTGATAAAAGGAAATATATATATAAAGCAATAGAAAGGAAAGTTTTAATAAATAAAAATAACTTTAAAGTTCTGAAAACTAAAGCTCGTACTGTTAAAACCTTGGTAAGCTATAAATATTAAAACTCTTAGCACGTGAATTATATAAACGCCTCTGTTAGCATTTAGAAGGTTCACTACCGATAAATTAAGAAAGACATCTTTGGACAATGTCAAGACAGAATTTTCTAGATAAGTCAAAAAACATTTTCAAACTATTTCATGTCATTTTTTAGGTTTTTTTTTTTTTTGAGTAGTGGATTTCTGTAATGTAAAAAGGGAAATAAATTTCTTAAGTTAAAAATGAGGAGAAAAAGGGAAAAAGAACTACTGGTGAGACACGGCTCACCTCAAAAACGTCTTGGGCTCTTTGGGTGGCAATGGCTGTGGAAGAGGCTTGTTGCTGTTGAACTCAACATCATGGGCTGGAGAATTGGGAATGGGTTCCAGGCGGGTAGGATGTCCATTGCCCATTCCACCGGATTCCAGAGCACTTAGATTGGGAACACTCACAAACCTGTTTGCTGGCGACTTATCATTCTTCTTCTTTTGCTGCGTCAAAAATAACACACGTGAGAATACTCATTCCCCACACAGGAGCCAACAAAGAAAACAGGAAGAGGAGGAAATGTCAATTTGGCTTGGAAAGTTTTGGGAAATGTGTCCGATTGAGAGGTTAAAATTAACCAGGGTCACCCCAAGTGCGGACTGGGGATCCTCGAATGTGCTCATCTACACGGAATCCTCAAGCACAGACATGCTACCGGGACAGAAGGCAGGGGTAAGGGACATTTAGGAAGGGTTTGTCTCTACTCCTAGGGCAAGACTAGGTCAGAGGGCAGGGAACAAGTGAGGTGGGAAGTCCCTCAGATACCCCCAGGTAAATAAATGGGCTTAGGCTAAACTTAGGAGGCGTGAGGTTAAGTATAATGTTAAAGGAGAGGTCCGTGAACTCTGTCCGTCTGTCAAAGAGAGGCTGTTGTTGCCTGGAAAAAAAAAAAAAAAAAGGAAGACAAAACTGCCTGGCACTGTAGTTTGAACAAATCTCACATTTCTACTGAAGGTTTAAAGCTAACTTAAATAATCTCATTTTAAGTTCTCTGTGACATCTGCCTAAGAGAGATAATTATGTATGCATCATTAAACCTACATTTTTTAATTAACTGGCGACATCGTGAACTGGCTCATAATATAAAGGCTAAAAGACAAGAGTAGCAAAGTTTTTGCATCCAGTCAGTATTTCAAGTCAGCAAAAATGAGGAAGGCAGGGGTTGGGGATTTAGCTCAGTGGTAGAGTGCTTGCCTAGCAAGCGCAAGGCCCTGGGTTCGGTCCCCAGCTCCGAAAAAAAAGAAAAAAAAAATGAGGAAGGCAAACGCAGCCTGGAAATCGGTCAGCCTGCAAAACATCACCTTTAGTCTCAAGGAATCCTAGTTCAAGGGTTGATGAGTGTCAACCCTTACGGAAAATAAAAATTAGTATGTTGTAAAAGACTCAGAATAGTCTCAGGTTTTCCAGTTGGATGCATGTTGATATTTTTCCTTGCAAAATAATTTTAGTTTTTAAAGACGGAAATAATACACGCGCTAGAACATTTTCTTTGATTAAAAGAAACGTCCTAGTAGACGTCTCTTCCTGCCATGCCCTGTGACTGGCACAGTCTGATACGGTGTGATCGAGCATCAGACAGTGTGTGAGCACGGAGAGCTATCAGGGATCAGTGTGATCGAGCATCAGACAGTGTGTGAGCACGGAGAGCTATCAGGGATCAACAGTGGCTGTGAGGCTCTCTCCACACGGTGTCTTTTGCCTTTTCTTATTCTACTCTGGAGATGGCTTAGGGTTTAAACCGGGCTCGGGGGTTTAGTTCCTTTGTTTTGTTTTGAAGAAATCAGTGGATGGCCAGGTGTGGTGGTCCACACCTTTAATACCAGTGCTCTCTGAGTTCAAGGCTAATCTGGTTTACACAGTGAGAGCAGCCAGGGCTGCATAGAGTGACCATCTCTAAAAAAACCCCCCAAAAAACAAAACCAAGATAAAACAAACAAACAAACAAACAAAACCATACTTATGGTAAAATTCTGAAGTAGTTGTTTTAAAGCTGAAAAAGCTATTTCTGATAAAATAAACGCATAAAATTCTAGTTATGCTTTGTTTCCTAAGACATGTGTGTATGTCTAATACACCATTAGTACAGCTAGTATGTATGTTTTATATATGTCTTAAAATGTTTTCCAGTTAAAAGCTATGCTATTCTTAATTATCAGTTTCAAAAATAAAACTAAAGCCAGGTGGGTACCATACAGCTAACTCCAAGCAATTAGGAGGTAGAGGCAGAAGCATCAGTAGTTCAAGGCCAGCCTGGGCTATAGGGTGAGTTCAAGGCCAGCCTTAGCTATAAAGTCAGTTCAAGGCCAGCCTTGGCTACAGGGTGAGTTTAAGGACAGCCTGGGCTACCTGAGACTGTTTCAAAAATCATACCAAAACAAAACCCCAGCATTAAATTAATTCTGTCCACCCATTCAATTACTTATGGAAAGCTTTCTTTATGAAATTCTAAAGACAGGGCCATAGTTCTTTAATTTGCAAAACATTAAGTTCAAAGTACAGAGCACTGATGAAGAAAGAGTGAATTTGGAATTCTAAACAGAGAAACTATAAACTTTGAAAATGAAATTTCTGGGTAAGGGCCTGGCAGAAATCAGCACAATGTGAAATAATAAAATATGGATTTAAAAATAGCTTTAACATACACTTTGTTATACTGTTAATTTCTCCTAAGAAATTCATGATCCATGTGAAAACAGCTTATGCGCTTATGTATTCATTACTTGATTTAATTACAGAATAGCTTATTTTGACTTAAAAAAGTATGATAAGGTTTTACAATTTAACACATTTATTGTGTGTGCACTCTGCCTAAACACTAGGGCTGGGTGGGCGGGGAACAATGATATATGAATGTTAGTCGGATTTAGTTCAAGGCTTTCCCATAGTTGTTCTAAGAGAATAATAGAGAATCAGAAAGGGCCATGCCTAAATTGTTAAGAACTTTCACAAATTTGCAGGATCACTTTTTGTTATGCCGGAAGGCTGGAGTGGGAGAGAACTGCTTGGCATCTAGGGCTGAAGTCTTTCTGAACTGCACAGAGGACTGTGCTCAACAAGGAAGTGACAGTAACTTAATTTGCATCAGGGCTTTCCTTTCCTTTAGGAATATGAAAAACATAACGGTAGAGCCAAAGTGTTTCAATACAAATACAATATTTTAAGGATCTAAATTATCAATAAATGAGTAGCTCATTCTGAATTGAACAAAGGAAGAAGTAATAAACTTGAGCAGGAGGTTATTATATTTCAGAAGACATTTTGGGCAGCTTTAACCTTATGCTGCTTTGTCCCACGTGAGCCCATTTCCCTCCGGGTTTTAAGTACAGCCCTACGTCACACTGTCTACAGCACATACCTTAGCCAATGGGTTAATAACACCAACAGTAGGACTTGTGTTAAATATTTTGTTGAAGTTAGTTTCTCGATTGACTAATTCCAGCTGGTAAAATTTATTATCCTCCTATGCAAAAGAATTATAAACATCCTTTCAACATCTTCTATTACAGATTTACAAACTTAAAATGTGTGAGTGCCATTTCATTAAAAATCTAATGAAGTATAAAGGTTTATATAGTTTGTTTAAACATCTCTAGGCTTGAGTCCCAGTGTTTCAAATGTAGCTAGTAGGTCACGCTTTAGTACCTTTTAAACCCTGGGCTTAGGCACCCGACCATACCCTTTATTACCCTTTCATTCCCGTCTATAGGATCTACTAATGTCTTGTCTCTTTGTGGTGCCTACTGTAGCATCTGAGTGGGTCTAACTTGTGCTCGAGGTGCTGTGTACACGCACCTGTACTGACAGGAATGAAGGCAATACTGAAGAGACACATGCCTCTTTTACTGACTACCAGAATATTGTAACTAACAACGGTTCCCAACCAATTGGAATTTCCCCACATGTCATGGCTCAGAGAAGGGAAAAGCAGAGGTGCCAGACAGTCCTGACAGGTTGTCACATTGCCTTGAAGGAGAGGCTAGAGCCAAGACAATGAGGATGGGCAAGACCACATCTTGGCCAGGACTATTACACTGAGTTATGCCTATCTCTTGTCTGGCATTTAAACATCCACCTCATCTCAGGACCCCAAAGATGGGCACCGGGCTTCAAGGGAGAGGGTCAGGGGACTCATTTCTACTTCTTCTCACTGTGGACTCATGTGACACATTTCCTTTGTCTACTTTTCGATATTACTTGTTTAATTGGCTTGTTGGCAGTGGGTAACCAAGCGCACTGTGTTAGGACTGCCCGAGCCAGACGCTGACCTGAGAGTTTTTGTAACCTACATGTTTGGCTGCTTTCCATGTATAAATATGACACTACTGTGTATTATTCTCCTCCAGTTCCTGAAAATGGATTTGATCTCTTCTGGTGTTTTCTTTGAGATAGTGATAGCAAATGATCCTTACAGAGATAAAACTTTTCTTTTTTGAGAAATAAGTAAGATGTGTTAATTAATTTAACAGACAGACTGGGAAGGCCACAGCAGATAAAGCAGTGTGGGTGAGTCTGATGGCTGTGCTCAGACTGGCCTTGATTCTAGTGTAACTTAGGAGAGAGGACCCTAACTCTCTTCACTCCCACCGCCTCTCATTTAAGTTACAGGTCTTGCCCCGCATGCCTCTTGAGGGTCAGGGAACCACGCTGTTGTAGAAAGAGTGTGGAACTGCCCCTGGCTACAATATTGGATCTGCCCGCTGACGAGGATAAATGCAATTGTATCTGTAACATTCCCGGTAGTACCGGGAAGAATAAATAGCTATTGTCGGCCACACGTGAATACACTTGCTATGCTTGCCCAGTTTATAAATGAAACTGCAGTCTTCCATGAGTCTGCTGCTGTTGGGTAGGGCTGTGCTCCTATGTCCCAGCCTTGGAAAACGGGGAGCTTAGCAGACTGCAAGCCACAGGAAATGGTACAGCCTCCTCCTGTGCTCCCTCTAAGAAGCCCAAGCCACCCTGGAGGTTTCAAAAGGAACTTCCTAAGTTTCAAAAAGAACTTCCCAGTCTTGAAAACAGATGGGATTTTCTAAATCGTAAAAATAAGTTTTAGAGGATGTCGGAATATTTGTCTTATACTGTTACATGCTAATATCCAAAGATTGTAATTAAAGCAATTGAGGGACATGTAGATGTTTTCCCTTTCACTACCAGAGACTTTCACTAATTAGTGACAGTGAACAGCAGCACCCGAGTTACTGACCAGGGTACAGCATTTTAGAAAATTCTGAGACATTTTTATAAATTTTCAAACATTTGTATAGTTTTTTATTCTCAAGTAACAATGGTTCTAATGAAGACAGAGTGTTTGCTGTCTCTTTTCACCAGTGGACTTCTGAGCTGAGCCCCCTGACTCCCTTGATAGAGCACAGCTCTTCCTAGGCGAGACCACAAAACCCTGCTCTCTGCTTGTTTGCTTTCGACCTTGACACAGGTTCTTGCTATGTATCGCAAGATGCTCTGGAATTTGACATGATGCTCAGGCTGGCCTCAAAGTCAAGCCACCCCAGCCTCCCCGGCACTCGGATGGCTCAGTATCTCTCAGGATCAGTGGTCGGTGATTAACATGATTCATTTGAGCCAAGTATGGTGACACCTGCCTGTAATCCTAGCCCTTCAGAGACTGGGGCAGGAGAGTTGCTGTGAGTTTTAAGGGCTCCATGGCATAACTATCTCAAAAAGCAAAACAAAACAGAAAACAAACAAAAAAGCAACCAACAAGCAGAAAGGGGGAACTAATCTGTAAGTTGACAGTGCAGTCTAATGCATGGCCACGTTAACAGATTGTTCTTAGTTCTCATACTGTACGTACAATCCCACATCCTTGTATGCACCAAAAGGATGTTGACTATTAAGTGGTGAAGACTTGGCTTTAAAAATTTAATATGAGTTAAAACTAATTATTTCAATAAAAACACTGAAAACGGTAAAATTCCCTTATTCTAATGCGAAATTTAAATTTGAAATTATAGTTTAATAAACACAACCACAAAACACAGATTTTACTTTCCATTTTCATTTAGCATTATTCAAAAATACTTTCCCATTGTCTATTGATTGCTAATACGGTTGAACTGAAAACAGAATATCTTACAATGAGTTTCTTTATGACCTGGTCTCGTTCTGTAAGCAGGGATTTTAGCTCTGCAATCATCTGTAGGTCTTCTGGCCTCGATTCTCTCATTAGATACTTCTCCTCCATATCTTCTAGTCTACAAACAAGAAAACTTTATCTCACCAATACAACCCAGACAACATCCTGCTGTAAGAAATACCTACATCCTTCAATCAGTCCAGTTAAACACGCACAGATTTACCATCAGACTTGCGAGTATGATCATGGGATTGCCTGGAGAGCCATTAAGTGCTCCATGGGTCATGTCTGGGAGGACTTATCTACGTTAGGTCGTGTGTGAAGGAGGGGAGGTGAGCTTCTAAGGAGCTGAGAAGCCAGATGACACAAACTCCACAAACTCAGGTCGGGTACTATTGGGGTGATTCCCGGAAACACAGAGCTGTGTGGTGACCCACATAACATATATAAGGAACAAGAGAAAGATACCAAGGAAGGGGGAGCAGAAGACACACATGAAGGACACCCCTCATCTTAGTTTGTAGGGAACACACTTTTAAATCCTACATTCTCAATCCATAAGGACACATTGTTCAAGGCTCATCAGGGAAGAAAATAATCACGTTTTCCTGTAGGCCAACTTATCCAGTGGTATTTATATACAGTGCAGTGTAGTTATGCACACACTGGGAAGAATATACTAAGGGAGAAAGAAACAAAAAAAGTTTAAGGGCAATGTGCTGAGGTAGCCACAAGATGTCACTAGAGAGCTGCCTTTGTGGTTAGAAGACACATGGACCGGGAGCTACTACTTAGGACTGACTGTAAGAACAGCTGACAGAACTTGTAGCCAAACCCACCCGGGATGGAAAGCCTTATTTGTTTTCATTGCAGGACAATGAACAAGTCAATCAAACAGAGTAAACTGAACCTAAAGTAATCATCTCTAGTTTGGGAATCTCCTTTTGTTGTACTGGAAAGCTCTCTCCTGCTCGCTGGTCTTCCCTCAGAGCTTTACTGCCTCTGCCTTCCAAGTACCGGGATCAAAGGGTTCACTGCTGCACTGAGCTGGCTGAAACATTTTTTACCTCCTTCATCAGAAGCTAATTCTCACCACAAAACCTTTCCATCAGCAACAATGTTAATAAAAACTAGATAATAATAAAGACCCAGTGTTGACAAGAAGCGATCTAAGTACAGATAGGAAAGCATTAAAGGAGAGACAAGAGGCCGTTATGAACCAGGTGGAACTTAGAAATATCCAGGGATCTCATTCAGACTTCTAGTAGGAAGGACTTGGTGCCATTCCCACATCCACTTCAAGACAACTTTAGTCAATGGTTTTCCACAGCTGTCTGGGCCGCTCACTACACCAGCACCAGCTGTGCTTCTAAAAGGCTTAGGGCAAAGACTAAGAGACTGAGGGGAGGAGTGCTCAGGTGTGTGTGTATGTGTGTGTGTGTGTGTGTGTGTGTGTGTGTGTGTGTGTGTATGTGTGCAAGACAGGGTTTCTTTGTATAGCCTTGGCTGTCCTAGAAATAGTTCTGTAGACCAGGCTGGCCTCAAACTCAACCGAGTTCAGGAGTCCTACATCTGCCTCCTAAATGCTGGGATTATAAAGGTGTACATCACTCCCCCCAGGCTGGTTCTATATTTCTCAAATGACCTTTATGAAATATGCTTTTGACCCGAATTCATAATAGTCAGGTCTGTGAGCATTAATATGATAGCAGGAATCCGGTTTTATTTCCACTGACTTTTCAGATTATCATTAAAACAATACAGAGGTTGAACAGAAAGGAGAAGCAGAACATCTGGAAGTGCCAATCGGGGTTACTGTTGGACTCTCGCCAAGCACTCTTCCCCCCTACCCCGTGTGTGTGTGTGTGTGTGTGTGTGTGTGTTGTGTTGTGTGTGTTGTGTTGTGTGTGTGTGTTATGTGTGTGTGTTGTGTGTGTGTGTTGTGTTGTGTGTGTGTGTTATGTGTGTGTGTTGTGTGTGTGTGTTGTGTGTGTGTGTTGTGTTGTGTGTGTGTTGTGTGTGTGTTATGTGTGTGTGTTATGTGTGTGTGTTGTGTGTGTGTTATGTGTGTGTGTTGTGTGTGTGTTGTGTGTGTGTTATGTGTGTGTGTTATGTGTGTGTGTGTTGTGTGTGTGTTGTGTGTGTGTTATGTGTGTGTGTTGTGTGTGTGTGTTATGTGTGTGTGTGTTATATGTGTGTGTGTGTGTGTGTGTGTGTGTGTGTGTGTGTAGTGTGCAGAGGTCAATTGTCCACAGCTCCTAAACAACGCAGTCCTATATTAAACTATGCAGAGAGATTTCCTACGTTATCGCCTACCTCATGATGCCTTATGAGACCCATCTGACAAGACAGTCAATGACTAGAGACTGCAGACCTGAACAGCAGCATCACCAGGACACACGTGGCCCGGAAATGACATTTTATGAATTCTGTTACATAGAAGTAAAATAGAGAACTGAAACATTTTACTGTTGGACTTCTCCTATAACTTTCAAGCAGACTTTGATTTGTGTTAACAAGACCACTACTACTTCTAGATGTCCTCAATGCTTCTGAAAATAGCCTGAATGGTAAGTTAAACAAAAGAAAACAAAACACAAACAAAAAACCAAAAGAACAAACAACTACTAAATCATCGGAGTTTTAGAGGTTAAGAATTCAAAACAGCAATTCTAGCATGGCAGAGTACATCTGTTTAGTTAGGAATTGCTGGTCTACCTAATGTCCATGTGCAGAACTGACATTTCTCTCATAAACAAATGATTTTTTGTTCCTGAGGTACTAGTTTAAAGTAAACCTAAGAAATTAAAAAAAAAAAAAAAACCTCTCTGGGCAGGCGGAGTAATGCACATCTGTAATCTCAACACTTGGGATGTAGGGACGGGTGGGGAAAGCAAGGATTCAAGGCATCATGGACCACTGGAGGCCCTGTTTCAAAAACAACAAATAACAAACCCACAAAAAACACTAATTGCTTCTTATACAATAAATATCTCTGGACCCCAAGCTACTGGGACAGTTTTTATTTCACTTAAATTTTCTTTACCTATAGAAAATGTCAGTTAGGCAAACTTGAGTAGCCTGTTCTCTCATTGATTATCATGTCGGGTTTTTCCCCCCTTTCGGGGTCTTAGCAGTCAGACCAGTGTCGTGTGCTTGCCACGGAAGCACTTAACACTGACATGTTCTAGGCCTTGCTTGTTTTTAAAACAAATGAAATTCAAGACATTTAAAAATTAGATGCAAGGTTTTTGTTTGTTTTTGTTTGTGTTGGTGGTGTTTTGAGACTGGGTTTCTCTGTGTAACATCCATAGCTGGCCTGAAACTTATCTTGTAGACCAGGCTGGCCTCGAATTCATAGAGATCCACCTGCCTCTGCCTCCCCAGCTCTGGGATCAAAGGCATGCACCACTAGACCTGGCTAATGTAAGGTTCTTTTGGGCAAAAGAAGACAATAGTAAGACAATCAAATTTCCACGAAGCACTAGGAGGATCTGAATATCAGCACTAGCGAGTACAATTTCTAAGAGTCATTTCAAAGACACCAAGGCTCTGGCACTATTTCTACATGGCTTTAAACCTGTTCCCCATTCTCCCCAGGAGTTCAACAGGAGTTGGAGCAGAAGGGAGAAGAGAAGCTTCCGGCTACTCCAGGGTTTCCTCAGCACAAGGCTCTGGTCCACAAGCTGACTCATGGACCTCTACAGTCCTTTCTTGGCTCTCTAGTAATTCACTGGGGCTTTCTGAATCTGAAACAGCAAGCTGAGGTGTGGGTAACTGATACCACAGTGGGGCAGCTCCAGGCTGTTCTTACTAATTTCCATTAACTGAGGTGAATGAGAGCTTAAGTTCTCAGTCACACTGCCTACACTTCAAGCAGACCCATAACTGCTCATAGCTACCAGAGTTGGAGGAGCCAATATACAACGATTTTGTTATTGTGTAAAAGCCTGTGGGGCAATACCCGTCAAAATAAGTATGTAGACCCCTTCATGATAAAAGTCCTGGAAAGAATAGGAATTCAAGGCCCATACCTAAACATAGTAAAAGCCATATACAGCAAACCAGTTGCTAACATTAAACTAAATGGAGAGAAACTTGAAGCAATCCCACTAAAATCAGGGACTAGACAAGGCTGCCCACTCTCTCCCTACTTATTCAATATAGTTCTTGAAGTTCTAGCCAGAGCAATCAGACAACAAAAGGAGGTCAAGGGGATACAGATCGGAAAAGAAGAAGTCAAAATATCACTATTTGCAGATGATATGATAGTTTATTCAAGTGATCACAAAAGTTCCACCAGAGAACTACTAAAGCTGATAAACAACTTCAGCAAAGTGGCTGGGTATAAAATTAACTCAAATAAATCAGTAGCCTTCCTCTACACAAAAGAGAAACAAGCCGAGAAAGAAATTAGGGAAACGACACCCTTCATAATAGACCCAAATAATATAAAGTACCTCGGTGTGACTTTAACCAAGCAAGTAAAAGATCTGTACAACAAGAACTTCAAGACACTGAAGAAAGAAATTGAAGAAGACCTCAGAAGATGGAAAGATCTCCCATGCTCATGGATTGGCAGGATTAATATAGTAAAAAGGGCCATTTTACCAAAAGCAATCTACAGATTCAATGCAATCCCCATCAAAATACCAATCAAATTCTTCAAAGAGTTAGAACAATTTGCAAATTCATCTGGAATAACAAAAAACCCAGGATAGCTAAAACTATCCTCAACAATAAAAGGACTTCAGGGGGAATCACTATCCCTGAACTCAAGCAGTATTACAGAGCAATAGTGATAAAAACTGCATGGTATTGGTACAGAGACAGGCAGATAGACCAATGGAATAGAATTTAAGACCCAGAAATGAACCCACATACCTATGGTCACTTGATTTTTGACAAAGGAGCCAAAACCATCCAATGGAAAAAAGATAGCATTTTCAGCAAATGGTGCTGGTTCAACTGGAGGTCAACATGTAGAAGAATGCAGATTGATCCATGCTTATCACCCTGTACAAAGCTTAAGTCCAAGTGGATCAAGGACCTCCACATCAAACCAGATACACTCAAACTAATAGAAGAAAAACTAGGGAAGCATCTGGAACACATGGGCACTGGAAAAAATTTCCTGAACAAAACACCAATGGCTTATGCTCTAAGATCAAGAATCGACAAATGGGATCTCATAAAACTGCAAAGCTTCTGTAAGGCAAAGGACACTGTGGTTAGGACAAATCGGCAACCAACAGATTGGGAAAAGATCTTTACCAATCCTACAACAGATAGAGGCCTTATATCCAAAATATACAAAGAACTCAAGAAGTTAGACCGCAGGGAGACAAATAACCCTATTAAAAAATGGGGTTCAGAGCTAAACAAAGAATTCACAGCTGAGGAATGCCGAATGGCTGAGACACACCTAAAGAAATGTTCAACATCTTTAGTCATAAGGGAAATGCAAATCAAAACAACCCTGAGATTTCACCTCACACCAGTGAGAATGGCTAAGATCAAAAACTCAGGTGACAGCAGATGCTGGCGAGGATGCGGAGAAAAAGGAACACTCCTCTATTGTTGGTAGGATTGCAGACTGGTACAACCATTCTGGAAATCAGTCTGGAGGTTCCTCAGAAAATTGGACATTGAACTGCCTGAGGATCCAGCTATACCTCTCTTGGGCATATACCCAAAAGATGCCCCAACATATAAAAAAGACACGTGCTCCACTATGTTCATAGCAGCCTTATTTATAATAGCCAGAAGCTGGAAAGAACCCAGATGCCCTTTAACAGAGGAATGGATACAGAAAATGTGGTACATCTACACAATGGAATATTACTCAGCTATCAAAAACAACGGCTTTATGAAATTCGTAGGCAAATGGTTGGAACTGGAAAATATCATCCTGAGTGAGCTAACCCAATCACAGAAAGACATATATGGTATGCACTCACTGATAAGTGGCTATTAGCCCAAATGCTTGAATTACCCTAGATGCCTAGAACAAATGAAACTCAAGACGGATGATCAAAATGTGAATGCTTCACTCTTTCTCTAAAAGGGGAACAAGAATACCCTTGGCAGGGAAGAGAGAGGCAAAGATTAAAACAGACACAGAAGGAACACCCATTCAGAGCCTGCCCCACATGTGGCCCATACATATACAGCCATCCAATTAGACAAGATGGATGAAGCAAAGAAGTGCAGACCGACAGGAGCCGGATGTAGATCGCTCCTGAGAGACACAGCCAGAATACAGCAAATACAGAGGCGAATGCCTGCAGCAAACCACTGAACTGAGAATAGGTCCCCCGTTGAAGGAATCAGAGAAAGGACTGGAAGAGCTTGAAGGGGCTCGAGACCCCATATGTACAACAATGCCAAGCAACCAGAGCTTCCAGGGACTAAACCACTACCTAAAGACTATACATGGACGGACCCTGGACTCTGACCTCATAGGTAGCAATGAATATCCTAGTAAGAGCACCAGTGGAAGGGGAAGCCCTGGGTCCTGCTAAGACTGAACCCCCAGTGAACTAGACTATGGGGGGAGGGCGGCAATGGGGGGAGGGTTGGGAGGGGAACACCCATAAGAAAGGGGAGGGGGAGGGGGATGTTTGCCCGGAAACCAAAGAATTATTATTAAGTATTAAATAAATTAAAAAAAATGATAAAAAAATAAGTATGTAGAATCTGACTTTAATTAAACAAGTGACTAGGTGAAGCTGAAGAATAATTATACAATGGTAGCAGGTAAAAAGAGAAATGTGACTGGTTACTGCGAAGCCAGGGCAAAGAATGAAATGAATGCCAGCTCTAAACAAGAAGGCAAAATATTTTACTTATTAGTAAGACAATTCTTCAATTATCAAAAGATCAAAGCGTAGAAACATTAAGTTAACATTTGCTTTCTGTTAAGTTTCCATAACGGACCAAATGATAAATGTGCAAATAAACACGTGGCCTTTCCTTTTTGTAAATTAATATTCCTAAAGAGACATTAGGACACACAGACAACACTGGCTACTCTTCGTGTGAGTGAGCGCTTTCAGGGTGTGAAGAGAGATGTCATGGTAATAGCATCTGCCTGCTACACGTGACGGCCAGGGAATATGAGGGCAGTGGCTCCAAGGCTGACTTTATCTGCTGCTCACCAAGTATCCTGTGTGTGTGTTCTACCGGATTGCACATGAGTCCACGGTAGCTAAAAACAAAAGTCTAAAAGTTAAGTGCGATCAAAGCAAACAACAAGTCACTAAGTTGGGGACATCATGATTTTTCCTACATTTTATGGTAACCACTAAGTGGGAACCCTCACGAAACTTATGCTTGACTCGTCAGTGTATGCCCATTTATGTGAAGAGGGCAAATGTGTCTGTCAGAAAAGAGTGCCTTATCCCAGAGGACGAGGGGACGAGCTGGTGCTGAGTGTGTCTGCATGTGTTTGCATGGAGAAGTGGCTGAGACAGAGCGGTCATGCAGACAGAAGACTAGAAGACGACATCTATATCTAAGGGAGGTAAACAGGTAAAACAGCACGAAAGCGGAGGACAGCCCAACAAAGGCAACGGTCTGACCCTCAGGGTGGCGGTGACTTAACTGTTACTTGACTGAGGTGTCTGGATAACTGGACAAGGGAACACGCCTAACAACAGCTTAGAGCAGAAGACGCCTACGGTGACCTGAACCAGACCAGGAGTTAGGTCAGAGCAACAGACTGAATTCAGAGTCATCTCCAGCGGGTCCTAAAGATCCTGGACAGACAGGGCTATTAATCTTCTTAATGATCACTAAGAAACACGTGCAAATCTTTACTTGAATAATGGGGTTACTAAGTTGGAGAGATAACTTTTTTGTAATGATCTTACTTTATAGGTTCTTAAAGTTAAAAAAAAATAGCATTTAAATGCTAACTGTGGGAATTCAAGCAGTACCCAAGTCTAGGAAATGAAGTCTTTGCTCTTTACCATCTCTCCTATCTACCAGGCACTTGCTAAGTGGACACACATTGTTACAATGTATGTTTGCTCTGAAGGATGTTTTGGGTGTTGTAATATATGTATCGTTGGCTCATGCATAGGCTTATAACATTTCTATTGTTCACAATATGCTAACAACTTCACATTACATAATGAGCACACTTTGAGATGTTATCGCAGAAGCCATGTGCCAACGGGAGGGGGCGTGTGTATTATTTTAGCAGACCTGCAGCTGTGGCAGCAAATCAAACAATTCACTCAGTGGCCTTATCCTAATCGAAGGACAAACACATCACACTGCAATTATATCTACATATGTACTTCTGCCTGCCTCACTAGGCACCATCTTTAATGGATCCCAACAGTTAGGCTGCGCGTAGACACAGTGCTCCTCAGTTTATTACCCACACAGGAATTTTCTTGAACGCAATGACTTACGACACTTGTAAAGCTGCATTTATTTCCTTGAGTAGCTCATTAGTCTTATTAAAATCTGCCCGCATGATATTTTTCTCTCTGAGGTGGTCTGCTGTCATGACATCCAGCTCTTTCTCAAGTCTCTTGTTTAAATCTTGTTCATGCAACCTGTTTAATTTATTTTTAGTTAAGAAAATGTTATTCTGAAGTCAAGGTTTCAAAATGTCTATGTTCTACCAGCTTTGAAATGCCCCCGTTTTGTTATAATATATGGGAAATTAATGGAAACAGCTTAAGATATGCTCCGGAGTTTGCTATGGGCTTCTGGTTAGTGTTAAAATTTGTCTCCTTTAATGCTTTTTCTCATACAACTTTAAAAATCGTTAATGGTGGTCATTTTCCAAAGTTAATGAATAATAAATCCATTATCAAAATATAGACATTTTATTTTCCGGATGACATCATACCCACACACATAGTAAAGAGTGAACTTCAGTATATGATTACTGGGAAGGCACTCGTCACAAAGATAGGGACATATCGCTAAGCATTCTGCAACAGTCGTTTAGACAACAGTGCATCTTCTGAGTGAGTGCTGCATACCTCATCTGCTGGTTGGACTCACTCCGTATTCTGAGAATTTCTTTCCCCTTCAGTTCCAGTTCTTTCGTAAGCGTACTTATACTTTCATGGAGGTGCTGCACCTCCTTATCCAAGTCTGTGATGTGGTGCTCCCGGTGCCGCAGCTCATCCTGCAGGTCGCTGATTCGACACATGTGCTCCTTACTCTGCAAGAAGACACGGAATGCTCAACGGTTTCTATACATTTCCTTCCTGCATTAATAGGACAGACCGAAAACGACACTATGAATGCGAAGTGTGATCATTCTGACAAGGCTTCAGAACCAAACTGAAGTGCTCAAAATGAGAAAACCGTAAGGCGCTCTGTCTTCCACGTAGCTAAGAAGTACTGATATGAATGTAGTTATAATGTCATGGCTATAAGGGACTCGAAAGATCCTGAGAGCATAGTCACTCACCTTACAACGAGGAAACCACTACTTACGAGCTGATCTTTCAAAGATAGTTTATAATCAATGTCAGATTGATTATGCATATACACATACACACACACACATACACACATACACACACATAGACACACACACATACACACATACACATAGACACACACACATACACATACACACACACATAGACACACACACATAGACACACACACATACACACACACATACACACACACATACACACATACACATACACACACACATACACACACATATACACACACATACACACATACACACATATATACACACACATACACACATACACATATATACACATACACACACATACACATACACATACATACACACATACACACACATACACACATACACACACACTCACGCACACATACACACACATATACACACACATACATACATACACATAGATACACACATACACACACATACATACACACATATACACACATACATACACACAAATAGACACACACATACACACACATACACATATACACACATACACACATACACACATACACACACATATACACACATACTCACACACACTCATACACATACACACACATACACACATACACATACACACACACTCACACACATACACACATATAGACACACACACATACACACACATATACACACACATACACACACACATACACACACATACACACATATATACACACACACATACACACACACACATATATACACATACACACATACACACACATACACACATACACACACACTCACGCACACATACACACACATATACACACACATACATACATACACACAGATACACACATACACACACATACACACATATAGACACACACATACACATACACACATACACACATATACACACATACATACACACACATATACACACATACATACACACAAATAGACACACACATACACACATACACATATACACACATACACACATACACACACATACACACATACACACATATACACACATACACAAACATATACACACATACTCACACACACTCATACACATACACACATACACACATACACACACACACTCACACACATACACTCACACACACTCACACACACAAACACACACACTCACTCACACACACACATACACACACATACACACACATACACACATACTCACACACACACACACATACACACATACACATACACATACACACATATATACACACATACACACTCACACACACACTCACACACACGCACACATACACACACATATCCAAGAATAGAACATACACACATACACACACTCACACACACATACACATATATATACACACATACACACTCACACACACACTCACACACACGCACACATACACACACATATCCAAGAATAGAACATACACACATACACACACACACACATACATATTTCCAAGAATAGAACATGGGTCTCTTAGCAAGTTGCCTATCTTGTAGTAAACTGCTGGTATCATTGTCCTTTAATCGTAAAAAGATTTTCATCTAAGGGGGCCGCCAACACACACACACTCTTTGGAAAGGCACACATAACTTTGGTTGCCTTTGGGCTGTCCACACAGTTATCTATCTAGAAAGGATTTGCTACAAGTCAATGTTGTCTACAAGTTCAGTAAAGTAGACATTCACTTCATTGCAGGAACAGCTGGAATAAGTAACTTCCCTCTATGGTTACAAGGTGGCTCATTTAAAACTCCGAGCACTGACGAGCGACTGCAGGCTGACCACTTAACGTGGGAGAACCCTGTTAAGTGTAAACCCTGCGAGCATAACAAGCGCTTCCTCTGCGCAGTGCCCACTGCTGCATCCTTCCATGAACACATCTCCACAACCACAGATTATCACAGTAGGAGAAAGACTGCTGGGCCAAGAGGCAACATTTTAGAAATGTAAGCAGTAGTGGCTAATTAATATGTTGGGAATATGTGTTCTCCGTTTTCCTACAGAGGACCTACTCCTTCTGTATGGTTGTGTCATCCAATGCGACTGTTCTGTTTGGTTAAGTTAAACTACATCAAATTGAAAATGTATTAGACAAACCCGGGCTATGTGGTTACCAACTACCACAACAGCCCTCTCGGACACAGGATGGCGTGTTGACATGGCTAGCCCTGCTGAATAGTGCTGCCCGTACCCTTGATAGTTGTCGTGGCTCATTGTTTATTTTTCTCAGATGCAAACAAGTCCAAAATATTCAATCCAAAAGGTCATAAAATAAAATGTAATTTTATAACTGGTGTGCAAAAGTGGGTTGCTCATTGCCTCTGAAATTTCATGTGCAGTTAACAGCTACTACAGAATACTGTTCCCAGCATGAGGGTTGGGGACCAAATCTAAGGCACCAGCGCAGAGTGATGGCCCATACCTGCCTCCGGCTGATGTCTATACTTCTCTCTAGCTCCATTTTAGCTGCTGCCAGTTCCTGATGGTGACTGTGCCGTAATAGGTCAATCGACGTTGCGTGTTGATGGTTTAGTTCAGAACGTAACGAAGCTGGAACGCAAAGAAAAGGGGTTAGAGGAGATCCCGAAAATAACTTTTAAAATTAGGACACGGCGAATGTGCGTAATGTAGACTGTCAAACACTATTGCGTACTAGGAATCCGCGTCGCTCTGCTGACGATGTGGAGGACGGCAACAGCTTAAATGAAAATGGTGGGTTGTTTTTTTTTTTTTTTTTTGTGAATTTGGTTTGAAGACAAAGTGGAGATTAAATGCTTTACTGTTTGATATCATTAAAATAACGAGGAATTTAGAATTGTACACTGACAAATGTTTAACTTTTCTCCCAATAGGAATTTCTTCACAATGTCCTTAGACCATGCCAAGTACTGGCTGATAAACACTCTTGATGAATGAAGTCAGTCATTCCATGCAGGAGAGTTTGG
The DNA here is from genome assembly GCF_021556685.1 of Rattus norvegicus. Lineage (NCBI taxonomy): Eukaryota > Metazoa > Chordata > Mammalia > Rodentia > Muridae > Rattus > Rattus norvegicus. The sequence continues at coordinate 34,095,433 of NC_141553.1, forward strand.
AGGTGAGTTTTCAGTTTTTTAAGGTGGGATCTCATGTGGCCTAGGCTGGTTTGACCATGTAAACCATGCAACTGGGGCCTTGAAATCTGAACTCTCCTCCATACCAGGGATATGGGCATGAATTATCCCTGGCCCTGGACCTAGTCATTTCACATACTGTGTAAACATTTATAGTGGTTAAGACCACAGTATCGTAGGAAAGAATAAAATTTGACAGTGTCTTTGTAACTTCACAAGCCAGGAGGGAAGACACTAGGCCAAGAAGCTAAGTTGAATATCAGGTGTTAATATAAAGGATAATGAAACTCAGTGGCGAAAATATCCAAGCTTCTGGGGGTCGGTGACTGGGGTGGGTCACAGAGACCATCACGGTGTTAGGGGCTTCTTTAGTAGAGAAACTTGCCAGATACTCTCATGAGGAACCATGGATGGACTTAGAAAAGGAAGTCTCGTGCAAGGTATGAACATTTCAAAGTTTCCTCTGACGGCGGTGAGAAGGCAAGTCAGGAGGAAGGTTATGATCACAATCTTATAAAATATATATATATATATATATATATATATATATATATATATATATATATATATGCATGCCCAGAGAGATGGCTCAGTGGTTAAGAGCACGTGTTCCTGCAGAGAGCCAGGGCGTGATTCCCAGCACTCACGTGGCAGCAGATCACAAGTCTGGAACTCCAATTCTAGGGGATTCGACATCCTATTATGACCTCCGAGGACACCAAACATGCATGTACTGCACAGACATATAAGAGCAAAACACTCATGCACATAAAACAAATATAAACAGAAAACGAAATCATATGGAATCAAAGTAAAAAACAAAGAAATCATATGGCCTTGATGTAAGTATGACGGAAGGACTGAACCAGAGGAAACAGGCGCAAAAAGGATTGAAGAACTGACAGGCAGAATGTGGTACAAAAGAAAACGGTTGCTCTCGTTTCCCCAGTTTTGACAACTCAGTAAGTTGACACTGCTAATCAGAGAGGAAGTGTGGGGATAGGCATGGACTTTGGACAATGGGGAGATGATAAGATTGTATTTTAAGATTTAGTTAAAAATCAATGTCTCAACGTGTAGCAACAAACACTAATTTAATGCACGAGAACCCAAGAAGCTTGATCCAGAAACACGCATTCAAAGTCCCCAGCAAAAGGTGACAACTACAGCTGTGAAGTTAGATAAAAGGGAAAAGGAGAAAGAAAAACTGAACTACAAGAAAAAAAGTGTGCAATGGATACACACGAACCAGTTCTGGCCCAGGGACGTAAAGGGTACAGATAAAAAACATCTTTACAGTGAGAATACACAGTAACATGGAGCCCAAGAGCAGGAAGACCCAAAAGGCCAAGCGGCCAGATGAGCACACAGAGAAAATGAGATGGGAGCGATAGGGTAACCAGACCCAACGGATGCTGACACAAGACTGGTGTCTGGAACTCAGCATCACCAATGAAGAATCCAACCCAAAAGGAAGATGTGAGGCTGATGAGAACAGGAAAATACCAACGTCCCTATCCACTGAGGAAATGTAGGGTAGAACTGCGATGACATGTTATGACACTCCTATCAATACACCTGACGTACGGTCACAATGTCCAATCCTGGGATGCGAGGGAAATGAATCATTCGTACAATGGTTGTAGACTGCAAAACGGCAACTCGGGGCGCCCTTGTGAGTGTGTGCGTGGATATGTGTGTGACGGCATGGGTGCATGGGTGTGGGCGCATGTGTGAGGGAAGAGATGGGGCTGCACTGTGAGGTGCACGCATAGGTGTATGAACTGGGTGCATGGGTGGGTGTTTGGGGGGCTGCTGGCCCATGGCTAATTTCTGGGCTCCCTAAGTGTGCTGCCTCCATTTAGTTCCATGAAGACAGACAAGCATTTACGAGCATCCTCAGAGTGCAGAGGATGCTGACACACTCTAGTGAACTCTGCCTGCCCCCTCACACAGTAGCATCGAGTAAAGCCCGTGGCTCGCTTAGACCATCATCTTGATGTTCTAAATTTTAAATAGACAACGTGACACTTTGACATTCACAATGGAGGAACATACAAATAAGTATGGCAGGAGTCTGATCCTGTCCACAATACCAAGCATAGCTTTTCCTTCATCTTCTAATTCGAACCGGAGCGTCTGAAGTTCCTGCTCCATCTCCACGCGGAAGCCCTCCATGGACTCTCGGTGTGCGTCTTTCAGTGACTGCAGCTCGGCGGAGTGTTTCTGCTGCAGGTGAGTCTCCAGGGCCTACAGGGAGAGCCAGTTACATTACTAGGCGTGAATACAGCAAACGGAGTACAAGACAGTTCCCGAGGCTGGAGGTCAGAAGTGTTAGCTGCCATAGTCAGTTCATTCTCACAAAAATCAAGATATAAATCGACGTGACGGAGAGCGAATTCAGCACGCCAATTCCATAGAAAACAATTAATTATGAAATCCGTTTGGCTCAACACATTTTGTTGAAATCGGAAATACAGACAATACAGACTTTTAGCTTCAGGTTGTTTTCGAGTGAAATCATTTTCTAAAGTTGTTAAGAATACAAGTTACTGAAAACTAAGGGAAAAAAACTCCTGTGCACACAGACAGGAGAGGAGGGTGTAACTAAGAAAAGAGCACAGAGCCTACTCCTTAGTTAGATTTGCCTGAGCACAGTGAGGGCTTCTGAAACATCACTGCAGTCAAATCTTCCATAGCATTTCCTGTGAAATGCGAATACCCCACTCTGGAGAAAAATTAAGCAAGGCAATCGCTATCTGGAGATATGGAGATTCTAGCATAGACTATAATAAAATGGGATGTGGGAAACGGTTCAGTGAGTGTAAGTCCTGCTGTGCAAGCCCAAGGACCGGGACTTGTTGATTTATTTATTTGTGAGTATGTGCTCATATATAAGCATGTGTATACTGCGGATGTACATGGTGTGTTCTCCATGTGTATTGGGGGCGGGTACTTAGTGTACGAAGTCGGTCTTCGCAGTTCCTTGTTTTGCCACAGCAGACTAGCTAGCCCATGAACTTCTGGGATACCTCCTGTCCCCACCTTCTATCCCACCATAAGGACACTGGGATTAAAGATGCAAACTCTTGTGCATGGCTGTACATGGGTTCCAAGGATGTGAACTCTGGTCCTTAGAGTGGAGTGGCAAACGTTTTACCCACTGAGCCATCTCTTTAGCCCAGGGCCTGCACTTAGATCATCAGCATCCCTGTGATAGGCAGGCAGACCTGTGATCACAGCACTGGGAGGAGGGGGCAGGAAGAGTCTTGGAACTCACAGATCAGATCAGTCGTCAGTGAGCTTCGGGCTCAGTGAGGGCCACTGCATATCTCATTAAAACAAAACCAAGCAAAGCAAGGGAGCAGGAGAGGAAGAAACCTGGTATTAACATCTGGTCTTTACATACACACATGCAAGTACATATGTGCTCTCTCTCTCTCTCTCTCTCTCTCTCTCTCACACACACACACACACAAAGTAAAAACTGAAGAATATGATAATGATACAGTAAGATATTCACTTGGTTTAAATCCCTTTTAAGGTATCACAGTTATAATTTTTCATATTAGCTTTGGGATCATAGTATAAGGAAATTATATTTCAAAATATATTCAATTTATTACATCATGAATATTCCTTGTATGTAGAGAAAAAAGAATTTAAGGGAAAAATACAAGAGTAAAACAACCATCCTGGGGCCCATTTCTTCTCCTCCTCCTCCTTCTTTTTTGTGGGCTCAGAGTAAAAACAAATTTAGAATTTGATAAAAATCTGAGTGTGGTGACACACATCTGTAATCCCAACACTGAGGAAGCTGAGGCAGGAGGATTAGGGGTTCAAATGGAACCTGGACTACAGAGTGAGTTCATGGCTAGCCTGGGTACACGAGTCTCTGTCTTGAAAATTTTGGATGAAATTATAACAACAATAATAAACTATGAATAGGACAGTGACAGCTGTTACCTGCTAAGGAGCCAAAGATGTGCTCAGCTTGGCATTTTGACAGACACACAGAATGTTAGCTCTATTTTAATGTTATCTGCTGCTATGTGCAATTAGTGTGTGTGTTTAAGCACTGTGACGCCCTACAGGAGGCCACACCCTGGAGAACAGCTTTATAGAAAAATGTATAATGTTTTAAAGAAAGACAGAGACAGAGACAGAGACAGAGACGATGGGGGGGTGTTGGCTGGTGACTCCTATTTCATTTTCAAATGTTAGGCTCCCATTGTGCTGCATGTGGAACACAGACTGTTAAAAACGGAATCTAAGGCTAACTATCATCAATCTGGACGGTCTTCGAACACATTTCCCAGGAACCTTACCCTCTGCTCCTTCTCCTTCTCTTCCTCCATGGTCTGGAACGCGAGGACGTGTGCTTCTTTGAGGGACTTGTGCCTCTGCTGATGCTGCTCCTCCAGCTCCTCCAGCTCCTGTGTGAGCCGCTGGCGCTCTTGTGTGAACTGCGCTTGCAGCTGCTGCAGAGACGTCTGCGACTGGCAAAGCTGCAGCTCCAGGTTCTGCTTGAGCAGGGAGATCTACACCAGAGACACATACAACAGAGACTAAACGCAAGGCGTGCTTCACGCACCGCTGGCCCAAGGGGAAGAGCAGGGCAACGGGTCAAAATGTTCTACAAGAAAAAACCCAACTCGAAGATGCGTCTGCTACTGGGTGTGCGTGTGTGCGTGTGGTGTGTGGTGTGTGTGTTTGTGTGTGGTGTGTGCATGGTGTGTGGTGTGTGCGTGTGGCGTGCGTGTGGTGTGTGTTGTGTGTTGTGTGGTGTGTTTGTGTGTGTGTGTGGTGTGTGGTGTGTGTGTGTGGTGTGTGGTGTGTGTGTGTGCGTGTGGTGTGTGGTGTGTGTGTGGTGTGTGTGTGTGTGGTGTGTGCGTGTGGTGTGTGTATGTGGTGTGTGGTGTGTGTGTGGTGTGTGTGTGGTGTGTGCGTGGTGTGTGGTGTGTGTGGTGTGTGTGTGGTGTGTGTTGTGTGGTGTGTGGTGTGTTTGTGTGTGTGTGCGTGTGGTGTGTGGTGTGTGCGTGTGGTGTGTGGTGTGTGCGTGTGGTGTGTGGTGTGTGTGTGGTGTGTGGTGTGTGTGTGTGGTGTGTGCGTGGTGTGTGTTGTGTGTTGTGTGGTGTGTTTGTGTGTGTGTGCGTGTGGTGTGTGGTGTGTGCGTGTGGTGTGTGGTGTGTGTGTGGTGTGTGGTGTGTGTGTGTGGTGTGTGGTGTGGTGTGTGTGTGTGCTGTGTACATATGGTGTGTACATGTGGTGTGTGGTGTGGTGTGTGTGTGTGCTGTGTACATATGGTTTGTACATGTGGTGTGTGGTGTGGTGTGTGCGTGTGGTATGTGCATGTGGTGTGTGGTGTGGTGTGTGTGTGCTGTGTACATGTGGTGTGTATGTGTGGTGTGTGGTGTGTACATGTGGTGTGTGCGTGTGGTGTGCGTTGTGTGTTGTGTGGTGTGTTTGTGTGTGTGTGCGTGTGGTGTGTGGTGTGTGTGGTGTGTGTGTGTGTGTGCTGTGTACATGTGGTGTGTACATGTGGTGTGTGGTGTGATGTGTGCGTGTGGTGTGTGCATGTGGTGTGTGGTGTGGTGTGTGTGCTGTGTACATGTGGTGTGTATGTGTGGTGTGTGGTGTGTATATGTGGTGTGTGCGTGTGGTGTGTGCGTGTGGTGTGTGGTGTGTGTGTGGTGTGTGGTGTGTGTGTTTGGTGTGTGCGTGTGGTGTGTGGTGTGTGGTGTGTGTGTGGTGTGTGGTGTGTGTGTTTGGTGTGTGTGTGGTGTGTGATGTGTTTGTGTGTGTGTGCATGTGGTATGTGGTGTGTGGTGTGTGTGTGTGGTGTGTGCGTGTGGTGTGTGCGTGTGATGTGTGGTGTGTGTGTGGTGTGTGGTGTGTGTGTTTGGTGTGTGCGTGTGGTGTGTGGTGTGTGGTGTGTGTGTGGTGTGTGGTGTGTGTGTTTGGTGTGTGTGTGTGGTGTGTGGTGTGTTTGTGTGTGTGTGCATGTGGTATGTGGTGTGTGGTGTGCGGTGTGTGTGTGTGGTGTGTGTGTGTGGAAGTCAAAGGGAAGCAGCACAGAGTCAGCCCTCTCCCTCTCCCTTTATGTGTGCTACAGGAACTGAACTCAGGTCGTCAGGCTTGACTGAAGCACTTTATAAGTTGAGCCGTCTTCAGCAACCCAAAAGTCTGATCTCGAGTTATCACCAGTTTAAGTCTGTCTTCAGAAATTATCTTGAAAATGTTCCAATTATCATGCTTGTACAATTATGCACATATATATTATGCTGCAATGATATGCAATACATATACTGTTTATAACAGGAACACAAACAGGAGGCAACTAACACCACTGTAAGGTAAACTGCTCTGAGGAGATTAACTAAAGCTTAAATGGCTTCTCTGTGAGGCCGTAAGTGCGATTATTAGGACTGTGAATTCCGGCTGAAGGCTGTCTCCTCTACTAGTGTCTGTACCTCACCACTGTGTGTGGCTGGGGCATTCCATACCATAGGCCTGCACTCAGGGCAGCTTCTGGCATGCAAGAAACCACACAATAACTGTTAGTCACGATTATGTAAGGACGGAAGGCCTGTTCTCTTGAGAGATTTGTCAGGTTGTTACTATCTATTTGATGTGTGAGTGTGTTTGTGTGTGCATGTATAGACACATTTGTGATTGTGCCCACAGAAGCCAGAAGAGGCCATCATATCCAATCGCCTGGAGCTGAGATTCTAGGCAGCTAAAGCTACCAGGCATGAATGCTGAGTGCCAAACCTAGGGCCTCTGGAAGAAGGGGACAAACTGGGAAGTGAGAGCCCAAACTATCAGCCTTAGTATGTCAGGCATCACCTCTGGCTGTTTTAACTGAAATGAAGTCTTTTCAAAGAACAAAAAGCATGTGAGCATAAGTGGTGTGTGTATTATGTACTTATAAATACCGTTCAATTTTATCTATTTCTGCTCACATCCACAGATTAGTCTAACCTGAAATGGTGCAAGTCAGTCTTACTCTAGAAGTCTGAAGAGAAGAGGAACTTAAAAGTCCAGATAAAAAATGAAATATGCCTTGGAAACAACCTCAGACACCATCCACTCCTACCAAAGTAAAACGTGTCTGTGGCCTCCAAAGCTGACAGGAAAGGGTGCTCTACAGTGAGCAGGAGCCCTTTCAGTTTATTGGCAATGACTTTTCTTTGATGGATTGGTGGCAGGAACGGGCTACGCAGCATGTTTTACAAAGAAAGCTCCTGAGAAAGCAAGACCCAGGCCTCACCAGGGATTCAAAGGACGGCAAGAGGGACGAGCTACTCCCTAGCAAACAAAGAAAGCTAAAAACATCAGGGATAAGTCTGTGGTGTGAGCTTGGCTGAAATATTAGCTACAGGAAGGGTTGGGCACAAAGTTAATAAGAGAGTCAGCACATGCCGTCATGGAAAGAGCCAAGCTCTGGTGAGAAAGGACACAACTGGCATAGATGTTCATCTCTCATTATCTATTTCCAAAGAAGCCGTTTTGACTGTTGAAATTTTATGAATTATTAATTTGTATACAATGGCATGTTTCAGAGGTTTTTACAGACTTGGGGGCTAAAGGAGGAACCACAGGTCTTTGACTCCAGGTAATTCAACTCCTTAAAAGTCTGAGGAGACAGGGTCTCGCTCTGCAGCTCAGCCGGGGCTAGCCTGGGATTTATAGCAATCCATCTGAGTTCAGAGATTATGGGTGTGAGCCACCACACATAGCTAACTTCATGAAAAAAAAAACCATAGCAATAGGTAAGGCCATGTGGTGGACTAGGATTACAGTTTACATACTCGGAATTTTATGAAAGGCTTGCCAGGATGAAATGGCTACTAAGGAAAGCCCAGAAAGACAGGGTGAGGTGTGAAGCGTAATTCCAGCGAACATGAACAGAGTCCTCCTCTGTCCAACCAGTGGGGCTTGCAAGAGAAAAGGCCTCGTACAGGTAGAGTCTCAGTGTCATGATGGACCTCATGGTGACGGCCATGTGTTTCCATGGTGTTAACCTGCTAGAATGGGAAAGCCAGGGACAGCGTGTGTCACATGTGCGACCTTAACTGACATTCTCGAAGCTCTTCCTTGGCACTGTAAGTTCCTTTAGTTGGAACTAAAACTGAATTAGCCTTTTCCTCTCCAGGCCCTGGCACGGCCTGTATTCATCCAGAGAGAATAGGCATGGGGTTTCACTTTGGTAACTGTTTGGGCTGCCAGGAGCCCCAGATCTGATCCTCTTAACTGTCGTTCTCAACCTTCCTACTGCTGTGACCCTTTAATACAGTTCTTCATGTTATGGTGAACCCCCTAAATATAAGATTATTGTTGTTCATACTTTATAACTGTAGTTTTGCCACTGTTATGGGTCATAATGTGATACGTGACCTCCAAATGGGTCACTAGCCACAGGTTGAGAAGCACAGCTCTAAAGGCTTAGGCTAGTAAAAAGCCAACCACTGCCTTACACGTATTTTATATCTTTGTGATACGTGCTTTAAACGTTCACTGCCTCCATACATCTCCCATTGTGTTAGCTGGACCACACTGCTACAAATTCTATTAATCTGATTACAGACTGGCTTAGACTGGCACTATTTAAAGGTGAAACTTACGAGGAAGGAAATAACTTTAATATAAAAAGAATTACCACGTCTATCATACATTTAAATATAAGCGGTTTAAACTTTCTCCGGCTTAAGCACTGTGCACTCTAATATACTTTACCTTAAAAGAACTCCAAAAAGTTATTTTCCAACCTAGAATGTATGGTTAATATCTGAATAAACACAGTCTAGAAAGGAATAGGCGTTAAGTGCAAGACAGACACATGCAAGTTAGTAGTCAAATATACTTATCCAGTATCCTTAATATTGGAAGCACAAACACTGAAGGATTCATGTTCAATGCAGCGACATGAACGGTATGCAGAAAGCCTTATCATGCAATGCAGCACTGCAAAAACGTATTGGCAAGGCGGCGGTCAGGAAACCGGCCTTTATTCTGTGGGACACTTGCATACCATTAGACAGGACAGGTAGTGCGCCAAGCGGGGTGCTAGAAACCGATGTTTTAAGGCAGTGTGAAATGAGCTAACGTTTTACAGAAATTATTTAGACATCCTGATGTGGATATAAACTGCGTAATAATATTGAGCAGCTTTAATTCAAAATAAAATATAACGAGGATGGGGTCTGCATTAAGTGTTTGGATAACCTTGACCGATGACATTGTTAGAGAGGTGAGCACATTACAAAGCTACTTGTTGAACAGTGGACGGGAAGTGGCAGTTGCTTTGGTTGGTATGTCATACTCAAAGTAAGTCCCACATGGTATTTGCGTCTTTGTGTGTTATCGATTTTGAACAGTTTGTCCATTGACTTTGTAAAGACGTTTATTTATTTCTATGTGTATGGGGCCTTTGCCTACTTGTGAGGGCTACGCACACCATATGCATGCAGGGATGAAGAGGTCAGAAGCGTCCCCTATAACTAGGGTTACAGGGGGTTGTGAACTGCCTTGTGGGTGCTGGGAATCGAGCGCAGGTCCTCTGGAAAAACCAGCCAGTAATCTTAGCTGCTAAGCCATCTTGCCAGCCCTATTTTAAAGAGACACGAGAATTTCTATCTCAGAAAGCTTAATCTTTATGTTAAAAATTCTTACCAGGTGATGTAGGTGTAGTTAAGTGATGTGCTCTATATTTTGTAAACAATTTAAAAAATTAAACGGTGGTGACAGCTATTGCCGTTCTCTGGACTCTACCACTGGACAATCGAGTTTGAAAAGGAAAATTTGACTCTCTTTTAGAAAATATGGTGTTAAAGACAGAATTTTGTAGAAATGTCAGAGAGAAAATGCATTAAAATATGGGATTTATTTCACAGGAGGAAGCTTTGCCTCTCTGTGGAGCCCTTCACACGTGCCCTGGGTCTTTACCATGTACACGTGGACGCTGTTCAACACAAATACTAGAACGAATCTAGTTGTTTAGGCGCTTATTAGTATCTCATATATTTAGATTGCATTATTAACTCTAAACGTAAATCCAGTAGTTCAAATCTAAGGTGGCTGATGTGTGGTGGATGTGACAGGATACCAGGCACGACAAACCTTTTTAATGTGATGTTGAGGTTTTTTTTTTTTTTTTTTTAAAATCTCCTCCTTCTTTAGCCTTATTTCCACAGTTAAAGTGCACACAAGTATACAATCTATCCCGAAGGGATAGAAAATGACCCTTGAATCTAGCTGTATCCTGACCCTCTGAGATTCTGGTTCTGCACATTAGAACTGGGTCCAGGCTGATGAACAGGTTTGTCTCTAATTACCGAAGTAAGTGTGTATTGTATACAGCACACACTCTGGAGTGCATCAGGTAGAGAGACTCAGGCCGGAGACATAGTTCGGTATGTCGTGATAGAATAACATATTTCGTTTTGCTTGATTTATAAAAAAGTATACCAAGTATAAACTGATAGTTTTCACCAAATACAGATAATGTATCTAATAAAATAGTGATTTATGTCCTAGGACTCTGGGCACATTTTTAAAAATCCTCAGTCTTTAATGCCTGAAGTCACTGATGGGGAACGCATATCCCAAGTGTGTCGGGGGAAATGGAAACACCACTGTGGTATGAGATCATGAAGGTGCGCTGACTGACCTGAGGCGTTGATGAAGGAGAACTCAGAGCCCGCTTTGGGTGGTCTCCTCAGATGAAGGCACCCTGGGCTTTACTTGATGATGTTAAGTGATTTTTCTCCCTCATAAACAGTAAGTCTATGCCTTTATTTTTTCCCTCCCCTCCAAAATGGCATTTATAAGAAATACACTGTATTTAGATACATGACTCATTTTTTTTCTTGCTTTGTTTGCCTGTAGTTTATGAGCCAGGGTCTCACCATATTACCTAGGCTGGTCTTGGACTTGTAGGTATAGGCCACCATATACTGAATTTTCTGTTTTTTTTTTTTATTTTTAAAATTGTTGTTTCCCTGTATCCTAGGGTGCTGGCCCACACCCCTGATCCTTCCGCCTCTGCTCCTAAGTGCTCTGATTACAGGCGCAGAGGACTTCCCTAGAGCTTGCAATGGAGCTTCCCACGGCAGTCCCTGCTTCTTGCTTTTCTCCATTTCTTCAATGTCAGAACAGTTCAGATTCTGCTGGGATTAAAACAGGGGCCTCTCTTTTAACACCAGCCCGTAACCAGGACTATTGTAAGTCACACCAGCTTAATTGTAAAGAGGATGAAGTTGCTGAATTAGGCTTAAACGAGAACAACAAGAAGAATTTATCAGGATGTCAGTGGCTTACATACATTTTCATGAACAATTATAGATTACTGGTGCTGACACATTTAATGCTTTGTTTTAAAGAATATTAATTTGTTATTATTAAAGACTCCAGGGAGAAGGAAAGCGATAAAATCTTATTTCAGTTAAAAACATAATGTTAAAAAGAAGAATATATTTCAGATCATAATATTATGGCCACTCTGAAAACTCTGTTTGGCAATTCCAGGAAAGGCCTTCTTGGAAGATTCTACACTAAAATCAGCGACGATGAGCCACAGGGATACTTCTTCATTCCCCAGAGGAGCATAAGTTATGTTTCCTGCTATCTTCTCAACCTTAACCAAAACAGACTGGGAAGCATCTGCAAGAGGGGTGTTTTAGTGATCGCGTGATGTTTTTAAGGGTGGCCTATGAGAAGCCACCTCTGGCTAAGTGTGAACTTTCACGTGGGATGCTGGGTCAGGTACGGTGGCTGAGGAATACCTGCCTTCCCAGCTGCACGGGAACAATTCATGTAGGTTATGCAGGGTGAGGGTGGAAGGTGACCAAGGACAACTATGACGTCACATGAGGGGTTAAATAAACTAGGATCGTTTAATAATATTTAATGCTATTTTTTCCCTAGGGAATGTATCCAAATACAATAAAAATAGGCATTTGAATAATGTACTTTTAGCAAGTCGATGATCTAGTTTTTACTTAACTAGTATACCTTTAACCGCTAAGGGGAAAGGTTATGTCATCAAAATGTTCTGAGATACAATGTAATTCATTTTGGCAACAATCACATTCATTTTGGGTTCTTATCCCAGTCAACAAATACATCAGAGATTTTTCGGTATGAGCTGGAAACTGAAATGATCAAGTCAAAATTATTTCTCTAAGCTATTCGATTTTAATGTTAACAAGAACGTTTAAATGTGGCGTTTCTTGTTCATCAAAATTAAGATAAATATACCTGCCATCTATTTTAAAATGTATTAAGAAAATTAAGCTAATCATATTGATTTTTTAATTTACTTATTTGATAGGAGAGTTGACTTTTCTCAGGTAGTAGGAAATGAAAACATTAAGGTTTCACAGGACATATCTAGACTCAAACTTTGACCTGACTGGGAAAGTGTGGGCAGGCTACATTCTGCTTATAAGTAGTTACACAGGCACATAGCTGTCCCGCTGCCTGACACTCCACTGAGTGAAGGTTTCACAGGACAGCAGCCAAGGCAGCGGCCACCTTTAATATCCTCTACTCCCTGAGAAAGGCTCGCATCGCCAGAGGCCCTTTCTAGAAGAAACGGACTGACTTCTGCCCTGAGGTACCCAGGAGCCAAGGAACACATTCAGAGACATTCAGCTCTGCAATTTCACGAAGAGGAACAAGGTATTAATGGAACTTGATATGCAGATAAATCTATTTTTCTTCAAAGATAAAGAAAAACATATGAATGATAATTTTAAAGCTAAATTACTGCACGTGTATCTACATTAAAGCCCAACATAATTCTTTTGCCATAATTAATAGGAAAGAGATGTATTAAAACTTATGACATTAAAATATAAAATATATTTTATTTCTATTTAAATTCCATGAACTTTCCCAAATACTCATTCCTTTTAAGTAAAGTCTAGTTATATGTTTTTTTAAAATAAATTTTTAACTGAAGAAAACACATTTTCCATTTATTCCCATTTTCTGGTAATCAACTAGTTAGTATTTGTCAGGGACATTACTATGCTTTCAAGGTTAATGGCAAAATGATGAATTTTAAATTTAAGACGAAAAATGTAGCTTAGCTTCATCATGGAATACACGTAACAAGACAGTATGGTAGATGTGCACACACACACAAACAAACGGTTGAAGGTTAGATATTTTTAGTACCCGTGTGCAGAAGAAATCTTACACGGTGTGCCAGCGTCTAGCTTTGTGTAAGTTAAGGCTTCAAAGCAGTGTTGTTAGGCAAAACGAGAAGGGCAACATGCCTTGTGCACAAACTGTAAGTGCGCTCACTTACATTGTTGATGGACTTATGCAAAGCTTCACCCAGAGAGTGCCGCTATGAGGAAAGATCACAGAAGAAAGGGGACATTCAGAGACTGACCGAGCCAGAGAGAGGAGGAGTAAAATGGAGTGGGAAACACAGAACACTAATTATCACATGCGCACAACAACAGTTCTGAGGAGAAATTCAAGACACTGTATAAATGATCTTATGTCTTAATTAGGATATTAATAGGATTGGACGATCCTAAAATCATCTGATGGGTCTGTGGGCCTGTTGACTTACCTTACCTGTGCAGGATACGTCAGGTTAGACCATGTGACCTGAGTCCAGTGTAAAATATGACGGTTACCAAGAGGCACAGACGGGCTATTGCTGTTCTGAAGTCCTTCAGACAGCCGCAACCTCACTGCTGTGGTTGCGTATGAATGGCTGTAGGGCACGGGTTTCCCCAAAGAGAAGGTGAGAATCACAAAACTGCCTTGACCTTTTTATACTACCACTTGGAAATCAGGACTACAGAGAAAAAAAAATAACGTGATTTTATATCTTTTAAATTCTCTTTTCTAGCATGAACTCTAGAGACCCCAATGTTGTTTTCCAATGTCACGAGGTTGGATAGGGGGCTAGGGAGCTAGCTCAGAAGTTAAAAGCACTTGCTACTTTTGCAGAGGACCCAGGTTCAGGTCCCAGAACTCACATGGTAGTTCACAACCATCTGCAATTCCAACTTCAGAGGATCTGATGCCCACCCACAAGCACACGTATGGGGTATACACACATACATGCAAAGCAAAATATTCATACACATAAAACAATTAACACACTTTTAAAAGGTGGGTGACTAGGATATTTTAGGACATGGTTTACTACAGCTGGATGGTGGAAAATGTCACGCATGTGGATTTGACACTGCAGGTCACTTATATACAGAACATCGCAAGGCATGCTGGGATCCTCAAAAGCTATGGACTGGATGTTTGGGAGCCCAGCTCACCAAGTCCTCTGTTGACATCCCACCACTCAGTGGGATGACATTAGAAAGTGAGTCCTCGGGCAGGGGTTAGGTTGTGGGGACAACACTTTCATTACTGGGTACTGTCCTTATAAAAATCCCCGTGCAGAGCTTCTTCAACGCCTTCTACTATGTGAGAGAGCAGAGCCATGGGAAACGTTTATGGTCATCTGTGACAGGACTACTGGTCCCAAGGAGTGAGGGAGCTGCTCGAATTCAGAATCCCGGAAGTGGTTCAGGACAAGGCTGGAATGGAGCTGTGCACTGGACAAGCCTGGGTTACTATAGACGGGCCTTTTCAGAAAGAAAAGTGGACAGGTGCAGAGAGCCATCAGTCACTTTAGGAAACACTAAGGGAATGCTGGGGAAATAAAAGGTTGATAGAAATATGGACAGTAAGGCCACCCAGAGCAAGTCTCAGGTAGAAAAGGTCCCAGCACTGAAAGCTGGAATGACAGCCACTCCTTCCACAAAGAAGCCATGACCTTTGCTGACAGTTTTATCTGTACTTGAGTCTTACGGAAAATAGAATTTTAGGAAAGGAATTAGATATTGAGCTAAGTGGCTCCCAAGTATTTTTGAAGGTCTGAGTTGGCTCTCACAGTAAAATGGAAGGAGCGAAACGGAGGTGTATAGATGGCTCGGTGGTTAAGAACACTTGGTTTTCTTATAGGTGACCTGGGTTTGATTCCCAGCATCCACATGGCTGGCCGCTCATATCTACCCATAATTCCATTCTAAGGAGGATCTGACACTCTCTTATTACTTCTACTAGCACCAGGCATGTATGTGCTGCACAGACATACATTTGAGCGAAACATACATATTTTAAAAATCTAAAAAGAAAAAATGTTTTAAAGAGACAAACAACTTAAAAGATACAATTGCTAAATAAGAACTAATTAGAATATAAAGATTTTTAAAATCCCAAGTCTAGCCATAGTATAAACATAAGAAAGCAGGTTTGTAAGACAATACCAAAATATACCTGAGGACCGCTTAATACATCAGCTTGACCATCAAACATGGGCTGAGGAATCTTTACAGCAGTAGCTAGGCACCATTGTTTAGGAAGAGGGAAGGCTCTGGGCATGGTGGCATGCATTTAATTCTAGCACAGATAGGCATATCTATCTCTGTGGGTTTGAGGCTAGCCTGGTCTACACAGAGAGTTCTGGGGCAGCCAGAGTTATATAGTGACTCTGTCTCAAAGAAAATAAAACAAAACAAAAAGAAGAGGGGGAGGGAGAAGGAGGACGAGGAGGAAGAAGAGGAGGGAGGAGAAAGAAGAGGAGAAGAGGAGGAGGAAGGAGGAAAGTGAGGAGGAGGAGGAAAAGGAAGAGGAAAAGGAGGAGGAGAAGGAGGAAAAGGAGGAGGAGGATGAGGATGAAAAGGGAGAGGAGGAGGAGGAAAAGGGAGAGGAGGAGGAGGAGGAGGAGGAGAAGGGAGAGGAGGAGGAGGAGGAGGAAAAGGGAGAGGAGGAGGAGGAGGAGGAAAAGGGAGAGGAGGAGGAGGAGGAGGAGGAAAAGGGAGAGGAGGAGGAGGAGGAGGAAAAGGGAGAGGAGGAGGAGGAGGAGGAGGAGGAGGAAAAGGGAGAGGAGGAGGAGGAAAAGGGAGAGGAAAAGGAGGAGGAGGAGGAGGAGGAGGAGGAGGAAAAGGGAGAGGAGGAGGAAAAGGGAGAGGAGGAGGAGGAGAAGGAGGAAAAGGAGGAGGAGGAGGAGGAAAAGGGAGAGGAGGAGGAGGAGGAGGAAAAGGGAGAGGAGGAGGAGGAGGAGGAGGAAGAGGGAGAGGAGGAGGAGGAGGAGGAAGAGGAGGAAAAGGGAGAGGAGGAGGAAAAGGGAGAGGAGGAGGAGGAGGAAAAGGAAGAGGAAAAGGAAGAGGAAAAGGAGGAGGGAGAGGAGGAGGAAAAGGGAGAGGAGGAGGAGGAGGAGGAGGGAGAGGGGGAGGAGGAGGAGGGGGGGGAGGAGGAGGAGGAGG
Source organism: Rattus norvegicus (assembly GCF_021556685.1). Classification (NCBI taxonomy): domain Eukaryota; kingdom Metazoa; phylum Chordata; class Mammalia; order Rodentia; family Muridae; genus Rattus; species Rattus norvegicus. The sequence goes on from NC_141553.1 coordinate 34,111,749, forward strand.
AAGAGGGAGAGGAGGAGGAGGAGGAAAAGGGAGAGGAGGAGGAGGAAAAGGGAGAGGAGGAGGGGGAGGGGGAGGAGGAGGAGGAGGAGGAAAAGGGAGAGGAGGAGGAGGAGGAGGAGGAGGGGGAGGAGGAGGAGGGGGAAGAATGTCCCTGAAAGTGAATCATCTGTCTTCGTGGTACAGTGGCCCTGTGCCTCACTGCTAGCAAGCCAGAACAACTCCATCTAAAGCTGGGGGTGGGGGTGGTGAAGTTCCTAAGTTTTAGGGGCAACTCAGCGTCTCGTTGTCTCTGGAAGTTAGGACTCAGCTACAGCTGCCCGTGAAGGGCAGAGGAATAAGGAGGTGCTTTGCAAGCCTTCAGATCTCACTGTGTCTCCTTTCTTGCCTGTTTCTCACATCCGGAAACGGAATGTCTGTTTTCTTCTTTTCCCGTCCTTGCATGTGGGATACATAAAACTTACCTCGTGCAATGGTTTAGATGGTAAATGTCTTCTGAAAACCCATGTGATAGACTTGGCTCTTAGGGGGCTGCTACTGGGAGGTGGCAAAGCTTCTGACAGATGTGCCTGATACATAGCTTTACATCCCTGGGGACAAGTGCTTGAAGGGGAGACTGTGGGACCCCAACTCCTCCCCATTTCCTTCCTGCTTCCTGGACCTGAAGTCCTCTGTGGGACCATGCTTTCAGCCACTGACATCCTGGTACCACACCAGAGGCTGCACAAGTATGGGTTGGAATCCTTAACACTGTGAGTCAATAAACCTATCATCTTATAATTATGTTGGATCAGTTTTATTAACTTCCCAGCTAATATTCTGAGTGGAGATAAATAAATGAACCACAATAAAATCCACCTTAAGATAGAAATATATATGTGTGTGTGTGTGTGTGTGTGTGTGTGATAGAATTTTAGCGTTAAAAACATTGTCAACTGTTTTCTTTATAACTTTCTGGATATTACAGCTGAATTAGAACCTAGTTGCTTTATTTGTAAATTGTGATGTGTACACTATTCCAGAAAGTACAGTCTGTGCTGGCCAACACTTTAAACTGGCCACACAACCATAGGTCTGAATACTTGGGAGTCTGAGGGAGAAAGAGAGCTTGAGCTCAGAGTTCAAGATCAACCTGGGCAACATACTGGGACGCTGTAGCATCACCACCACCACCACCACCATCATCAACAACAACAAGGACTAAAATAAGAGATGTTCATGGAATATAAAGTAGGATAAGTGAAATATTAAAATAAGACAAAACACTAAAGAGAAACAAAGAAGACAAGTAAGGAAGAAAAGAAAGGAAGGAGGGAAGAGAAAAAAATAGAGCCAGGATGACCTCTGACAACTTAATGCAAGAGAGATGACAAGAAAAACAAGAACAGAACCGGAAAGATGATGTCAGCCACCAAGTTTGATGGCATGGGTTCAATCCCTGGAATCCACATGGTGGAAGGAGAGAGCTGAGTCCTGATGAGCTGCCCTCTGAACTCCACACTTGCACAGTGTACATGGGAGTGCACACATGAACAATAAAAAGAGAAGAGAATAAACTTAGGGAAAAACAATGGGGAAAGTGCTGACATTTCTTTACAGTGCAAACTCAGTCCCTAAAACGTCTGTGTTCAACACTTCCTGGCTGAAAAAATACCACAGAGATTTTAGGGATAGTTTCTATATTAATACATAATTGAATGGACTATCCTGTGCTAGGTACAGAATGTGAAAGAAGGAAAATACCACTTTGGGTCCCCAAATAAGAATCTGAAATCGGTCTACAGAAGGCCACTAGTAAGCTGTGCTAATGTGAAGCCAACCTCTGGCAAGGTTGTTTACTTGTTCTTGTTCCAAAGGCTTCAAATGATTGCACACACACACACACACACACACACACACACACACATGCATGCACACATGCACACATACGTGCGTGAACATGCACACATGCATACATTGTTCTTTTTCAGAGTCCCATTATATATTATGTAAACCAGAAACAAACAGGCAGGCCTCAAGCATTCCTGAAATGGCAATACATGTTTCTACATATGTAAAAATTAGCTTAAAGGAAGTCTACTTTTTAATTCTATTTTGGAATTCTTCACAATCATAAACAGGAAGAAAAGACTAAGGTTTTTCAGCCCTAACCTAGGAATTGCTCCATGCCTTAGTTCTGTCCTTGCTTGATGAGGCATACAGTCTGCTTAATTACAGGGTAGCCAGGATCTTCCCTCGCTTGCTGATGCACACAGTTAGTCTATCTAATCACTAGTCTACCAGGATCACCTTGCTTGGTGCTACCTATGGTTGGATCTAGTTAATTACTGGTTTAACCAGGAGAGTGCAGAAAGCCCATGAAGTTTGAATAAGTAAGTGAAATGTGTAAATTATTTTAATGGCAGTTGTAAGTGTCCTGGAAATAATGCAGATCTAGACACACTACCACATTTTGTTTATGCCGTACTGTCTCAGTACTTAAGGCATAAACCCACAAGAGAAACAGATACCCATTGCTCCCTTGGGCAAACGGTTTTTAAAATCAGGACACTGCTACTGAACATCTTCTGCTGCCCAGAGGGCATCTAAGGGTTAGAAACCAGATAATTTTACATTTTCAAAAACCAGCTGACTTTCCCATTCAAAGCCTATGTGCTGTGCTCAAGAATCAAAGGAAAAAGTTACAAATCCTTCTCAGAATTTGGGATCGAATACACAACTGATTTATTTAGCACACTGTTTGGTATGACTATGTTTCTGGTCTTAAGACATTTAGAATGTTTTAAGTGTGTCCTGTGGAAAAGGAAACACAATGAGGTACCATGCAGGGCTTGTGTTTCTCCCGCTGGAGAGTGGCCAAGGACAGGAATGGCCGACTGCGGGAGCTGACTTGTCTACCTGGTTTAGGAGGTCTTCCACCTTCTTCTGCCACGAATCCCGGGCTGCAGTCTTCTCTCTCTCTTTCAGCTGCAACAGTTGAGACATCGCACACTTCTTATCTTCTTCATGTTGAAGCTTCAACTCCTGGCGAAGTTTGGAGCACTCTTGTCTATAACAAATCACAGGCATCTGCTTGGTAAAGAGAGTTGTTTCCCTCAGGGGAGGTCCTTTATGGGGTTCATGGGGTTCCTAAAAGCCCATTTAATCCTCAGGTCTGTGAGTCTGAGTGCCACTGGGCTACCTGACAGGAAACTGGTCGCTTGACCAAGAGCATTCCCTACTTTACCACGGGCAGACTTAGGCATGAGAACGAACCAGTCTTCTAATCTCGCGCTACTTCTCTGCTTTCTTGTATTAAAGAAAAAATTAAGTTTAAAAAGTGAATCTGAATTCAAGCCAGGGGAAAAAAGAACTCTAAATTCTCTGCATTTAATCATGAGAAAAATTAACTTACAACACTGCTAGCCCATCGTTTTAGGAGGCTCCCACAAGAACGCTCCCCACACTGAGACTGCACTGTGTACCTAAGATTTTCAGTCCACTTGATCTCCAGGTCATGGGCCATTCTGTCCACCCTCAGCTTCTCTTCTTCCTTCATGGTGGCTAGTGTCTGTTCGTGCTCATGCCGTTCTTGTTGTAGCTCAGCCTGAAGAGCAGAAGGACAAGTGAAGACGGTCTCCATGAATGTAGACAGAAGAACAGCATGGCAGCCGCTGAAAGGCTAGCTATGAGAATTAGTGAGATATTTCAACAAGATACAAGGAACACGTTCTGTATTTGAAAATGTTCTCTCCTTAATATTTTCTTTAAATCACAGCTTATGCTATCTAAACAGTTTGGATTTAATTTATTAAAACTTTTAAAATCATAAACATACATCATACTGCCACGTTCTTGCAATTAATTCATATTCTAGTTTAAAATCAGGCTACTTGTCCAAAGCATCTGTGTACCACCGACATGGTGAAAGGGATTATGACGAATTTGTCTGGATGATTTTCTATGTCACTTGAAGCCACACGCCCATGCGCTTAGTGTTACGATAATGACATGGCCCCTGAGAAATCTTTGCAGACTGACATAAATCAAGTGATTTCCTGGATCCAGTGGCTGGATGTGACTATCTGGACGAAAGCGCCAACTTTGGACCACTCTGAGGGTTGTGCCTAGGAGCACCTGGCAAAACAGGAACAGACACTGGGCTAGCCTTTGGTCACTATGATGAATCTTTTGGGATCACTCTGGCCGACAGCACAGGGTAAAGCAGTTTTAAAGTTATATCCAGTATTAAAACTCCCACAGGACAATGCAGACCTGGCTAACTATTACTGAACTCAGGCACCTGCTCTCGCCCAACACTCAGCCCCTAGGAACCATCTTTCTATAACAGGTAACACTAAACAACTTAAATATACTTGAAGTAGTTCTTATTGAAGGGAATTCCGCATCGAGATTTATTTTTAATTATGTGTATGTGTGCACATCTCTGTGTTAGCATGTGCACATGAATGCAGCTGACCTCAGAGGACAGATGTATTAGATGTCCCTGAGGCTAAAATTACAGGATGAAATATAGTAAAGCTAGGAATAGGGTGCATACCAAGGTGAGGTTTACCAATTTAAAATACCTTCCTCTCTCCTTTCACTTTTGCTAATGTATAAAAAAAACACCTTTCAATCTGATTTAGTCATTCCATTCAGTGATATGTGGAGAACTGCTACCACTGAGGTTGTAGACAGTGTATGGCATCACATATATTAACTATAATGCATATTATTATAGTGTACTATATATTGCATGCAATCTTATTGTCATATTAGCACTGTTGTATCATATAGCCACTACTGAAAGGTAAACAGAAGCCATCTATTTTGTCACAGACTTCAAAAATAAAATCTAATTGGTATTTAAAATACACTCAATCATTCCCTAGGTAAACCATGAATACACAGTATTGGAAATGCAGCATCACCAATTCTAAGCTAAAAATCAATACTATTACTAAAAGCGACCCCAGCTGAGTGATTACACGTTGCTGAACACTATAATGTACTCGGCTCGCCCCTTTTAACTTTTATAACTGTGATATGAAAAGTATTATTATCCTGCTCTCTGCCTTATTAAAGGGTCAAGGAGAAAAATGCAGCTCTGTCCAAGTGACGTAGTGAGTGGTGGATGCAGAATTCCCACAAGACCAGTCCCGCCTGACTGAAGCCCACATTCCGGATCACCCCTGAGGGAGGACATGGAGAGCCCTCATCTATTGTCTACCGTGTTCCTAGTTTTAGAGACTCTGAAACTTTGCTCTGCTTCCTAAGAGTGGGGGAGGGGAGGGGGAGCCTCCTGAGACCTGTACTTCACAGCAAAGCTCTGTTTGTTAGATGTGAAAGCTGCAGCTGCGGCCAGGAAAAGAACTTGCACATGCTAACTATCCTGGGCTGAACTGTGTCTGTAAAAGGCGCTCCTGAGATCTCAGCCCGTAGACCCAGAGTGTCTCAGGATGTAACCTTCTTTGGAAACAGTGCTCCCACGGTTTCACTGCTCACGAGTTTATGCAGTTTAATTGACACGAGGCTGTGTGGGAGCAACAGACTCCCCAATCCAGTATGACCAGCACACTTAAGAGCTGATAATATGGAGACAGGCGGAGACAGAAATGCTGTAAAAGGCAAAACCATCTCTGGGGCTACAAAAGGCTGCAGAAAAACAGTTTCTCTTAGAGACATAGGAGAGAGAGTATCCTTGTCAGCAGCTTCGTCTTAGACATCTAGCCCAGAGAGCCCTTTCAGTTGAGCTCAAATCACGGCATTTGGATCACTCTTTAATGGGAGTCCAAGGAACTAATACAGTAATTATATAGCGGCGCCCACAGAGGCTTTAAGTGGCCCAATTGTATTTTTATATTTAGACACTTAGATTACAGTAGCATCATGCAATTACCTCAACATTTAAGAGGGCATCCTTGGTCTCCTTTAGCCTGCCTTTGGTCAGGTCCAGCTCACTCTGAAGCCTCTCCTGGGAATCCTGAAGACTTGCAATGAGTCCTTCGGCAGAGCCAAGACCCTGTTCACTCTTCCTTACTAGATCTTGGAGGCGGTCAATCTATGAGTGAACAGAGTGTTTTTTAATAGGCTGGACAAAGGCAGAGCAGAGCCATTCCCACGGTTTCTGAGACGGTTTCCTCGTTTTTTACTTTACTCAATGGATCCTTTCTCCATGATTCTGGAAGGAGCACTTAGCCACGACACTCTTTACCATCCGTGGTTTCTTTTAGACTTCCATGGCTACAGTTTCCACTTTCCGGGACCATAATGCAAGGACATGGGTATCCCTTCCCTCGGGCTCTTGGCTTAAAGAAAATCATTAGTTATATCAGGTAATAAAATACATATGAAAAGGAACTGAATTGAGGTGAAGATTATATTAAAGATAAAAAATACACTGTTTTAAAGCTTTTTAAAAATTGAACCATTTATATACCATGAATCAAGTCCTTGTGCTATTTAGAAAGGCAATGCATTTAGGTCAAGGTTGGCAATCTCTAACACATGTCTTCAAGACTCAAGATATTATTTGTATTTCCAAGTAAAAGTTGCCTCAGGTGGGGGAAACCCTTTGAGCTGGAACTAGGAACGAATGGACAATCTGTTGACTGGGTTGACAGAGACCCTCTAATTATCGGAGCCAAAAATCCATGAATTTAAAAGATCTTTAAAAATCTAAGAAAATGCTATGAAGTCAAAACTCACTTGAAAAGAAACGGGCAAGCCTTCTTTTAAAACACACGAATGTTTTCCTTGAAATTATATATATTTTTTTGTTTTTACAAATATTGATGCCACAAAGGAAGTTCTAGAAACTTCCAATGCAGGTATCTTTGGGTGTGTGTGCTAAATGAGTCTGGAGGCGGGAGAGTGTGACCTTGTCAATGTCTTTAAATGCCCATAAACTTCATACAATGATTTAAAGATCCCCCTTTCTGTGCTCTAACATATATTCAAAGCAAAAGACTCTGAAAATTTGGTAAAACTTCATCCGTTTGATTCTCTGAACATAATATCTATCTAGACACATGGGAGGGCTATTTTCTTTCATAGTTATGACTGGTCTGGTCACTTGCTTTAAGTTCTCTGAGTCATTTAAAAAATACAAATTGTCATTCCTGATTGTCAAAGGATACTGACATGGTCATATATAACAGCCACTTACGGTGTCTGAAAACGTAACTAGTTTATAGTGATAGAAATCCCAATTCTATATTCCATATTGCTCACTCATATCTTAACTCTTGTGCTGATCTGGCTTATGAATAATTGCGAATGGTAAGTGAGTCACAGAAAGGAAGGCCTTGGCAACAACTAGAAGATTATTGAACCTAGCAGAAAGTCTAGACTTAGGTCCAGGCTCGGCCCATATAAAACAGGAATACCAATCCCCATCCTGTGGGGTTACTGTAAAGAATCATATTAAAGGATATGGGAAAGATATTAACTAGAAAATATATAAAGGACACTCCATGTGGAAAGGACAGAGCCTGGTATTGGCCGACAACAGAGCCTACAATTATAACACTTGGGAGGTTCGAGGCCAGCCCAGAAGACAGAGTGAGCTCAGCCTGGCTTGGACACTGTGGTAAGATACTGACGAGGAAGCCCTGGAGAGATGGCTTGGCATTTAGGAGCACTTGATCCTTGAGGATCTGGTTTCAATGACCAACATCCACAAGGCAGCCCCCAACTGTCTGTCACTCTGGTTCCAGGGGGATCAGGCGCCTTCTTCTGGATTCCACAGTATCAGGCACACATGTGGTGCATGCAGAGTCATAGATGTAGGCAGAACACCCATATGCGTAAAATATTTTTAAAATAATTTAAAGGAAAAATAGCCACCACATTTAATAACATGGAAATATCCTTGCCCAGCGTAGAAAGTTTTCAGCTGAATAAGTATTATGTGAATATAATATATTTAAAAAATAATGAAGAAGCGTATTCTAAGTACCACGTAAAGAATAAAGGAAAGTTGTATTAAAGAAATAAAGAATCTAATTGAGAGGGAAATAAATATTTCCTCTTTTTTGGCTAAAAAGCAAAACGCTTTAACTCATACATAGTTAAGTGTAATGAAATACAAAAATCAAGTGAGCGGTGAAAATGGCTGTTTTCTATGAGTCTAATACAAATGGATTGTTTGAAAACATCTATTGTCTGCCTCTGTCAAATCCCTTCTGGGCACATGGGAGATCAACTCTCCTTCCCCATCGGTGTCCTGTGGTCTCAGCAGGAATTCAGCCTAACTCCAGCTAACAGTTGGTCAGAGTAGACCCCAATACGGCTGCCCCATTCTGTAGCCAGTGGGAATGTTTCCAGAACAGTCATGGGGATAAAAACATCATTCATAGAGATCTTACACATTTTGGAAGAAAATGGGTCACCTAGTGACATTCTCTGTCAGCCAGGGTCAAAGGAACGCATGACTGAAGTATAAAGTCAACATCAGTAAGGCAAATCCAAGAGGACAAGGACACCCAGTTCCAGGGTCACCAATTTCAGTTCTGAATCTGCTAGAAGCTCACATTACCCAGGGACATTTTAATCACTTGGGTTGGGATAAATCCTTTGTCTGCTGGTTTGCGTTCAAACTTCTGCTCTTTGAATCAGAGGGAGAACAACCTAGATCCTTCTTGTTATCATGACTTCTGCGAGCATACGGAAGACAGGCTTCGCCTCCCTTGACTCTGCATCTGTTCATGCATGCTGTTCTTCAACCCCTTCTCTGTGGAGGCACAGGGACTGGTATGGACATGAGCGTGAGCCTTGACCCTAAAGTAAGCACACTCATGCTTGTTCATAGCATCAGCCTTACACTACACAATTATTCAAAACAGTTCCTGTGGCCTCTGTTCTATGAGAGCCGCCTAAACTCTAACTCGCCCAGCAATCTCTCCTCATTGGTCTTCGTATTTTCTGCAAAGCTAAAGCACTGTGGGCATGATGATGAAACAGAGCTTGAAATAATACCACTCGGACTAAAATTTTCGTTTTTACCCGCTCAGTATGTGGCACGGACAAGTTCTCTCTTTCTGAAGTGACTTAGCGACTAGAATCTCCTACCCTGGCTTGTTTTCCGGATAGAGGAGAGAAGGGTACAAATCAATGCTTGGGAGATCAGAAGCACCATAGACACTAAGTATTCCTACAGTTGCTGATGCCCCCCCCCCATATCTATACTGATACTCCAATAGTCTCTATAAAGGCCCCATGCATTGGGCCTTTGTATAGTATTTCCTCAGTTTATCATCCTGTCCAGCCTGTCAATCATGTATCTTTCTTTCACAGAAGACATCTGGATGTGTAAATACCTCACTCTGTGAGACTCCATCCTAGCAGGGACTGTGTTAGCTACCTGCAATGACAGCACCGCAGAGCTCTCTGTACCTAACCAACCATTACAATGTTCACTAAAGAAACGAGTAGGCCAATTACTAAAACACACCATATATACTCACTATTTGAGGGATACAATCTTTTACATCTCAGTACCTAAACATCTGATCTGCAAAAGGAACCCCAGTCCCTCTGCCATGTCCCTTGTACTATGACCAGGCCACTAGCGGATCACGTGGTGCCTCCACGCAGACACAGGTAATGCCCACAGGTGTGCAACCAGTTCCAGAGCACAGAGAGACAAAGAGGACAGAAGCTTGTACATGAAGTAGAAAAAGACTTCCTTTCTGTTTGGGGAAACGGGTTCTGTGGAGACTAAAGCTGCTTCTGAATTTGTCCCACAAACATTGCTGACATTTGCTCAAGAATCCTTCATTATTTGCTTACGGTGACAAACGTAAGACTGAAGCTGCGGTTGCAGGGCATGTCCGTCCAAGGCTCCCACAGAGCCTGCTAAGTCCCTTTCCAGGAAAAGTACATGGGTCCACATTGCCCTGGGCTGCTTCTGCATGGTTATCTCTCTACACAGTCAGCAGCACGGCACAGCCGCAACGTTAATCACAGCCAATTTCACGGCCATGGAATGCCTTGCTGCTCGTTCCTACCTGTTAAATTTTGTGAGATTGAAATTACCATTCTTGTTTCTCATTAGTTTATAAAAACAAAACTGCGGTGCCGGTTCTCCTTACTGTCTTGTAAACACTCTTTTTTTTTGGGGGGGGGGTGGGGACCGAACCCAGGACCTTGCGCTTCCTAGGCAAACGCTCTACCACTGAGCCAAATCCCCAACCCTGTAAACACTCTCAAGGCAGTGTGCAACCACTTACACCCACTTCCTCTTTCTCTCTCTTTTGTGTCTGGAAATGAAAAGACAATATAAACTCCATTTGTCTCCATTTAAGGACCAGACCTTATTTCCAAAAAGGCCACAAGGCACCAGCTTCAGGAATAGACCAGAAGTCCCAGAAACTAAGTCATAAGACACCAGCTCTGGGGACAGACTATAAAATCCAGAACAAGATCATAAAATCCTCTCCCAAAGAACAGCCTAGACATAACCAGAAATTTGGGGAAATATCTCATCTCAGTTGGGGTCATCTCCGCTTGGCAGCCCGATCTTATCACATGACTGAACGTTCATGACGCAAGAGTGCAGACCACCCACCACTGACCACCTGGGACTCCCTAGCACCCACAAATGAACTTTTAGATTACCTAATCCTTCTACAGAGTCCCCCAGTTCCCTATAAGAAGGTCTGTGTGCCTTTGTCTGGGGTTACCATTCCAAAGAACAGCTGACCTCCTATGCTGGTTGTTTCTGCAGAGTAAAGTCTCTTTGTCTTTGCCTACTGAGTCTGAGGTCTTCCTTCATCCATTTCCAGACCCTTACAGAATGTTTTCTACTCCAGCCAGAAGGTTTGGCTTTCACTGAAAGACCACACAAGTCCTGCGGTGGCTCCTATAAACATGTACTAACACTCAGGGCACAGGAGACATACAAGGCATGTGTTACCATGACTTAGAGAGTTGAGACTGGGTTCTTAACCTCTGGAACGCATGCCATTCAGAGTCACTGATGATAGGTGCTACAATTCTTAAAAATGTACTCCTTACGATTTTAAACACATATTTATATTAGACTATCATAGGATCTGCAGTGTTTTACTTTTCTAATTACTAAAGCTGCATGCATAATAATAAAGTTATAACCTGTTCTCACTAGTGATTTGTGAAGGGGTTTTATAAAGTTTTAGTTAACTTGGAAATGTGGCTGTCCTTCATTTTAAGTTCAGGAAGCAGAAGAGGAATCCTATCCCTGGAGATCTGAGTCGGCAGGCTCAGATCGGTCAGAAAGGCTGCCCAGTCTGGAAGCAAAGCAGAGTGTCCTGAGCAACGAGCCAGACAGATTCTGGGGGAGCCGTAACCATGTGGCACCAGAGCATCACCGGGACACTGAAACCTAATTGAGAACGTAGCCAGGAGAGAAGAGAGTTACATATTCACTGCAACTCTACTCAGAAGTTTCAGTACGTAGGCTGGGGAAAAACAAACGGAGATAAACCATTTAGAACTGAGATAGTAAACCCGAGAAGCCCACATAAGAAACAGATGGCCACGGAAGTGCCTTCTGGTGAGAGCAGGCCATGGTAACTTGGGTGGATTTTGATGAGAGTGCATTTGTGAAGTCGGCGTGGATTAGCTAGGACAACAGAAGACGGGCTGGGCCGCCGTCAGTGTCGGCCATTAGCTTCTATCCCTCTCTAAGGTAGGATTCTGTGCTTTCTCTGGCTAAACATTTAAAGACAACCCGAGGACACTGAGCGCAGTCTACAGCCCACTCAGGGGCACTTGTGCCCTTCGCTGTGGTTTCCGAGGGCAGATTCAGAGTAAGAACAAAGCGGCAAGAGAGGGCTGTTGGGAGAGACGAGGTCAGGGAAGGAGAAGCTGGCAAGACGCAAAGGGTAAAGACAAGAACTCAGAGAGTTAGAGGGAGCTCACCAAGAAGCCATAGGCGGATAAACCAGAAAGAAGGAAGGTAAGTGTTGGGGAGGCATTTAGCAATTGCCACAACAGAGACAGAGGAGGAACTGATGTCATGATTTATAAATGTCTTCATCTATCTATCTATCTATATTTTTTACTTCCTTTTATTTATTTTTACTTCTAGCATTCTTCTTATATTATAACCTTAGCCTCTGCTTTCCTATGATCCAACAGTTTGTTTTAGAAGTCAGTTTCTAGACCCTACAAGGTTTCTCTCTCTAAAATGAGGCACAGTGAAGACTAAGCTGCCATTTTGCACATCAGCTGCTCCACTTTCACCTGCTAAGGGGTGGCTCCATTGCTTTGCCTTCCTCCTCAGAAACACTGCTGGCTAATGATTTTGACTGTGAATGTTTACCTCATAGGATATAAACACAGCGTTAGGAAAATCCAGCACTGAGTCTAGATCTTTGGCCAATTTCTCACCTACCTATACACTGGCACCAGACTGAGTGACTGTAAGGTGTATGTATAATGTAGGAGAAAGGCCAAAAGAGCTCTTGCCTCCTGATTGGCTGAAGTCAGCTTGTCTCCCAGCGCTTGCTTTAGATTTTCTAGCTCTAGTTGGAGCTGATTTTTATCCTCTTCCAGACTCAGTTTCTCCTTTTTATGTTGTTCTTCCAATTCCTTAGAAAGAGAAGAAAAAAATTTTAAATTAGTAAAAGTGTAGTACTGTGTTCCCGAAGATTCCAATAAATACAGTCCTGTCAATACTGTACTTTTCACATCAGCTCTCCCTGTAAATAAGGTCAGAGTTAACTGTGGTACCATTTAATACTCAATGTGGCAGATCGAGCCATTCTGGTATAGCCATTAGGTAATGCTTTTAGTCATAAGAGTGGGTGACTGGCTAAGCTCCTGTAGAAAACCAGGAAAGCATGGTCATAAATGTCATTTGGCATGATAAAGCGACTGTTATGATTCTCCCGAATCCTCCATTCTATCATTTCTGGAATTCACTGTTGAAACCTGGAGTGTAGGTGAGAAGGAAGGGACAAGAGCACAGTGAAGGGATTAGGGAGTAAACTCAGGGAAACCGGTACCTTTTAAGAACTTAGCGGTTCCCTAGGCATGCTGCTCGACACCTGGGTCTCATCAGTAGTAAGATGTGGTACAGCACTGGCTTTAACAACTCACGGGACCAAAGAAGGAGTCGCTTACTCATCAGAATTAAACTAAATGTACAGAGAGAGGAGGGGATCATCTAGGTAGAGAACTGACAAACTATAGAGAGAAAGTCCATCGATGGCATGACCAGTCCATGGTATGGTTAATGGGAAAGTTCTTATTTTAGATACAAGAGAGAGAACAGCCAGAGGCATGTGGACAAGTCCAGGGCAGACAGAGAAGGAAACAGGCTGGACATGGCCATTGACTGGACATGGCCAGGGCTTTCTGTAAGAGAGGGGAGATTAGTTGGAGATAGGGAATACAGAAAGCGTGAGGAGAGAAACGGAACAGGGAGGAAACCAACAGGGCAGGAATCGAAGGGTTATGGGAGAATGGGCAGTTCTAGGGAGGGAAGCCCAGGAGCGGGAGGGAATCTAGGGTAGGGGAGGAGGGGAGAAGGGTGGGGATGCCATCGTGGACTTCAGAATGTACAAGAGGAGCCTGTGATTCTCAGGGAGCCTGGAGGCCAGTACATGCTTCGATGTCCTGATAGGTGCCATGGGTAGGCTTTTACCCAAACGCAAGAGGTCCTCCTTCAATCTCGGCTGAGCTCACTTCTGGATGTATGAACTGCCTTTTGGAGTTTGGAAACTTGCGGTTTCCTTTGGACCTGACACTAAGTGTGGTTTGAAGAGCGTGCCAGTTAAAACCAACGGCAGAGTAGAGGGGCACTGAGCAAAGGCAGAGGAAAAGGGAGATTTAAGCACAATGGAGGCGCGTATACATGCAAAGTTTGGTAGAAGTACGGCTTCTACAATATAAGGTGAGGAAAATTGTGGTAAGGTTGTGTTAGGGACCTCCATGACAAACTGGAGTCAGATGGTACTGGGGAGAGGCTATAGGTTTTGGTATACGACTGATACACAGTTATGATTTAGTATGGTGAAAATATTTAAATTACAATCTATAGAGGGAAAGAGTCTCCAGGGGAACTGGCACTGCCTTCCACAACTCTAAACACTGGACTTGTTGGCTAGCGTCTTCTTTTTTTTTTTTTTTTTTTTTTTTTCAGCATGGAGAGGCATACGTTTATTCTTATTTGGAAGGAATCTGACAAAGAACCAAAGAGTTATAATAAATATGAACTGAAAATATTGTCTTCTAATTTGAGAAGGATGGGTTGTACCGATTGTAAGTGGAAACTAAGCTGTGACTTTCTCCAGTTACTGAATCAATTTTACTCATTTCCCCTCCTTTCCAACCCCTGTCTTTGATGCTTAGTTTTAATTGCCAGCTTGATACAACCCAGAGTCACCTGATACAGTCTCCATGAATGACTTTTTTTTTATATTTATTTAATACTTAATAATAATTCTTTGATTTCCGGGCAAACATCCCCCTCCCCCCTCCCCTTCCTTATGGGTGTTCCCCTCCCAACCCTCCCCCCATTGCCGCCCTCCCCCCAACAGTCTAGTTCACTGGGGGTTCAGTCTTAGCAGGACCCAGGGCTTCCCCTTCCACTGGTGCTCTTACTAGGATATTCATTGCTACCTATGAGGTCAGAGTCCAGGGTCAGTCCATGTATAGTCTTTAGGTAGTGGCTTAGTCCCTGGAAGCTCTGGTTGCTTGGCATTGTTGTACTTTTGGGGTCTCGAGCCCCTTCAAGCTCTTCCAGTTCTTTCTCTGATTCCTGCAACGGGGGTCCTATTCTCAGTTCAGTGGTTAGCTGCTGGCATTCGCCTCTGTATTTGCTGTATTCTGGCTGTGTCTCTCAGGAGCGATCTACATCCGGCTCCTGTCGGTCTGCACTTCTTTGCTTCATCCATCTTGTCTAATTGGGTGGCTGTATATGCATGGGCCACATGTGGGGCAGGCTCTGAATGGGAGTTCCTTCAGTCTCTGTTTTAATCTTTGCCTCTCTATTCCCTGCCAAGGGTATTCTTGTTCCCCTTTTAGAGAAGGAGTAAAGCATTCACATTTTGATCATCCGTCTTGAGTTTCATTTGTTCTAGGCATCTAGGGTAATTCAAGCATTTGGGCTAATAGCCACTTATCAGTGAGTGCATACCATGTATGTCTTTCTGTGTTTGGGTTAGCTCACTCAGGATGATATTTTCCAGTTCCAACTATTTGCCTACGAATTTCATAAAGCCGTTGTTTTTGATAGCTGAATAATATTCCATTGTGTAGATGTACCACATTTTCTGTATCTATTCCTCTGTTGAAGGGCATCTGGGTTCTTTCCAGCTCCTGGCTATTATAAATAAGGCTGCGATGAACATAGTGGAGCACGTGTCTTTTTTATATGTTGGGGCATCTTTTGGGTATATGCCCAAGAGAGGTATAGCTGGATCCTCAGGCAGTTCAATGTCCAATTTTCTGAGGAACCTCCAGACTAATTTCCAGAATGGTTGTACCAGTCTGCAATCCCACCAACAATGGAGGAGTGTTCTTCTTTCTCCGCATCCTCGCCAGCATCTGCTGTCACCTGAGTTTTTGATCTTAGCCATTCTCACTGGTGTGAGGTGAAATCTCAGGGTTGTTTTGATTTGCATTTCCCTTATGACTAAAGATGTTGAACATTTCTTTAGGTGTTTCTCAGCCATTCGGCATTCCTCAGCTGTGAATTCTTTGTTTAGCTCTGAACCCCATTTTTTAATAGGGTTATTTGTCTCCCTGCGGTCTAACTTCTTGAGTTCTTTGTATATTTTGGATATAAGGCCTCTATCTGTTGTAGGATTGGTAAAGATCTTTTCCCAATCTGTTGGTTGCCGATTTGTCCTAACCACAGTGTCCTTTGCCTTACAGAAGCTTTGCACTTTTATGAGATCCCATTTGTTGATTCTTGATCTTAGAGCATAAGCCATTGGTGTTTTGTTCAGGAAATTTTTTCCAGTGCCCATGTGTTCCAGATGCTTCCCTAGTTTTTCTTCTATTAGTTTGAGTGTGTCTGGTTTGATGTGGAGGTCCTTGATCCACTTGGACTTAAGTTTTGTACAGGGTGATAAGCAAGGATCGATCTGCATTCTTCTACATGTTGCCCTCCAGTTGAACCAGCACCATTTGCTGAAAATGCTATCTTTTTTCCATTGGATGGTTTTGGCTCCTTTGTCAAAAATCAGGTGACCATAGGTGTGTGGGTTCATTTCTGGGTCTTCAATTCTATTCCATTGGTCTATCTGTCTGTCTCTGTACCAATACCATACAGTTTTTATCACTATTGCTCTGTAATACTGCTTGAGTTCAGGGATAGTGATTCCCCCTGAAGTCCTTTTATTGTTGAGGATAGTTTTAGCTATCCTGGGTTTTTTGTTATTCCAGATGAATTTGCAAATTGTTCTGTCTAACTCTTTGAAGAATTGGATTGGTATTTTGATGGGGATTGCATTGAATCTGTAGATTGCTTTTGGTAAAATGGCCATTTTTACTATATTAATCCTGCCAATCCATGAGCATGGGAGATCTTTCCATCTTCTGAGGTCTTCTTCAATTTCTTTCTTCAGTGTCTTGAAGTTCTTATTGTACAGATCTTTTACTTGCTTGGTTAAAGTCACACCGAGGTACTTTATATTATTTGGGTCTATTATGAAGGGTGTCGTTTCCCTAATTTCTTTCTCGGCTTGTTTCTCTTTTGTGTAGAGGAAGGCTACTGATTTATTTGAGTTAATTTTATACCCAGCCACTTTGCTGAAGTTGTTTATCAGGTTTAGTAGTTCTCTGGTGGAACTTTTGGGATCACTTAAATAAACTATCATATCATCTGCAAATAGTGATATTTTGACTTCTTCTTTTCCGATCTGTATCCCCTTGACCTCCTTTTCTTGTCTGATTGCTCTGGCTAGGACTTCAAGAACTATATTGAATAAGTAGGGAGAGAGTGGGCAGCCTTGTCTAGTCCCTGATTTTAGTGGGATTGCTTCAAGTTTCTCTCCATTTAGTTTAATGTTAGCAACTGGTTTGCTGTATATGGCTTTTACTATGTTTAGGTATGGGCCTTGAATTCCTATTCTTTCCAGGACTTTTATCATGAAGGGGTGTTGAATTTTGTCAAATGCTTTCTCAGCGTCTAATGAAGTGATCATGTGGTTTTGTTCTTTCAGTTTGTTTATATAATGGATCACGTTGATGGTTTTCCGTATATTAAACCATCCCTGCATGCCTGGGATGAAGCCTACTTGATCATGGTGGATGATTGTTTTGATGTGCTCTTGGATTCGGTTTGCCAGAATTTTATTGAGTATTTTTACGTCGATACTCATAAGGGAAATTGGTCTGAAGTTCTCTTTCTTTGTTGTGTCTTTGTGTGGTTTAGGTATAAGAGTAATTGTGGCTTCATAGAAGGAATTCGGGAGTGCTCCATCTGTTTCAATTTTGTGGAATAGTTTGGATAATATTGGTATGAGGTCTTCTATGAAGGTTTGATAGAATTCAGCACTAAACCCATCTGGACCTGGGCTCTTTTTGGTTGGGAGACCTTTAATGACTGCTTCTATTTCCTTAGGAGTTATGGGGTTGTTTAACTGGTTTATCTGTTCCTGATTTAACTTCGGTACCTGATATTTGTCTAGGAAATTGTCCATTTCCTGTAGATTTTCAAGTTTTGTTGAATATAGGCTTTTATAGTAAGATCTGATGATTTTTTGAATTTTTTCTGAATCTGTAGTTATGTCTCCCTTTTCATTTCTGATTTTGTTAATTTGGACACACTCTGTGGGTCCTCTCTTTAGTCTGGCTAAGGGTTTATCTATCTTGTTGATTTTCTCAAAGAACCAACTTTTGGTTCTGTTGATTCTTTCTGTGGTCCTTTTTGTTTCTACTTGGTTGATTTCAGCTCTGAGTTTGATTATTTCCTGCCTTCTACTCCTCCTGGGTGTATTTGCTTCTTTTTGCTCTAGAGCTTTTAGGTGTGCTGTCAAGCTGCTGACATATGCTCTTTCCTGTTTCTTTCTGCAGGCACACAGCGGTATGAGTTTTCCTCTTAGCACAGCTTTCATTGTGTCCCATAAGTTTGGGTATGTTGTACCTTCATTTTCATTAAATTCTAAAAAGTCTTTAATTTCTTTCTTTATTTCTTCCTTGACTAGGTTATCATTGAGTAGAGCATTGTTCAATTTCCACGTATATGTGGGCATTCTTCCCTTATTGTTATTGAAGACCAGTTTTAGGCCATGGTGGTCTGATAGCACGCATGGGATTATTTCTATCTTTCTGTACCTGTTGAGGCCCGTTTTTTGTCCAACTATATGGTCAATTTTGGAGAAAGTACCATGAGGAGCTGAGAAGAAGGTATATCCTTTTGCTTTAGGATAGAATGTTCTATAAATATCTGTTAAGTCCATTTGGCTCATGACTTCTCTTAGTCTGTCTACGTCTCTGTGTAATTTCTGTTTCCATGATCTGTCCATTGATGAGAGTGGGGTGTTGAAATCTCCCACTATTATTGTGTGAGGTGCAATGTGTGTTTTGAGCTTTAGTAAGGTTTCTTTTACGTATGTAGGTGCCCTTGTATTTGGGGCATAGATATTTAGGATTGAGAGTTCATCTTGGTGGATTTTTCCTTTGATGAATATGAAGTGTCCTTCCTTATCTTTTATGATGACTTTTAATTGAAAATTGATTTTATTTGATATTAGAATGGCTACTCCAGCTTGCTTCTTCTGACCATTTGCTTGGAAAGTTGTTTTCCAGCCTTTCACTCTGAGGTAGTGTCTGTCTTTGTCTCTGAGGTGTGTTTCCTGTAGGCAGCAGAATGCAGGGTCCTCATTGCGTATCCAGTTTGTTAATCTATGTCTTTTTATTGGGGAGTTGAGGCCATTGATGTTGACAGATATTAAGGAATAGTGATTATTGCTTCCTGTTATATTCATATTTGGATGTGAGGTTATGTTTGTGTGCTTTTCTTCTCTTTGTTTTGTTGCCAAGACAATTAGTTTCTTGCTTCTTCTAGGGTATAGCTTGCCTTTGAGCTGGGAGTCTTCACTCTCTTCTATACCTATTATCCTTACGTTTGATCTTCTCATTGAGTCCTGGATTTCCTGTATGTTTTGGACCAGTAGCTTTTTCTGCTTTACATTATCTTTGACAGTTGAGTCAATGATTTCTAGGGAATCTTCTGCTCCCGAGATTCTCTCTTCCATCTCTTGTATTCTGTTGGTGAAGCTTGTATCTACAGCACCTTGTCTCTTCTTTTGATTTTCTATATCCAGGGTTGTTTCCATGTGTTCTTTCTTGATTGCTTTTATTTCCATTTTTAATTCCTTCAACTGTTTGATTGTGTTTTCCTAGAATTCTTTCAGGGATTTTTGTGTCTCCTCTCTATGGGTTTTTACTTGTTTATTTATGTTTTCCTGGAATTCTTTCAGGCATTTTTGCGATTCCTCTCTGTAGGCTTCTACTTGTTCTCTAAGGGAGTTCTTCACGTCTTTCTTGAAGTCCTCCAGCATCATGATCAAATATGATTTTGAAACTAGATCTTGCTTTTCTGGTGTGTTTGGATATTCCATGGTTTTTTTGGTGGGAGAATTGGGCTCCGATGATGCCATGTAGTCTTGGTTTCTGTTGCTTGGGTTCCTGCGCTTGCCTCTTGCCATCAGATTATCTCTAGTGTTGCTTTGTTCTGCTATTTCTGACAGTGGCTAGAATGTCCTATAAGCCTGTGCGTCAGGAGTGCTGTAGACCTGTTTTCCTGTTTTCTTTCAGCCAGTTATGGGGACAGAGTGTTCTGCTTTCGGGCGTGTAGTTTTTCCTCTCTACAGGTCTTCAGCTGTTCCTGTGGGCCTGTGTCTTGAGTTCACCAGGCAGGTTTCTTGCAGGGGAAAAGTTGGTCCTACCTGAGGTTCCGAGGCTCAGGTGTGCTCGTGGGGTACTGCCTAAGTCCTCTCCGCGGCGGCAGCAACCGAGAAGATCTGTGCCGCTCTTTCCGGGAGCCTCCGTGCACCAGGGTTCCAGATGGCGTTTGGTGTTTTCCTCTGGCGTCTGGATGTGCGCAGAGTGCAGTCTCTTCTGGTTTCCCAGGCGTGTCTGCCTCTCTGTAGGTTTAGCTCTCCCTCCCACGGGATTTGGGTGCAGAGAACTGTTTATCCGGTCTGTTTCCTTCTGGCTAGCGTCTTCTTGCAGGCTGTGACAGCGGTATGAAGTAAACTCTGTAGGGATGCAGTGTTTCTCACGAGGGCCTCGTTTGCACGGGCATAGTCTCCCACAGTCCCAGTAGGAGGGCAGGTGGTCTGCATTATGACACTATTGGGACATACAGTTTAAGCAGGTGAGCTTTTCATATTGGGGGAAGATGGCTCCCTTCTGAAACCCTGGTTCCTCGGGGTCCAAGGCTAACCTATCTGAGGAGAGCCATCTTGGGTGCTACGTTATTGTTTCTGCACAGTTTGTCCCTATACAGTTCACACGGTGAATCCCTTCAGTTATAGTAGGAGATTTAATCCTTTTGTAATAAATAAGGAGAAGAGAGGTCATATTAGCTGAACTTTGTTTTATTTTTTTCACTGTCATAAACATTTATTAGTCACCAAGTTCCTTAGGATAATTCTTATCTTTTTTTCCCTTTTACTGAAAATAGATTTTTTTCCCTCCTGATTATGGTTTCCTCTCCCTCTTCTCCTCCCATTTATTTTTTCCTCACAGCTCCTCTCATTTAGACCTGCTCCTTTTCTGTCTCTCACTGGAAAGAAAAACAGACTTCTGGGGGATAATAAAAAGATATAATAAGATAGAATAAAAACTAACAGGTCAGAGTAGGACAAAACGAACAAGCAGAGGTAAAGGAGCCCAGGAGAAGGCACAAGAAGCAGAGACTCACTACTGGCACACTCAAAACAGGAAACCGGAAGCCATGTTTATGTGCACTACGTAGTGCAGACCGCAGGCCCTGTGCATGCTGCCCCGGTCTGCATAAGTCCTTTGTGTGCATTGATCATTCAGAGGGCCTGGTTCCTCCAGTGTCCTCCACCCGTCTGGCTCTACACTCTTTCTGCTTACTCTTCTGGATGGTTCTCTAAGCCCTGTGGGAAGGAGTTGATGGAGACATCCCATTTAAGGCTGAGGGTTCCAAGATCTCTCGGTTTGCACAACGTCGAGCTGTTATTCCATCCCGTGTGCTGCGGGGGGAAGCGTCTGTACAGGGACTGTTTCCCTGAAATCCTCTTTAAAAACTACTTTGACACTAGAGGAAGGGGGTTCTGGAAGAAAGCTAGTTTTAGCTTGCTTACTTAGCATTTTCCCTGGGCGGCAACAGGGGAAGGGGGCGGCAGTAGGCAAGAAGCAAACTGTTGGCAAGTGATACCCAGAAGGCAGCCCAGAGGGCTCTGTGGCAAATCCCTCCAAACAGGAACTTTTTCCTCAGGAGCTCATGCGCCCCAGGAAGGAAGCAAACTGTTACTGGTGTGGTGAAGGGAAAACTCGCTGAGTTCTATAAAGCTGGTCCCAGCTTCTGAAAAGCAGGAGGCGATGGCTGGGGGAGGGGCTCTGGCCAGCCCAGCTGTGAGCCTAAGTTTCTCAGACCTGTGCAGCTAGCTGCCTGTGACCATGCTGCAGCGCCTGTGAGCTGTCACCCGTGAGCTGTCACCCGTGCTGGGGTGGGCTTTTTGTAGATGCAGCTGCTTTTGAGTCATTCCTGCTCCTTGTAAGTAACCCCTCCTCTGTGCTCCCAATAAATACTCATCGCTTCCCCAAGTTGCACACTGGTGTAATTATTACTTTGGTCTGTTACAGCCTCTTTCTGGGGTGGGCGGGTGTGTATATTTCTTCCCCAAGGGAACTTCCAACACAACACAGAGAGCTTTTGAATGTGTTCGCATATAGGAAAGGCCACGCCATCTTTCTGATGACAAACATGTTTGCTGTAAGTGGAGGGCTGGAAAGACAGCCCAGGAGTTAAGAGCACTGACTGCTCTTCAGAGGGACCCAGATTGGATTCCCAGCACCTACATGGTGGCTCACGACATTCTGTACCTCCAGTTCCAAGGGATCCAATGTCCTCCTTTGGCTTCTGTGGTACTGGTACACATGTGGGGCAAAAACACTCGCTCATAAAATAAAAATAAACACATCTAAATTATTTTTCAAAGGACTCTAAGTGGGCTAAGGCAGGTTTAAAGGTAGCTCAAAACTTCAAATTGTATGGGTAAGAGATGACTGGGGGTGGGGGGGATGAGGTACAGACCCTTGCATTAAATAGCATCTAAAGGCAGGACATCATCAATTAAAACTGGACGTGTAAATAAAGGTGATGAACAATAGCCAGCAAGTAGCAGTGTGCAGTGTATGCATTAGTGTGTACCTCTGAGCAGAGCACAGCCGCCTCATTAAGCAGGCACAGGACTATACCAGGAGGGGACACGTGAGCTGGCATGGAAAAAAATGGCAATCGGTCTCATGAGAGTATGTCACTAATTGTCTCTGCCTGGAGGAACACATAATAGTTCAGGCAGAAGTAACATTCGACGAAGAAATTTTAATTTTCACATCCTAAAGTATGCCAGTCCTTATGTCACAAGATGAAGAAGTATTATGGCAGAGAATCCAAATTTACATTCTATCTATTCCACTTAGTAAGGTTGGTGACACTAATCTCGAGTCGTGAGTATCAAGGGACATTATCACAGAAAAAAAAAAATCACTCGTAAACTGAAAAGTACAACTATATGAACCATTAGAGCCCTTTAGCAAATGTCCGCACGAGGGTAATGAGATGCCTTACGGTTTTACAGACCCGAGACCCAGGTCTACGTGAGTCTCAGATCGCATGGGACTGAGTACGCTCCCTTATAAGTAAATGGGGGGCAACAACCAGTCAAGACACATAGAAAAACGATGTATCACGCGTAACCCCAGCACGCACGCGCACATGACAGCAAGCACTAGTGACGTTACTGATTACCACAGCCAGGACATGCCTGAGAACTCGACACTTGCTCCATACTGTAGGACATGTGACATCCTCTTCTGGCAGAGAAGGTGTCAGAGACAGCAGCTTGGGCTGAGAGCCACCACAGCCAACAAGCAAAGGGCTATGGAAAGGTGTCAGGTATGGTAGTCGATTTCCCTTCTCTGCTGTGTAATACTGGTTGTCATACAGTGCCATTCATAAGGTGAATCTTTAAGGAAGGGAAGAAACTAAAAACACACGCGTGCATGAATAATGTTCCCGGGAAGGAAGCCATCTACTAGAAATGTGTGTGGGTAAGTTAAGGCTTCCTGAAACGGACAGTTACCTCTTGATGAAGAAGTCCTAGAGGAAAGAGTGTCTCAGTTACTGTTTATGTAAATTAGCCTGCCTTAATAAAGCAGCCCCACATCAGGACTTAACATAAGCCGGGTGTGTCACTACTGGAATCATGGTTTAAAGCGTGATGATAAGACGGGAGCTGGGAAACCCCAGCAACTGTTGTTCCGGAATACAAGTCGTGACGGAGCACAGCCAGACTCCCGCCAGTTTAAGCTGCAGTGGCGAACAAGTCTGCACTCACCGTCTGCAGCTTGATCTTATCTCGGCTTGCATTGCTATGGACTGCCTCGATAGCCATGTGGTGTTTCCAAGCTAGTTCTTCCAGAGTCTTCCCGTGGGTCTCATTTAACTGGGCCACCTCCCCTTCCAATCGAGTTTGCAGGTTCTTAAGCTCCATCTCGTAATACTCTTGCTGCGTTCTCTTGACTTCGTTTACTTTCTGGAATGAAAAACCAAGATCAAGAACTGGAGTCTGCTTCTCCATCAGTGCTGTCAGTGTCTGGGTACCTTAGACATGTATAAACTGGAATGAACGCAATGCGTCAGGACCTAGACTTTGAAACCTTACGATTGGTTTTCTCAGAGAGTAACAAGGTGGATGAGGCAAAAACAAAATAGTTTAAATTAAGAAATAAAATGAAATGTTGCTGTATTAGAAGAGAATGTGTGTTGGTACAATAGTAACATTAAAGGATTAAGGGTTGTGAGCAGTACACAAAAAGGCTTAGCCATCAACTGCTCATATAATATCATTCAGTACAACTGGGGTGTCATCTCTGTGTCTTTTTACCAATCACAAGCTAGCGATGAGAAGAAGTAAAAAGACAGTGGCGGTACAGTGTTATGACTTGTATGAAAGGTGTCTATTGCATGTTGCTAAAGTGTACAGAAAGGGGTATAATCTCGGTAGGCAGAGTCTCTCTCTCTCTCTCTCTCTCTCTCTCACACACACACACACACACACACACACACACACACAGAGAGAGAGAGAGAGAGAGAGAGAGAGAGAGAGAGAAAGAGAGAGAGACAGAAGGACAGACAGACAGACAACGAATCAATTCAATTAGGGAAGAGAAAACACAGAGCTGGCAAGGACACGCTCTCACGCCCAACTTTCACAAGCTAAGAAGGCATCCAAAGATGTCTCATGTCAAAAGCATGGATTCGTGCCCTTTTACGGTTGTCATGGTACTTTAAGAGGCTAACACAAAAGGGTAAAAGAACTCTCCATAAAACCTAGAGAGGAAAACTACACCTCCTCTTTGGATCCTGTCTGGAGTCATCAATTTCCATGGATTCACCACCATTTCCATTGCCTTTCAGCATTTTGAATGACGAAAAAAAGTAGTTAACCAGGGGACAAAGACGCAGGGAGACGGAAGGCCTAGTGCGGTCTAATCACACAAGTTACCACAGGCCACGTAATCCTGGGAACACTGAATGAACAGTGATGGACTTCAGGAACAGGTGTGAGTCAAATCATGAAATGGGCTCTTCATACTAAAAGCTTGGATTTTTGTTCTGGAGGGAATGAGAAATTACACATATACTCACATGTGAGAAGTCATCATTCATAAATATATATATATATATATATATAATTCATCTTTGTAATAGGTTAAGGAGAAAATCTAGGAGGCTGTCACCACTACCATCAGAACAGCAAAGACACCTACTTCAACTCACGATCTGTGAGTAGGTATGAAGAGAAGAGGATGGATAGAAGCCTATGAGGGGAGTGGAACCAACAAGACGTAGTGAGAGATAAGGAGATTAGAGAAGATGCCTCCCCTGACTAGGTCAAGTAAGGAACACACTAAACAGCGATAAGGAGAGGGGATTTCTGTGCATACTGCAATGACGTGTTTATCAAAACCATAAATAGAGACATTGAGTGGAAAGTTCAGTATATAAGGCTCAGGGGGAAGGACTCTGCAGCTATCAGGGAACAAATGGCACCAGTTGTTACTGGAGTAGACAAGTGAGTGGAATAAGAGAGAACCCTGGGCTCATCTTGCCAGGAGGGTCATTACTGTAGCTTGCAGGATTCACAGCTGGGTACCCTGTGGTATTGGTTATGTTGTTCCCCTGGTGGCAAACACAGCACGTCTTGGCACCATGAAAGCTGGGGTGAAACTTCCTAGCGAGTACCAGCTTGATTTCTCATCGCCCAGTGACTCAAGCTTGTGATGTCTTGAGCAGCAGGGTCTAACTTACCATCAACTTCTGGAACGCAACGAAGTGATGCCGGCAGGAATGTTTTGGGAGTAACTGAGGTGGTTTGAATAGGTTTGGCCTCCACAGACTCATGTGTTTGAATGCTTGGCCCATAGGGAGCGGCACATTAGGAGGTGTAGCCTTGTTGGAGTAGGGGTGGCTTTATTGCCAAGTAACATGTCATTGTTGGGGTGGGGGTGGGGGTTTTGATGTCTCCTATATCAATCTAGGCCCGGTGTAGCACAGTCTTTCCCCTGCTGCCTGCAGAACTCGGTTCTATCTCCAGCACCATGTAGGCCTGTGTGCTGCCGTGCTCCCTACCATGAGGAAAATGGGCTAAATCCCTGAAACATGAGCCAACTAAATGTTAGCCATTAGCAGAGTCTCTGTGGTCATGGTGTCTCTTCACAGCAATGAAAAATTAACTACCACAGTAGCTAGTTGCTACCTTTTCATAAGACAGAACTGTTAATGTTCTGGCAGAATGTCTGGTAGTGTCATCTGGGCTCAAAACCTGTGGCTGGGTGAATAATAGGACCTAGGGGAAAACCTACTATTATTCTGTTTAGTTAACAACATATTAAACTGTCACCCATGTGCTCATATGTGTTAAGTTTCTGCAGCTTTCAGTTCTCAGCAGCGAAGCTTCTTTTCTGTAGTAGACAGGATTACTACAGAGACTCACATCTGGTCAGAGCAGAGAATACAAGGCTATGGACCACTCAACCTAAACGGGACATCTGTACCACACTCCCTACCCACACGGCACAGGAATCGACTCAGAAGAAAAGCCAGAGAGACAGCAAGAGCCAAGGGTGGAGGACTGCTTTGAAACAAGGGTTTTATGGCCATTCTGGGACCACTGCAAACATGAACTCACAGCAGGCCGTGGCAGATGCACAATGTCTGCACAAGACCAAGCCAGCCCAAGGCCCAGCATGATGCGGGAAGGAGCTCACAGAAATCCCACTTCTAGCTGAGGAATCCCGGCAACTGATGGGTGCTAAGGGAGAAAGAGGCAGTTCTCTTTGGATTTACTAGGCTGCCCACCTTCCAGTGGACTACCCAACAGCCATACACCTACCGGGAGCATCAGTACTCAGTGTGTTTAAGTAGAACTCATGAATTTGGGAGGAAAAGAAAGTAGACGTACGGGAGAAGGTGAGAGGGGAAAGATTTGATCAAAGCACATCATACCACATTCATGTGTGGGATTCTCAAACAATAATCGTGTGGATTGCTAGGAAAATCTCTACTACTGGGGGTTGAGGGGTACAAACAGTATGATGTCCGATGCAGCAAATCTGACAACTACAGACTGGGGAACTGAGGCAAACCCAGCTTCGATGGCACGGTGGTAAAACAAAACAAAAACCCAGACCAGAAAGATAGGAAGTAGGGGAGAGGAAGGAAATAGAGGAAGGGAAGGGAGAGAAAGAAAAGAAAAAGATTCCCAGGAGTATATGCAATAGCACATTTCATTTATTTAAAAATGTATTCAATACAATGTATAATAAAATACAAATCCTACTCATTTTCTGGCTTGAAATGAATAGAAATTCTTAGATTTTTTTTATAGTATAGATTACTATGCAAATATTTGGAATACATACGTAACATTGCATGGTCCCTTTGAACCTTATTTCCAAAAAAACAAACCAAGACTAGACTAAGAATGTATGTCCCCATGCAGCAGGACGGGGACCTGCACTTCCTTCTGCTCCTCCCCTGCCCACGGTACCTTCTCCATCTCCAACTCCTGCTGCTTCTGTTCTTCGTCCAGGCTCTGCGTTCTGCTCTGCAGAAACGCTCGCTCCTTTTCCAGCTGACATAATCTCTCATGGGCTCTGGATTTTTCTGATTCTAAATCTTTAATTGTAACTTCCTGGGTCATCTGAGTTGCCTGAAGCATTCCAATATGACCTGGAAAGCGCCCCCCACAAAGAAAAGCCCCTCAGTTTCCAGCGTGTCACTATGAAGCGTGTCTCTAATGACACAACTACGCTTCAGCCTGAGTGGTCCCAGCTGTCGCCTTGGCTTCCGTGCTGCACCCATGCGGAAATAATCCCCACGGGAACGTCTCACCCAGTTATACTCCTTTAGAATACCAAGTCCACTTTTACACCACGGATGGTCCCTGGTACCATCTCGACGATTTTTTAAAAAGGAGAAGCTGCAAGGTAAACAAGTTAACATAGGAACAACTCTTCAGTAGCTTGTGGGAAAGTTCCCGGGGAGCAACTATGGAAAGAGGATGCACTGGCTAGTTCTATGAAATAAAGATGGGACATTTATTCTCTTCTCTTCTTCCGCCCTACCCCCTGGAAGAATGTGTGTGCAGGGAACAAAGGTAGCAGCTGGTTCAACTGAATTTGTTTTAGATAAAGATGAGATTGGAAGGCTGAGGAGAGCAAGACTGAAAACAAACTGAAGGACAATTAAACTGGGTGAGGGGTGCGGAAAGAGTAGTTGTGGATATGATCACAGCACACTGTTTACATGTTTGAAACTGGGAAAGACTAAACAGAAGAGTTATTTAAAGTGGGTAAGGAGAAGGTCCAGGTGAGGGGGGAAGCCCGAATGTGGAAGGAGGTGAGCATGGAAAGAACCATTTAAGGCAGAGATTTTCAAAGAATCCTGGACAAGCAGCACCAGGCTCGCTGGGAACTCTAGTCAGCACACCTACTGCAGCTCAGCGAGTGGGAGAGCCTGTGGGCAGGCCCGGCATCTGTGGGCTCACAAACTGCCTGAATGATTCTGAGGCATGCCCGACATCATTTTAATTGACTGGTTTATGGGCAAGAAAATTCACCAGTGAACCAATCAGAATGAAAGGTGTTCCTGAAACAGCTTTACTGGATAGAATACTCCATCCTCTTGGACAAAGAGCAGCTTCAGACTTGACCTGACTCAGCGTCTAAGGGTCATGAAGTGAAGATTATTGCCTCATCACATGGGTGACTAGATTGTCCTGTATGAACTCACCTTCGTTCCCTACATGCAAATTCTTCTACAGTCAGACAGACGGATGGACGGACAGACAGAGGGAGGGAGGGAAGGAGGAGAAGGATAAATGGTGTATTTTCATGCATCGGGAGTGTGTTCTATAAAAATATACTCCTAAGGCCAAAAAATATGAGGCATCCTGAGGCAGGATAGAAAGACAGGGGACAAGATGGGGACGTGGGAAGGGGAGAAGCCACCTGGTCCCAGGCTTAGGTGAGGTCTCTCACCAACTGAGAGTCAAGCATCCCCGTGCACTTAGCATGCATTGTAAAAACTGTTTACATATCGACAATCCCCCTTTTACATGAGGATATTCACAAATAAAAATAATGTAAAAGCAGCAACATACGTGCTTAAGGCCTGAGCATCCTTAACTTAGAATTCAGTCTTCTGCCTTCCCTCACACTTTCTGGGGATCTCACAAACTTTGGTTGGCAGTAAATGCTTCCTGTGATTTGGGATGTTACCGTGGACAAAATCCTGGTTTGGAATACCCCCAGGAACTCCCTTTCAACCTCAAATTCCACGACAGCTGTAGAGATGACAACTGAAAACCCACCAGCACTGCACACATGGCTATTGTAAAGACTGGAAAATCCAGGTCTCCCTTGAGAAGCCTGGGGCCATGTGTGTGTCTTATTCAGTCATCACCCCTTTTCTGTTGAACCTGGGTTTAAATCAATATTTTAAAACAAGTTCCTTCAGGCAAGCAATTCTGCTTTAAACTGGCTCATCCTGAGAAACCTGTCTACAGTGAAGTCATAGACCTAGCTTAACCTTGGCAGGGCTTCCTTAGGAACCCCACAGAGGACGGACTGCGAGTGGGGAGGGAGCTGTGCTCCACAGCTGTTGACAATCCCATCACCTCAATGTTGTAATCACTCAGGAACATATTAGAGACTTCTAAAATGAAAAAGAAACACCACAGTCTAAATTATTTCAAAATACCAGGAGGAATGGTAAATATTAAATTAGAAGAACTGTCAAAATATTCAGATATTGTTTTCAATGAACAGCGGGGCCTCTGTTTTTAACTGAGCACAGCGCCAAGCTACGGGTAGACATACTAGCTTTGCGGACAAGATCTGAAGCTTGCTCTTGCAATCGCTCCCGGGCAGCTGCTAGCTCGCTTTCCACTTCCTTGTGCTTGCTTAACAAGGCCATTTCCCCCTCCTTGGCATCGTCAAGCTGTTTTTGAAGAACCTAAGGAAGATCATATAGCCATAATCAAACGCAAGCATGGTGCTAAGCTGAAAAAAATATTAAAATTGTAAGTAAGCATCGCCTTTCTCTCCCCAGAAAGTTCTCTGTAACTAGGGCTCCTTAGTTTTAAGTCTGTAAGATGAGATAACATAACCTGGCATTTTAAGTCACATGATCCAGTGAGGGAGGCCTATTTCTACCCTGTCTACTGCATTCTAATGCTCTGCAGATGCTAACACAGCCGGCCAGGAAGCCTTCTGCGCTAGTGCCACATAACACTTGTGGAGGCTTTCGACATCCTTTCTACAAGTGAGCTGGCTCTTACAAATTTCACTTTTAAGAGCAATAATTTCTTTGTTCAATGTCTAAACATCAAATAGTGAGGCAGACCATCCTTAATAAAGAGAAAAAGGAAAGCACAATTAATCCCCAAGCTCAGTATTTCCACTCTCCCAAGTCACTGGTGGAAACACTAGTAAGCTTTTTATAGGAAATCATTTATAGTATTAACACTGTCTTAAACGTTATCATTCTGGGTGCTTGATATCGGGACTTCTAACTGAATAGGTAAAAGTAATAAAAATTACCCCTTCCACTGTTTTTCTCACAAAGGCAAAGAAAAAAATTGGGAAAGGGGCTTAAACGCCCAATGCTAAAGCTAGCAGGCTGCCCTTCAAGTGAACAAGTTAACACAAAGTTAATACATAAAAGAAAAGTAGATGAGGCTAAGCGATGGCTTAGCAGGTAAGGGTACTTGCTGTCTTGCAGAGAACTCAGGTTTAGTTCCCAAGCACCCACACGGTAGCTTACAACCACCGGTATGCATGTAGTTTTATAAAATACCCATACTCATAAAATAAAATAAAATCCAGAATAAACTGCTTAAAGCCATTAAGCGTCTACTCTCAAAAAAAAAAAGAAAGAAAGAAAAAGAAACAAAACAAAAAGAAAACAAACAAAACAACAACAACAACAACAAAACTCTCCTGAACCCCAGGGGAGCAGAGCTAGGTAGGCAGAAGTTGGGGAACCCTGGAGCACACTGGCTAGCCTGAACCACTGAAATGGCAAACAAAGACCTCTGGTTTCAGCAAAAGACCTCAACATGCAAGATAGAGAGCAATCCTAGAAAACCCCCAGTGCCAACCTCAGTTTCCACGTACATAGGTGGGCGCGCGCCACATTCGCACCAACGCGCATGCTCACACACCACGCACAGGTAAAGCAAGAACAAAAACCCTAAGCGGCCCACGCCCTCTCACCTGTACATTGTTCTCTGCTGTGGCCAGAGCCATCTGCAGCTTTTGGCATTTGTCGAGAAGGCTGCTGGCTTCGTCCTGCACCATCTGCAGTTCCGTTTTTAATTTTCCTATGGTTTTTCGTAAAATGGCTTCTTGCCCCTGGAACTCTTTGCGAAGATCGGCCTCCTTGTCCCTGCTGGCCTGCAGGCTTTCGGCCGTGAAGAGCTGTGACCTTTTCAAATTATCAAGCTCACGCTCATAAAATAATTGGGCTTTGCTCAGCTTGCCTTCGTACTCCTCGATGAGCTCTTTCTTTTCGAGTCTCAGCTCCTCCAGGGTGTTGTTCAAGGCCTCCACCTCCCTCCTGTGCAGTTCCTCGGCTTTCTCCTGCCCCAGGTTCATGGAGGCGCTGTGGTCCTCCTGGGACCTCAACAGCTCTTGGACTTCGAGTCTGTGAGTGGTTCTCAACTCTTCCAGGGCCGACTGCTTGTCGTTTTCAAACTGAACCTGGAGCTGCCCGAAGCTCCGCAACCTTTCTTCGAATTTCTTCCTGATCTCTTCGACCTCCCGGGACATGGTTACTATGCGCTGAACATGCTGGGCCTCTGCACAAAGCTGCATGTCCTCAACTCTGCGCTTATAGGCTTCAAACTCTTTCAAAGCCTCCTGCTTCATCTTCACGTGATCTTCTAAAGACGCTTCCAAAACTTGAATCTTTCTCTTAAGGTCTAACTCTTCCGTCACCCTGCTCTTGTATAGCAGTATCTTCTCTCGTGTTTCCGCAAGGATTTGTTGGATTTCTTCTTCGTGGGCATCTTTGAGGGCCTGAATGGCAGAATCGTGCTCGTCATTCTTAGTATTTAAAGCATATATTACCTACGTGGCAGAAGAAGGGAGAGGAACTCAGCACACGTTTTTACATCTTGAAGTTGATTCTTTCATCTGGATTGATTTTTTTTCTACACACATATGATTTCTGGTAACTATTAAATACTGAAATATCAGGCAATTATTTTTGCACCCACAGATTGATTCTCTTTGCAGATTCTATCCTTGCATAGATTTAAGCTGTTATTTCAAAACATTTCAAGGTGACTCATTTGCAAAAATGCACACGTACAATCCCAGCACTTCAGGAGGTTAAGGCAGAAGGATAAAAAGTCACTACATACACAGTGAGTTCCAGGCCATCTTGGACTTCATGGAAAGGCGTCAGTCTACTTCTGTCTCTATCTGTGTGTGTCAGTCTGCCTGCCTATCCCCCCCCCCCCCCCACACACACACCCTGCTTTCTTAAAAAAAAACAGTCAAATTTAAGAATAATATACTATCATTGAAAGGAAGAAAGGAATATCAGAGGTCATCTGGACAGAGAAGAGAGCTCTCTGTACAACCTAGGCCAGCATAGTGGTGGCTACAGAAGATGACGAGGAGGAAAGTCTCAGGTAAGAAGCCACTGTGTAGCATGTTCTCATCTCACATTCATGTACATGGAGCTCTAGAGACTAGGCTTCCCCAGAGCACACTTTATGTGTTAAAGGACCTACTTAAATATACAAATGTTAGAAATTCCCCTTTCTACAACCCTTATAGTTTGCTTTTGTTAAGAGATTAGAACTATTTTATTGACGATGAACAAAATCTGCTGTGTTCTAAACTAGCAAGTCAATCTAAATTTCTCTTCTACTTTGAAAACTCACTTAAGCGATTTAAACCTGACCGGGGCTGCACCTCTGTGTTTCCACTGGAGCAGTAGCTCTCCAGTCCCAGGGAGCTCCAGAACCACAGGGCTCAAGGGTCAGTCCGCTTTCCCCAGATCATCCCTACACTTTCGATCTCCCACAGCCATCTGAAGTAGACATGATCAAGTGGAACTGAACTCTTCTTAGTCTTTGAGATCTAATGTCACCTTCAAGTGGACAATGTTAGAATTGAGCTGAATTACAGACATGGAAGAAATCCACATCTATTGTGGTGAATGGAGGCGCCCATAGCAAACCACACTGAATGTGAGAACCCATCCCAAGCAGCCATTAGGACGAACGACCAGGGTCATTGTCTCACTTGTGTAAGAGCACCTGCACACAGAGGTGCACACATCTACATTAATAAGTACACATAAACACATACGCACATCATTATAAATCTAAGTAAAAATGACACACACTTTACTCCATCGTGGGTTCCTTTCCAGAATGAGTATATATATATATGTATATGTGCGTGTGTTGTGTCTCCCCAAGAAAGGTCTGTCACACACAGAAAATTAATTCTTGATGCTTGAGATGTGGGTTTATGGTGTTTTACCATAACAGTCTGATTGCATTAATACACTGGTAATATATCAATATATTCCTTCTGAAAATCTAACCAGAAATAAAATATATTCATTGTCCAAAAAAGCACATTTATAATAAAAGCCATCCATCGAAACAAAATGTATTATATTAACTTATTAATTAAAGTCAGCTTCCATTCAAAGGATGCTAGGATGTACAAATTAAGGCATTTTAAATTTAGATCTCCAATAACTCAAGAAATAACAAGCATCAACAAGGATTGAATTAAATTAAAGAGCCTTTGAACAGTTAAAGAAACAAATGAGTAAAACAACATACATAATGAGAGAAAAATATTTGCCAGCTATACTTCCAGGAGGGATTAAGATTCAGAATACATAAAGAACTCAAATTATTCAACAGCAAAATGCTAAGTAATCCATTTAATAAATGGTCAAGGATCTGAATAGATTCTTAAGGTTCAAATGACCAATAACTGTACTACATGAGAGAAATGTTGGTGTTAGCTACTCTAACATTTGCATCACTACTGCACTGGCCTGTCAGGTAAGCATGTCACCTTGTAGACTGGCTTGTAGCTGGGTTGAGGTTCACCTTCTTCCTCTGAGAGCATGTGGAGTGCCTTCCAGTATTGTGAACACTAGTCACTTGAGGTGAAGGCTCTAGTTAGGTGCCATCTGGACTTCTTCATACTCAGTGAGACACGTGGGTGTTATCTTCAGCAATAGAGGCTTACCTTTGGATTGTGGCCAGTGATCAATAGCCTTGGGAATAGCTTGAGTGGTTTGGGGGTTTCAATGGATCCTCTTTGCTGACAACTCAATTAGTTGTAACCCAGTTCCAGAAGTGGAAGCTTCATTTGGTGACAAGAGATGTCCAGGGGAGGCTCTATCTCCCCTGTTATTTGGTGATTCCATTTAGATCACCTTCCCTCAAGTAAGTTTCCATATGACCTCAGTTTTAGCTGCCCCTCCCTGATGCATTTTTCCCTTCCCTTCCCTATTTCATCTTCCTGTTCTACTAACCCCACTTGAGGTTCCATCCATAACTATCTATTCCATTCTATTTCCCACAGGGTGATCTATCACCTCCCCTAAGCCCTTATTCTATACCTAACTTCTGTGGTTATATGGACTGTAGCTTCCTTATCAAAGACTTAACTGCATCAGCTACTCTTCCAGAGAACCAGGGTAAGAGTCCTAACACCCACGTGCTCACTCATAACCATCTGTAACTCTGTTTCCAGGGGATCCAACACCTTTTTCAGGCCTCCACACGCACCAGACATATTTACAGTATACAGACATGCATACTCATGTTGCACAGACAAAATAACCATACACGTAAAAAAGATAAGAAGTAATTTTAAAGACATGGGAATTTCATCGACACCAGCCAGAATGGCTATTATCAAGCACACAGAATTAAAGCATACTTTGGATGCAAGGGAGCAGACATCGTCCACATCCTCCAGTATGTTGTTTCTTTGTGGCTATCACTCTAATTGGAGCAAAAGTGAATCTCAATGTCACTTTAGTTTGCGTTTCCCTTATGGGTAGTGAAGTCAAACATTTTTTTCTGTTATTTTTGTGATTAAGAATGGTCCCATAGGCTCATAGATTTAAATGTTTAGTCATCAGGGGATGGCAGCACTTAGCAGGGGTGAGGAGGCCTGGCCTTGATGGAGGAGGAGTGTCACTGAGGGGTGAGCAGCTTTGGTGTTTTAAAAGCTCAAGCCAGGCCAACTGTTTCTCTTCCTGCTGCTTGCAGATCCAGATGTAGAACTCTCAGCTCCTCCAGCACCATGTCTGCCTGTGTGCCGCCATGCTCCCTGACATAATAATGGACTAACACTCTGAATCTGTGGGCCATACAACATGGGACTTTAATGATACTGTCAAAACTCAAATTTCTTAAGAAAACTTTTACTTTTGCTACTAGGGCTTGTTCTATTTGTTCTAGAATGGTAACATGCTGCCTGGATTCATATTTGGTGATACTCTGGAAATAGCTTCAAATGTGAAATGTTCACAAATTATCCAGGATAATTCTCTAATTCTTAAATGTTTCCAACGAGCTCTCAACAGCTTACTTAGGGAATATTATTTGTCTGTAATGTAGTTTATAGTTTGGAGCACGAATATTAACCCCATGTCTCAGAAAAGGCAGACTATTCAAATAATTAAAGCTCCTTCCCTCTGTATGTCATGAAATTGTACAAATTTCCTTGCTGATTTTCTTGACGGTTCCACAAAGGATGAGAGGTATCATGAATCTACATTACTTCAGTGACAGTTTTAATCATTGCACGAGAAGGAAAAAAAGCAAAACCTGTGTATAAAACAAGATTTATCACAAGTAGCTCAAGATGAGGTGGAGAGAAGCAAAGCAAACACTGAGGAGATCACAAATGAGCTCAAAAGAGCATCGATGAGGCAGGAGCCACAAGGATGGTACCGAGTACCATCAATACCAAAGGAAGGTCAGAGAAAATCCTAGGCTATGGTGGTGCTAAACACATGTAGTGCATGTCTCTCTGTCTCCGTCCCTCTGTCTCTCTGTCTCTCTGTCTCTCTGTCTCTCTGTCTCTCTCTCTTTCTCTCTCTCTCATACACACACACACACACACACACACACAAACATATACGGGGGGGTAGATGCACAATTTTTTCCTTTCTGAACCAATTTAAAATACATTTTATCTACCAGTGCCTAAATACATTCAAACATTATTTTCTAATATCGATGTATTATCGCACTCCCAAATTTAGACTGATAGAATACTCTTTAATCCTAGAGCATAATAAACATAATCAAATTATCCAGTAGTAAAATTTACAGTAAATTTTCTTTATCAAGGTAGATCTACCTAGAATTCCACATTGTAGTAAACTGTCATTCACTTTAGTTTCTTTAACCGGAAACACATGCACATGCACACACACATGCACTCACTCATGCACATATGCAGAGAGAGAGAGAGAGAGAGAGAGAGAGAGAATGAGCAAGAAAAGCTATTATGTTTTTTAAATTTTATGACATTTGTTTTTATTTTTGGTTTTTTTTTTTGTTTGTTTGTTTTGGTTTGGTTTTTTTTATTTTTCGGAGCTGGGGACCGAACCCAGGGCCTTGCGCTTGCTAGGCAAGCGCTCTACCACTGAGCTAAATCCCCAACCATGACATTTGTTTTTAAAGAACCTAGATATTGGTTATGAATTCTGTAGTTTTTATGCTTTCATTTTGTTTTTTAATATCACATGACTTAAGGAAATTTTTTTGTTCTATCTTTTCAGCCCAACTGTGTTCTGAGTATCTAAAATTAACTAATATCACATATATTGATATCATATTAATGAACTGTGGTAAATCTATGAAACCTATTATTCATTTATCAACATTCTTCTCAAGTAGTATCCTTCCCTTGTAATGCTCTAGGCTGAGGCAGGAGGATCACCACATTTCAGCCCCTGAGCCACAGTGTATGACTGCCCAGATGCAGGGTTTTGAGTGGGCCCACCCTAACATCTGTGAAATGCTGGAGTGTGTGAAGGAGCTGGTCTTGCAGATCCAAAGCTGTAGAAACTCTACCACATAGGGCAATAAAAGGATATCTGAGAAGAGTCCCAGTGAGGATCCAGTATTGATGGTGCAGCACAAGCCAGAGACCTCCAACCACACCAGTGACTCACTGCAATGAACATTTGCAAGTAAAGCTGTGTGGACAAAAGCGTGTATTGTGGAACACACTGTGACACACCACAGCATGCATGGTGAGATTTCTTTCTTAATTTTCTATTTTTTAATTTTTAATTGTTATTCTTTTGGGGGGGTTGCAAGGATGAAGGGTGGATATGGAGGGGCGGGGAGATGAGTGGGATTGGGGTGCATGATGTGAAATTCACAAAGAATCAATAAAAAGTTAAAAAAATAAAACCTCATCATTCACAACAACAACAATAAAAACAACGGTAGATCCTAAGACTAAGCATCCTACCCATGTGCACCAAGTTACGGGCCTGGGCTTGCCACCCAGCTCTGTGGGATCCTGTCCTTTCTTTTCCTGGGTGGGGATTATCAAGCAAAAGCCATGTTCACACCCACAGACGGAATTCTAAGGAGCTGTGAGAACTGTAGAAAAACAAGAACTAACAAAGTAGCCCTGTAAAGAGAAGCTGGCGGTTCTCAAAACTGTAAGAGGAAAGCCCTTCTAATCCACGTTCTTGCACACTATTCAGGCACACGGTAAACTTCTCACTGCTAACTGTACAACAGGATGTACTTGAGAGCTGCTCACAGATAGATGTCCAAGGGGAGCAGCACACAACATACACACGAGTTCTGCCCTGGCCAGAAGTTAACTGCCTCCATTTTCCACCTCCCGATCTACTTTCTTTTGTATTAAATTAAACAGAAAAACAAAAGCTGCTTTTCATACATTATGTAATCAAATTAATTCCAGCAACAGACTTGCGCCCAAATGAAACGTTTAGGAGGCAATTAACAAAAAAAGCTCATTCGGATTTATGTAAGCCAAGGGCACTTTAAAACCTTGATTTTAAAATAATTTGAAAACCTAATTGCTTTCGGAAATAATTACTTTTAAAGAAACATTTGTTCTGTTTGTTTCTAATATTGTTGAAAACATATTCCAGAAAATATTTATAAAGTATAACGATGCTTTGTTTCTCTGCATGATGTAGAATGCATCTATTTTCTCAGAAGATTAAACCTGAATTTTGAAACATGTCTTTTTGAACACAGAAGTCATAACATCTCACAAATCCAGCTGTCTGTCATTCAATAAGATCTTTGGTACCAAACTTTAAAAACAACCAACAACTTTTTGTGAAGGTCTACTGAGTGCTCTGAACTTTTTTTTAAAGAATTCCAGCAAAGAAAAGTATATGCACTCCTACTCCTGAATAGAACTTTTCAAGATAAAACATACACAAAATACCAACAATTTTAGATAATATGCATGTGTGTCAAGTATCAAGCTGTAGGGTGCAGAATACAGGACACAGTGTGAAGCCCTCAGTAGACTGAAGGTTATCAGAAAAGCCCCGAAAGGGTGGGGCTGGTGAGATGGCTCAGCAGTTAGGATCCAGATCCAGTTCTTATCATCTGCAGCTCTTCAGTTCTATTTCAGGGATGTGATGTCCTCTTCTGGCTACCACAGGCACTACACACACACACACACACACACACACGCACACACACACACACACACACACACACACACACGATACGCATACATACATGCACATGCATAAAACAGTTTCTTAAATTAGTAGATTTTGGAAGGCCTGAAAGGACACGGCAGAACTATGAAGAGAACCAGCTGGATGGGCCAAATTAGCAAATTCCAGCTTCAAGTGAGAGACCAAGCCTAGGTAAATAAAGTGTACAGCAAGTGATCAAGAAAGACCTGACATTGGGGTTGGGGATTTAGCTCAGCGGTAGAGCGCTTGCCTAGCAAGTGCAAGGCCCTGGGTTCGGTCCCCAGCTCCGAAAAAAAAAGAAGAGAAAAAAAAGAAAGACCTGACATTGGAAGAGAGCGGACCATCCAGGAGTTCAGACATCCCAAGGCTGCAGGACAGACTGCCACCTCTGCACACCTCGGCCCACATCCCTGATCCAAGGGGAAACTTCACAGTGCCTCTGGACAGAGGGATATAGGAACAGGCAGCCACCAGTACCCATGGTGCTGGTCTGTGTCCAGGACCGATCTGAACTGGCCAAACAGCAACCTGCACCCAAATCCCATGGGGGAGAGAGCTGGAACCTCAGATGTGTGGATAATCCTGAGAAGTCAGAGGAGAATGCCCTCTGCCCACAGCCCAGACCCAAGTGGGAATCGCATAGTGCCAGCTGTGCCCGAGGGGTGCAAGGACCTACACGAGCAATCAGGGGCAGGACCCTTTGATTCCTGCCCAAGCCTCGGTATGGAAGACTCCAGGAGCGCCGCCACAGCTGAAATCAGAGCACCTGTTCTCAGGAAAGGCTGGAAGAAAACATGAAAACAGTTCTACAGGAGCTGACACAGAGGCCTACAGCAGGGTCAAGTCACTCCCAGAAACAGCAAGACAAGCAAACACCAGAGACAACCCAATGACTAGAGGCAAGCACAGGAACCTAAGCAACAGGAACCAAGACTACTTGGCATCATCAGAGTCCAGTTCTCCCACCGAAGAAAATACTGAATATCCAAACACACCAGAAAAGCAAGATCTAGATTTGAAATCACATATTTTGATAATGATGGAGGACTTTAAGAAAGACATAAAGAACTCCCTTAGAGAAATGCAAGAAAACACGAGTAAACGGGTAGAAGACTTTAGAGAGGAAACATAAAAATCCCTGAAAGAATTACATGGAAACACAACCAAACAAGTGAAGGAATTGAAAATGGAAATAGAAACAATAAAGAAAGCACAAAGGGGGACAACCCTGGATATAGAAAACCAAAGGAAGAGACAAGGAGCCATAGATACAAGCATCACCAACAGAATACAAGAGACAGAAAAGAGAATCTCAAGGGCAGAAGATACCATAGAAAACATCGACACAACTGTCAAAGATAATGTAAAATGCAAAAAGCTCGTAGCCCAAAACATCCAGGACACAATGAGAAGATCGAACCTAAGGATAATAGGTATACAATAAAGACTCCCAACTTAAGGGGCCAATAAATATATTCAACAAAATCATAGAAGAAAACTTCCCTAACCTAAAGAAAGAGATGCCCATAAACGTACAAGAGGCATACAGAACTCCAAATAGATTTGACCAGAAGAGAAATTCCTGTTGTCACATAATAGTTAAAACACCAAATGCACAAAACAAAGAAAGAATATTAAAAGCAGTAAGGGAAAAAGGCCAAGTGACATATAAAGGCAGACCTATAAGAATTACACCAGACTTCTCACCAGAGACTATGAAAGCCAGAAGATTCTGGACAGATGTCATACAGACCCTAAAAGGACACAAATGCCAGCCACGTTACTGTATCCAGCAAAACTTTCAATTGACATAGATGGAGAAACCAAGATATTCCATGACAAAACCAAATTTACGCAATATCTTTCTACAAATCCAGAGCTACAAAGGATAATGGATGGAAAACTCTGAAACAAAGAGAGACACTAGCAGTAAAGAAAGCAAGAATATAATTTCCTTGCAATGAAACCAAGAGAGACAAACAAACATAATTCCATCTCTAACAATGAAAATAACAGGAAGTGACAATCACTATTCCTTAATATCTCTCAACATCAATGGACTCAATTCATCAATAAAAAGATATAGACTAACAGACTGGATACATAAAGAGGACCCAGCATTTTGCTGCATTCAGGAAACACACCTCAGACACAAAGACAGACACTACCTCAGAGTAAAGGCTAGAAAACAATTTTCCAAGCAGATGGCCCAAAGAAACAAGCTGGAGTTGCTATTCTAATATCAAATGAAATTGACTTTCAACCAAAAGTCATTAAAAAAGATAAGGAAGGACACTTCATATTCATCAAAGGAAAAGTCCACCAAGATGAACTCTCAATTCTGAATATCTATGCTCCAAATACAAGGGCACCTACATTCAAAAAAGAAACATTACTAAAGCTCAAAGAACACACTGCACCTCACACAACAATAGTAGGATATTTCAACACCCCAGTCTCATCACTAGACAGATCTTGGAAACAGAAATTAAACAGAGATGTAGAGAAACTAATGGAAGTTATGAACCAAATGGATTTAACAGATATTTATAGAACATTCCATCCTAAAACAAAAGGATATACCTTCTTCTCAGCACCTCGTGGAACTTTCTCCAAAATTGACCAGACAATCGGTCACAAAACAGGCCTCAACAGATAACAGGAAGATAGAAATAATCCCATGCATCCTATCAGATCACCATGCACTAAGACTGGCCTCCAATAACAACAATAATAACAGAATGCCCACATATACACTGAAGTTGAACAATGCTCTACTCGGTGATAACCTGGTCAAGGAAGAAATAAAGAAAAAAATTAAAGACTTCTTAGAATTTAATGAAAATGAAGATACATTTCTAAACTTACAGGACACAATGAAAGCTGTGGTAAGAGGAAAACTCATAGCTCTGAGTGCCTGCAGAAACAAACAGGAGAGAGCATATGTCAGCAGCTTGACAGCACACCGAAAAGCTCTAGAACAAAAAAAAAAATAAACCTAAGAGGAGTAGAAGGCAGGAAATAATCAAACTCAGAGCTGAAATCAACCAAGTAGAAACAAAAAGGACTATACAAAGAATAAAAACAACCCAGAGCTGGTTCTTTGAGAAAATCAACAAGATAGATGAACCCTTAGTCAGAATAACCAGAGGCTACAGAGAGTGTATCCAAATTAACAATATCAGAAATGAAAAGGGAGACATAACAACAGAATCTGAGGAAATTTAAAAAATCATCAGATCCTACTACAAAAGCCTATATTCAACAAAACTTGAAAATCTGAAGGAAAGGAACAATTTTCTAGATAGATACCAGGTACCAAAGTTAAATCAGGAACAAATAAACCATCTAAACAACCCCATAACTCCTAAAAAAATAGAAGCAGTTATTAAAATTCTCCCAACCGGGGTTGGGGATTTAGCTCAGTGGTAGAGTGCTTGCCTAGGAAGCGCAAGGCCCTGGGTTCGGTCCCCAGCTCCGAAAAAAAGAAAAAAAAATTCTCCCAACCAAAAAGAGCCCAGTCCAGATGGGTTCAGTGTAGAATTCTCTCAGACCTTCATAGAAGGCTTCATACTAATACTGTCCAAACTACTCCACAAAATAGAAACAGAGGGAGCACTATCAAATTCCTTCTATGAAGCCACAATTACTCTTATACCAAAACCACATAAAGACCCAACAAAGAAAAAGAACTTCAGACCAATTTCCCTTATGAATAATGACACAAAAATACTCAATAAAATTCTTGCAAACTGAATCCAAGAACACATCAAAATGATCATCCATCATGATCAAGTAGGCTTCATCTCAAGGATGCAGGGATGGTTTAATATATGAAAATCCATCAATGTAATCCACTATATAAACAAAGTCAAAGATAAGAACCACATGGTCATTTCATTAGATGCTGAGAAAGCATTTGACAAAATTCAACACCGCTTCATGATAAAAATCCTGGAAAGAACAGGAATTCAAGGCCCATATCTAAGCAAAGTAAAAGCAATATACAGCAAACCACTAGCTAACGTCAAATTAAATGGAGAGAAACTTGAAGCAATCCCACTAAAATCAGGGACTAGACAAGGCTGCCCACTCTCTCCCTACTTATTCAATATAGTACTCGAAGTACTAGGAGAGCAATCAGACAGCGAAAGGAGGTCAAAGGGATACAAATTGAAAGGGAAGAAATCAAAATATCACTATTTGCAGATGATATGATAGTGTACTTAAGCGACCCCAAAAGTTCCACCAGAGAACTACTTAACCTGATAAACAACTTCAGTAAAGTGGCTGGGTATAAAATTCACTCAAACAAATCAGTAGCCTTCCTCTACTCAAAGGATAAACAGGCTGAGAAAGAAATTAAGGAAATGACACCCTTCACAATAGTCCCAAATAACATAAAATATTTTGGTGTGACTTTAACCAAGCAAGTGAAAAATCTATATGACAAGAACTTCAAATCGCTGAAGAAAGAAACTGAGGAAGATCTCAGAAGATGGAAAGACCTTCCATGCTCATGGACTGGCAGGATTAATATAGTAAAGATGGTCATTTTGCCAAAAGCAATCTACAGATTTAGTGCAATCCCCATTAAAATTCCTACTCAATTCTTTATAGATATAGAAAGAGCAATTTGCAAATTCATTTGGAGTAACAAAAAACCCAGGATAGCAAAACCTATACTCAACAATAAAAGAACTTCTGGGGGAATCACCATCTCTGACTTCAAGCAGTATTACAGAGCAATAGGCATAAGAACGGTCTGGTATTGGTACGGAGACAGGCAGATAGATCAGTGGAACAGAATTGAAGACACAAAAATGAACCCACACACCTGTAGCCACTTGAT
Source organism: Rattus norvegicus (assembly GCF_021556685.1). Classification (NCBI taxonomy): domain Eukaryota; kingdom Metazoa; phylum Chordata; class Mammalia; order Rodentia; family Muridae; genus Rattus; species Rattus norvegicus. The sequence goes on from NC_141553.1 coordinate 34,155,065, forward strand.
CTTTGACAAAGGAGCTAAAACCATCCAATGGAAGAAAGTTATTAACATTTTCAACAAATGGTGCTGGTTCAACTGGAGGTTAGCATGTAGAAGAATGTAAATCGATCCATTCTTATCACCATGTCTAAGTCTAAGTGGATCAAGCTTAAGTCTAAGTGGATCAAGGACCTCCACATAAAACCAGATACACTCAAACTAATAGAAGAAAAAGTGGGGAAGAGTCTCGAACACATGGGTCCTGGGGAAAATTTCCTGAATAAAACACCAATGGCTTATGCTCTAAGATCAAGAATTGACAAATGGGATCTCATAAAACTGCAAAGCTTTTGTAAAGTGAAGGACACTGTCATTAGGACAAAACAGCAACCAACAGATTTGGAAAAGATCTTTACCAATCCTACATCTGATAGAGGGCTAATATCAAAATATACAAAGAACTCAACAAGTTAGACTCCAGAGAGCCAAATCACCCTATTAAAAATGGGGTACAGAGCTAAACAAAACATTCTCACCTGAGGAATATTGAATGTGTGAAAAGCACCTAAAGAAATGTTCAACATCTTTAGTCATAAGGGAAATGCAAATCAAAACAACCCTGAGATTCCACCTCACACCAATCAGAATGGCTAAGATCAAAAACTCAGGTGACAGCAGATGCTGGCGAGGATGCGGAGAAAGAGGAACACTCCTCCATTGTTGGTGGGGTTGCAAACTGTTACAACCACTCTGGAAATCAGTCTGGAGGTTCCTCAGAAAATTGGACATTCCACTACCTGAGGACCCAGCTATACCTCTCCTGGGCATATACCCAAAAGATGCTCCAACATACGACAAAGACACATGCTCCACCATGTTCATAGCAGCCTTATTTATAATAGCCAGAAGCTGGAAAGAACCCAGATGCCCTTCAACAGAGGAATGGATACAGAAAATGTGGTACATCTACACAATGAGTACTATTCAGCTATCAAAAACAATGACTTTATGAAATTCATAGGCAAATGGAATGAACTAGAAAATATCATCCTGAGTGAGGTAACCCAATCACAGAAAAACACACTTGGTATGAACTCATCGATAAGTGGAAATTAACCAAAAAGTTCAAATTACCCAAGATGCAATCCACAGAGCACAGGAAGCTCAAGAAGAAGGATGACCAAAATGTGGATGTTCCCTCTCCTTCTTAAAAGGGGGAAAAATATCCATAGGAGGGGATATGGAAGCAAAGTTTAGAGCGGCAACTCAAGGAATGGCCATATAGAGCCTGCCCCACATGTGACCCAAAAACTAGATAAGATTGATGAAGCTAGAAAATGCAAGCTAAAAGGATATAGATCTCTCCTGAGAGACACATCCAGAGCATGTCCAATACAGAGGTCAATCCTAGCAGCAAACCACTGAACTGAGAATAGAACCCCCTTGGGGGGAATTAGAGGAAGGATTGAAAGAGTTGAGGAGCTTGCAACCCCATAACAACAACAACGCCAATAACCAGAGCTTCCAGGGACTAAACCACTACCGAAAGACTATACATGGACTGACCCAGGGCTCCAACTGCATATGTAGCAGAGAATAGCCTTGTTGGGGCACCAGTGGAAGGGAAAACCCTTGGTCTTGCCAAGTTTGGACCTCCAGTGCAGGGGAATATGGGGGGGCAATAAGGAGGATATATAGGGGGAATACTCGTGTGGGAGAGGGGAGGGAATGGGGGCTTATGAACAGGAAACCGGGAAGGGGAATAACCTTTGAAATGTAAGTAAATATATCTAATAAAAAATTAAAAAAAAAGAAAGACCTGACATTAACCACAGGCCCACCCCCATACCCACACACAGAAAACCTGCATATACACTATGTACATGCCAATATGCTTGTACATAAAGACACATAGACACATAGATGCAAGACATACATACATAGACACACAGACAAGCATAGACACACACACACACACACACACACACACACACACACACACACACACAAATCAAATGGTCCCTTTATACAAACAAGCAACCTCAGGATTCTTTTCTTTTTGCCAACACCATGGTCTCCATCCTCTGACCTTGCGATCTACTCATGTCTCAATAGCCAGTGTTTGCAGTTCTCCTGCATTCTCTAGATAGCCATTGCTTATCATTCCTGGGAAGACCTTCGCCATCTCTCCTGATCTCAGTTACCTCTGCTCCCCTCTCTCTGTCCACTGTCCCTACTCTAGTCATCTTAAAGCAGAATCATTACGCCACCAGGTAGCGAGAGCAGATCCTATAGTCTGTGGACAAATGACCCACATAGGATGACAGCAAAAGCGTTCAGACCTTGCAGCAAAACAAGCCCCGGCTTAGAATCTGTGGTGTTGCTGACGCTTATGCCACCTGGAAAACGTATGCAGACTCTGCATATGCCTCTGCCTATGAGAATATCAGGTTAAATAACGAAATTCTTAAAAGGATTGCCTGAAGCAAGACAATCAAAGGGCCTGCTGCTGCACTTGCCATTACAGGCCGCAGAGAGGAGTAGTTAGTTCCTGTCTGTCCGTCCTGTGCATCCATCCTGTTCTATCCACTAACTGGCTGTGTACTTTAGGGCTGATGTGTATGCTCTGCTCTGCTCACACTGGCTCTCTTGCAAGGCCATGGCTTTCCACCCCGTCAGGTGACCTGTCATCCCTGTGCCCTCCCTACTCTATATGATTCATCTTTGAGAGGCATCCCAAGGCCCACTTCCCCTTTGAAGTCTCTCTGTCTTCGGTCCAAACATACACAATTCGTCACCAGCTCCCTAAAGCTTCTCTTCTATGAGTCCTGCCTGGAACCCAAATGTGTCACTTGCAATCACATCAGTCTATGGTGTGACGTACGTACATCTTGTCTCTGTAAATGAAATCAACTGTCAGTGACAGCAGAGAAACTGTCTGTCTCCAGACTGGCCCATAAGTGTTCACCAAGTCACAGGGACGTGATAATGAAGTGTATCTTAGAGCATCTCTCTGCTTACCCTCTATTTAGCGTGGTCCATCCTGCTTTCTTTACTAGACGGGTCTAAACTTCACTAACAAGATGTTTCGATTTACTGAACACATAAAGTCACCTCTCCTACAAGCCAGCAGGACAAACAGCCAGCAGACATTCCCACAGGTTTGACTGTAGTGAAATTGTTGATGTTCTCTCGACGTAACAGCAGAAACGCCTGCACTATTCAACGAAAAGTAGAGACCAAAACTTCGTTTTGTTCTTTTGAATCAAAAATCCTACTGCTCAAAGAGTAAGTTTCAGAACAAAATATCCAGAAGATTGGTTAATTATGTCAATACATATTGCTTGATATTAAGTGTACCAAAACATTTAGCAAATTTCGTTTGTGCTGAATAATGCAGAATGAATTGATATCAAACTTAGAACACCAAAAATGCATTTGCAAAATCAACTAACAAGGCCATGACAACCAAACTATTTCTTCTTCTTTAAAAGTGCTTCAGGGTGAAGAAAACAAGATAAACTCTATTCTGATAAAAGCAATCAACATAGCAATTTACCTAGACCTCAAATACATAAATCGTAAATGATTACTAAGAGAGAAAGAAGCTAAAATTTAAGTGTTATGAAAAATACACAACCACATAGGAAGAACAACAATATCCACCAACCAGACCCCTCAAGGCTCCCAGGGACTAAACCACCAACCAAAGAGTACACAGGGAGGGACCCATGGCTCTCCAGCTGCATATGTAGTATCAGATGGCATTATCTGGCATCAATAGGAGAAGCCCTTGGTCCTGTGAAGGCTCAATTTCCCCAATGTAGGGGAATGCCAGGACCGTGAGGTGGGAGTGGGTAAGTGGGAGGGGGAGCACCCTCATAGAAGCAAGGAGAGGGGGGATGGAAGAGGGGGGTTCTGGAGGGGAAACCCAGAAAGAGGATCATGTAAATGTAATTTTGAAATGTAAATTCATAAAATGTCCAATAGAAAGAAAAAGGAAAAAAATACCATCGACAAAAAGTTGGCCTATCCCAAGGGGAACTCAGGAAAGTGCCGGGCAGATACACCAGCAGCTGCTTTCATGTGTATAAAGAGTAGTTGATCATCCAGGTCATGGCCTGCTTCAAGCACAGATAATCCACCCTCACAATGGTTGTTTTGTAAAAGAAGGACAGGAAAAAGAAAAACAGAGAAGGTGGGCTATCACGGCTGCAAGTTTGGGACTGGGGACACAGCAAAGTAGGAGTAAAATGTGGAAGAGAAGCAGAATTCAGTGAAATATCCTTAGGGAGCCTCGGGATGATGAAACATGAGGAAAGATACAGGATGGGTATCCAAAGCGGATGACTCCTCAGACTTAAGACTTAAGTCCTATTAAACAACAAACAAGAAAGCTTGAAATACAGAATGTCAAAGATGTGATAGTAAATGAATGAAGGATACTTAGAATCATGTGTCTTTGGGGATTTTCAAACAATTGGGTATCGTAACACACCATTTAGAATCCTCAACAGAGAAACCCAAGCTGATAGAGATGAACGGTAACTCTCTTTGATTGCTAGAAGGAAGGGCAAAGACAGCATAGCAGAGGTTTACAAGACTGAAGATATTCTTACCACAAAGCCTCAACATGCCAATCCAGGGCACTTGACTGAGCGAAAACATAGTCATACAAAATCCCACAGGTAGATGTGTAGGCCTTTATTCAAAAATTGTTGAAACTTGGCAGTCATCCAGATGTCCTTCAGCAGGTCTATCATCCAATTTTTAACAAGATTTTTTGATTAATTATTGATTGATTGGTCGATTGATTAATTGGGTCTAGTAACAGAGTTATATGTCATTTACACTGGTCCAAGAGTGAAGCCCTTAACATGCACTATGGTGGTAATGATATGGGTTCATCGGTTCTAATAAACATGTCTCCCTGGCTCAGGAAGCTTCTATAATAAACAAGAACTTGTTTGTATGCGAGTTATTTCTGTAATTTCTGTTCAGTTCTGCTGCAAATCCAAAACATACGTTCTGCTCTAAAAGTGGGTCTGAAAAAGTTACATTGTATACAGTTTTGCTCTGTGATGTTCTGGAAAAGCCTGGAGAGAGGAAAAGATCAGTGGTTGTCGGTGGCACTCGAGAGGCAGGTAGGGAATAAGAAGTTTAACTTGCGGGGTGGCACGCTGGGATGCTGTAGTGACAGCTCCCTCAGTTCCCGTGTGCAGAGCATGTCACCCCTCCCTCTGCCTCAGTGCTAAGGTGCTACAAAACAGCTGCATCCTGCCCTAAATCTAAATGACCTGCTGCACCCAGATGATTAAGGTGTTAACTGATAAACATAATCCTTTGATTTACAGAGTGCAGAACATATTGTTTCCTTCAGATAACATCAGAATGTGGCCCTCTCTTTAATTTTAACCAACTAACATAAAGCAGGGAATATAAATTGTTGTGATGTTTCAAGGCCAACAGTCATGTTCCTGCCAGGAGAGGAGAGGAGAGGAGAGGAAAAGAGATGAGGAGGGAAACAGGAGGGGAGAGGGAAAGAAGAGATCTCTGTGTTCTATGTGAACAGGGCCCTACCCAGCACAGTGTGGTCGTCCTATCCATTTTCCTGCACCTCCTCATCATAACTATTCAAGGTTTGTTTGTTTGTTTGTTTGTTTAATTTGCATTTGTGGTTTCCTAGTAGAATCATTTGGAGCAATGAAGCCCTTCTATCACCTTAGGTGCTAGCCCTTGAATAAAGCTGATTTCCTTCCCATCTGCTCTGTATTTCCCCAATATTAACTTTTGGCTTTTAAGCAGTGTGCTCATGGAGTTGGGTCTAGGAACAGGGTATGTGTTGGTCCAAGAGGGAAGCCCTAATGTAAACTATGGTGGCAACAAAGTATCATTGTGGGTTCCTCTATTCTACTAAGTGTGTCTCCCTGCCGCAGGAGGCTCTGCTAAGGTACAAAAACCTGTGTGTTGAAGGGAACGTTTGCAAAACACCTATAACTTCTGTTCAGTTCTGCTGCAAATATAAATATAAATATAAATAAGGTGTACTTCAAAAGACACACATGAAACACAATTCCCAGGTAGTTCCCCTCCCGTGTGCAGCCTCTGGATGCTGGTAGTACATGAAGTTCCATCGGTCCCTCACCAGATCAAAGAATTTATTGAAGAAAATGAGCCACTTAAAGAAAAGGTCTATTCATTCTGGTATTTGGGTGTGTTCAATTAAAAAAAAAAAGAAAATTATCTAATTGCTTTTCATTCCACTCTCTTAGGGTTTTACTGCTGTGAACAGACACCATGACCAATGCAACTCTTATAAAGGACAACATTTAATTGGGGCTGGCTTACAGGTTCAGAGGTTCAGCCCATTATCATCAAGGAAGGTGGCAGCATCTAGGTAGGCATGGCACAGGAGGAGCTGAGAGGTCTACATCTTCATCTGAAGGCTGCTAGTAAAAGACTGGCTTCCAGGCAGCTAGGACAAGGATACTAAAGCCCACGCCCACAGTGACACACCTACTCCAACAAGGCCACACCTCCAAATAGTGCCACTCCCTGGACTGAGCACACACAGACCATCACATCCCACTCCCTGGGCTGAGCACACACAGACCATCACATCCCACTCCCTGGGCTGAGCACATACAAACCACCACGCCCACCTACGATGTGGAGTCCTGAAAACAGGACTGTGCCTAACGAATGTCAGCATCCAAAGTCATAATCTTGAACCTGTCAGATGGTGCAAACCACAGCGCAGCCAACTGCCTCTAAGGATCAGAAAAGCCTCCTAGACCATACAGGGAACAAGCATTACGGTATGTGTAGCAAAGCAGAGGAAGAAAACAGATTATCATGCAGGCAGTTAAGAGAAATTAAGTGAAATTTCAGTAAGGAGTTCCTGAAAGCCAAGCCTGGGCCCCTGTCAGTATCTGAAGTGTCCTGAAGTAATAGGTACGGTCAGGGCCAACTCTCATATGCATCGGCTATAACCTCAGCAGACGACAAGAAAGACTGCTGATGGAGCAAGAGTACAGAGAAAGCCTGAGAGGGCAACATAAACCCCATTTGTCTCCATTTAAGGGCCAGGCCTGATTTCAAAAAAGTCCTAGAAATTAAGACATAAGACACCAGCTCCAGGGACAGACCATAAAACCCAGAACAAGATCATAAAACCCCCTAGGAGAGAGGCCCTTGGTCCTGTGAAGGCTGGATGCCCCAGGGAATGCCAGGGCGGGGAGGCAGGAGTGGATGGGTGGGGGAGCACCCTCATGCAGGCAGGAGTGGGGGTATGGAATGGGGGCTTTCCAGAGGGGAAACCAGGAGATCGGATAACATTTGAAATGTAAATAAAGAAAATATTCAATAAAAGAAAACAAACAAATAAAAAAACCAAAACAACAACAACCAAAACAACCCAGAACTGCCCCAAAGAACAGCCTGGAGATAACCACAGACATGGGGAGATATCTTATCACAGGATAGGCCATTTGTGCTGGGCAGCCCTATTCATCACATGGTTGAACCTTTCATGACCTTGTCTGGGGTGGCCTTGTAGAGAATGGTTGACCCCTACATGCTCGCTGTTTCTGCAGAATAAATGCTCTTTGTCTTTGCAGACTGTCTGAGTTTGGGTCTTCCTTCAGCCATTTTCAGACCCTTACACTAGGAGGGACATGGCTGCAACTGGAGGGAAACCACAAAACTATCTAGACTCTTATTTGAGCACTAAAAGCCCAAACCAGGTAAGGGCAGTGGTTGTTTCTCTTCTCTAGTCCCAGGAACCAATGTTACCTGTGGAGACCTGGAGAAGAGAAAAGTCCGATGCCATTTAGGCCAAGGGCAGCAAAGTCATGAATGTAAATGAACGTAAAATTAATTTCAAGATTTTTAGATGTAGTTTAAACAGCTGTTGTCAAAAAGGGTTTCGGCCCTACTGTGACGCTGTAACTACTTACATTACTGGCTGTTATCAACTATCTTGAAAAAAGACTAAAAATATCAAATGAATAAAGTAAATCACACATCAAAGAGAACTATAAGCTAGGTGGTTTCTTCTTTAAGACAGCCATATCACACACTTCAGGCCATTCGTAAGGCCTTGCTAGTGGGTTCTCCCACAAGCACTGACTCATGCAAAGGGTGCTGGCATTCCAGGTGATGAAAAACAAACCCATAGATGCTGCCTTTCCCTCCTCCTGGACCTCATGTCTATGATGATATCAGAGATCTAAACAAAACAAAGTTAGTTCTTAATTACAAAGAATTCAGGCAACCATGAGAGGAAAGGAAGGTCACACTTCTCTTTTCCACCTGACAAAAATAAAATGCTGCAACTGGATGGCTCGTGGGTATTCCTTAATTGTGACAGGGAGTGAGACCCTACAAGAAGCTCATCTTTTCTTTGAAGCAAAGACTGCCTGTAGTCCTCTCTCAAGGATGTCTAACAGCTTGGTGGAGTGCCACCTAAGCCTGGTTGAGGCTTGGCTTACCTGCAAGGCTTTCAGAAAGCCTCTCAGGTCACTCCTATTTCCACCAGCAGCACCTCTCAAGGTCACTTAACAGTCAAGTACAGGAGTAGCCTAAGAAACGACAGTTCGGAATCACACCCAGAGACAGCTGGGTTCCCAGGAGTGCTGTCACTACTCAGTTCATAGTTCATAGGTGAGACCACAACTTTTGCTCCAATAACTGGCCAAAGTAGAACACACCAGGAGCCCACAGAGCACAGGAACCACAAAACAGCTAGGGACAGGGTCCTTCCAGTTTGCATCAGCACCCTGGGGTTAACTCCATGACACAGCTCTCCACAACCAAATACTACCCTGAGAGAGCTAGTCTCCCAGGAGTGCTGGCATACCTAGGAGCACAGGCTCACAGGCTCAGAGGAGGGACAAGCTTCAGTAAGAGACAACAAGACCAACTACAACCATAGATAACCAGATGGCAAGAGGTCAGTGCAAGAACATAAGCAACAGAAACCAAGGCTACATGGCATCATCAAAACCCAGTTATCCCAGCAAAGCAAATACTGGATAGCCCAGCACAGTGGAAACACAAGATTTATATTTAAAATCTCATCTCAGGATGATGATAGAAGACTTTAAGAAGGACATAAATAACTCCCTTAAAGAAATACAGGATAGGGGTTGGGGATTTAGCTCAGTGGTACAGCGCTTGCCTAGCAAGTGCAAGGTCCTGGGTTCGGTCCCCAGCTCCGAAGAAAAGAAAAAAAAAAAGAAATATAGGATAACAGGTAAAAAAGTAGAAGCCCTTAAAGAGGAAACACAAAAATCCCTTAAAGAATTATAGGAAAACACAACCAAACAGGTGAAGGAATTGAACAAAACCATCCAGGATCTAAAAATGGAAAGATAAATAATAAAGAAATCACAAAGGCAGACAACTCTGGAGATAGAAAACCTAGGAAAGAGATCAGGAGACATCACCAACACATTACAAGATATAAAAGAGAGAATCTGAAATGCAGAAGATACCATAGAAAACAGACACAGTCATCAAAGATAATGCAAAATGCAAAAAGCTCCAAAAACAAAACATCCAGGAAATCCAGGACACAATGAGAAGATCAAACCTAAGGATAATAGGTATAGAAGAGATTGAAGACTCCCAACTTAAAGGGCCAGTAAATATCTTCAACAAAATTGTAGAAGAAAACTTCCCTAACCTAAAGAAAGAGATGCCCATAAACATACAAGAAGCATCCAGAATAACAAACAGATTGGATCAGTAAAGAAATTCCTCCCATCACATAATAGTCAAAACACCAAATACGCAAAGCAAAGAAAGAATATTAAAAGCAGTAACGGAAAAAAGGTCAAGTAACATATGAAGGCAGACCTATCAAAATTACACCAGATTTCTCAACAGAGGCTATTAAAGCCAGAAGATCCTGGGCAGATGTCATTCTGATCCTAAGAGAGCACAAATGCCCGCCCAGGCTACTATAGCCAGCAAACTCTCAATTAACATAAATGGAGAAACCCAGATATTCCATGACAAAACCAAATTTACAGAATATAGTTCTACCAATCCAGTCCTACAAAGGAAAATACAGTGGAAACTCCAACACAAAGAGGGAAAACTGCACCCCAGAAAAAGCAAGAAAGTAATCTTTCAAGAAACCCAAAAGAAGAGAGCCACACAAACATAATTCCACCTCCAACAACAAAAGTAACAGGAAACAATCACCATTCCTTAATATCTCATAACATCAATTGACTCAATTCCCCCAATAAAAAGACACAGACAGACAGACTGGATACATAAACAGGACCCAGCATTTTGCTGCATACAGGAAACACACCTCAGTGACAAAGACAGACACTACCACAGAGTAAAGGCTGGAAAACAATTTTCCAAACCAATAGTCCCAAAGAAAAAGCTGGAGTACCCATTCCAATATCGAATGAAATTGACTTTCAACCAAAACTTATCAAAAAAGATAAGGAAAGACACTTCATATTCATCAAAGGAAAAATCCGCCAAGAATGAACTCTCAATCCTTAATATCTATGCTCCAAATGCAAGGGTACCCACATTCATAAAAGAAATGTCACTAAAGCTTAAATTGTACATTGCATGACAGAATAATAATAACAGAAGACTCAACACACCACTCTTCATCAATGGACAGATCATGGAAACAGAAACTAAACAGAACACAGAGAAACTAACAAAAGTTATGAACCAAATACATTTAACAGATATCTATAGGACATTTGATCCTAAAACAAAAGAATATACCTTCTTCTCCACACTTCATGGTACTGTCTCCAAAACTGACCACAAAATCAGTCTCAAAACAGGCTCAACAGATACAACAAGATGAAAATAATCCCATACATCCTACTTGACCACTAAAGCTGGTCTTCAATAACAACAAAAACAACAGAAACCCCACATACACATGGAAGCTCTACTCAATGCAACTTGGTCAAGGAAGAAATAAAGAAATTAAAGACTTTTTAGAATTTAATGAAAATGAAGGCACAACATACCCAAACTTATGAGACACAATGAAAGAAATGCTAAGAGGAAAACTCATAGCTCTGAGTGCCTCCAAAAAGAAAGAGGAGAGAGCATACACTAGTAGCTTGACAGCACATCTGAAAGTAGTAGAACAGAAAGGAACAAATACACTGAAGAGGAGTAGATGGCAGGAAATAATCAAACCCAAACTTGGGGCTGAAACCAACAAAGTAGGAAAAAAAAGAACTATACAGATAAACAAAAAAATCTAGTTGCTGGTTCTTTGAGAAAATCAACAAGATAGATAAACCCTTAGCCAGACTACCAAAGGGCACAGAGACAGTTTCCAAATTAACAAAATTAGAAATGAAATGGGAGACATAAAAACAAAAGCTGAGGAAATTAAAAAATATATAAAATCCTACTACAAAACTGGAAAATCTGGATGAAATGGACAATTTTCTAGACACATACCTGGTGCCAAAGTTAAATGAGGATCGGAAAAAAAATCATCTAAATAGTCCCATAACTCCTAAAGAAATAGAAGCAGTCATTAAAAGTCTCCCCCACTCCCCCACCCCCAAAAAAAGCCCAAGACCAGATGGGTTTAGTGCAGAATTCTATCAGACCTTCAAAAAAAAAAAAAGACCTAATACTAATACTCTTTAAATTACTGAACAAAATAGAGACAGAAAGAATATTACCCAGTTCATTCTTTGGAGCCACAATTACATTCATACCTAAACCACACAAAGACTGAACAAAGAAAGAGAACTTCAGACCAATTTCACTTATGAATATTGATGCAAAAATAATAAAAATTTTGAAAACTGAACCCAAGAACACATCAAAACCATCATCCATCATGATCAAGTAGGTTTCATCCTAGGGATGCACGGATGGTTCAATCTATGGAAATCCATCAACATAATCCACCATATAAACAAACTCGAAGAACAAAAGCACATGATCATCTCTTTAGATGCTGAGAAAGCATTTGACAAAACTCAACACTCCTTCATGATAAAAGTCTTGGAAAGATCAGGAATTCAAGGCCCATACCTAAACACAGTAAAAGCAATATACAGCAAACCAGTAGCCAACATCAAATTAAATGGAGAGAAACTTGAAACAATCCCACTAAAATCAGGAACTAGACAAGGCTACCCACTCTCTCCCTACTTATTCAGTATAGTACTTGGAGTTCTAGCCAGGGCAATTAGACAACAAAGACATGAAAGGGATACAAATTGGAAAGGAAGAAATCAAAATATGACTATTTGCAGATGATATGACAGTATACTTAGGTGACCCCAAAAATTCCACCAGAGAACTTCTACAGTTGATAAACAACTTCAGAAAAGTGGCTGGATATAGACAAACAAATCAGTAGCCTTCTCTACTCAAAGGATAAACTGGTGAGGAAGAAATTAGGGAAACACCATTCACAGTAGTAACAAATAATATAAAATACCTTGGTGTGACTATAACCAAGCAAGTGATAGATCTGTACGATAAGAACTTCAATTTCCTGAAGAAAGAAATTGAAGATCTCAGAAAACGGAAAAAATCTTCCATGGATTGGCAGGATTAATATAGTAAAAACGGTCATCTTGCAGAAAGCAATCTACAGAATCAATGCAATCCCCATCAAAATTCCAACTCAATTCTTCATAGAATTAGAAAGAGCAATTTGCAGATTAATTTGGAATAACAAAACACCCAGGATAGCAAAAACTAGTCTCAACAATAAAAGAACTACAGGGGGAATCACCATACCTGATCTCAAGCAGTATTATTGAGAAATAGTGATAAAAACTGTATGGTATTGGTATAGAGACAGGCAGGTAGATCAGTGGAATAGAAATGAAGACCCAGAAATGAACTTAAGTACCTATGGTCACTTGATCTTTGACAAAGGAGCTAAAACTATCCAGTGAAAAAAAAGACAGCATTTTCAACAAATGGTACTCATTCAACTGGAGGTCAGCATGTAGAATGCAAATTGACCCATTCTTATCTCCTTGTATAAAGTTCAAGTCCAAGTGGATCAAAGACTTCCATATAAAACCAGATACACTGAAACTAATAGAAGAGAAATTGGGGAAGAGTCTCGAACACACGGGTACCAGGGGGAATATCCTGAACAGAACACCAATGGCTTATGCTCTAAGATCAAGAATCGACAAATGGGACCTCATAAAACTTCAAAGCTTCTGTAAGGCAAAGGACACTGTCATTAGGACAAAATGGCAACCAACAGATTGGCAGAAGATCTTTACCAATCCTACATCCAATAGAGAGCTAATATCCAATATATACAAAGGACTCAAGAAGTTAGACTCCAGAGAATCAAATAACCCTATTAAAAATGGGGTAGAGAGCAAAACAAAGAATTCTCAAGTGGGGAATATTGAATGGCTGAGAAGTACCTCAAGAAATGTTCATCATCCTTAGTCATAAAGGAAATGCAAATCAAAACACCACCACCTCACACCAGTCAGAATGGCTAAGATCAAAAACTCAGGTGACAGCAGATGCTGGCGAGGATGTGGAGAAAGAGGAACACTCCTCCATTGTTGGTAGGATTGCAAGTTGGCACAACCACTCTGGAAATCAGTCTGGAGGTTCATCAGAAAATTGGACATTCCACTACCTGAGGACCCAGCTATACCTCTCCTGGGCATATACCCAAAAGATGCTCCAACGTACAACAAAGACACATGCTCCACTATGATCACTGTAGCCTTATTTATAATAGCCAGAAGCTGGAAAGAACCCAGATGTCCTTCAATGGTGGGATGTATACAGAAAATGTGGTACATTTACATGATGGAGTACTACTCAGCTATTAAAAACAATGACTTTATGAAATTCATAGGCAAATGGAATGAACTAGAAAACATCATCCTGAGTGAGGTAACCTAGTCACCAAAGAACATACACAGTAAGCACTCACTGATAGCAGACATGGTGTGCACTCACTGATAGCGGATATTAACCCAAAAGCTCAGAACACCCAAGATACAGTTCATAGGCCATATGAGGCTCAAGAAGAAGGAAGACCAAAGTGTGGATGCTCCAGTCCTCCTTAGAAGGGGGAACAAAATATTCACAGGATAGAGGGTGTGTGGGACTTAGGAGGAAGAGGAGAGTGAAAGGGAGGAAAGGGGTGTAGGATCAGGTATCGGAGGAGACAGGAAGATGAACAGAGGATCAGGAAATTGAACAGAGTTGTACAGCAATGGGGGATGGGGAACTTAGGGTAGCCACCAGTCAGTCCCAGATGCCAGGAAAGCAAGAGGCTCCCAGGACCCAACAGGGATGAGTTTAGCTGAAATGTCCAACAAAGGGGGGGGGGACCTGTAGAGACCATATCTAGAGGTTAGGTAAGTCCCCTGGTTGAGGAATGGGGCCACCCACTCATCTCCAAATTCTTAACCCAGAATGGCTCCTGCCTAAAGGAAATATGGAGACAAAGTGTGGAGCAGAGACTGAAGGAAAGGCCATCCAGAGACTGCTCCACCTGGGGATCCATCCCACATGCAGACACCAAACCCAGACACTAATGCAGATGTGAAGAAGTGCTTGTTGACCGGAGCCTTTCATAACTGTCTCCTGAGAGGCTCTGCCAGACCCTGACACATACAGAGACAGATGCTCACTGCCATCCATTCGACCGAGCATGGTGACCCCATTGGAGGAGTTAGAGAAAGGACTGAAGGAGCTGAAGGGGACTGCAACCCCACAGGAAGAACAACAATATCAACCAACCAGACACCCCCCTCCGGAGCTCCCAGGGACTAAACCACCAACCAAAGGGTACCCAAGGACTGACCTATGGCTCCAGTCACATATGTAGCAGAGGATGGCATTGTCTGGCATCAATGGGAGGAGAGGCCCTTGGTCCTGTGAAGGCTCAATTCCCCAGTGTAGTGTAGTGTCAGGGTGATGAGGTTGGAGTCTGTAGCTGGGAGGAGCACCCTCATAGAAGCAGGAGGAGGGGGGATGAGATAGTGCAGTTCCAGAGGGGAAATCAACATTTGAAATATAAATACATAAAATAAAAATATTCAATAAAAAAAAAGAAAGAGGGAAACAACAGTGTGGCCCCTTAACAGGAGATCATGCTAACTTCCTGCTGGAACTGGAAAAGGCACAACAGTAGTGGAAAGGGGTTGTAGACTAGGCTGTGAAGAAGGGAAAGGCTACCTGCTATCTGTCCTCGGACAAGCAGCACAGTGTGCTACCATGAACTTAGTGTGACAGCAAACTGTGTAATGGACACATCCTGGTTCTTCTGAAATGCCGTAAGGCTAATTTTTTTTAAAAAAATACATAAAATATTGAATAGAGAAGTTATAAATATTCTGAAATCGACAATGTTTTATTCTTTCTATGTCTTTACCAGTACTACAGCTCCCCTGGAACACTTACTTTTTCTCCTATCCAATTACTGAAATCTCTCTATACTTGGGGGAATTATCTATGTTATATATTTCCTGATTTCTAATCTGTCTGTTGTAGAAAGTTTAGAAAGCAAGGGAGGAGTGGAGAGAAGGTTGCATTTTTATTTGTAAGAATTTAAGAGATAAGACATCATGGGAGCATACTAGAAAGAATGAAGAAAATCACAATCCTTACAATCCGAGAAAAGGAAAGGACAATTAAGTTTCATGATGGGAAACGTTTACTTTGGAAAGCTAATGTCATCTCAATTATACAGGGACTGGATGCTGACCAAGTAAAATGGACCCAAAATATACTTAGTTCTTCATATGTCCATCTAATTTCTGGTCAATACCATCACTATTCTCAATTTCTATTTTCTTTGCAAAGGAAATTCAGAGAGAGACATAATACATAATGATACAGAACAATATTGTCAAAATTGCATCTGCAAAATCATGTAGAAATATTTGAATACCAACTGTAGCATCATGTCTGTTCCAGAACAGTGTTTGAACTCCAGGGAGAGCTACAATTCTTGGGTTCCTGTAATATTTTCATTCAATATATCTTGCCAAGGACCAACCATGCCTTGGAGAGGGTTCCTGAGAGAAGGGGTAAAGGGGTGTTTGGGAGCTGCAAAAAGAAATGACTTGAAGTCAAATCGTTGGTCCAAGCTGGCAGCCTAGTTTCTGCTGAGATGGCTTTCCAAACTTCTCTCTCTCTCTCTCTCTCTCTCTCTCTCTCTCTCTCTCTCTCTCTCTCTCTCTCTCTCTCTCTGTGTGTGTGTGTGTGTGTGTGTGTTCTGCTCTGCTCTTGACAGCTTTTCCTTGCTATTCTAAAAACTCTCTGGTTGAGACAGTTGTCTCTGTTAGTAAAAATTGTAAAAGCTATCTGGATAGCTTATGGGTAGAAGTCAGAAAAGCTATTATAAAAAAATTATTAGATCTTCCGACCAAGTCAGAAATCCTGCTTGAAGAGCTGTTTCTGCTCTCCAAACATCTCCAGACAGCTCATCTCTCACTAGAGAAATTCTAAAAAACAAAAACAACAACAACAACAACAAAACTGCTAGCCCTGTCTGCTAGTTCATCTAATACAGAATAAATACCCCATTTTTATTTACATATCAATTCAGTCATTTACTTCAAGTTTCCTTTTGATAACCCTATGAATCAGCATCCCATGACCCCAGCTCTTTGAGTCTTAGAAAACAGCAAACATACATTTTCCTTTTAACATTGCAAAAGAATTCAGAAATCTCTTTACCTCTGTAAGCACGGATGATAAACTAGCAGGGTAGGACTCCGTACTGAAATTACCATTTCTACAATACCTGGGCCTCGATTTGCTGTGTCCCAGGATGACCTTGAACTCAGGAATCTGCCTGGTTTCCTGTATTTCTGACAAGCTGGCTGATATTGTATTTGCCTTTGTTCCTTTAGATCCATAAAGCCCTTCATATGACTCATATTGCATCTTTATATTTTTGCGTAATTGAGAAATTATATATTTTTAAACTCATGGTTTTAGAGTCCTTTTCCATAGCCTCAGAGCTGTCCTGAAGGCCCCAGTGTTTACCATTTTGCTGAGACATAGCCACAGACCCTTGACTCCCGGATTCATGCTGTTTCTAATTACCATGGAGTCACTAACATTAACAGGGAGGACATTCCCCGCAAGGAAAGAGTCCTCCACTGCTAGTACTGGTTCCAGAAAATATGCACATTATTATACAAGCCTTATACCCACAGCAGCCATTGACACTCATGGAGGCTCAGAATTGGGCCCTGTCCCAGGGGCAGAAGCCATGTCCCTGTGTCCCCACCAAGGCCATTCCAGGACCAACAATATGTCTTCCACAGTTTTTATTTAACATAACACATTCTAGTCTCATACACAGCTAGTCTTTTTCTGTATTTGGAGCATTTTGGTTCCTTTCAATAATAAACTAAATATGACAACTTATAAATAAATGTATATTGGGCAATTTTAGTGAAACATCACCCAACATTGTGAAACTCCTTAGAAGTTCTATGTCAGGGTTGGGGATTTAGCTCAGTGGTAGAGCGCTTGCCTAGCAAGCGCAAGGCCCTGGGTTCGGTTCTCAGCTCCGGAAAAAAAAAAAAAAAAGAAGTTCTATGTCAAGGAGACAGGAGACTGTCTACATGGTCAAATCTGGAGGTGGAATGAAGGATGCTCATGAGGAATCAACTGTCAAAATGCATCAGCTGAGTACAGCCACCATGACAGGCATTTCCCTACAGGTTAGGCCGGGTCCCGCCCCACTCTAACATACCTTGATTCTGAGTGACTAGGACCCAAGGACAGACCTGAAGAAGAACTGCCACAACATGCCTCATGCAGTGCCTCACAGTATCCTCAGACTGAAGACCACTGTAAGAACATCTGCATGGGTCTGAGAGGGAAGGTTATAACGTGCGTTGTGTTTAACCACAGGGCCTTGTCTAATCATAAAACTCAAATTCACAGGTTTCTGAATAAAATTAATGACAGTAAAATTAATACTACAGAATGTGGTTGGACACCATCCTCAAAAGCCACAGTTTTGAAACCCACATCCATCTGAGGTCCAGGTCCCCATGTTGCAGTATCTAGCCAGATATTCTAGTCCTGAGGTGAAATACAGACTTCCTGGCTTGTACTAAGAGCTTCGGAACTTTTTTCTGGGTTACTCTGAAGCCGCTGAGCACATTCGTTGACAGCAGTTTCCACTATACCAGCTGCTGCATGATATTGTCAAGTCATGTATTTTTTATTTCTAATCATTAACATTAGCTGTCTAATCATTAACACAGCATGGTTCTGGGACTGAATATAATTTTTTTTATTGTCTTTGAGTATAAAAACTTATTTTCTAATTTTTTTCCATTTTCCACATTCCCACCCAAAAGTGCCATGAAAGAATTAAACAAACAAACAAAAACCCAATAATAATAACAATAAAGATTTTACCTAGGGGATCTTCCCTCCCTTCCCCCTCCCCATGGAAACCATTATTAGGTTCTGTCTGCTCGGCCTCCAAAATGCACTGTCAGTCTCAGCTATTGCCTCCATTTTCACTGCAGTGAGACCAGTGCAAGTCACAGCATCAAGGTTAAGGCAAGAACCGTGTGCCTAACTTCTCCCTGTGCTTGCCCTGCTGTGATACGAGCTACTCCTCACTCAGAAACCAAAGTGGCCCCAGAAACAGAAACCATGCAGCCCTGTTGCTCCCAACCCTGTCAACAGCTTCCCGTCAACATGTACAGAACAACAAAAGCCAGTAGCCCTGGTTACTGCTTTCGTCTTGAAGGACCTAGAAATCTCCCTTGAATTCCACCTAAACTTGAAGCCACTTGTACCAAATGAGTCAAACGATCCAAGAAAAGTGCTCACCAGAAACAGGCTGGGAAGCCGCTCTAACTAGGCTAAGTCAGCACTGTCCAGGCTGTGTAGGCAGGCGAGGTGGGAGAGATAAAGGTATGAGTCTCAACTGAAGAGTATTCGAGGTCAACCAAAGTCTAGACATGTTTCTGTCCCAGATGTTCCGTCTGCTAACCAAGTTGAGGATGTCTATGTTTGTAGTGCTGTTCGACCACCAAAGTTCATGGGCCAAACAAGCTTAGTCTACAGAGTTGGAAAGCTAGCCTCAAACAGATACATGAATGCTCCACTGAGGAGGTCTCAAAGGGATTTGGCAGTTGTTTACAGAGTTGGCTGTTATAAAGGAAACTATACCATGTGCTTGGTATTTTTGGTTTGTGGGCATTTTTCCTTATTCACCGCCATGCTATAGAGCCTCACCATGACACTAGCCACATGTTTAGACTTTCTCAACATCAGAATCATTAGCAAAATACATCTCTTAACTTAGACTATACCCAACCTCAAATACTTTGTTACAGCAATATAAAAATGGACTAAAACTCCTTCTGTTTTACAGAGGACTTAGGATGAGATTTCTCACTTGTTCTCCAGACAGTAACCTCCTGCCTCAGACAAAGCAAGTTGGACTATAACTCTGCCACTTCCGACTTCCAGTTTATCTTCCCAGAACTATAGGCACTTCCAAAGCAGGTCTTTACATGAGAGCCCAAGGCTAACTGTGTGCTTTACCAATGTTTCAATCCAATAACCAAGGAGATAATCCACACACATTAGCAACTTTTGATTGTCAAGGAGGATGAACTCGATCTGGTGCAGGGACGACATAGTTTAAGGATCAAGTCACCCTGTTGAGAAATTACACATTTATCCCGCCACCTCAATCCTGACGGCCAGTCACACCCACCACACAGCAAGAAACTGGAAAAAGGTGAAGAGCCACGCACGGCTTTAAAAACACAAAGATAAGGGCAAGAAAACTCAATTCTTAAAAAGAAGAAACAAATTTTTACAAAACAAAAAAGTTTGAAATACGAGGGAAACATAACAAGCAAGGAAAGCCACTGTGTCTTGAAATACATCTTGCTGTTGTTTGCTAGGTGATAAGCATTTTAGGTCTCAATCTACTTCTCAGCGGGAATTACATATAGTTTAATGAAACGAATATTATGATGCTCTCCCTACTGGGATAATCTCTATAGCATCATGAAAGAATTTGAAGAAGCATAATGAAGTTCTAGAAAAGAACCTTAAAGTTGTAAACATTCAAAGTCTTTAGGGAAAATAAGACTCATTTAATTTAGTGACACCCTGTATACCTCCCACGTTCAACCATCCCATGTATATATTTGGGTCATAAATATATTTACATATATATAATGTATATATACTTCAGAGAAGCTCATATTTGAAATAGTAAACAAGGAAGGAATGAACTGTGTCAGATATTGTATTATTGATGGTCTAGTCACAGCACTATGCAAGATAACAAAAATAGAAGAACATTAAAGTCAAGATATGTTTCAAGACAAAGGCTAACATGGATTCCTCCTCAGGATAATAGGAAGAAATAGAAAAGAATCAAATAAAACAATTTCTGCCAATGTTCTGGGCTATTCTCCAGAACTGAAAGCCTACAGCTGAAGACAGTATATACTTGAGTCATAGAGCATGGAGAAAAGAAACGAGTATGGACCTAGAGGCTCCATCCTTATTGGCCAGCTTTCATAAGTCAAGTGGTTCTGTTCACACCACTGGAGGAGAAAAGTAACGACCACTGTTACCTGGCTGTGAACCTTTGAACTACAACAGTGACCAGTCTGACAAGACATGTGCACTCCTGCAAAAAAAAGTAACACACACGTCATAGGAATCACTCACTAGCTACACCTTCTGGTTGGATTTACAGCCCACTCCATAAATTGAAAGAAACGCTTACCTGGCACAAGTCACAGGCTCTGGGGGAAAGCCTACTATGATTTCTTTGTTAAATGGCCATAGTGTTAAATCAACTTCTAATTATCACTAAAATTGTAGATTAGCACATCTGTCAACCCCCATTGGAGAAGCTCTTTTGTACAAAGACAAGGTTAACACAGAGAGCCACAACTGATCGAGGTGCAGAGGATAAGGACTGTGGGATGCTCAGCCCTAAATGGAATATCTAAATCATAGTCTC
Organism: Rattus norvegicus; assembly: GCF_021556685.1. NCBI lineage: Eukaryota > Metazoa > Chordata > Mammalia > Rodentia > Muridae > Rattus > Rattus norvegicus. The sequence continues at coordinate 34,176,048 of NC_141553.1, forward strand.
TCCCCAGAAGGCTCAGGCGATCACTGCTGAACAGAGCGTGAGAAGACTAAGAGCCAGAGATGGCAAACGAGTACAAGAAAGACTTCTGACCACAGCAAGGCAACTGTGTATGCAAATTCACAGCAGGTGAGACAGCATTCACAAGACCTAAGCTCAGGCAGACAACACTCCAGCATGGAGAGGCCAGTAAGTCCCACCTCCAGCTGAGGAGCTACTGGTCGTACCTGTTAGTGACTGAGAGGGAAAGTCTATTCCCACTAAGTTTGGAAGCTCTGGTAGGTTGGCCATGCTCCACATAACCAAGAACATACAGCAGCATAGACTGCACTTGATGTTATTCTTTTAAAAGAGATCACAGAGTTGAATGAGTAAGGAGGGGACAAAAGGTCTGGGAAGAGTAGAAGGAGGGCACGAATAGGATCAAAGAACTAAATAAAAATGAGACCAAATGTAAAAGATATTTAGAAGGAAAAAAGAATACCTAAGACAGAAAAGAAGAGGTAGAATTAATTCCAAAGTTTTACTCTTAAAGACTAAATTTAAAAGCAGGGCTAGACAGAAAATGCTGGAGTCGTGAAAGACCAGGCATTGAAGCTCCCATGTCTTTAGCTTTGTTATGCGTGGTGTCTGACAGAGATGATTAATTCAGTTTTAGACATATGATGGGAAACCGAGGTCATGGCAGACACCCAAGTGCAGATGACAGTCTTAAAGGATGAAATGGAAAGAAGTTTCCCCAAGGTAATTAGTGGTTCTACCAAATAGCAAAATTTCACAGTCACCAGAAGAGAGATCTTGCTTTAATCCAAGGGCAGCGAGCGCTTGGCACTGGGCGCCAGATCAACTGACTGCTAACTCATGGTTCTTACCACGCCAACTACAATCAAATAGACAAACACTAGTTAGAGTGTCCTTCCTTCCTTTGTGCTGTGTCCCTGCTGGTTGATATGAAAATGGGTAAGTTCATGAAACCTGACAAAGTAGTTCTGGTCCTGTCTGGTCCTAGCTGGATGCTACCCCAGGCACAAAATGATCATCATGAAAAAAAAATGAAAGTCCCTATAGTCTTACTATTGGCCATTGGTTGCTTTCCCCCAAGAGTGACAGCTGCCATCAAGTCAAATACCAAGGCTTCAAGAAGGTGGATAAGTTCAATAACCTCATACCCACAAAGTCCTCTGTGGGTATCCCCTTGAACAAAATTGTCATCTGCAAGGATGCCCTTAAAGATCCAGCTCAGAAATGAAAGGCCAGATGGGCAACTATCAAGTTTAAGGCCAGACAAGACGTACAAGAACAAGAGGATGCTCCAGATGCTTAGGGTTTAGGTCAATTATTTTTGTTTCCATCATTAAAAAGAAATAAGGGGTAGAGGGAACACTGGTCAATAATATACTAGGAACTTTTGCTAGGATCTTCCTTCCCGAAGGGCTACCAGAGTGTGGAGGTTTGCTCTGTTGCTCTATATTTTAATGCTAAATTCTATACCGGAAGGTTTAGGCCTATGAGTCACTTCCCCTGTGTAGAAGCTTTTGTTGTGCAAACCTTGTCCCTTGATTTAAAATAATTTGGTTAAATAAAAATGACTGTAGCCAATTACTGGAGGGATTAAAGATAGGTGGGTTTGGAGTGAACTGGCGGGGGATAGAGAAGATGAAGTGGAAGAAGAAAAAGAGAGAGAGAGGGGAGCTACCGTGAGGAGAGATGGACCGTGAGCACAAGGCCAGGAGAGACAGCAAGTATCTGGGGTACACTGCTGGGGAGGTAGCCAAGCCAGCAATTACCCCCGACCCCCAGTGAAGGTCAAAGCCAAATAAAATAACCATAGTCAGAGTCTCATTTGATTATAAGCTAATTGGGGGATGAGCTTAAATTAGCTTTATTACATGAGAGCGTGGCATTCACCTCTGCCCTACATTTATACAGTGATATAATGAAGTCAGTTGATAAAATGAGAAAATTCTACAAGAGGCTGTGTAGATACAGGACAGTGTAGGCCTCTAGTCAATTGTTCCAGCTGAGCCCAGCCTTTAATTCATCATGGTCTAAGTGGCAGATGTGGAAACAAGCCCTCTAGAGAGGGATTCTGTTTCAACTCCACTTGTCAAATTACAGACAGCCACATGACTGTCTTGTTTTGAATTTCTGGTCCAAGAACTTGTGGGGATAATAAAATGGTAGAGATATAGGTGGTGTAAGAGACAGCAAGAAAAACAAAACAAAACAAAAAAACAGAGCAATGACAGTTGACTGAATATGTGTTAGATAAATGGCTGTCCCTTGGCTTAGTAACTGTCAGTGAGCAGTGCTGAAGAATTGAGGCAGACCTGGAGAATCACTAGAACCAGGGGACTCCAGGTTCTGTTGCCTGGAGCTCTTTCTCTGAATCTTTTATTCCAAGGTATCTCAAGGTTCAAAGCAGGGACAGAAAGGCAAAGAAAAACAGAGAGAGCAGTTGTCATCACTGCCTTCTGATGTCCACAGGGGGCAGAAACTCTTACCACCAAATGAGGGCTGTTTATATAACGTGTTTGAGCCCACTGAGCTGCGGTTCTGAGGACGGGAGGGGGGGGGGACATCTTGCCCGTGGCTTTCCTTGGGCAGTAACTGAAGCCCTATGGGAGCAGAGTTCATGCGGAGGATAGTGTAGCTTACTCTCTAAGATGCAAGCTGCCAGTAACTATAATCCACATATTTCAATTTACACGAACTTTCATTCCTCATTATTTTTGCCATTAATAAAAATCCACCCTGAGTTTCCCTACCTTTGAGTTCCTAGAGTTTAAATTTCAGTTTATTTGTGTTAAAAAAGGGATTTACTCTCTACATCCTATGTACTTACCAGAATTATTTTAGTCTTTTCACCCTTCTGATCCAATCTATGTTTGAATTAGGTAACAGCTAAAGGCATGAACACCCTAAGAAAGATCCTATGCACCCAACCATGACTAACTCGAGTGGTGGCAGTGCTGGGCAAAGGAGCTATTCAGCGCTTTATTACTTTAATGCTTCCTGTTGTAGTGTGAGCTGACTCCCCTGAATTTCCTATATTCACTGCTCGTTCTCATCCACACATCTCTCCTTTTGCCATTTTATCAGAAAAGCAATTGTAATACTTCCAAAGTCCTGTTATTTGAGATATAATTTAATGTGAACTCACTACACATAAATGGAGTCTACACTGCGCTTGCTCCTGTCTAAGCTGTTCACTCACAGATCATAAGGTAAGGAATGAGGCTTGGAGACTGGAGAGATGGCTCAGCGGTTAGGCCTGCTCTTGCCGAGGGGCCCTGGTTCAATTCCTAGCACCCATGGCTGCTCACAACCCTCTGTTATTCCGATCCCAAAGGATCTGATGCCTTCTTTTGATCTCTGTGGGCTCCTGCACACATGTAGTGCACGCACATAAACTCGAGCACACACATAACCATAAACATTAAAAACATATACCTCCTTGAATGTGCCCAATCTCTCTGAGTCTCAAAAACTGTGTAGGTCAGATCTGGTTAGTACTTGGTCTGTGGGTGTGTGTGTGGGGGGACCCTTAAATCTGTTGCCAACTAGAGTACAGCTTAGACCTGTCAGAAGACAGTCAGTTAAAATCAGGCAAGTTCATCTAGAAAGTTCATCATTAGGGCTTCTTCATTGGAATCTTAAAGTGCTCTGCTGTGTTTTCTCCATGCTATGTGCTAGAACAACGTCAGAGGCAAGAGAGAGTCAACAGCAAGACAAGGGATGAAGTGACAATGTCAACAGCCTAGAGGTGAAGCAAACTATTCTGTGACTGTGAGATAAGCAGCATCTGTCACATGGCCTCACTCCTGTAAGATCCCATAATGCTGGACTCCAGCTGAACTCCCTAAATCTGTGAGGCAAAATAAGTCCTTCCTGTCTTGTATTTTGTCACTGAGCTCAGAAAATCTGACTGATATAGCTATTCCAATGTCTATATTTCTACACCAACCCAAACCTTCTCCACGGCAATGATGCTTTAGTTGAAACACCCACGGCTGCTGGCCTGCGGAGGGTGGAATCTGAGTTTCATTCACTTTTGCAGCAGGGACTTCGTCAACTGTTGCTTGCCTCACAGTTAGAATGAGAGGGGGAGAGATTAAAAGAACGAGGTGAAGAAAGGAGGTGAGGAGTAAGGCTGCTCCGACAGAAAGTCGGAGGGAGCTACATAAAGCACAGAACTTCAAGTACAAGGAACTGGAAAGTAACAGCACAAAACTCACCTGCACTGTCAGCAAAGGCCCACACGACCCCTTGGGTGTGGTGAATGTAGTCTGAGAAGCAGAGGAAAATGAGGGAAGATGGAATTCTCAGAGTCCGTAGTGTGGGACAGTGTAGCAGAGTGTGGGTAAAGGCAACCCCGAGACTCAAGCCCAGGAATTGTATTGACAAATGGTGAAGGACGTTAGGTTTATAGGTTACGAGTTTTTACTACAAGACACAAACGTCTGAAGAAAAGTATGACGAGCAGTAGCTGGTGCAAGGAGAACATGGTACCCTGAGAGAAAGTCAGGGGTGCTTTCAAATTAAAGCGTGGTCAGCCAACAGATGTGTCTGCAGAGACATTTGCTGACACAAAATCAGAGTCATAGGAAGGGATTACCCAGTCCTGATAGGATTCTTATATACTGGGCAGGAGTGGCAAGTGTGTAAGTTCCCTCAATAATGGCTGGCCGGTATCTATAACGACTGTATGGACAAAAATATAAATGTTAGTACAAACATATAGAAAAATGCTTACATATGGTTACTGAAGGAAACATGGTAAATGTCCCGCTAGAACAAGACATAGCTGCCTGAGCCTAGGTATGGAGTCATCTCCTTGCCTCTGAAGCTTAGGCCGACCAGGGCAGAAGGAAACAGAAATGAGCAGACTAGACGCCTTCAAGAGACAGCGCGGTCCTCCTTGGTGAGCACACAAAACTGTGGCATTTACACAGGATTTGAATGCAACAGAGAGGCAGCACCACAGCCTTGTACTTACAAGTGTACAGTGTCGAGAGTTATTTTAAGCATCTCTGTATCTCGGGATTTTCCTGCCCGGTGGAGAGAAATATCTGCTTTAAGAAGCTATAACGAGAAGATGAAATTGAGTCAGGACAAGGCTCCAGATTTCAGATGTCTCCTCATGCAGCTCTGGGGCTGGGGGGGTGGGAGAGAGGGCAAACTGTGTTCTGAGGAGGAGAAGAGAGAGGGGAGCACTAAGCAGCAAGAGGGGTTGGGAGGCTGGGAAGCAATGCGATGGAAGACGGAAAAGTGCCAGGAGCACCACACACCACTGGAATCCAGAAGTTCAGTACTTCATAACATTCCTCAGCGCCCTCGGGAATCCGGAAGTGGACACTCATGATCTACCCAAGTGAAACCAGGATGATATAAACAACCTGCACTGCTCCAAAGAGAGCTGTGGAGTCTGTAACGCAGAAGTAGATTCTTCCAACGAAGGAAAGATCAAGACCGGGCAGACCGCACTGCACGCAAAGAAGGTATATGTCAAGCCGAAAGGCAAACACACCAGAATAACCGTTCCGATCGCAACAGAAACCTTGAAGGCCAGAGGGTGTGGAATGTTGGATTTCAAGCGCCGTATGTAAGCATTTTTCTATGTTTTCTATATATTTACATGTTGGTGCATGTTCTGATGGACAAAAGAGGTATCCATCAGAAGCAGTAAAGTAATAAAGATATTCTAAGATAAGAATAAACTATAAACTAAAGGAATTCAGGGCCACTAGGTCAGCACTGTAGAATGTATGAAGAGAGAGAGGTTCAAATCTCAGCTCCCCCCCCAAAAAAGCCAATAAATTCCATAGAAGAGATAAGCAAATGAGCATTAGAAAAGAAGTAAAGATTAATGTACTAAACCAGCACAACTTTAAGATGAATGAGAGAGAGAGAGAGAGAGAGAGAGAGAGAGAGAGAGAAGAAGAAGAGGAGGAGGAGGAGGAAGAGGAGGAGGAGGAAGAGGAAGAGGAAGAGGAGGAGGAGGACAAAGTATTCAAAGCTACAAATTGACGAAAGTTAAGAATTCCTGTTAATACTAACGCTGAATGTAAATGCTCTTAATTCTCCAATTAAAAAGAGCAGGTGGCCTGGAGAGGTGGCTCTGTTGCTAAGAGCACTGGCTGCTTGTCCAGAGAGACCCAGCTTGAATTCCCAGCACCCACATGCCTGCTTGCAACCATCTGAAACTCCAGTTCTAGGGCGTGGGATGTCCTCTTCTGGCCTGTAGGAGCACGAAGCTCATAAGTGGGGCAGACTACTTGTGAGGTCAACAGATGAACAGACTGAACGAATTAAAAGAGAAAGCCAACTACTTGATATCTACAAGAATTCACCTCACCCGTGACGCATGAACTAAAACAGAAAGAAGGAAAATGATATCAAAGCACAGGCTCTGAGAGCAAGAAGGATAAAATATAACCGCAAACAGCAAAGCAAACCTCCTGACAGTACTAACAAGAGACAACTAAAGCCACTACATAGTAATTAGGGGACCAATCGACTCAGAAGAGATGATTCTATGCATAATGCACTGAATGTAGGTGTGTCTTAGTCTACAAAATGAACAACATTGGACATATGGGGACACGTAGGCCCTGATAAAGCATGTTCCACCAACAGACAGACCAAGGCAGGAAATCAACAAGGAGCCATCAGTGTTAAACAATACTCTGAGTCACATGTGCCCAAACGACTTCTACAGAGTCCAACAAATGAAAAGAGAACCATTTTTCTCACAGGTTCATGTAATCTTCTCCAGAATAAAACGTATTAGACAATAAAGCAGGTCTTAACAAATGTGAAAGAAAGAATTCACAAATTCACTGTATCGCAGTGAAATGAAAAGGAAAGAAGAGTACAGATAGAGAAGAGTAATTTTCTTTTCAGTGCTCAATAGGCGATACTAAAGTATCTAAGAGGAAAATTTTAAATTTCTAGAGTGAAATAAAAATGAAAGCATACCCCTGTGGAATGCAGTGAAGACAGTTCTAAAGGAAAGAGGGTAATGCAAACTGTAAGTTCCTTCATTTAAAAAAAACCAGGAGGTCTCAAACAAACACCCTAATGATGGTTTGTAAAGTCATAGAAAAGCAAGAACAAAGAAAACGCAAAATCAATATAGAAGACAAGAAATACTAAATGATAGAACTCCATTTAATGAACCAAGAGTAAAAGACTAGTACAAAAGACTGTTGAAACAATTGAGTTCTTTGAAGATATAAACAAGATTACTATTACTAAACAAACCAGAGAGAAACGCAGATTAATAACATTAGAGACAAGAATGAAGACATTTCAGCAGAGACCACTGAGATCGGGGGGGGGGGGGATCATTAGGTATTGCCTTGAGAATGTATACTCTGGGGCTATAGAGAAGATAGAAGAAATGGAGATTTAAAACATGTATGGTAAACCAAGATATGATGAACAACCTAGATGAATCTATAATAAGCAAAATGACAGCATAATAAAACATCTCCCAGTAAAACAACAGCACAGGGCCAGATGTACGCTGCTAACCTTTACCAGGTCAATGAGGCGTGAAGCACTGATACGCCTCCAGTCCTCCAGATCACAGAACAGAAACAATGTTCCAGGTTCATTCTATGATTCATTAGCCTCACATCAAAACCTCATGAGGACTCAGTAAAAAAAAGGAGAACCAAAGACAGGTATCACCGATGAACACAGATGCAAAATCCGCCAGTGAAGCACTTGCAAACTAAATTCACGACAGATTGAAAGAGACCACACAAAATGGTTAAACGGCCTTAGAGAGATGCTAGCCTGCAGAGCCGGCTCAACCTAATCAAGTCAATAAGTCTAATCCTGGGCATAAACAGAAGCAAGGAAGGACAAATCACATAATCACAGCAGTAGATGAGCAAACGGTCTTCCACAGAAACCCACCATTCCTCAGGAAACAAATTCCCTTAAGAAACAAGGACCTGGTGGATCATAACATAGCAAAGGGCAACCTCGGACTGACTGGAAAATGACTATTTCATCTAAATAAGTTCCAGTGAGATGTCCACTTACATCTTAACAAAGGGTTCATTTTGGCACGGTTTGAGGGTATAATTCATGACATTACGGGGGACATGGCAGGCGGCAGGAGCATGAGACAGATGGTCACAGAGTCACTATGTTCAGGAGGGAGAGAGATAGATTAATGCTGCTGCCCACTGGTGTTCTCCTTTTGATTCAATCTGGGACCCCAACCCATGAGACAGTGCCTCCCACACTCCGCATCTTTCCTGCCCTGTTCAACGGAGATGGAAACACCCTCGTAGACACACCCAGAGAGGTGTTGCCAGGATGATTCTAAATCACGCTCAAGTTGACAATAAAGATAGCCCTCACAGGGAGAAGTCATTTGCAGGTGACATAAACCTACTTACGAAGCCCTGAAGGCTGCCAGCAAAAGACCATTAGCTTTTTATAAATAGACTTTAAAGAGAGAGGAGATATAGATCAACACACAAAAATCAGTAGCCATTTTTGTGCATGAAGAATGAGAAAGAAATCGAGAAAGCGAGTTCATTTACAATACTTCTAAAAAGGCTAGGGACAAACTTAAACAAAAAGATAAGAGAACACTAGGACGAAAACTTTAAACACCAAAGAAAGACGTGGAAGAGGGGAACAGAAAATAAAAAGATTGTCCATGTTCATGATACAGCCCAGGGGCTGGCCTCAAAAGTGCAGTCCTCTTCAGCCTTCCCAATGCTAACCACAGCTATGCTTCCCAGTGCTGAACCCAACAGTTAAATCCACCATGCTCTTCCTTTAAAGCTTTAGTTCGCTTTGTTGGCATTTGTTCAATACCTATCATTTTTGAGCTGTTCTCCAACAGTTAGAGAATTCTGAGCATATATGGCTACTCAGAACAAGCAGTATTTGGAAGGGACCTGAGCCTTTCCAAGTAGTTTCCAACTGTCTCAACCCCAGCTCCAGAAGAGCCAATGATTCTGATCTCTGAGGGCTACCGCAGTTCACACCATTAGACAAGTCTCTAAAAAGAAGATTGGCCCCTTTTCGGGAATTTTTGTCTAGCAGGAAAGGTTACAAGGCAAAGCAGACACCCAGCACATATATAATTAAAACAGTAAAGGAACATTGTTTTTAAAAACCCTGACTATCGAAGACTTTGCAATCATGACCATACATTCTCCTGCATGTAGCTAAATGATTGTGCGATGTGTTGAATAAGGTAAGTTCCAGTGTCCATCCCCATGACTGTCATCCTAGCCTGACCTTATTCTATTCTTTAGAATTCAAGGCAGCATTTGAACAAAGTAAACTGAATAAGCACAAACTCAGAATCCCTTTCTGCAGCACTCCTTACTGGAGGTCATCTTCCAGCCAAACTCCCAGGCTCTCTTCACCACAAGCTGTTGTTCTCTCTTGCACCTACTCATCATGGATCTGCAAGTGACTTATGTGGGCATTCACCTTTCTGCCCTCTCCAAGGCCAACATGGCAGTGAGACAAATATGGGCTCAGAGCCTGGCTCCATTCAAAGCCTGGCCCAGAGCAAGTCATGGAAATGCTCTAATATCCAGCTTCCTCATGGAATCCAGTAGCAACCCCATAGGGCAAAGTAAATATGGGGTCCAATTTAACACCGCTTTATCACTCAATGTGCCTCATCCCAGTACTTTCCAGGGGTTATTGTCATGCAACACAATGGTTCCTTCAACAGACAGACAGGGACAGACAGACAGACAGACAGACACACACACACACACACACACACACACACACTTTATTAGCTTAATGTTAGCCTCTGAATTAGTTACTGTGCAGTTGCTATAATGAGATCCCATGGCCAAAGCAAATTCTAGAGGAAAGACTTTATTTGGCTTTATGGTTCCAGAGGGTTGAGTCCAATTATGACTGAGAATAGTGGCAGCAAGTGGCAGACATGCTGGCAGGAACAGCTGAGAGCTCCCGTGAAACACGAGCGGAGAAAGATAACCAGGAATGGCTTGTGGCTTTGAATCCTCAGAGCCCGCCCCCAGTGGCATACGTCTCCAACCAAACCACACCTCCGAAACGTACTCAAAAAACAGTGCCACCAACTGGGGGCCAAGTATTCAAGCCTCAGAGCCTCTGGGGGACATTCTCACTCAGACCACCACAGCTTCCCTTCCCAACACAGTTCCTAAGGCCACACAGCTGTGGTAAGGCTTCTGGTCTGTGTGTCTTTCATGTCAACAGTTATTTATCCATGTGTGCCACTGTAGTGAGGACGCATGCCGCAGTGCGCATGTGCAGATCGGAGGCCAGCCCACAGGACCGACTTGGTTTTCTTCTTCAACCACGTGGCGTCTAGAATCAAACTCCAGTTGTCAGCCTTGACAGCAAGCGCTCCTGCCCTCTGAGCCATCTTTCTGACCCTCACTCTGTGCTTGGAAATAAATTATATGTCGTGTCCCTTTCTCTGTAGTAGGACGACGTGACAGAGTCAAGATACAATTAACATGCAAGCAGCAAATCTGAATGGAATTTTGCAGCGTATTTCTGACTGTAGCACAGGGCAGGTGACTGGCAATTCACACAAAACATGAATATTATTGCCTCCTGGAGCCCGTCTATTCTTCTCACCACCAAGTGTTTGGAGGAAACGACAAGAACCATAATCATGATAATAGGAGGGCATTCAGAATGGTAAGAAGAAAGCAGTACAGTTACACAGACCCACAACAGCTGAAAGCCAGAGCCAGGGCTAAGGAGATGCACACGCCTGCCTGTTTTAGATACAGCCTGTCTTTCACACCTATTTATGAAATTTACCCACCTGTTAAAATGTGTACCCAACTCTAAACCTAAAACTCATAGTGTGTTAGATAAGCCCCACTTGGACATGGATTACACAGCAAACTCAGTGTTAATGAAGCAACGACACGCAACGTGTTCCAGGCAAACGTGCTTAAAGGGTCTATGTGCGGACCTGCGGAGGAGATGAGAGACCAGGGGTTGTCACCAACCGAGTTCTAATTTGCCCGAGAACTCTGAGCAGGGAATGTGACCTGCTTTGAATAATGAGAGCTGACTGGATTTTCATTATTCCTCAGTCTTTCCTTCTAGCTGTGGTTTCCAACGATGGGAGGCATCCTTCATCCAAGAGACCACGGGCAAAACAAAAACCACTTGGAGTTGGAGACAGTGTTGGCAGAGGCTAAGCCCGGGGTGGGGTAGGGCACTGGAGCGCATAGGATTTGACATTTATTGACCACCTCGTGCCTCCATAAATGATCTCATCTGACCTTTGCAATAACTTCGCGCAGTAGGCTCCGTTAATGTCAATTTACCATGAGCTCCAGAGAGGTGAAAACATTTACTGAAAGATAGCACATGAGGAAGCTGTACGTCATATTCATGTGGAGCTAAGGAAGCCATGGCTCTGATTGGCTGGAGCTGTATTACTGTAGCTCCCGGGGACCTCTGATTGGTTGGTGAACACTGCTGCCGCTCTCCTGGGGAGCCTCTCTGGCCCCCACACAGATACACTAACTCCCAGGTTTCCTGAACTCTCCCTCCATTCCTTCTTTCTACTCCCTGTCTAAATCCACCAAGGAGATTTGTAACCACCAAATGGTATGTACAAGTCAGGGCACCAAAACCTTATTAAGGAAGTATTTAAGAAACAGAATTTCTTTGCCTGACCAGAGCATTTATATAACTTTTTACCTCAAATAGAGAAAGTTGTCTATAGTACCATAGTAGAATATGTAGAATTCTCATAATTTATTCATAAATATTATGATATATGTTATTAGTATTTCATTTTCCCTATCAAATAAAAAATTTAATATATATATATATATATATATCTCCTAAATATGGTAGTAAATTAACAGAAATAAGCAATTAAAAGTGCTTAGCTTGGTGTTTATGGAGACATTAAATTTTCCAAAACATCTAAATCTGAAGTCCCCACCTTACATGCCATGGTTGGCCACTGGTCTTTGCTTCTCCATCTTCCCGGGGCACTACAGAGCTTTGAGACTCCGGGTATCCATCACAGTGTGAGAAGCAGGAGGAGCAGGACACACGCATACGCATCTAACTTGGCTTCTCATTTGTTTTCGTTCCAGTTTTGGTGGGAGGCATGAAAACCTTAGTGGCATCAGCTCAAGGTCTACGGATGACAGCTGTCTGTTGATGCCGTTTCGCAATAGCCGAGAAAATATTTTTACAATACTGGCTTTGATCTCAGATGTTTTAATTATACCAAAACGCTGATTGCAGCTGGCAATCTCCCACGGGCAAAGGTTGGCAATTCCAAAATTCACTGTCAGACAAGAAGTGATTGGCTGTGGATTTTCCAGGACAAGATGAAAATCTTTATCTTCTGAACAGTGAATTCTGAAATATACCCAGATCTCAGCAGTTTTTTTTTTCTTTTTTTATTCTTCCCCATACAGAGGTCTCAATCTTATCCAAGCTGTTCCTGAACTCATGAGCTCAAGCACTCCTCTAGCTAAGCCTTCTCTCATAGTTTAGCAGACAGGCAAATGCTGTGACCTACTCTTTTTTTTTTCCCCGGAGCTAAGGACCGAACCCAGGGCCTAGCGCTCTACCACTGAGCTAAAATCCCCAACCCCTTGTGCCCAACTCTTAATGCAGCTCAAACATTTTGAAGTTTGGAGCGCCCTACATTTCCTGAGGTAGGAATGTTCAGCCAGTAAAACATACACAAACACATCCAAATAAAAACCTCGATGTGTAATATTTCAAAGAACCACTTGGTTACCAGGTAATCTAAGAGTCACTGTGGCTCAAACAGGCTTAAAACAGAGAATAAACCAAGTGGTAGCCTACTCCACCTCTACCAAGCTATTGTTTATAACATTGTTTTCCATTTTTTAATGCTAAATTCAGTCAGCAAATGTTCCCTGCAGGTGTCTAGCTCCAAAAAGGCCTAATGTGCACCAACTGTGACAGTTACTTAATGTCCTTCATGGTCACAAAGGATCTGTAGACTAGGAATTTTCTATGGTGAAAATCCAGTGGTGCGGGTAAATTCTTGAAATTTGCATCAGTCTCAGCATCAAACTGACACCATCTGGATGCTCCTGAGAAGAGGGCTTCCTGTTTTGTTGTTGAAATCTCACAAGATCAGCTGGCAGAAGAAAGGGACAGAGTCTCACCAGTTGGTCCCCTTCACCACCCAGCATCTAACTAGGGATCGGAGACCTAGGTTCTTCTTTATGCCCATGCCACAGGGAAGAGATTCACGCTTTCTAGAGACGCTCATCATCTTAGAATTTAGGGTCCAGTAGCTGACATTATTCAATTCAATTCAACCGATTACTACAATGCATGAAACATATGCACACACATGTGATTACATACATGTGATTATTATAATGCAGGAAACATATGCACATACATGTGATTGCATACATGTGATTACTATACTGCAGGAAACATATGCACATACATGTGATTATGATAATGCAGGAACCATACGCATACATGTGATTACATACATGTGATTACTATAATGCAGGAAACATATGCACATACATGTACATGAAACAACTGAATCTTGATCTTCACCCCATTTCTCAAGGTGTTGGTAGGAAGAGGCGGATGCAAGGTTTTGTAAGCAAACAGAACAAAGGAATAACACATTAAAAACAAGAAGTTTTCTGGTGCATAGCCTTCAAGGAATTGTGTCTAAGTAACGACACAGTTAAGTGAGCATCCAAAAACCAGACAAAAAACCCCAAAACATTCAAATGACTACAGTAGTGATATCCACACAGAGCGAGATAATCTCTCAGCCAATTTAATTAACGTTATACGTCTGCAATCTAGTCGTTGTCAATAAAAACACAAAAATAATATGGGGTTTACCTAACATAGAGGAAGGGAGTGAGGGAGGAGTTTTCAGGTTGTTCCTCGGGCATCAGCCCTTTCTCTTTTCTTTTTATCTTTTTGTTTGTTTCTTTCTTTGTTTGTTTTCTGAGATAGGGTCTCTCTTTGGCCTAGCACCCACCAGGTAGGCTGGTCTGACTGGCCAGTGAGCCGCTGGGATCCACCTATCCACCTCTCTCTGCCCCACTGGTTCCGGGATTACAAGCATATAATACCACTCCTGGCTTTTTTTAAACATGGGTTCTAGGCATGACGCTTGCATAGCAAGTGCTTTACCAACTGAACTATCTCCACCGCCTTAAATCTAGAAAACTACTCCTGGGTGGTGAGAGGAGGACTGGTTTCAATAGCATCAAATACCTGTTGATTTGGATGGTGTGCAAAATCTTGCTCCAATAACAGACATGAGAACTGTGATCTCTCAGATGGGAATGAATGGGATTCTGCTGATGGGCAGCTAGAGGTGGGGCTGGGGGGCATCTCCAGGACATGTCAGAGATCTGGGATAAGGAAGGTACCCAAGAATCGGTGGAGGGCGAGCTTAGCTATGACTCATAGCACTGGGGATATGGAACTTGAAGAGGCCACCTCCTGTAGCGAGGGAGGAACCCCAGTGGAGCAATAGGGAAACCAACCCACCCACAAAACTTTCAACCCAAAATCTATCCTGTCTACAAGAAATGCAGGCAGGGGACATGGAGCAGAGACTGAGGGAATGGCCAACCAATAAGCAGCCCAGCTTGAGACCCATCCCATGGGCAAGCACCAATCCCTGACACTGTTAATGATGCTCTGCTATGCTTGCAGACAGGAGTGTAGCATTGCTGTCCTCTGAGAGGCTCTACGCAGCAGCTGACTTAGGGGATGCAGAGACCTACAGCCAAACAATGGATGGAGCTTGGGGACTCTTATGGAAGAGTTGGGCCAGGAAGGAGATAGGAACTCCACTGGAAGACCAACAGTCAACTAACCTGGAATCTTGGGGCTCTCAGAGACAGAACCACTAACCAAAACACACACACACACACACACACACACACACACACACACACACACACGTGCACGTAGCAGATACCCAGCTTGGTCTTCATGTATGTCCCGAACGCCCAGAGTGGAGTTATTCAACTGGAGCAAGGGTTATCCCAAAAAGTATTGCCTGTAAGCAAGGCAGTTCTTCTAACTGGGCTGCCTTGTCTTTACCTCAGAGGGAGAGGATTTGCCTAACCCCACAGAGACTTGATATGCCAGGATGGGGGATGGCGGGGGTTGGGGGGAGGCTTCCACCCTCTCAGAGAAGGGAGGGTAGGAGGAAGGATTGTGGGAGGGGGGGTAACTGGGAGGATGGGCAATGAGCGGGATGTAAAGTGAATAAATAAATTTTTTAAAACACACAAAAAAATGTGACTTCTTAACTAAAACTGGAAAGAGGGAAAACTGGGAAAAAAAAAAGACTTGTAAATTCAGTTGCCCACCCAGAACCATCTAGGGATATAAGTCCTGACAGTCACTTATATAAAGTGTCCCATAATTTTGGATCCTCAGTCTCTGTGTCTGTACATGAGTGGTTTAAGCTAGCTAGAGTCTAAAATTTTGTCCAGTTTCCTTAAGTATAAAAGGCAGCTCCATCTTTCCTATGCTCCTCCTTAAAAAGAGGGACAAGGGTTGGACAATTTATAGAATATTGCGGTTTTTCATTTGTTTTGATTTTTGAAACAGGGACTTGGTATAGAGCCCAGACTAGCCTGGAACTCACTGTGTAACTAAAGATGGCCTCAAACTCATCACGATCCTCCTGCCTTGGCTAGGGTTACAGGGCTTCAGTCTACACCTATCTGGATGTCATGCTTTTGTGCATATTAGTAAAATCACAGAAATTAACCCACTGAGCTATGACTAGAACATTATGGCCGCTGTTGCACAAGACAATGACAGAGCTGTGCTGTAACATGGGAGAGAGAAGGGGGCTGTGTTTGGCCCGTGCTAAACTTAAAACAGCCAGAGGTTTAGCTATGAGGCTACTTACGGCGGGAGCTTGGAAACCCAACCAGACTTTACCATGCAGCAGCATCTAATTCTTAAAAACAGAGAGCGTAAGATCATAACCCGAGGAACTGCAAAGTACAGGATAATAAAGGGGGCCATTGTGCAGGTGAGGGGCAGTGGAAAGAGGAAAAGCAAGTACAAGTGATCTGACGGGGGCGGGGGATGGGAAAATGGTGGGGCTTTAATTAGAGGGGGAGATAAATACAGAAGGAACAGAGGACAACGTAACAGAAAGGATGTTTGAAAAAGTTCTAAGGAATCATATTACTGTGTATCTACCTAAAAATATCTATAACGCATATAAGTCTGTACATACATGTATACATACATGCATATATGTATGTATGTATATGTACATATATAGTTTAAATGAAATCTCCCCATCTAGGCTGACAATGCTTCCCCGCAAGAGCCAGAGACAATCTAACAATCTAACAAAAGCCCCAACACCGGGCACGAGGAACCTTCTTTATTAGCAGGGTTACATATGAGATTCCCCAAACATTTCAGGCTACTGCAGTTACCCTCAGTTACCTCCCAAAGGTGGAAGGTACATCCCGACTGCTGAAGACACCATGTACTTTGGACACAGCACCAAGAGGACCTGAGCTGGGTTTGACCTGAAAGCTTTCCCTGAGGATTATCTTTCATGGTACTAGAATATTCCGCACAACCTTCCCGAAGAGGGAAATAACCAATAGTCTCGCTCAGCTATGGTGCCTTTGAGCCACAACAATGAGCAGAATGGCACAATAACCCTTAAGGTCCTGTAATGGCACACTTACCTCGATGGGGACCAACACCTCTCTAATTGGACTTTAGACTAACTCAACACGAGGGAAATCATGCCCAACCCTGAAAACTTAGACAACGACTCAGTGCGACTGCAGTCCCGGATCTTGGAGGAGAACCACTTTATTTAACCAGCACAATCCCTAGCTGCAGTCTAAATATTTGTCCTTATGCCCACAGATAAGTGTAGTCTTCGTCCTTCATCAAGGAAACTTTACATTGCGACAGAGAGCGCGACTGGAAGCCACAACCAATCAAAATGCAGAAGCCACAACCAATCAAAATGCAGAAGCCACAACCAATCAAAATGCAGAAGCCACAACCAATCAAAATGCAGAAGCCACAACCAATCAATCAAAATGCAGAGTTGAGGGTCCCAGGCTTACCTGATAGGTCTATAAAACCATTCCTGTACAACCCGAAGGCGGAAACATTGTAAGCCGCAGAGGATTAGGAAGTTTGTGGTGGGAAGATCGTGTTTGCTACAAATGTCAGAGAAGCTACAGCCATGAAGTCTCACCAACAATGACTGCCTAAGTATGACCTAAACAAGGGTGACTTCAATGACACACAACAGAGAAGCTCAGGAAGCCTGGGCCCTCGACAAAGAACTGCATACAGTTAAGGGATGAGGGAAGTGAGAGGAAAACTGCTCAAGGAAAGAGGGCCCGAACTGATCTAACCACAGAAAAGAGAGGGCCATGGGAGGGGCTGGAGAGAGGAAAGTGAAATGACGTAATTACGCTATAATCTGAGAAATAAATACTAAAATCAGCTTACCTATGAAGAGAAGATGGGATTATTTGAAATGTTTACTAGTTTTCATATTGCATAAATAAATTTTTGTTTGGAATATAGTGATCCTGAAACTTTTAAAAAGAAGGCTTGCTATGAAACCAGAACATCGATTGCGTTCTGAAATGACAATGTTATATTTTAGACAAAGAGCTTACATCTAATTCTTATATGAAAATTAAGTTCGGATAGCTCTTATAAATACTTTAATAAACGGTCAGTGCTCATCTAAACAATTGAGAATATTTTAACTGGACTAACCCAGGAAACCAGAGGATATAATTCTCAAAAATAATGACGGTTTCTACTTCACGGTAAAATTCCTTTCACATTACCACCTCCCAACCAATATTCAGTAACTTTTATAGTATATATATTAGATGTATATTATTATATATATTATATTTCACGTATTTTATATGTGAAAAGTTTTCATATTAAAGCTACAAGAAATAAAAGATATGGCTCCTAAATCTGAACAGCCGACAATCAAAAGAGGGGAACGGGTATCGTCCTAAACATAGTGGCCACTAGTGACAAATCTGCACCGCTAAGTATCAAATAAAAAATAAATGTAACAAATCCTATAAACGTTCAGAGTAAAGAAGTCCGGAAAGGACCAGACCGGTCAGGGCAGCTCCAGGTGCAAAAGCCAAGCTGGGTACTGAGAGGAACAGGCAGGATGCTAAAGACCAGACAAAAAGAAAGCTTTTTCTCAAGCTCGTACTCTACCAAGTTAGAACCACAAGTGGAATGAGGTGTACGAGAGCTCAGTTGCCTAAAGAGGCATGAGCTAAAATAGCAAGGCAGTAAAACAGAGGTTTCCACTCAGAGCCAACCACAATAAAGCAACATTCCAAAGCAGGTGACCAAAGGAAAGAGAGCAAAAGTTAAATGGGGCTGAGGCATATAGCCCTATACCAGCTGCTGTAACAAGCAGCATTGCGGAGATCCCAGGATGGTTCTGGAATCCCTTAGGGAAGATACAGACAAGGTTCTCCGGAAAGATGGCCTGTCCCACACTACAGCTGAGAAGACAGCGTTGAGGGGAACGCTTGGTGAGCTTGATGCTTCACCTCATGCACTGTGAAGAACACCGGATCTGGCACCGGATCCATCCTGTTTGGCAGGACGAGAAGAAGCTGGGCGGAGAAACATGAGACCGAGAGAGATGACTGACCTGGACCTATTACCAGACTCTGTGAAGAGAATAAACGTAGACACACACACACACACTCCCCTCCTAGATGTGAGTCCTACAGGCAAGAGACACAGCAAGCTGGGACAGAGTCCCATGGGTCCAGCCAAGGGTGGTTATCTGAACCTTGAACAGACCATAACAAAACGAAGATAAACGTACCGCCAGCCCCAGGAGCAGGGAATCAGCAACTAGTCTGAACTTAGATGCCTTTTTAATTGCGAGGGACGGTGAAGTGCTAATCTCAGGCAACTGAGGCAGGAGATGGGGACCCACGGGTGAAATCTGAGCTGGAATCGCCAGCCAAGCCTAGGAAAGCACTGGAGTTAAGACTCCATGGAAGTTCTTAGCTGCCCCTCTCCCTTCTATGTCCTTCCTCATAGCACTTCACAGGGGTCTGAAAGCAGGGCTGCTGAGACAGAGGAAGGGGAGGAGAAATCAGGCCAGAAGCAAAAGAGCACAGGAAATCCTTCCCCAGTTGCCTACCTTCCCCCGCTTGCCAGAGGCAGGGCTGAGGGTCAGCTGAGGGCAGAAAGCTTCACCTGCACATCTGCCCTGGAGACGGTATGGTTTGCACCGGGTGTATTGACAAATTTGAGACGTCCGTTACCTAGTAACTTGAGAATAATCTATATTGTCGAAGGATAGCTAGAAAAAAAAAATCAGGTCTGTTCCTAGCAGAAAACGATCCAGTCCTCAGACGTAAATTTACAGGAACAAAAGGTTGGAGGGGGTGGGCAAAGGAAAAGTGTTGTTTAACAAGGCTGCTTCGTGGTTGCATCTCCAAAGCTCTGCTTTTTACTGGAAGACTCTAAGCAGACACACAGGGGCGCATACAGAATTGGGGTCTTACAAATCAAAACAGAATCCATTCGGTCTATCCCTTGCTTTGAACTCAGCCCTTAACAATTTCAGGAAGGTGACACAACCTGGGAGTCAACAACCAATTTTCAGCAGTCATTTGCAACACTTGACAGAGACGACCTAAATGCTCCTGACTTGCAGGCAGAGACTGCTCTGTCCCTCTTTCTAGCTCTCTTTCTCTGCCTTGATAAAGACCCCATGTATATTTAAAAGGGGGCTGAGAACTGCTATTCTCACCACAAAACAGTCTGCTCTCCTGGGTTCTTAGGAAACAGATTCTGGGCAAATAACACTCACTGAGTATTTTCATTAGTTAAAGATACGCTGAAGGGCTGGGGTGATGACTCAGGGGCAGAGTGCTCCCTTGGCATTCACAAGGCTCTGGATGTGATCCCAGGCACTAAAGGGAAGAAGTGTCACAAGTACATTATAATGTAGTGACCGTCCCTCTTCACCCTGTCAGAGCTAGTCAAATCTCTAGAATGCGCCTCCCAAAACCACCCGACAAATGGGGATGTGAAACTGTGAAACTGTCATTCAATAGGCGGTCTGCTGTACATATTTTAATAGAGCTGAGTAGGAAACTCTCTAAATAAATACAGTATCAGTGAGGTTATCAAATGCAGAAGAATGGAGCCTGGAACTCAGGAGCCACTGTTACTCTGAGGCTAATCTGAGTTACAAAGTGAGATTCTGCCTTAAAAAAAAAATAAGTTAAAACAAAATACTCCTTTAAAAAATTTAAGAGTATCTGACCATTTTTTCTTAATACTTTGTTGGTATATAATAAGTATTTCAGTGACACTATAAGAAATGCCAGGTGCCATTACAACTGTCTATGTATCCTATTGTTATCCTTATTGTCACATCTGGGTGAGTAAGGCTCAGGGTTAATGACTTGATCCAGGTCAACAACTTTCTAACTCAAGACAGTATGTGAGATCAACAATGCAAGCTCCTAATCGTGCTGCTTCTTTAATGCTGGTGAGAGTCCATTTGACTCTTTGGTTGTTGTTGTTGTTGGTGGTGGTGGTGGTGTGTGTTTCCTGCTGCCCAAGCTCTGGGATTTGAAATGTATGCTGCAGCACCCAGATTTTTTTTAAAGTGGGTTCTGGGGATCGAACACAGGTCCCCAGGTTTTCACGGGCAAGCACTTTATCGACGGAGCTCTTCTTTTAGTCCCAAGTTCCTAGTCCAGTGGTTATCTCTGCAATGTTTTTTTGAAACAGAAACTAAAATCAGGTTCCAGCCATATTTCTATTTAATTTGCCTCCTACTGATAGGGACTCATTAGTAAACTCCTTATGACAATCTCAGGCAGCAGATACGATGGGACGTCTAACTTCTAACAACCCTTTTGTACGCTCACTCATGATGTAAGGTTTAGGGCACACTATTTACAGTAAGTATACGTGATTACAAACTTATTAATAATTAATAAATTTAATATAATCATAAATTTCAAAGGTGATAAATGAGGGAGCAGACTAATAAACTTGTTATTAGACTGCTTCACTGCCAGGCTTTATCTTAAGAAATAGAAAGGCCCGTGGTAGGGCTGGAGAAGCCTTAGGTATTTCAACACAAGCCATGGCACCATCCCTCACCAACATGACTCCTACAGTCTCCTGCCCAGGGAGGAACCCTTGGTGATTTCTGTAGAGTTGTCTAGTGTCACTCTAAGTACAGGGCAGAGCCATGGGCACCTTGTACCCACAGTTTATAAGGCATCTCTGTACCACACAGGGCAGTCCCCTAATAGGAAACTACCCAATCTAAAATGTCAACTGTGTTAGGCAGAGAAAGCCCAACAGAGGACTAATCAAAGGTCTGCAGCCCTTCCGAGCTGTGCAGGGGGTTAGATACGGTAACCACAAACAGGAAATCAAAGTGTGGGCAACCCTGGGCAGTAACAAAAGCCCTGGGCCAGCAGCACCTGGCTCACTACATTTGAGAGAGAGATACCATCATCTCCTTAATATCCCACCTAAGCCGGTGGGGCTGGATTGCTTTTACTGGAAAAAAATGGACAGGAAATTAAAAGTGTGGATAGAAAGGGGGAAGTTTCCTGAAGAAAAGCAGCTTTTATTAACTACTCCAGAGTCCTACTTCTAACCTCTGGAGTGTTTGTTATTCACGGGAGTCTCCGAGAGTTATGATCTAAAATGCGAGCACAGATGTGGTGGACACGGTGCAAGAAAAACCCAGAAGAAATAAAATTCCATGAGCCTCGCTGTGGTTACCAGCATTGTGAAGATGAAATACTATCCTGGAGTCTGGGGTTTTAGCCTCAACCATGTGAATGCTCTGATAACATGTGGCCACACCGTTATATCCTGCACCTTTAATTCTGAGTTTGGGGACCCTTCACAAAAGCAAACAGTCCCGACTGCATGTACAGCATCTCTTAGGGTGGTGCTTAGAACAAAGACAGACAATCCAAAGAAGGGAACTCCACGAATGGTGGTGTCTCTTAGCGTGGGTTGAGTCATGATCACGTGGTTTTTGTTGTTGTCGTCTTGTGTTTCTATACATCCCTTCATTCATTCGGGTTATCTTTGGATTCCCAATCATATCTCTTTACTGAAACCGTCCCCCCCTCCGCCATCTCGTCCCTTTTCACCAGTGCGCCCTTTCCTCTCTTTAAACTCGGGTGAAATTGTATGGTGGAGTTGAGTCAGATCTCAAGAGATTATCAATCAGGGACCCTCAAGTCCACCTTCCTCTCTTAAACACTGCAACAGTCCGAGGGAACACGGTCACCATGAGTGACTTCCAGAAACCCCAAATCAGTTCCACACAGTGTTAGACTGCTGGTTAAGAGCTACACAGAAGCAACCCTTCTGATCAGTCTTTACTAAATTCGAAAAAGGACTCAGTAACGGACATATCACCCTGAACTATGCTTGGAAAACTGTGCAGGTGATTAATCTGCGGGCTCCTTGAGAACGGTCTTCTGGTAAGATTTTACTAAATGCAACACAGTGTGATTCATCTAATAAACCTTACTTGACATCCTGGGAGGGTAAGGAAGGAATGACTCATTAAATCCCTAAAATGGCACGCAAGGTATGCTTTACCCTCCTACAGTCCTCGGAATAACCTCGGGAAGTTTATTCTCTCCTTAACTGTGTAACCAGTAGCAGACACCGATTAACTCCGAGGATTCCGGGTCATATTAGGTAAACCAGTACAGTACTTCACCAGGTACTGTAGCGCTGTGCTGCCTGCAGCCCTTAGCAGAGACACTTGAGCAACAGGAAAAGTCCATTACTGCGGTGGAACCCAGAAAGTAAGCCCTCGTGTGCTGTGTGCAGGTTTACCCCTAGTCGGTAATGGGGTGCAAGCCCTGTAAATCCCGCGGTGCGGTGTGCGGTCTAGCTCAAGTTAGGTAGCCAGTGTTCCACTCAAGTTCGGCGGGGCCGGGAGGCAACTCTGGCTGTTGCTTCTCTTAGGAGCCACCACCTCCTGAACCCCGAGCCCCAGCACCCCATACCTTGGTGAGCTGGGCGATCTTCTTGCTCATTTTCAGGTGCATGTCCTGGCTGTAGTCCATGTTGTGCCCGGCCAGCTGCGCGGCAGCCGGGGAGGTCGTGAATTTGGCTGGCCCGGACGAGGAGCCACCGTAATAGTGATGCTGCCAGCTCATGCCCGGGGTCGCCATCTTCCCGGCAGACCCCGGCCGGGACACCTGTCCCCGTGCGCCGGGCGAGGCCGGCGCAGCGACGACACGGGACAGGCGACAGCCCGGGCGACCGCTTGCCGACCCTCTGGCCCGTGCCCTCCAGTCCCGGCAGCCAGCTCCCCCCTGCCCGCCCGCGACGGCCGCGTCCCCCTGCCTCGGCTTGGCGACGTCGCGGCTAGCGTCCCGCAAGCGGCGGCCACCTGGCCCCGAGACTCCGCCGCCGCCGGGGCTGCGGAGGGAGGCGGAGACCGGGCGGGCTGCTGCGGCGGGAGGCGGGGCCGGGGACGCGGGGGCCGCCGAGCGCCGTTACCAGGACGCGCGGCTCGGGGCTCGGCGAGCGCGCGAGGGTGGCCACGTCATTTCCCCGCAGCCAAGCTCCGCCCCGCAGCTCCCCGCCCCGCAGCCCTCCGGTCTGCAGCCTCGCAGCCCGCAGCCAAACTCCGCCCCGCTGCCTTCCACCCTGCAACCCTCCAACCTGCAGCTCTCCAGCCTGCAGCCAAACTCTGACCCTCAACCCTCCAGCTCATAGCAACGCGTCTCTGCAACCCGCAAATCTGCGACCCTGCGACCTACAGCCCCGCACCCTTCGGCCCTGCAGCCGCCAGCACTTGTCCTCCGCACTCTCATAGCATCACAGCTCTGCAGCCCCGCAATAAACCTCCCTGCCTCACCGAAGCCTCCAGATCACAGTCGCACAGGGCCTTACAACCCTGCACCCTAGGGGTTCCCACAGCATTGTCTCCCCCTTTCACCACGCAGACTCACAGCTGCCAGCTCCTTAACCCACAACCCACCCATTCCCGGCAGTCTGCACCCCTTGACTGACCCCTGTGTCTCAGTGTGCAATCTAGTTTTTTAAAAATTCATCCAGAGGGGATAAAAATTTGATGGTGACCTTCGCTTAAGCAACAAGCAGAAAGCGTGACAGAGACTCTCTGCGTGTGCATTTTGTGTGCAGGCCCAGCAACAGTGTACTCAGGACGGAGGTGAAGTAGAGGGAGATCCTTAATCCTACACTTGATTGGTCTTCTCAAACTCACCCAGGCGCAAGCATTTCGGGGTCCCACTGACCTGGTGTGTGCCAGTCTAGAGTGAAGTAATGCCAAGTGACTGTGTGTGGAGGAGCACACCTCTACAGTCAGCTGCACCACACTTCTCAGTGGGATGAAGCCTGGAACAATTAAATATGAAATATAATTGACTAGAAATTAGACTAGGACTGGGATATAGAGGGGAGAACCGAACAAGGGAATGAGATTCCCTTAAGGGAACACCCCTTAAAGATTGGGGGTGTGCTATCAAGATTTGACATTACACGCACCTTTTCACCTTGCTAAATATATTACTTTATGCTCATCTTTTTTTTTTTTTTTTTAGTATCTCTGCCCTGCTAAAACACTTAAAAGTAACAAACAAAACTGGGTATCCT
Organism: Rattus norvegicus; assembly: GCF_021556685.1. NCBI lineage: Eukaryota > Metazoa > Chordata > Mammalia > Rodentia > Muridae > Rattus > Rattus norvegicus. Next base: position 34,200,762 of record NC_141553.1, read on the forward strand.
GGGGTTGGGGATTTAGCTCAGTGGCAGAGCGCTTGCCTAGGAAGCGCAAGGCCCTGGGTTCGGTCCCCAGCTCCGAAAAAAAAAGAACCAAAAAAAAAAAAAAAAAAAACTGGGTATCCTGTGTTAAAGTGGGGTCCTGTTAGGTTAATGTGAATACAAACTTTATAGGATTGTACCTGTTTTTTGAAAAAATACATTCTCCATAGTTTTTTCCAGAACCGAGCTCCTTCGCTTCATATGATTTCTCTTTAATATGCAAGTAGCCGTCACATGTAATTGAATGTGCTAGCAAATTGAATCGGAGGCAGAACTAGCAAAATCTGAATGTGGCCAAAACTAAACAAAATGCAGGTTGACTGGGATCCAAAAACATTTCCTGATCTGTTAGAATTCCAGAAAGAAAATCAAAACCAGTAAATATATATGCAAATATATATATATTTGCCAGATGCAAGGTACTCAGTACTTCAGTGGTAAACCTTTCAAAAATAGAATTTAGTTCTAGCATTCTGAATGGGGCAGGTAATGAGAAATGTGTGTGCGTTTTCTGCTCCCTTAAGCACTAATTAAGATAAAGAGAATCAGAAACCGTACAAACTGGGGAGACAACAGCTCCATGATATGGTTAAGGGAAGTTTTCAGCATAGATATTAGAGAACGGCCAGAGATATCTTGAAGAGTCCTGAGCAGGCAGACACAGTAGATTATGGCCAGGGCTATCTTCAAGAAAGGAGAGACCAGCAAGGGATAGGGAATAGAGAGAACACAGTGAAAGAAGCAGGAATCGAGGAGAGGAGAGAGAGAGAGAGAGAGAGAGAGAGAGAGAGAGAGAGAGAGAGAGAGAGAGACAACAAAGCAAGAATAGTAAGGTTGTACAGAGACCTGGTGGCTGGGGAGGAAAGCCTGTGAGCTGGAGGGAGTTCAGGGTAGGGGAGGAGAGAGAAGGGCTGAGATGCTAGCATGGATTTTGAATGTGCAACAGGTACTTATGTGTGACACTGAGAGGTCCTGGAGGTCAGCATGAGCTCTGATATGCTGATAGGTGCCACAGGAAGCCATAGGTCCCTTCTGCCAGAGGTAAGAGAAATGTATCCTTTTGGTAGAGAGGAACCAGTTTCACAAGTCTGAGGAATGCTGGCTGAGACAAAGTTGTATTATTTAAATACATTTGGGGCAGAGAAAAAAAGAGTCAGCACTCTTTTATCCTTCTCATTTAAAAAACAAAAACAAACAAAAAAACAAAGAAAGAAAAAAAATTGTTCACTAGATTTGTGTATCCACATCATACTTTCCTAGGCAGGAGAGGTGTTTGGGAGTTCTGTCCCTTAACACAGTAGAAAGAACATAGGACAGGAAATACAGAGGCCAATATGTAGTATCAACTGAGTCCCTGCAGCTTCTCCTTTTCCATAATTCCTTCCAAAGAAAACAGTTCCTGTATCTTCCGTCTCTGACTTACAAGTTAGGTTGTGGCACACAAGTGTCTGCCATCACTACTCTAAGCCAAGAGAATCCACCCGTCCCTAAACTTTATGCTCAGAAGATATCCAGTGTTCTATTAATTTAACATTTTCCCTATAAATAATGAAAATAGGCCACTTTACATAGAATTATGTTTATTATTAAGTCATCCTAGTGGTGTAAAGTAACACCCTTATGATCCCATCACACAGAAGCTCACTTTTAAAGAAGGTATGTATAACACAAGGGAAAAGGAGGGGTGCCAGTTAGACAAATCTTCGCACAGTGCCAGCTTCTGTCATAAGATATTCATTCAAAAGTTGTCACGAAGTGCTATTGGGTTCTTGGTCTTGAGGCTGTGTGCACCAGTGTCTGTCCTGAGGGTGGCAACGGTGTAGTGGAAAGGACAGACTGGTAAAGAATACACAATGCCACTAAGGCATTGTAAAGGAACTTTTGGGGGGTGCACTTCGGCTAGGCTTGGAGTGCCTGAGAGGGCATCACAACTTGATAAAGGTGGTATTTAAACAGCCTGTTGAAGGACACATGTTTCAGAGAGAGAAAGGAAAAATGAGCCCTGGGATTAACTAGGGACAGGGTTGAGAAGCACAGCCTATTTAGGAAACATCAGGTGGTGCGATGTGGCCAGAGCAAAGTTCGAATGGGGTGTCAGGATACTAGTGTGTCAGAGCAGGTGTCAAGATGACTGGTGGGTGGGAAGACTTAGGCACCTTGACGATGACACTTTGGGAGCTTATTTTGATGATGTGGATGAGCCCCTGAAAAGCCTTAAGCAAGCAAAATGAAATAATTGGATTTGCATTTCTGGTCCAAAACCCTTGTGACTGAGCAAAGTGGACCACAGAGACACCTACAAGGGTGAGGAGTCCATTGTCCCTAGTAGGTAAGATATGAGGAATTACCACCTTAAATATGTCAGTGATATTTAAGAAAAAGAAAGGGGTGGGAACGGGCAAACAGCACATGCAGGCTGGGGAAAACAGGGCAGTCAAAGAGATCACTTCAGAAAAGGAACTGTAGGGACAGATATGTTTAACACATGATAACCTTTGAGATGCCTGTAGGATATCTCCATGGAGATCTTCAGTCCAGTTAAATGTAGAAGAGGAACAATAACCATACCCAGAATAGAAGAATAAATTCAGTTGCCTTCAAGAGGATACCAGAAGCCATGCCTCTGTTTGGAATCAATGTAGGTGGGTATTATATTTCGGATGAACATCCCCCGAATATCCATATTTTAAGGGCTTGGCTCCAGAATGATACAGTGGAGGAATGGTGAAGTCTGCACGATGCACATGTGGCCCTGACAAGAGCGAGTTTGCTCTGCCACTTGCTTGCACTCATCACTGTCTTCCAGGCGTACCAGAGCCACCAGCGAATGGGTCTGCAGATCTTAAGACTGGAGGTCCCAAAACTGTCTGTGAAAAGAGATTACTCTCCCTCCCCCTTTCCCCTCTCCCTCTCCCTCTCCTCTCTCCCTCTCCCTCTCCCCTCTCCCCTCTCCCTCTCCCTCTTCCTCTCCTCCTCCCCCCTCCTCTCCCTCCCCCTTTCCCCTCTCCCTCTCATTTCCTCCCCCCCTCTCTCCCTCTCTCTCCCTCCCTCCCTCCTCTCTTGCTCTCCACCTACTGTCTCAAGTGTTTTATGTAGTGATGGAAGGTGAACAATGATAAGTCATCATCTGGTGCATTCTAGAAATCTGGTACATTCTAGAATTTCTCTCTGAGGAGGAATTCACACCCATTCACACAATAGGTAAAAGCATCAGGATTATGCCAATACTACCCAAGAACCCAAGGTTCATACTAATGCAGAACCTTGGTCCATCACAGGTACAGACTGGTATAGAGGAAGTAACTGAAAGCAGGTAGAGGAATAAACATTAAATAAAAAGAATTGTTAGCTATTAGAGGTGAAAGGAAAATTTGAGCCTACACCTAATCTCTTAGTTTTGTACCCACTGAAGATCAGAAATCCAGATTTGCCCAAATTTTCAAATCAACTAATAAGAGAGCTAGAATTATATCCCATATTTGTTGGCTTACAGACAATTCCACTAGGCTTTTCCCAGGAACCTAGCAACAGTGACCTAGCAACAACTTATATCATCACCTGCCACCAGGTACCCAGGTACTACTAGCCAGGTGTGGCCGGCTATAAGATGACCACACATTACCACACCTCCCTCTTTTCCCTGCCTTCACTCTCCATCTTCTTTCTCTTTCCATTCCCACGTGTTCCTGGCCGGCCTTTTCCTCTCTTCCTCTCTCCTCTCTCTGTCCTCTTCTGCCCCTGCTTTCTTCTCTGCCTCTATCATTTTTCCAAGTCCCTTCCCTTTCTCCAAATAAACTTTATACTAGGCCTGTCATATGGTGTAATTCCTCAGATGGACATCTTGATATGGCCTGCTGAGGTGCTCCGTTCTGCTGCATTATACCACATTATAAAGCATAACAATATTAAACCTCAATTTCTGCATATTACTGAAATAGGATCTCACCATGCCTGAAATTTGCTATTTAGTTTAGACTGGTCTCAAACTCGTGACCCTTCTGCATCTGCTTCCTCTGTACTAATATTATGGACACATGCTACCACACCTGGCAGTTTTTTTCTGATTCAATGAACAGCAGTTGAAAGTCATTTATAGGTAGATCTTTTTTCTGATATTATTTCACCAGAGCTATCTTAGGCCAGTTCTTTTTTATGCTAACATTTCAATCATGATGTATGTATATATTCAGAATGATTTAAAATTGGTCTCATATATGAAGAATCATTTTTAAATGGCATGGTGTGTACCCCTTAAATCTCAGTATTTGGGAGGCAGAGGCAAGCAGATTTCTGACAGTCTGAGGCCAGCCTGGTCTATCTACATAGGGAGTCTATGCAGAGAGATCCTGTTGCCCTCCCTCTGTCCCCAATGATTGCTGGTCGGGGAGTGAAGAAATGTGTTCATAGTTGCAACAGCTCATTAATGATGAAGCTTGTCAAGAAGGGTCCTAGTGACAAATGGCATGGTTATGAAACTTACGAGAGATCTGTGAAAGTAACTATTTTAATATTTTCTTAAGCTTACAAAATTATGTTTATTTCAGTCCCAAAAAACCTAGATAAACTCCAGACTACAGCACTTCAGAATCAAAATCACAGCCAGGAATGCAGTCGATAACAGATCTGACTAAGAATCAGAAGAAACAGATTAGGTTTGAAATGCGAGCTCCAAAGTCAGTGCAGCTGGTGCATTCCAGGAGCTAGGAGGGATCCCGATTAGGAAAACCGGGATAACATGGCAAAACCTTATCAGAGAGACCGAGGCAGAGAAAGAAAGAAAAGCAAAGGGAGGGAAAGAAGATCTAGGAGGGGAGATGATGAGGAGGGCAGAGGGAGGAAGAGGGAGGGAGGACCAGTCCAACAGAGACAAAGAGATTTGTAATGGAGATTAGAGAGGCAGAGAGGCAGGGAGAAGGGCAGAGGAGGGGGTGGGGGAGAAGGCAGACAGACAGAAGACCATGATTCTAGATGAAAACTAAGGCTATGAGTTGGAAAATTGACAAATTGGTTGCCATCAAGATTAAAAATGCTGGCAGAGGTCTGTCCATCTGTCCGTCCGTCTCTCTCTCTCTCTCTCTCTCTCTCTCTCTCTCTCTTGGTGTGTGTGTGTGTGTGTGTGTGTGTGTGTGTGTGTGTGTGTGTGTGTGTGTTTAGAGGAAACACAGTTTTTCACTTCCTTAACTTTGTGACCAATGCGAGGCATACTAGGTCAGATAGACACAATAGCTGTTAATTTCTTACTGTATTCAGTTACAGGAGCATGGCTGTTTCCACAAACTCTAGTGTTTCATCACTATCCCATAAAATACATTGAGAATAAGACCCGTGACTTAACTCTCAACTACTAATTTGACTTCGTTTTTACTCCTACACTGATATGCAAATAGTAAGTGATTAATGAATGTTTGTGGAGTGGAAGAAGGAATTACAGCCAATAAAATTTTAATTGTGTGCCTTAAAATACAATTTCACAGAAAGCTTCCATTTCTGTTCATGTGTGTACTAAAAGTAACACGAACAACAAAGAAACTTCTGGACTGTGTTAACAAGAACCTTTGAACATTAATCCTAACAATGTTTTTCAGGTAACATTAAGTTCAATGTTTTTACACTAAAATATACTAACGTATCTATTTTTACTTAATTTTACTGTCCCTTTCACATTTAGTTCTTTGAAAAGCACTTACCAAATCATACCAATTTTCATTCTTTTTATCAGAATTACATGACATTATTCTGTATTAGGTAAAAGTTCAGTTTTTCAATTCCAAAGAGAAACTCTTAGTAAATTTGGTTTTTTGTAACCTTTTTCAGCTCATTGGGTTGTAGACATTGGAGCTGTTCTATCCTAGAGATAAGCGTTATTTTTAAATATAATCGATTTATATGGCATATGGTATTGAAAGAGTCACCCTCACTTAAAAACAATTACGTGTAAACAATGTACAAACAGTGGAATTTCACACTGAAAGACTCTTCAGAAGATAGGTATTTTTTTTCTTAACATGACATTTGTCATGCGTGTAAAATAACGTCTGTTATGTTGTTTTATGGTCTGCCTTTCTAGATACTATTTAGCTTGAGGTACAGAATTACTTCTAATCTTTAATATAGTTTCTTGTATCACTCTCCTGTCTCTACAATAATTACTGTCCGTTCTGTCTCTACAACTTTTATTAATGTTTGGGTCTTGCCTCCAAGCCTTTATTGTCCTTTCTAATACTAATGTATCTCTACAACAACAGAATGTTTTCCCAAATTTTCACAGTTACATTTACATGTAGGAAGCATTTTAGCTTCTCTGGTGAAAGAGGAGAAAATAAAGCTAGTGAATGGTTTTCCCTGTTATAAAAAAAAAAATGCTGGCAGAGTCAGGGACACTCAAGAGTGAAATGGAAATCCTTTCAATGGAAGGAAACATTTGCAGCTCACATAAGTAAATATGGGTCGATATCAAGAACACATAAAGAATCCCTTAAATCCAGAAACGAAGAGCCCAATTTTAAAGAGAGGCAAGAACTTGAAATGTTATTTTTCCAAAATGTATAGAAATTACCAGGAAGGAAGTGCAGGGATAGGCGCCCAATCCCTCCAGCCACCAGAGAAATTAGAATACATCACAGTGGGCTGCCACTTCTTACCCACTGGGATGGCTATTATTAAAACTGACCCAAATGACAAGAAAATGGAAAGTAGTAAGTATTATGTGGGGGAAATTAAGACACTTGTGCACTACTAGTTAGGATATAAAATGATGATACACTGAAAAACTATAATGGTTCCCTCCTCCCCCAAAAAAGACCCTGACACACAATATACAATGGCAAACCTCATCCCAATGCACATATGAAAAACTTGACAGCAAGGACTCATAGACGTCTGTAAAGCAGTGTAGTGCAATTGTAGCTGCACTTTCCTTGTCATAGCAAATGTTTATGCACAGATGAGTAAGTAAACAGAATGTGGTAGACACAATGGGGTCTTAGCCAGTGTCTAAGAGGCTGCTTCCGGCTCTGGCGATGAATACTGATGACGCGCTAAGTGAACGAAGCTAGCCGTAGCTTACGATAAACACCCGGGTACTGAGCACAGGCTAAGTGAGTTAAGCTAGTCCAAAAGATACAAATAGAGTGTGATTCCACCAGCATGAGTGGCCACGCTCATAGAGACTGACAGAACTGTGATGGACAGAGGGAAAGTCTGGAGTGGGATTCATTGAGAGGAGCTGGGACAAAGGCAAGGTTTCAGGGACAAATGGTAATGGAGAATGAACTTAAAATGGCTAATATTGGTCGTCATATTACCTCAGGGAAAGATCCTGCTGTTACTTGTGAGAATCTGTTTCAGAGACTAGGCCAAGGGCATTAAGTGACTGCTTCTGGAGTCTCCACTCCAGAAGTCATTTCCTGCCTGAGGCTCTGGTTAGTGAATGAGGATCTTTGGACACAAGGTTTGAAGGAAGAGAAAGGTGGAGAAAATATTTCCAAATCCTTTCCATTTGAGCCATAGAGAAGTCATAGAGTCATAGAGAGTGACGTAAGTGTGGGCTGTGGTAGTGTCGTGATGGCACCCATAGACATGTGTGTTTGAATGTTTGGCCCATAGGGAGCGGTATTGAATTATTTTATTTTTCTGAGGGATTGCTGCACTCCTTTTTACTCGTAAATACCTATAAGGGATGGGGTTGTTTCCCACCTTTGACTGAGCTATTCTAATTTTTTTCCACTTGTTAAAACCCACACAAATGCCAGTCACTTGCAAATATAATGTTTCCTGAGCTGCTTCTGCTCCATCTGCCTATCCTCAGAGTAAACTTCTCTTGTCCATGTGTTCCTGATGGTCCATCCCATCTAATGACTGCCCCCTCCTCTCTGGCTTCTCTCTCCTTTTCGTGGTCTCTCTCAAGACCCCTTTACTCAATCCTAAGTCTCACTTTCCTATCCATTATGCCCAGCCATAAGCCCCAGCCATTTATTGACCATTCAGGAATTATTGGAGAGCAGTCTTTATAGTACCTAGGTTAATACAACACTCCAAGACTGTGTTGCAGTCTGGTGAGGAGCACAGAACTCACTCAGCTTCTGAATACACAATGCACAAGACAAACACCAACAGAGTAGCACTATTAGGAGGTATGGCCATTTTGCAGTAGGCGTGGCCGTGTTGGAGTAGGCGTGGCCTTGTTGGAGTAGGCGTGGCCTAGTTGGAGGAAGTGTGTCACTGTGAGGGTCTCCAATGTTCCAGCTCTGCCCAGTGTAGCACGGTCTTCTTCTTTTTTCCAAGCAGACCAAGATGTAGAATGCTCGGCTCCTTATCCAGCGCCATGTTGGCCTGGTGGCTGCCATGCTTCCCACCTTGATGATAACGGACTAAACCTCTGAAACTGTAAGCCAGCCCCAATGAAATGTTTTCCTTTTTAAGAGTTGCCGTGGTCATGGCGTCTCTTCATAGCACTGGAGAGGCACTGAATATCCACCATAACTCTTCGGGGCCAGCAAGGTGATATCCCAGGGATATTCTCTTTAACATCACAGTGTTCTGCCTCTTAGGAACATTCTGTATTTAAATGGGACTTAGTCCCAGGCTTTACCACACAGACCCAAACTCAATAGAGACTCTGTACACAACTGGACTTCAACAGAATCAATAAGCATAGTGCATTTTGTTAGGCGTCACATGAGTACACAGAGTATTTTTGGCTAGATATTGTCCAACAGCAACTCCTCTCTTCGTATAAGTATCTCGGGAGTATGGAAAGACCAGAATCTTTACATGCCTGTGATGAAGAAACGGAACAAAAAGACATTGAGGGGTTCTTATATTTCTCACAGATTATCTTTGGAGTTATCTTACATTTTAGGGCAGAATCTATTTAGAAATACCACACATCAATAATTTTCTTAATGTCACATCTGCTTTTTAACATGATGGCCCAAAGCTTGGCACAATGAAGGCGATCTAAAGGCGGTCTCCTTAGGCATGTCGTTTGATCTAGATGGATGTATTGAGTACTTTCTGAATGCTTAATACGTAATAAATACTCAACAAATGTCTGCTCTTGGTTCAGCTCACCTCACACTCTTCCTTATTACTACCTTTCATTTTATTTACAAAGCCAGCCTTTTCCAGCAGCTGACTAGTTTATCCATCTATTTTTGGGATCTTCTGAAAGTAGGAACAGAAGTAGATCGTGTATATAGTAGGTGATTTGGGGGAACGTGAAGCAGAAATAGAGGAAGGAAAAGCCACTAAAAAATGCATAACTGAATTGGCTATGTCCATTGGAACTCCATTCTAGGAGCTGTCCTCAGAAGAACCCTGTAGAACGCATCTCAGAATCCACCCCCCCCCCCCACACACACACTGTTGAAAGGATTACACTAATCTACTGACTCTCTTCTCTTATAGAGTAAAACTCTTCTGTGGTGGTTCTCAACCTGTGGGGCCCAACCCATTTGGGAATTGAACAACCCTTTCACACTAGTCAACTAAGACCATCGGAAAAAAGAAGCGGTATAGGACGCTAAAGATACTTTCCACAATCTACCCCTCAGACCTTACAGCTCCATTTTACCCTCCATAAAAATCTATCCCCTCTCAAAATTTTAATGCCAAGTCATTTGCAAATCTCAAAAGGACTCAAGACAGACCATGTTGTGGAACTACCTCAAACGACTGGTATTTGTCAAGTCCAGATGTTCACGTCTATTTTAGAACTTCCTCACCTTTGGTGAGGAAGAACCATTGCTGACCTCAAAGTCACAGAGATCCCCTTACCTCTGCCTCTTGAGTGCTGGGATTAAAGGCGTGCACCAAACACACCCTGCTCTATATTGGATTTATTTTCCAGGTCTTTCATCAGGATAGAGGAATGAACAGAAGAGCGACAGAAGACCATCACGTGAATCCTTTGAGATCTAGAAATATTTGTTTCTACTTCTGTCATTTAGCAACAATGGTAGGCATCATGACAATCAGAAAATCACAAAAGTGCCTTTGTCTGTTAGACCTTTGGCTTGAAGAGCCCAAGTGAGCAGGGTAGCCATACAGAGAGTCCTGGGGAGCTATTTTGTGACCCTCTGTAACAGTGAGTGTCTTCCTCTTCCCAACAGTTAGCAAGCCTTTAATCTAACAGAGTGTAAACGTAGATGGAATCAAACTGCACAGATTCTGCAAGTGAATGAAGTGGACGGTGTGTGAACAGCCATTCCTACTTCATCTTGCTTTCCAGACCCAGTTCTAGTTTTTGGACCATATTTCTGCCACTTTTTCAAGGCACATACCACACCAAGAATGGCAGGTCCCAACCAAACAGAGCCTTTTCCCTATGTGAACCGAGCCTTTGATAATATACTCTAGCATTCTAGCCAAGGGGCTTCTTTTGACTAACGGGGATATATGATAGAAACAGTGATTCCATGTTGCCTTCCGTGCATTTAGGATGCAGTGTCTATAATAAATCCCACGGTGAGTCATCAAACAACAGTCCTAGAAGTGACATTCATGGACAGGAGAGCCGAACACATATGCTGCATCAAAGGCACTTCCAGTAAGGGTGACTCATTCCCCCTTTCTCAGGAGGGAATACATGAGAGAGACCTGATGGAAACAATTTATCACTAAGTGTCTTGCTGTGTCTTTGAAGAGTTGGTACTCTATCAAATGCTAGCCATCCGGTTTGCTGCTGGCAGGACAGCACTTGAATAGAAGTAGTAGCTATGCCAGCTCAATGAGATGAATCAATGTGACTGGGACTATGCATGGCCTCTCTAACTGTCACAAAGGCCACTCTGCTTATGCATTCATTACACTGGAGCACCTAGAACAGAGACGAGCTGACACTGAACTAGACAGGATGCCACCTACCAGCCTCCTTGCTAATGAACGCTATCCTGTGGGCAAGAGTGTGAGACATTACGATGTGCACATTTGACTCTGTCCATGTGACTTTTTACACTTAGCAGTATAATCTTTCTTGTCACATTGTCCTACTGAGTCAACTAAATTTGGTTCCATACAATGCAGCCTTTATACAGCTTTCATCATTTTTTGTATATTAACACAGCGTTCTGTGCCACACTCCAGACCTCATAAGCCGACATATTAAGCCATTTCCATATATAAAATGTATATCATATAAAATATATATCCTATATAAATATTGTGGTATGTAAATATATGTCACATATAAAAACATATATGATATATAAACATATCACATAAATATGTATTACATGTAAATATATGATATGCAATATACATCATATGTAAAAACCTCACATATACATATCCATCATATGTAAATATATATCACATAAAACATATAATATGCATATATCATAAGTGAATACATATTTTCATATATATGATACAGGGTCTCATGTAGCCCAGATTGGCATTCAACCCACTGTGTAGCTGACAGTGGCCTTGAACTTCCTGTGTCGCCCTTCTAAGTGTTGACATTTCTGGCGTGCACTGCCATATCCATTCTTAAAGTTGCTTCATTTTACAAACAGAATTGTATTGTTTTTCCTTTGTCATTTGGGCACAGGGAATACAAAGTCTGAGACAGTGCAACATATTTTGGTGGCAAGGGAATCTGAGTACCAGCCCATCAAACTGACTTGGCACTGTGGAGTTGGTTAAACCTGATCCTATCTATGTAATTTTCCTCATAATGTGCATGGTGGTTGTGGAAACATATAACTTAGATAATTTGATAATATACAGCTCTGGGTGGGCTTCTCCATTTGCAGGTTCTTGAGGTTCACCGTGAGGTGTTCAGTCTCTAGTGGGCCCCTGGGACATAGAAGAAACTGTTTTTTAAAGCAGAGAGTGGTTCGCTGAAGAAGTTAGGTAAATTGACAAGAACTCTGAGTTACTTCCCTACGGTTGCCTCTGGCACCCTTGAGTCTATTGGGCCACGCAGCCTTAGTAACCGGAAACATTGTTTCTTTGTTTGAACCTGCTACAGTATTCTTTTGTATTGTGTCTGAAGAAGCACCAGCGAAATTCCAAGTTATTCAATAAACGGGTTGGGACAGCATCTTCCATAGGGAGTTGTGGCCTTCAAGATGAAAAGAGACCAAGTTTTTGCTGTGATTCAAAGCATTAGATGTGTGCAGTTGGTGATTCAGGGCATCTGTCTCTGTTAGCACACTCAGGCTTAAGAAACCAACATGGTCGCCCCAGTTTCTTTAATCCTGCACCTTATTAATGATACCAAGAGAGAGTTGGGGTCCCCTATTATTAGTGTCATCTCAGATCCTGAGCTTTAACAAAGTCTGGGTAAACATATTTCTTTAGCAGAAGAGCAGGTATGTTAGTATGCATATATGTACTGGAGAAAGCTTCTTATTGAGCCACTGTGCTCTGGGTCTGGTAACTGGTTGTGACTTGGAAACTCGCCCAGATTATACTTTCCAATTATGGTTGCGATCCTTGTCTAGGACCTATATTTACTTGTTTTTGTTTTTGTTTTAGTGTTGTTGACATAAGTCAATAATAATGTTGAAATCTTGTCTGCCTACACCTAGGAATACAAAGGTTATTAGTCATCACCCCAAAGCCCCTAGGACTCCAGAGCTCTGATTACTCTCTGTCGGTCTTGTCTGTTGTATTGATTATGCCTATCTGGCCTTTGATGTTTAAGTCCAAGCCACCTGAACTCTAAACTCGTGTTTTTAAAATTTTTCCATAAGTTCTCTGGAGTTGTATTCTCTGGCCAAACTTTCTTCTGAACCTTTTAGAAAATGCTAATGCATTTCTTATTTCCCTGGGGAAGGATGATGCTAGGAAACACAGTCAAACATATATCACTTAAAAGCCCTCTTCCTACCTCCTGGAACCTTTCATCACATTCCTTAAAATCCAAAGGCAGCTTGGGAATCTTTATGCTATCATTTTGTCCTAGGGTTCATTTAGAACAATTATGTTGGAACAGATCCCAGGTATCCTTGGGTTAAGCCTTGGGTTGTTGGAGAAATGTTTCTAAGTCAGTAAACTTGACCCATCCCGTCTTAAATCTCCATCAATCTACTTAGTTTAACATCTTCAAATTTCTTGCATAGCTCATTTCTTGTTTCTGTCAGAATTGTTCTGTAATTCTTTCAGTTAGTCTCCAATAGATATTCTATGCCCCCCCCACCACCACCACCACACACACACACACCTTTGATGCTAGCACCTTACCAATCTGTGGGTGATCCCACAGGATCCCAGTGGACAGGATCCCAAGGAACATTGACATTCTACAAGATACTCAATTAGGAGAGGGTTTCCTTATATTTCAGTCCACAGAAGGCTGCAGCCCACTAGCAAGAGGGAGAGACCTGCTTCTATGTTTTTGAGTTTCAAGATCATCCAGAATATAAGGTCTTTCTTTATTATCCATAACCTTGTCTAGATCCACATTCATGATTACATCCTCATCCACAGCCACACTCCTGTTCACATAAATGAAGCCTCGTTGTCTTTATTGTAAGTAAACGGCTCCTGCTTACTCTTACCAGAGCCGTGTCTTAGACACAGAGCTTTGACATAGGCGAACTTCACAGTCTCTCCTCCTACTTCCTACCACCTCTGTAATTAAGTTCTGAGTCTAATATTTTAGCACAGATTTCCAGGACTTTTCTTCTTCTCCCCAGAATCTCTTTAATTGTACCCAGGGAGTAAGTTTGACTTTCACAGAAATCCCCGAAGCACTTTCTTTCTTCCTCATCAAGGCCTTCAAGACTAGGAAGGCCTTTCATGAAAGCCAGTCAACTGTATGCTCTTAGAATCGACATTGCTCCCTTTCATTCAGATATCAGACACTGGATAAGCAACGCTGCCCTCACTCACATCTGATTGAGCAAAGATGGCCTGGACTTAGGCCAGAGATATTGACTCTACATGGAATAGACTTCTGGGTCCACCCCTCTAGGACATAAACCGTTTTCAGGTTCCTCTCTTGGGAGTCTACTTTCTTGTGGTACATTTAGTATTATAGTTTTGCTTGGCTCACCTCAAGGCAGAGTCTGAGATAAGGACTCAGGTTCAGGTGTTTATTTTCAAAGACGACAGAAGAAATGAAGGAAGAAGGAAGCTTTTTCGTTTGTATTTCAGAAAAAGAAGCTGGGAAAGCCAATAAACAGAATGTGACTGGGCTCACTCAGGTCTTCTGGAGGGGCCTCTGAAGAACCACTTGGAGTGGGGTCAGTGTGTCTTACCGAGAGAGTGGGAGGCTGAAGCCTTTGTCCCTGCTGCTGCCCTGGCCCTTTGATTGGCCGTTCCTCTGAAGACATCCTAACTTACTCTTTGGTCTTGCCTTGCACATACCTCTATAAGTCCCCATTGCTTCAGAGGAAGCCTTTGAACAGAAACTCTGATAGTTAGCATGGGCATGCATGGTGGGACAATGAAACGATGTTTGGCCTGGACCCCTGCAGCTGCAGCACAGGTCAGAAGTCAGCTGGGGTGGAGCAGGACAAGTTGCTACAAACTTTGTTTCCTGATAATACAGTCTTCTGGTTTCCCTAAATCCAGTGGTTCTCAACCTTCTTAATGCTGACCCTTAACTGTAGCGTGAAATATGTCTCAACCCACACTAACTAATCCTCTCTATAGCCTGCTAGGCAGAGGCAGTTAAGCCGGCCTGTTCTCTGCCCGGCAGACTCTCTGACTCAGAGCTCCGAAATCGCTCTTTCCACCCGGCTCGCAAAGTTCCCACGGCTGGCTGTTGTCTTGCCTGCTCGCCCCACGATTCCAAAACCCCACTGCTGGCTTGGGTGTACTCTTGCACACCTACGACCTGCTGTCGTTACGGTTCTCTGGAACTTAGTGAGTCGCCACAGGAAAGAAAACAATGAGGTCCGAATGGACCCCTGTTCAGGACCCCTCGAGTGAGACTCATGGAGGCAACAATTGATGCATTAGGGTTGACTCTTTCCGTGGAGTGGAGGGGGCGGTGGGGGAAGCGCAACCCTGAGCAGACTCTGTATACCTTATATACCTTGCAAACAATTGGGACAAAATGCAAATAATTGGTAACGTAAACAACTGGTAACTAGACAGGGGCGAGGCAACCTTCAAACTGACTTGTAGTCACTGGAGCGTTCTGGTCTCTCCGGGCGGGGGGGCAGTTGGGAGTCAAGGGGAGGTTGGTTGGGAGTCACAGGTAGCTTTGTTTGACAGTTTGGTTTGCAGTTGCTCTGGAACTAACTACTCCCTGGAAGGGAGGGGCTTTGTGCTTGGAGGTTTGAGGTGGAACTTTCCCACTGGCCTTAGATTGACCCCAACTCTGGCTTTTTCAACACCACACAATCTTAGTTTAGAATCACAGATGACACCTTCGCTGGGCGAGGAACCTAGCATCCTACTTTTATAAACTATTCTGTTAGTAATTGACCGGTGATCTGCCACTTGAACCGACAGCCTCTGGCTCCCTACATTGTGCCTCTATGCGCTCTGTAGTCCAAAAGGAAGTCTCTTTCCCCTGCGTTCCCTCTTCCTCTCTGAACCAGAAGTTCTGCCTCCTTCTCGCCCAGTGATTGGTTTCTTGTAAGGTTTATTTTCTAAGGGAAAATTCCACCATACCTAACTATGAAACTATTTTTATTGCTACTTCATAGCTGTGATTTTGCTTCTGTTTTGAATCACAATGTAAATATTTTCGGCAGTAGAGGCGTGCCGAAGGGGCCAAGACACACAGGTTGAAAACCACTGTCTTGATCAATCATGCTGATCTCTTCTTTGCAAAGAATGCCAACATATAAATAAGGCCTATGCACTCTTACCAGAATAACCTTTGTCTCTTCAGAAAGCAATAGATGAGAGAAGAAACAGTCTACCTACAAAGCTGGTGCTGAACTCGGGGACTATCCTGAGAGTAGGAGTTGGTGACACTGGTCAGTTTCTTGTTTCATTTTGCTTTTCTTCACATTAGCTTGACAATCCCTTGCTCTTGGGTCCCAAATCTGGTGTCCAGGAGATAAAGCTTTTGCTCCAGATTTCATGGTAGAAAATAAAATAGAACGTTTAGATGAGAAATGGTATAGTTTCTTCCATCCTTTGGGGTCCAGGGGTGAATGCTGTATGTGGTATTGGTTTTACCTTCCAGGTTTCTTTGTCATCACGCTTTCTTCTCTGACATTACACTGTCCCACAAATCTTGTCACACACTTCTCCTCCAAGTAACTCTTTGATAACAAGTTCATTAGAATGCAGACTGAAAAATTGCCCTTTGAGGTAGTGCCACAGGGTGCCAGATGGCAAGGATACCAACTGTGTATTCTGAGCCAATGGTTTGCAACAGCTGCTTCCTCAGGTTGCTTTCTGTCCTGTGAATACCATCCGCTACTCCTCCATCCCCCAACCCCCGTCTTCTTCTTCCCTGCCCCCTATCCAAGCAATTCACATCTGGAGTGGGTAGATTTTGCAGTGTGTGGTCTTTTGTATGGTTTGGAAGTTGTGGCAAGAGAAGTGGTGAAAGAAGAGAAGAAAGATAGTGAGACGATGAGGCACATGACTAGTACCTTTGCCCATCTCTAGGGCAACGGTATCCAGTATGGAAGTGACCGCAGGATGCTTGTGCATGCGTTTTCTGAACTTCCCAACACCAGTTACCCCTTCCGCCTACCCATTCCACTCAGATCTGACTCAGATCTGGTTCTGACTCTGCCACTGATGGATGCAGCTGGTCAGCCCATCCAAATTCAGGGGGCAGAGAGAAGATGATGTGCTTTGCACAGTCCTGCTTGAAGCCACCTCTTTTCTCACTTGAAGAGGCAATCTATCACCTTGAACTATAAGACATGGACTAAGAAAGAAGAATTAGGGGACTACAAAGTTTGGCCAAAGAAAGAAGACACCAAATTTAGGGGACTAACGTATCTAATGCCATATTGGGGTCAGAGAATGACGTCAGTCCATGCTTTCTGTCTTGTGGATCACACTACTCTTTCTCACCTCTGCCTCATGACTGGCTTGATTCACAGTTTCAAAGGGTGACTTCCTTCTTTAAAAAAATGTTTATTCAAGTGGCTTATGTGAAAGAGCCAAGCTTCCAGCTCTTCGCCTTGTTCCCCTTCTTCCTGTCCTCTTTAGTTTCTCATCTGTTACAAATGGAAACATTTTAAAATAGAAAAAGGGAAGCAAAGGCTGAAACAAAAGGTGAACATACAGCTGGAAAAGCAAATCTTACAGATCATCTCAACAGAGTTTAAAAAACAAAAACAAAAACAAGCAAGCAAACAAACAACCCAAACGGGGATTGGGAGATGGCTCAGAGGTTAGGCAGGTATGGCACTCTTGCCTAGGACTGGAATTCAGTTCCCAGCATCCACATCAGGCAACTCCTGTTTGTAACGACAGCTCCAGGGAATCCCACCCTTTCCTGAACTCTATGGGCACCTGCATTTACATGTGCATGTGCATGTGTGTAAACACACATGTGGGCACAGGTATACAAAATTAAAATAAATCTTTAAGAACAAAATATTTTTTAAAATGCAATGTCTTACATTTTGAGCATTGTGACTTGCTCAAAAGAAGATTCTGAGATAAGGATTTGAATGTTAGCAGTCTCCCTAGGAGGTGATCCAGGAAGCACGATGTCGGTCTGCATGGCAGTTACTGCCATTGCGATTGGAGTTCAGGGTCACTGTACATGCTTGGAGAGGCTGTGTAAGACACCTCTTAATTTGTCTCAACGAGGCAATAGGGAGCACAGGTGATTTCTAATTATTGATATCTGTCCTTTACATGTTGAGATTTGCTTCCTGAAAAATTAACTCCCCGTGAGCCCTTAGGGAGGCATGCAAAGGGGAAAGCCATTGGGGGTGAGCAAATGTATAAGTGTAATCAGTTAACACGCAGGGTTGGGTGAGGGGATGTAAACTGAGAGCTGACATCAACTAGTTGCACATTATTGCCTGAATAAAGCCATTTATTCTCCTTTAAAAAAATCTATTTGCATTATTTTTCTGTGTTTTGCTTTTCCTAAGACTCTGAAAATATTTCCCTTATTCATTTGATATTTTCCTATGCTAAGAAAAATACTTTACTGTGAAACAAATGTAGGCAAAATAAGCCAGACATTCCTTCATAAAACTTCTTAGTATTTTACTGCTGTGAGCAGACACCATGCCCAAGGCAAGTCTTATAAAGGATGACATTTAATTGAGGCTGGCTTACAGGTTCAGAGGTTCAGTCCGTTATTGTCAAGGAGAGAGCATGGCAGCATCCAGTTCGGCATGACGCAGGAGGAGCTGAGAGTTCTACGTCTTCTTCTGAAGGCTGATAGCAGACTTCCTTCCAGGCAGCTAGGGCAGGACAGACTATTAAAGCCCACGCCCACAGTGACACACCTACTCCAAAAAGGCCACACCTCCTAATAGTGCCACACTCTGGGCCAACCATATGCAAACCATCACAACCAGCAAGGTTAATTACTTTAATTAAGTTAATAATTAAACTTAGGTCTTTGATTCTGATCTTGGCACTTTAGTGCTTTTGCTTCCTAGACTAGCGTACATGCTTAGAGTATGATCAAGTGGTATAATATGTTGATACTGCTTAAATATTATGTACAAATCATGGTAAAATTCATAATGCGATATGCCCATGCTCATATCTCTAGCATGGAGGACACAGAGTGGAGAACAAGAACCTCCCTTTAGATTATTGAAAACAGAAAAGAAAAAAAGAAATTCCTCTTGTAGTCAGTGGGAACTAACCAGAGACTCACAGCTAGACCGTGTGCAGAGAATGAGAGATTTTGGAAGATTCAGTCCTGAACGGGATGTTTTCACCAAACTGTAGGGCTTGGGGATCGACGCAGAAGAGAAGGAAAGACTGTAAGAGACAGAGGGAAGGAAGACACCGAGGAAGCAGTGCCTTCCAGACAGCACAGGACCGACGCACATATTAATTGACACAGACTGTGGCAGCATGCACAGGGTGTGCACAGGTACAAGATAGATGGGGTCTCAGTGCTGAGGTGGGATGGTGGACATGTGCCACCAACTCCCTCCCATTCTTCACCAAGAAGTTACCTGCACTTGACATCGGCTTGCAAAGAAAAAATTATTTCTCTTCAACGGAGTCTCATGGGGTGGGGTGAGGTGGGGTGAGGGAGTGGGGGGATGGGATGGGGTATTAACCAGTCTCTGGGGGAGGCCCCATGCCACATAGTGATTAGACAACACAAGACAGAGTCAGTGAGTTTTTTGTAGACTTTTTGTCTATTACTGCTTTGTTTAGGAAGTTTCTGTCATTTGGGCTTTTTATTGTTATGTTTTGGTTTCCAGTTCAGTGTGTGGGATGTGTTGTGTGTGCATGTGTGTGTGTGTGTGTGTGTGTGTGTGTGCGTGTGTGTGTGTTATGAGTGTTTTCCATTTATTTTTTGCCTGTTCTTTTTTAATTTTATTTTTCTTGGATATTTTATGTTTTTACATTTCACATGTTAAACCCTTTCCCCCCTCTCTGATAACCGTCCCCCTCCCCCTGCTTCTATGAGGATGCTCCCACTCCCACCCACCCACTCCAACCTCAACGCCCTGGCATTCCCCTACACTGGGGAAATCAGCCTTCACAGGACCAAGGAGTTTTCCCCCTACTGATTCTGGACAGTGCCGTCCTCTGCTACATGGGTGGCTGGAGTCACAGGTCCCTCCATGTGTACTTATGGGTTAGAGGTTTAGTCCCTGGGAGCTCTGGTGGGGTCTGGTTGGTTGATATTGTTCTTCCTATGGGGTAGTGAACCCTTCAGCTCCTTCAGTCTTTTCCTCTAACTCTTCCATTGGGGTCCCCTTGTTCAGTCCAGTGGTTAGCTACAAGCATTCTCATCTGTATCAGTAGGCCTCTGGCAGAGCCTCTCAGGAGACACCCATATCTGGCTCCTGTCAGCAAGCACTTCTTGGCATCAGCAATAGTGACTGGGTTTGGTGTCTGTATATGGGATGGGTCCCCAGGTGTGGAAGTCTCTGGATGACCTTTTCTTCAGTCCCTGCTCCACTCTTTGTCCCTGTATTTTCTCCAGTGAGTGTTTTGTTCTCCCTTCTAAGAAGGATTGAAGCATCCATATTTTGGTCTTCCTTCTTCTTGGACTTCATATGATCTGTGAATTTTTCTTAGGTATTCCAAGTTTTTGGGCTAATATCCACTTATCAGTGACTGTATACCATGTGTGTTCTTTTGTGACAGGGTTACCACACTCAGGATGATATTGCCTAATTCCATCCATTTGCCTAAGAATTTCATGTAGTTGCTGTTTTTAATACCTGAGTAATATTCCATTGTGTAGATGTACCACATTTTCTGTATCCATTCCTCTGTTGAAGGACACCTGGGTTCTTTCCAGCATCTGGCTATTATAAATAAGGCTGCTATGAACATAGTGGAGCATGTGTCTTTGTTATATGTTGGAGCATGTTTTAGGTGTATGCCCAGGAGTGGTATAGCTGAGTCCTCAGGTAGTACCAATTTTCTGCGGAACTGCCAGACTGATTTCCAGAGCAGTTGTACCAGCTTGCAATCCCACCAACAATGGAGGAGTGTTCCTCTTTCTCCACATCCTCGCCAGCATCTACCACGTGAGTTTTTGGTCTTAACCATTCTGACTGGTATGAATGAGGTGGTATCTCAAGGTTGTTTGACTTGCATTTCCCTGATGACTAACGAAGTTGAACATTTCTTTAGGTGCTTCTCAGCCATTCAGTATTCCTCAGTTGAGAATTCATTGTTTAGCTCTGTGCCCCAGTTTTTAATAGGATTATTTGATTAGCTGGAATCTAACTTCTTGAGTTCTTTGTATACATGAGATACTAGCCCATTATTGGAGGCTAATTGGTAAAGACCCTTTTGTCCTATTGACAGTGTCTTTTGCCTTACACAGGCTTTGCAATTTTATGAGGTCCCATTTCTTGTTTCTTGATCTTAGAGCATAAGCCATTGGTGTTCTGTTCAGGAAAATTTCCCCTGTACCTATGCGTTCGAGGATCTTCCCAACTTTCTCTTCTATTAGTTTCAGGGTATCTGATTCTATGTGGAGGTCTTTGATCCACTTGGTTTTGAGCTTTGAACAAGGAGATAAGAATGGGTCAATTTGCATTCTTCTACATGCTAACATCCAGTTGAACCAGCACCATTTGTTGAAAATGCTGTCTTTTTTTCCACTGGACAATTTTAGCTCCTTTGTCAAAGATAAAGTGACTATAGGTGTGTGGGTTCATTTCTAGGTCTTCAATTCTATTCCACTGATCTACCTTTCTGTCTCTGTGCCAATACCATGCATTTTTTTTAAAATCCTGATTGCTCTGTAATACAGCTTGAGGTCAAGGATGGTGATTCTTTTATTGTTGAGAATAGTTTTCACTATCCTGGGTTTTTTGCTTTTCCAAATGAATTTGCAAATTGCTCTAATTCTATTAAGAATTGATTTGGGCGTCTAGAGCAGCCTGGTCCAGAGCGTAACCGAGTGGACCGTGGACGTGAGAGGAAAGCAGCATAAGGCAGCGCTTTCCTGCCCTGGAGCCATTCTAGATGCGAGAGCCCTTGGGCAGCACCCCTTGAGCAAACTTGAGCCTCGGGACCACAGGTAAGACCAACTTGTCTGCTGCAAGAGAGCTGCCTGGTGAGATCGGGACACACAGAGGCAGAGTTCATCTAGGACCGGGCACGTCCTGTGTTTGCCGGAGGTCCCACGCCCGCGGATCCCGGGCCCGCAGCAGCTCTCTGCTCCCAGACCCTGTGGGAAAGAGACCCAACCACCTGGCCAGGTGGGCACTCCTGAGGCTGCAGAGCGGAAGAGACCACCAACACTGCCCACCCCTGCCCACATCCCTGGCCCAAGAGGAAACTGTATAAGGCCTCTGGGCTCCTGTGGGGGAGGGCCCAGGAGCGGCAGGACCCCTGCCTGAGACACCTCCGGAACCTGAGGGAAACAGACCCGATAAACAGTTCTCTGCACCCAAATCCCGTGGGAGGGAGAGCAGAACCTTCAGAGAGGCAGACAAGCCTGGGAAACCAGAAGAGACTGCTCTCTGTACATACATCCCGGACGCCAGAAGAAAACACCAAAGGCCACCTGGAACCCTGGTGCACTGAAGCTCCTGGAAGGGGCGGCACAGGTCTTCCTGGTTGCTGCCACCGCAGAGAGCCCTTGGGCAGCACCCCGCGAGCAAACTTGAGCCTCGGGACCACAGGTAAGACCAACTTGTCTGCTGCAAGAAAGCTGCCTGGTGAACTCAAGACACAGGCCCACAGGAACAGCTGAAGACCTGTAGAGAGGAAAAACTACACGCCCGAAAGCAGAACACTCTGTCCCCATAACTGACTGAAAGAGAGAAAAACAGGTCTACAGCACTCCTGACACACAGGCTTATAGGACAGTCTAGCCACTGTCAGAAATAGCAGAACAAAGTAACACTAGAGATAATCTGATGGCGAAAGGCAAGCGCAGGAACCCTAGCAACAGAAACCAAGACTACATGCCATCATCGGAGCCCAATTCTCCCACCAAAACAAACATAGAATATCCAAACACACCAGAAAAGCAAGATCTAGTTTCAAAATCATATTTGATCATGATGCTGGAGGACTTCAAGAAAGACATGAACACACTTAGGGAAACACAGGAAAACATTAATAAACAAGTAGAAGCCTACAGAGAGGAATCACAAAAATCCCTGAAAGAATTCCAGGAAAACACAATCAAACAGTTGAAGGAATTAAAAATGGAAATAGAAGCAATCAAGAAAGAACACATGGAAACAACCCTGGATATAGAAAACCAAAAGAAGAGACAAGGAGCTGTAGATACAAGCCTCACCAACAGAATTCAAGAGATGGAAGAGAGAATCTCAGGAGCAGAAGATTCCATAGAAATCATTGACTCAACTGTCAAAGATAATGTAAAGCGGAAAAAGCTACTGGTCCAAAACATACAGGAAATCCAGGACTCAATGAGAAGATCAAACCTAAGGATAATAGGTATAGAAGAGAGTGAAGACTCCCAGCTCAAAGGACCAGTAAATATCTTCAACAAAATCATAGAAGAAAACTTCCCTAACCTAAAAAAAGAGATACCCATAGGCATACAAGATGCCTACAGAACTCCAAATAGATTGGACCAGAAAAGAAACACCTCCCGTCACATAATAGTCAAAACACCAAATGCACAAAATAAAGAAAGAATATTAAAAGCAGTAAGGGAAAAAGGTCAAGTAACATATAAAGGCAGACCTATCAGAATCACACCAGACTTCTCGCCAGAAACTATGAAGGCCAGAAGATCCTGGACTGATGTCATACAGACCCTAAGAGAACACAAATGCCAGCCCAGGTTACTGTATCCTGCAAAACTCTCAATTAACATAGATGGAGAAACCAAGATATTCCATGACAAAACCAAATTTACACAATATCTTTCTACAAATCCAGCACTACAAAGGATAATAAATGGTAAAGCCCAACACAAGGAGGCAAGCTATACCCTAGAAGAAGCAAGAAACTAATCGTCTTGGCAACAAAACAAAGAGAAGAAAAGCACACAAACATAACCTCACATCCAAATATGAATATAACGGGAAGCAATAACCACTATTCCTTAATATCTCTCAACATCAATGGCCTCAACTCCCCAATAAAAAGACATAGATTAACAAACTGGATACGCAATGAGGACCCTGCATTCTGCTGCCTACAGGAAACACACCTCAGGGAAAAAGACAGACACTACCTCAGAGTGAAAGGCTGGAAAACAACTTTCCAAGCAAATGGTCAGAAGAAGCAAGCTGGAGTAGCCATTCTAATATCAAATAAAATCAATTTTCAACTAAAAGTCATCAAAAAAGATAAGGAAGGACACTTCATATTCATCAAAGGAAAAATCCACCAAGATGAACTCTCAATCCTAAATATCTATGCCCCAAATACAAGGGCACCTACATATGTAAAAGAAACCTTACTAAAGCTCAAAACACACATTGGACCTCACACAATAATAGTGGGAGATTTCAACACCCCACTCTCATCAATGGACAGATCATAGAAACAGAAATAAAACGGAGATGTAGACAGACTAAGAGAAGTCATGAGCCAAATGGACCTAACGGATATTTATAGAACATTCTATCCTAAAGCAAAAGGATATACCTTCTTCTCAGCTCCTCATGGTACTTTCTCCAAAATTGACCATATAATTGGTCAAAAAATGGGCCTCAACAGGTACAGAAAGATAGAAATAATCCCATGCGTGCGATCGGACCACCACGGCCTAAAACTGGTCTTCAATACAATCAAGGAAGAATGTCCACATATACTTGGAAATTGAACAATGCTCTACTCAATGATAACCTGGTCAAGGAAGAAATAAAGAAAGAAATTAAAAACTTTTTAGAATTTAATGAAAATGAAGGTACAACATACCCAAACTTATGGGACACAATGAAAGCTGTGCTAAGAGGAAAACTCATAGCGCTGAGTGCCTGCAGAAAGAAACAGGAAAGAGCATATGTCAGCAGCTTGACAGCACACCTAAAAGATCTAGAACAAAAAGAAGCAAATACACCCAGGAGGAGTAGAAGGCAGGAAATAATCAAACTCAGAGCTGAAATCAACCAAGTAGAAACAAAAAGGACCATAGAAAGAATCAACAGAACCAAAAGTTGGTTCTTTGAGAAAATCAACAAGATAGATAAACCCTTAGCCAGACTAACGAGAGGACACAGAGAGTGCGTCCAAATTAACAAAATCAGAAATGAAAAGGGAGACATAACAACAGATTCAGAGGAAATTCAAAAAATCATCAGATCTTACTACAAAAACCTATATTCAACAAAACTTGAAAATCTTGAAATGGACAATTTCCTAGACAGATACCAGGTACCGAAGTTAAATCAGGAACAGATAAACCAGTTAAACAACCCCATAACTCCTAAGGAAATAGAAGCAGTCATTAAAGGTCTCCCAACCAAAAAGAGCCCAGGTCCAGACGGGTTTAGTGCAGAATTCTATCAAACCTTCATAGAAGACCTCATACCAATATTATCCAAACTATTCCACAAAATTGAAACAGATGGATCACTACCAAATACCTTCTACGAAGCCACAATTACTCTTATACCTAAACCACACAAAGACACAACAAAGAAAGAGAACTTCAGACCAATTTCCCTTATGAATATCGACGCAAAAATACTCAACAAAATTCTGGCAAACCGAATCCAAGAGCACATCAAAACAATCATCCACCATGATCAAGTAGGCTTCATCCCAGGCATGCAGGGATGGTTTAATATACGGAAAACCATCAACGTGATCCATTATATAAACAAACTGAAAGAACAAAACCACATGATCATTTCATTAGATGCTGAGAAAGCATTTGACAAAATTCAACACCCCTTCATGATAAAAGTCCTGGAAAGAATAGGAATTCAAGGCCCATACCTGAACATGGTAAAAGCCATATACAGCAAACCAGTTGCTAACATTAAACTAAATGGAGAGAAACTTGAAGCAATCCCACTAAAATCAGGGACTAGACAAGGCTGCCCACTCTCTCCCTACTTATTCAATATAGTTCTTGAAGTTCTAGCCAGAGCAATCAGACAACAAAAGGATGTCAAGGGGATACAGATCGGAAAAGAAGAAGTCAAAATATCACTATTTGCAGATGATATGATAGTATATTTAAGTGATCCCAAAAGTTCCACCAGAGAACTACTAAAGCTGATAAACAACTTCAGCAAAGTGGCTGGGTATAAAATTAACTCAAATAAATCAGTTGCCTTCCTCTATACAAAAGAGAAACAAGCCGAGAAAGAAATTAGGGAAACGACACCCTTCATAATAGACCCAAATAATATAAAGTACCTCGGAGTGACTTTAACAAAGCAAGTAAAAGATCTGTACAATAAGAACTTCAAGACACTGAAGAAGGAAATTGAAGAAGACCTCAGAAGATGGAAAGATCTCCCATGCTCATGGATTGGCAGGATTAATATAGTAAAAAGGGCCATTTTACCAAAAGCAATCTACAGATTCAATGCAATCCCCATCAAAATACCAACCCAATTCTTCAAAGAGTTAGGCAGAACAATTTGCAAATTCATCTGGAATAACAAAAAACCCAGGATAGCTAAAGCTATCCTCAACAATGAAAGGACTTCAGGGGGAATCACTATCCCTGAACTCAAGCAGTATTACAGAGCAATAGTGATAAAAACTGCATGGTATTGGTACAGAGACAGACAGATAGACCAATGGAATAGAATTGAAGACCCAGAAATGAACCCACACACATATGGTCACCTGATTTTTGACAAAGGAGCCAAAACCATCCAATGGAAAAAAGATAGCATTTTCAGCAAATGGTGCTGGTTCAACTGGAGGTCAACATGTAGAAGAATGCAGATCAATCCTTGCTTATCATCCTGTACAAAACTTAAGTCCAAGTGGATCAAGGACCTCCACATCAAAGCAGACATACTCAAACTAATAGAAGAAAAACTAGGGAAGCATCTGGAACACATGGGCACTGGAAAAAATTTCCTGAACAAAACACCAATGGCTTATGCTCTAAGATCAAGAATTGACAAATGGGATCTCATAAAACTGCAAAGCTTCTGTAAGGCAAAGGACACTGTGGTTAGGACAAAACGGCAACCAACAGATTGGGAAAAGATCTTTACCAATCCTACAACAGATAGAGGCCTTATATCCAAAATATACAAAGAACTCAAGAAGTTAGATCGCAGGGAAACAAATAACCCTATTAAAAAATGGGGCTCAGAGCTAAACAAAGAATTCACACTGAGGAATGCCGAATGGCGGAGAAACACCTAAAGAGAAATGTTCAACATCTTTAGTCATAAGGGAGATGCAAATCAAAACAACCCTGAGATTTCACCTCACACCAGTGAGAATGGCTAAGATCAAAAACTCAGGGGACAACAGATGCTGGCGAGGATGTGGAGAAAGAGGAACACTCCTCCATTGTTGGTGGGATTGCAAACTGGTACAACCATTCTGGAAATCAGTCTGGAGGTTCCTCAGAAAATTGGACATTGAACTGCCTGAGGATCCAGCTATACCTCTCTTGGGCATATACCCAAAAGATGCCTCAACATATAAAAGAGACACGTGCTCCACTATGTTCATCGCAGCCTTATTTATAATAGCCAGAAAATGGAAAGAACCCAGATGCCCTTCAACAGAGGAATGGATACAGAAAATGTGGTACATCTTCACAATGGAATATTACTCAGCTATCAAAAACAACGACTTTATGAAATTCGTAGGCAAATGGCTGGAACTGGAAAATATCATCCTGAGTGAGCTAACCCAAACACAGAAAGACATACATGGTATGCACTCACTGATAAGTGGCTATTAGCCCAAATGCTTGAATTACCCTAAATGCCTAGAACAAATGAAACTCAAGACAGATGATCAAAATGTGAATGGTTCACTCCTTCTTTAAAAGGGGAACAAGAATACCCTTGGTAGGGAAGAGAGAGGCAAAGATTAAAACAGAGACTGAAGGAACACCCATTCAGAGTCTGCCCCACATGTGGCCCATGCATATACAGCCATCCAATTAGACAAGATGGATGAAGCAAAGAAGTGCAGACCGACAGGAGCCGGATGTAGATCGCTCCTGAGAGACACAGCCAGAATACAGCAAATACAGAGGCGAATGCCAGCAGCAAACCACTGAACTGAGAATAGGACCCCCGTTGAAGGAATCAGAGAAAGAACTGGAAGAGCTTGAAGGGGCTCGAGACCCCATATGTACAACAATGCCAAGCAACCAGAGCTTCCAGGGACTAAGCCACTACCTAAAGACTATACATGGACTGACCCTGGACTCTGACCTCATAGGTAGCAATGAATATCCTAGTAAGAGCACCAGTGGAAGGGGAAGCCCTGGGTCCTGCTAAGACTGAACCCCCAGTGAACTAGACTGTTGTGGGGAGGGGGACAATGGGGGGAGGGTGGGGAGGGGAACACCGATAAGAAAGGGGAGGGGGGAGGGGGATGTTTGCCCGGAAACTGGGAAAGGGAATAACACTCGAAATGTATATAAGAAATACTCAAGTTAATAAAAAAAAAAAAAAGAATTGATTTGGAATTTTGCTGGGGATTTGCATTGAATCTGTAGATTGCTTTCAGGGCCATTTTTACAATATTAAAGTCACACCCAGGTACTTTATGTTATTTGTTACTATTGTGAACGGTGTCATTTCCCGAATTTCTTTCTTAGCCTATTTTGTCCTTTGTTTGAGTTAATTTTGTTCCCAGTCACTTTGCTAAAGTTTTTTATAAGTCTTAGTAGTTCTCTGGTGGAACTTTTGGGGTCACATAAGTATACTATCGTATCATCTGTAAATAGTGATATTTTTACTTCTTCATTTCCAATTTGTATTACTTTGACCTCCTTTTGTTGTCTGATTGTTCTGGATAGGACTTCAAGTACTATAATAAATAGGGAGAGAGTGGGCAGCCTTGTCTAGTCCCGGATTTTAGTGGGATTGCTTCAGGTTTCTCTCCATTTAGTTTAATGGAGTATTGGTATGAGGTCTTCTCTGAAGATCTGATAGAATTCTGCACTAAGCCCATCTGTCCTGGGCTCTTTTTGGTTGGGAGACTTTTAATAACTGCTTCTATTTCTTTAGGAGTTATGGGGTTGATTAAATGGTTTATCTGTTTCTGATTTAACTTCTGATTTTCTAGATAGATAGGTATCTATCTAGAAAATTGTCTATTTCCTCCAGATTTTCCAGTTTTGTTGAATATAGGCTTTTGTAGTAGGATCTGATGATTTTTTTAAATTTCCCTAGATTCTGTTGTTATGTATCCCTTTTCATTTCTGATTTTGTTAATTTGGATACTCTCTCTGTGACTTCTGGTTAGTCTGGCTAAGGGTTTATCTATCATGTTGATTTTCTCAAAGAACCAGCTCCTGGTTTTGTTGATTCTTTGTATAGTCCTTTTTGTTTCTACTTGGTTGATTTCAGCCCTCAGTATGAATATTTGATGAGAGAGTGGTGTTGAAATCTCCTTCTATTATTGTGTGAGGGCTAATTGCGTTTTGAGCTTTAGTAAGTTTTCTCTTATGAATGTAGGTGTCCTTGCATTTGGAGCATACATATTTAGGATTCAATGTTCATCTTGCTGTATTTTTCCTTTGATGAATATGAAGTGTCCTTCCTTATCTTTTTTGATAACTTTTGGTTGAAAATTGATTTTATTTGATACTAGAATGGCTGCTCCGGCCTGTTTCTTTGGACCATTTACTTGGAAAGTTGTTTACTAGCTTTTTACTCTGAGATAGTTTCTCTCTTTGTGTCTCAGGTATATTTCCTGTATGCAGCAAAATACTGCGTTCTCTTGACATATCCAGTCAGTTACTCTATGTATTTTTATTGGGGAACTGAGACCATTAATGTTAAGAGATATTAAGGATTAGTGATTGTATTTTCCTGCTATTTTTGTTGTTAGAGGTGGTTTTTGTGTTTCTCCTTTTTTTTTTTATTTTGTTGCAAGGAGAATACTTTCTTGCTTTTTCTTTTTTTCTTTTTCTTTTTTCGGAGCTGGGGACCGAACCCAGGGCCTCGAGCTTGCTAGGCAAGCGCTCTACCGCTGAGCTAAATCCCCAACCCCTTTCTTGCTTTTTCTAGGTTGTAATTTCCCTCCTTGTGTTGGAGTTTTCCATCTATTATCCTTTGAAGGGCTGGATTTGTAGAAAGATATTGTGCAAATTTTGTTTTGTCTTGGAATATCTTGGTTTCTCCATGTATATTAATTGAGAGTTTTGCTGGATATAGTAGTCTGGGCTGGCATTTGTGTTCTCTTAGGGGCTGTATGACATCTGTCCAGGATCTCTGGCTTTCATAGTCTTTGTTGAGAAAACTGGTGTGATTCTGATAGGTCTGCCTTTATATGTTACTTGACCCTTTCCCCTTACTACTTTTAATATTCTTTCTTTGCTTTGTGTATTTGGTGTTTTGACTATTATGTGACAGGAGGAATTTCTTTTCTGGTCCAATCTATTTGGAGTCTGTAGGTTTCTTGTATTTTCATGGGCACCTCTTCCTTTAGGTTACGGAAGTTTTCTTCTATAATTTTGTTGAAGATATTTACTGGTGCTTTGAGTTGGGAATCTTCGGTCTCTTCCATACCTATTATCCTTAGGTTTTCTCTTCTCAGTGTGTCCTGGATTTCCTGGATGTTTTGGGTTAGAAGCTTTTTGCTTTTTGCATTTTTCTTTAACTATTGGGTCAATGATTTCTATGGTATCTTCTGCTCCTCAGATTCTCTCTTCTATCTCTTGTATTCTGTTAGTGATGCTTTCATCTATGACTCCTGATCTCTTTCCTAGGTTTTCTATCTCCAAGGTTGTCTTCCTTTGTGATTTCTTTTTTGTTTCTATTTCCATTTTTAGATCCTGAATGGTTTTGTTCAATCTCTTCACATGTTTAGTTGTGTTTTCCTGTAATTTTTCACGGGATTTTTTTGTTTCCTCTATACGGCTTCTACTTGCTTACCTGTGTTCTCCTGTATTATTTTAAGGGAGTTATTTATGTCCTTCTTAAAGTCCTCTATCATGATCATTAAAGGTGATCCAAATCTTGTTTTTCAGGTGTGTCAGAATATCCGGTATTTGCTGTGTTGAGAGAACTGGGTTCTGATGATGCCAAGTAGTCTAGGTTTCTGTTGCTTAGGTTCTTGTGTTTGTCTCTTGCCATCAGGTTGTCTCTGATGTTAGTTGGTTTTGCTGTCTCTGACTGGATCTTGTCACTCCTTTGGGCCCATGAACCTGTGAGCCTGTAATCTTAGGAGTGAGAGCACTCCTGACAGACCAGCTCTCTCAGGGCAGGTTTTGGGTCAGAGAGCTGTGGGACAGCCTCAGTTCTGGGAACAGATGGAGACAGGAAGGATCCATGGCTGCCCGGTGGCTCCTGTGTCCTGTGTGTTCCTGGAGTGTATATCCTTGGACAGTCAATGGGGAGAAAGTGTGGTCCAACCTATGTGCTGTGAATTTAGGAGGGTAACTGTTCTTGGCAGATCAGCTCTGTGCAGGCAGGTTCTGTGTCCTATGGCTGTGAAGCATCCATCCCCAGCTCTGGGCACAGATGGAGACTGGAAGGGTCTTGGCCCAGGTTTCTGAGCCCTGTGCACTTCTGGTGGTTCTCTCTTTGAACAATCAGTAGAGAGAAAACAGGGTCCTACCTGTGGGCTGTGGGCTTTGGAGGGAGAGTACACCTTTGCCTGTTTTCTAAAGAGAGAAAAAATAATAAAAAATCAAAAGAATAAAGGATATTTATGTTTCATTACAAATAAAGACATAACTACCAGAAATTTAGAAGTATTTACCATGGGCCAGGGTTTGGGTGAGGCATGGGGGTGAGCCAAATGTTTTCCTTCTCTAATTGGTAAAGTGATTTTTAACAAAAAAAAAAGTGAAACTGATTATAAATGTAAGAAACTGGCCTCTTAGGATTGGCAGTAGGCCAATATTTACTGTAATTCTTAATTTCCCTCCTTGATTACTTAAATTGTCATAAATCAAACACCAAGAAGCACGAGGAAGGAGGAAGCCTGTGCCTAAAATAATCTCTACTTAGAATCAGGCTTACAAACTAAAATGAGCTGCAGCAAAAATAAGCTTTCACTGTGTATTAGGAAGGCAGAGGGCTGTTGCTACAGCGAAAGCCTAGATGTTGAAACCGTCATTCAGGAGAAGCAAAAAGGGGACCAATGTGCACTGTAAACCTGCATTTAAACCAGCGGCCTTCTGGGAAAACTTTAAGCAGTGCAGGCCCTGGTTTCCTACACAGATTTGCTCTTTATTTATTTTCCTGGTCTCTCATAAAAAGACCCAAAGGAGCTCTCTGAATTTACTAACACTGTCTCTGTTCCGGTTCATTACCTCTGGCTCTCCTACCACGTTGCTATTTGCATTTCCTTCACAGCACTCTTGCCTGCCTGGGTCATTGCCTGCTAAGGGTATCTGAGATGCTGGCGTGTGCCCAGTGATGACTGTTGAAATAAAAAGGAATGGTGGCAGCTTTACATTACGGAGACTGTTCAACGCTCCCTCCGTCAGGTGATCAAAGTTGATTTCAAAAGCAAGAAGCCATGTTGATAGCCTTTATCTTTGATCCGATACAGGGAAAACGACACTTTGTCTCTACCTATGATGGGTGCCCGAGCCCGTAACACATTCTAAACAGTTAAGGTAAATCTAAGTTTAGAGAGGCCTTCTTTTTAATACTGGCCAGGACTTGAAAGGACCAAGGTCATCAAGTCAGAGAAAGTCTAATAAACACAGTGAGGGAGAGCCTGAGGCAACTCAACAACTAAGTGGGTGTGGCACCCTGGATGGGATCCAGGATAAGAACAAGAACTTTAGGTAAAAACCAACAGAACAAAACTGAATGGAAACATGGTCTTTTAGTGAATAATACCATACCATACTTGTTAATAACACAGGAAGCCATGTGGGGACCCACAACAACCCTCTGTACTATCTTCATAATTTTTTTATGGAACTAAGGTTAATTCCATCAAAATAAATTTATTTCAAAAACAGTGATAGTAAAAACAGACACAGGTAAAAGGTTCACATGTGTCTCTTACTATTTTAACAATTTCAACTGTTACGAATTTGGCTCAGCTCTCTCAGTAGTAAAAATATGTAAAAGCATACGCTTATTACAGAAATAAATTATAATCTGTGTTCTGACACCCACATCTATTGCAAAGCAATGAGTTGGTTGGCAAACACTAATTTTAATGAATTAATTAGCTAAGTATAACTAAAGACATTACTCACAAACTCCTGAATGTCAGTAAGTTGCCAACCAGTTCTATATTTAAGCAAATTATACCATTACTTAAATCCCCAGCTTGTCTTTAATTTTGGATACCACTGAGGTGCCAATAACAAAGTCACACAGATAGTTCTCGAAAGAGAACAGATGCAATGATAATTTGTAGAGCTATTATTGAAAGTAGGACCTTAGCTTTTATGGGCCTTCTACCTGCTTTCAAGTCATCTGACTTTGAAAAAATAAGCCAAGTACTGACTGTTCCCTTAGGACATTAATTTAATTTATAAAAAGTTGAGGTTATAGGGATTATTAACAGTAACCTCAGTATGACTGTCTGCTTCATTCATAGTTCAGTGTTGAAAGTAATCAACTGCACGGACTCTTGGTATCTTTTTTGTGTCTCAGTTTTCTCATCTTTAAATAGGACTTGCTATAACCTGATACAGCATAGAAGTTACAATGATGACAATTGGTGTCATAAGATGATGGGAAAGACGAAGGACAAGAGTGAGCCTTAGTGAGGGACGGTTTCATCTTATATAGATCAACAATAGCTCCCTCTAGAGTAATGGTTCTCAAGCTGTGGGTTGGGACCCTTTTGAGGGGTCGAATGAGCCTTTTATTGGGGTCTCATATCAGATATCCCGCATACTTACATTGTGATTCATAATAATAGTAGTAAAATTACAGTTATGAAATAGTAATGAAATAATTTTATGGTTGGAGTCACCACAGCAGGACGAACTGTATTAAAAGGTCACAGCATTAGAAACGTTGAAAAACACTACTTTGGAGAACCTTAGTCACCTCTTAAAGGCCTCATCCCATACCACCACACAATCCTTACACAAGTTTCAGAGATGACCAATCACATTTAAGCCTCAGCAGATATGCAAGGTTTGGGGGGAGATAAGGTGTGTTTCAAGAGTATGTGAAAATACCAACATTGTCTGAAACAACAAAACCCAAAAGTCAAGGACCTCTGAGGCTGGGGAATGGTTCTGTTGATAAAGCCTTGCTGTACAAACTTGATGACCTGAGTTTTGATCCCCAACACCCACGAGAAAAGCCATATACTTATAAACCCAGTACTGTGGGAGGGAGTTGAAACAGGCAGATCTTTGCAGTGTTCTGGCCAGAAAGCATCAATGGATCAGTGTAAAAATAGATACATATGATGGATGGATGATGGATGGATAGATAGATAGATAGATAGATAGATAGATAGATAGATAATAAGGTGAAAGCAATAAGGAAGACTGCCACTGCCAACCTCTGGCCTCTACACACAGGCATACATGCATGTGTCTGCATGTACACAAAAAAACTCTTTTCCCAGACTTTGGAAAGTTGTGGTGCATGGGGAAAATTTCATAAGAAGAGACTTTGGTAATTGAGAAAATGAGATTTTTTTGTCACAATTTATTAAAACTAATCCCTTTGTGAAATATTTCTGTAGTTGACAGTGGCTTTACTAGACTTTGTGGACATAGCAAATTAGGAGTCGTATATTATTGTGATTTTTTGCAATTGTTAATTAATAGAAAATACCATGTAGAAGTAGTCCACATTAAGTACATAAATTATATTTTGGATATAATTTCTACATGGCCTCAGCCTGCCAAAACCAGCAACTTTCCTTATGCATACACAAGTCCATCTATACTTCCTTTCCCAGGCTATAATGGAATCCATAGCTTTCGATCTTCAGTCAACTTTCAAATGTTTGCCCTGAGGGAGAACAGTTTTGGAAACAGCAAAGTAACAAGCAAGTAACTTCTTCATTTCCCCCTTCTTCTTAACCATACATTGGGACATTGGCATCCTTTACAGGTTCAAGTTAAGAAAAGAACCTTGAGAATTCACATCTGGCTTTTCTCATAGGAAAGACAGCAGCTCTCTTCTGAGAGATGGGCACAGAAATCTTTGTTGTTATGGTACCTTCTCCAAAATTGACCATATAATTGGTCACAAAACAGGCCTCAACAGATACAGGAAGATAGAAATAATCCCATATGTCCTATCAGATCACCATGGACTAAGGCTCTTCTTCAATAACAACGATAACAACAGAAAGCCCACATATACATGGAAGTTGAACAGTGATCTACTCAACAACAACTTGGTCAAGGAAGAAATAAAGAAAAAATTAAAGACTTCTTAGAATTTAATGAAAATAAAGATAAAACATACCCAAACTTATGGGACACAATGAAAGAGGTGCTAAGAGGAAAACTCATAGTTCTGAGTGCCTGCAGAAAGAAACAGGAGAGAGCATATGTCAGCAGCTTGACAGCACACCTAAAAGCTCTAGAATGAAATGAAATAAATAAACCTAAAAGGAGTAGAAGGCAGGAAAAAAATCAAACTCAGAGCTGAAATCAACCAAGTAGAAACAAAAAGGACTACACAATGAATTGACAAAACCAGGAGCTGGTTCTTTGAGAAAATCAACAAGAGAGCTAATCCCTTAGCCAGACTAACCAGAGGTCACAGAGAGTGTATCCAAATTAACACAATCAGGAATGAAAAGGGAGACATAAGAACAGAATCTGAAGAAATTTAAAAAATCATCAGATCCTACTACAAAAGCCTATATTCAACAAAACTGGAAAATCTGGATGAAATGTACAATTTTCTAGACATATACCAGGTACCAAAGTTATATCAGGAACAAATAAATCATCTAAACAACCCCATAACTCCTAAAGAAATAGAAGCAGTTATTAAAAGTCTCTCAGCCAAAAAGAGCTCAGATTTAGTGCAGAATTCTATCAGACCTTCATAGAAGACCTCATACCAATACTGTCCAAACTATTCCACAAAATAGAAACAGACGGAGCGCTACCAAATTCCTTCTATGAAGCCACAACTACTCTTACACCAAAATCACACAAAGACCCAACAAAGAAAGAGAACTTCAATTTGCCTTATGAATATTGACGCAAAAATACTCAATAAAATTCTTGCAAACTGAATCCAAGTATTAATCAAAACATTCATTCACCATGATCAAATAGGCTTCATCTCAGGGATGCAGGGATGGTTTAATATACAGAAATCCATAAATGTAATTCACTATATAAACAAACTCAAAGATAAGAACCACATGATCATTTCATTAGATGCTGAGAAAGCATTTGACAAAATTCAACACCCCTTCATGATAAAAGTCCTGGAAAGATCAGGAATTCAAGGCCCATATCTAAACATAGTAAAAGCCAAATACAGCAAACCAGTAGTTAACATTAAACTAAATGGAGAGAAACTTGAAGCAACCCAATAAAATCAGGGACTAGACAAGGCTGCCCACTCTCTCCCTACTTATTCAAAGTCCTAGCCAGAGCAATCAGACAGCGAAAGGAGGTCAAAAGGATACAAATTGGAAGGGAAGAAGTAAAAATATCACTATTTGCAGATGATATGATAGTGTACTTTAGTGACCCCAAAAGTTCCTCCAGAGAACTACTTAACCTGATAAACAACTTCAGCAAAGTGTTGGGGTATAAAGTTAACGCAAACAAATCAGTAGCCTTCCTCTACACAAAGAATAAACAGGCTGAGAAAGAAATTAGGGAAATTACACCCTTCACATTAGTCCCAAATACTATAAAATATCTTAGTTTGACTTTAACCAAGCAAGTGAAAGATCTGTATGACAAGAACTTCAAGTCTCTGAAGAAAGAAATTGAGGAAGATCTTAGAAGATGGAAAGATCTCCCATGCTCATGGATTGGCAGGATTAATATAGTGAAGATGGACATTTTGCCAAAAGCAATCTACAGATTCAATGCAATCCCAATCAAATTTCCTACTCAATTCTTTATAGAGATAAATAGAGCAATTTTCAAATTCATTTGGAATAACAAAAAACCAAGGACAGGGAAAACTATATTCAACAATAAAAGAACTTCTAGGGGAATCACCATCCCTGATCTCAAGCAGTATTACAGAGCAATAGTCATAAAAATTGTATGGTATTGGCACAGAGACAGGCAGATAGATCAGTGGAACAGAATTGAAGACCCAGAAATGAACCCACATACCTACGGTCACTTGATCTTTGACAAAGGAGCTAAAACCATCTAGTGGAAAAAAGAGAATTTTCAACAAATGATGCTGGTTCAACTAGAGGTCAGCATGTAGAAGAATGCAAATCGATCCATTATTTTTTTTTTTTTTTGGTTCTTTTTTTCGGAGCTGGGGACCGAACCCAGGGCCTTGCGCTTCCTAGGCAAGCGCTCTACCACTGAGCTAAATCCCCAACCTCAAATCGATCCATTCTTATCACCGTGTACAAAGCCCAAGTCCAAGTGGATCAAGGACCTCCACATCAAGCCAAATGTACTCAAACTAATAGAAGAAAAAGTGGGGAAGAGTCTCGAACACATGGGCACTGGGGAAAATTTCCTGAACAAAACACCAGTGGCTTTTGCTCTAAGATCAATAGTCGACAAATGGGATCTCATAAAACTGCAAAGCTTCTGTAAGGTAAAAGACACTGTCATTAGGACAAAATGGCAACCAACAGATTGGGAAAAGATTTTTACCAATCCTACATCTGATAGAGGGCTAATATCCAAAATATACAAAGAACTCAACAAGTTAGAGTTCAGAGAGCCAAATCACCTGATCAAAAAATGGGGTACAGAGCTAAACAAACATTCTCAGCTGAGGAATATTGAATGTTAAAGAAATGTTCAGCATCCTTAGTCATCAGGGAAATACAAATCAAAACAACCCTGAGATTCTATCTCACACCAGTCAGAATGGCTAAGATAAAAAACTCAGGTGACAGTAGATGCTGGTGAGAATGTGGAGAAAGAGGAACACTCTTCCTCCATTGTTGGTGGGATTGCAAGCTGGTACAATCACTCTAGAAATCATCTGGAGGTTCCTTAGAAAATTGGACAGAGTACTACCTGAAGACCCAGCTATATCACTCCTGGGCATATACCTAAAAGAGGCTCCAACATATAACAAAGACACGTGCTCCACTATGTTCATAGCAGCCTTATTTATAATAGCCAGAAGCTAGAAAGAACCCAGATGCCCTTCAACAGAGGAATGGATACAGAAAATGTGGTACATTTACACAATGGAATATTACTCAGCTATCAAAACAATGACTTTATGAACTTCATAGGCAAATGGATGGAACTGGAAAATATCATCCTGAGTGAGGTAACCCAATCACAGAAAGACACACTTGGTATGCACTCATTAATAAGTGGATATTAGCCCAAAAGCTCAAATTACCCAAGATGCAACCCACAGACCACAGGAAGCTCAAGAAGAAGGATGACCAAAATGCGGATGCTCCTACCCCTTCTTAAAAGGGGGAACAAAAATATTGATAGGAGGGGATATGGAGGCAAAGTTTAGAGCAGAGACTGAAGGAACAGCCATTCAGAGCCTGCCCCACATGTGGCCTATATATATACAGCCACCAAACTAGACAAGTTTGATGAAGCTAAAAAGTGCATGCTGAAAGGGACTGGATATAGATCTCTCCTGAGAGACACATCCAGAGCATGTCCGATACAGAGGTCAATGCTAGCAGCAAACCACTGAACTGAGAACAGGAACCTCTTTGGGGGAATTAGAGGAGGCATTGAAAGAGCTGAAGGGGCTTGCAACCCCATAAGAGCATCAATGCCAACCAACCAGAGCTTCCAGGGACTAAACCACTACCCAAAGACTATACATGGACTGACCCAGGGCTCCAGCTGCTTATGTAGCAGAGAATAGCCTTGTTGGGGCACCAGTGGAAGGGGAAGTCCTTGCTCCTGCCAAGGTTGGACACTCATTGCAGGGAAATGTTGGGGGGGGCGCTAAGGAGGGCTGATGGGGGGGGAATACCCTTATTGGAGTAGGGGAGGGGATGGAGGCTTATGGGCAGGAAACCGGGAAAGGGAATAACATTTGAAATGTAGATAAAGAAATATATCTAACAAAAAATAAAATTTCAAAAATAAAAGAAATAGAAATCTTTGTTGTTGTTGAAGGTCCTGGATTCTTTGAAATGCAAAGACATACCTTCTGGAGAGAAAGCATTTACGGTTACTGAAATCACTTCAAATGCATTGGGCTGAAATAAAAAGTAATTGCCACTCCATCCTGCAGTTTACAGGGATAAATATGAAATATTTTTCTTTGACAGTGTTTCCCTATGTATCCCTCGGTGGCCTGGAATTTGCTGTGTATACCAGGCTAGCATTGAATTCATAGAGATGTACCTTCCATTGTCTCCTAAGTTCCAAAATTAAATATGTGCTCTAGTACATCTGGTCTAAATAACATTCTTAAAAACCATGTCATATCTGCCATTGTGAACAGGGGACATTTCACAAGGTCCCACCCCTAGGTGGCTGTAGGCAACTAATGGGTGCTGAGAGAAAGAGTATAAGTTTTCTTCAGGGATTAGTCCCTATAGGTTCTACAACCCATGTTGGTCAACGTTAAACACAGATAAATAAAAGCAACACTGAATGGACTTTGTGTGTATACGTGTGTGTGTGTGTGTGTGTGTGTGTGTGTGTGTGTGTGTGTCTGTGTGTGTGTGTGTGTGTCTTAGTTAGGGTTTTATTTCTGGGGACAGACATCATGACCAAGGCAACTCTTATAAGGACCATATTATTTGGGGCTGGCTTACAGGCTTAGAGGTTCAGTCCATTATCATCATGGTGGGAACATGGCAGCATCCAGGCAGGCATGGTGCAGGAGGAGCTGAGTTCTACATCTTTATCTGAAGGCCATTAGGAAAAGACTGGCTCCCATGTGATTAGGAAGAGGGTTTCTTTGCCCAACCCCACAGTGACACACTTTCTCCAACAAAGTCACAACTCCTAGGAGTGCCCCTCCCTGGGACAAGCATATTCAAACCATCACAATATGTATGCATGTATGTTTGTATGTGTGTATGTATGTATGTATGTATGTATGTATGTATGTATATATGCACATGTGTATATATGTATGCATGCATGTATGTACGTGTATGTACAACAATTTTATATTAAAGAAGAGGCCGTAAGAAGGAGTGGGAGGTGGAGGGAGATGGGAATATATGACTATAGTAAGTATAGTACTCATGTATAAAATTCTAAAAAAAATAATAAAATTAAAAATACCTGTCATATATTGAAAGATTATGAAATAATTTTCAAAATCTATTGAGTCTATTTTGATAGACATTGACTTTCTAAAGACATTCATTAGATAGCAAAATTCTCCTTTTTTCACTTTAAGGAACATATTAACATATTAGTCGGGGTTCTCTACAAGAACAGAACTTACACAATGAACAAATATACACATATACAAACACACATAGATTCATAATTTATATATTTGTATTTTTATATATAATTATTATATATATTAATTTATTAGAGTAGCTCTCAGGCAATAGTTTGGGTAATGGAATAGTGACTGTCTCTGTCTCTAAAGACAAAGAGTCTGATAGTCATTCAGCCCAAAAGGCTGGATGTCTCAGCAGTCCCAAGCTGAGCTGGAATCCCAAGGAATTCCTAGAGAGCTGCTCGTCCTGAGTCTGTGTTGGAATCCTGAAGAAGTAGGTTAGAACCTAGCAGGGAAAGAAAGCTACAGCCGTAGGATAAACGAACTTGCCAAGGAAAGCGAAGGAAAACAGGCAGAAAGTAAACGTTCCTTTTTTTTTTTTTCATGATCTTTTATGTGTGCTGCCAGCAGAAGTATGGCCCATATTTACGCTGGTGCTTTCACCTAGAACAATCCAATGAAGAAGACCACCTATATACATGCCCAACTAGATAGTAACATTCTTAATGAATGCCTTTCAGGCTGGAATAAAAGGTTAATCGCGTTGTTTTAAAGAGCAGAATCATGATGTCTGGGAATGAGGGCCAGAATCTGCTTCATAATGATCTATGCCAGTCTCATGATTAGATTCTGAGGCTGTGTAGATAGGGTTCTCTAGTGGTTGACACTAAGTTCCTTTCCTTCTTGTTTGTGATTGATGTGTGCCATCCATTTAGACTTTTGGATGCCTTTATATAAGCTAAGTGAATTGCTTATGACATTTCCACCCACAGTTACAAATGTGTTAAATGAGGTTATGGAAATAAAAGGATGCTGAGAGTTTTCCCAGGGCAGAGTGGAGGTTCTGTCTGTCTTAGAATTAGAGCTCATCTGTGTTCTAAATCAGTTTAACACACTCCACCCCAACCAAGCTATGCCAAGCTCCAGTGGACTAGAGTTTGCTTCAGGTTAGTAGCTCTGGAAAGCAGAGAACCCTGGTGGGCTATGTTTACTTCTGCTGAAGTTCCGTGATGTGGTGATGTGCTAAGCTCCTCTCCTCTCCCCTCCCCTCCCCTCCTCTCCTCTCCTCTCCTCTCCCCTCCTCTCCTCTCCTCTCCCCTCCTCTCCTCTCCTCTCCCCTCCCCTCCCCTCCCCTCCCCTCCCCTCCCCTCCTCTTCTCTCCTCTCCTCTCCTCTCCCCTCCTCTCCCCCCTCCCCTCCCCTCCCCTCTCCTCTCCTCTCCTCTCCTCTCCTCTCCTCTCCTCTCCTCTCCTCTCCCCTCCTCTCCTCTCCTCTCCTCTCCTCTCCTCTCCCTCTCCCCTCCCCTCCCCTCCCCTCTCCTCTCCTCTCCTCTCCTCTCCTCTCCTCTCCTCTCCTCTTCTCCCCTCCCCTCCCCTCTCCTCTCCTCTCTACTCCCTCTCCCCTCCCCTCCTCTCCTCTCCTCCCCTCCCCTCCCCTCTCCCCTCCTCTCCTCTCCTCCCCTCCCCTCCCCTCCCCTCTCCTCTCCTCTCCTCTCCTCTCCTCTCCTCTCCTCTCCCTCCCCTCCCTTTCTCTACTCCTTTTCCCCTCCCCTCCTTTCCTCTACCCATCCGTTTCCTCCTCTCACCCTCCCATTGCCCTCTCTCTTCCTCTTCTCTCTCCCCTACACCCCCCACCCCCATCTTGAGTATTAGGGATTGGGCTGAAACTCACGTTGTACCCAAACATGAGTCTTCTTGTACTTCCTGAGGTTTGAGCTACTATGGCTGACTTATGCGGTGCTGGAGGTGGAAACCAGGACTCCTTCGTGTTTGGTAAACATTCCTCCAATTATAACACATCCCTATCTCAGGTTCCTACTCTAGACAGCTTTCCTTTCTGCTGTCCTTTAAAAAGACCTACCATCTCTCCTTTCACACTGGGTAGTAATCTTTACATCTCAGGGAAACAGCCAGTTTCCTGCTTCCCCTCTGAGAGTTAGAAGTGACCATTTCCTGCGGAGGTTAAACTCTCTCAGTGTTTCGAAAGGTATCTTTAGGCCTTAATAATGGAGTGTGCTAGACAACGAAGGGAGCTCCTGGCCTATGACCTAAGACCTAGTGCAAACTGGGTCCTCGGGATGTAAGTGGGTTCTCTGACTGCCGAGGATTTGAATGCATTTGGGAATCTCATAGTAAATTATCTATTCTCTGAGAAATAGGATTTACTTCTCATTTTTTCAGATATCTTTAAGGTTTTGAGAGCATCCATGGGCCAACCAACCTAATGTGGCAAGGCCCTTCCCCCAATGAATAAAGATTTCAGGGGGCCAATCACTGGGCGAGGAATAGGTGGGACTTCCGAGTTGGAAGGGGAAAGAGAGGAGGAAAAAGGTACTTGCACCTTTTTGGACCCGGAGAGAGCTTGGGGTAGAAGATGAAATGAACCAGAGGCCCCTGGTTAGATGGCGGATCCGCTAGGATCCACCACTGGAGGATTTCACTTACTATGGCTTACTAATTAGGATGTAAGTAGTTGCGCCCAGCGATTGAGTTACCTGTTGATTCTAACCTAAGTTTGTGTGGTGTTTTCCTTCACTCAGACTCAACTGAGTTCCAGAAAAAGAAGCAGGGCACCCCAGACAGCCATGGAATTTGGATGTGTGGGGCTGGCTGGCGTCGTAACGATGCACCATGGGAACTTAGCAAGTCATGTGGAGAGTTTATGGGAGCTCCTGGCCAGAGAGCCCGCCAAGATGAGAACAGCCCATCAGTGCCATGTAGCCTGCCGGTGCCTGGCATAGTGCGGGATGGTGCCCTTTTTAAAAAAAATTTTTTTTATTTGATACAACCACCTAACACTACATATCTAAATCTATTCCCAGTAGTTTCCAAAGTGTGTTTCTATCCGTTCCACCAACAAGCCAATAATCTTCAGCCAATCTTGACTCATTCCTTCCTACTTTTTTTCTGTGTGAATTTTCCCTGTCCCCATCTCCTCCACGAAAGCCTTCCCAACTATTCCTGGTCTTACAGCTATCTCTGTATTCTGAATTTCTGTAGCAGTTCTCCAAACCAAACCATATAATTTAGCCATTAATTATATGCTTCAGCACACTCTTTTCTTTGTGCCAGTGTGTCTTGGTTTTTGATTCTGCTGCTAAATTATAAGCATCATGAGACATTCCACATCTCTCACTTTACAAGTGGCGAGAGACCTGCTCTAAGTATAGAAGAGAAATTGGGGCCATAGGCTCAGACTTGGGCTTAGCATATCAGCCTCAGTTTCCTCACCTCACGTTTCCCCTGCCCAGCTTGGTTAGGTGCTGATCCTTGAACAATTTCTCCAACTCTTTCACTTCTTTCTTCGAATCGGTTAACCTCTCTCTTTCTCCCTTCTTTCCTCTCATCCTGTCTCTCACATGTGGACACATGTTCATTTCCCTAGAGTCTAATGACTAGGTGAATATTTTAGCTGTGTTTATAGGCCTTCAAACGTATTTTTATTTATTTGTGGTTGGTTTTTTGTTTTGTTTTGTTTTTGTTTTTGTTTTTGTTTTTTGTCTGACACAGGGTTTCTCTCTG
Organism: Rattus norvegicus; assembly: GCF_021556685.1. Lineage (NCBI taxonomy): Eukaryota > Metazoa > Chordata > Mammalia > Rodentia > Muridae > Rattus > Rattus norvegicus. The sequence continues at coordinate 34,244,442 of NC_141553.1, forward strand.
TATCCCTGGCTGTCCTGGAACTCCCTTCGTAGTCAAGGCTGGCCTTGAACTCAGAGATCTGTAGACCCATGTCTGCTCTGTTGCAGGGCACAGCCACGTGAGGAGGTGGAACTCAGGGAGTTTGACTGTACTTATTCCACCGCCAGGGTAGGTGCTGGGCTGTAGGGTGCAGGGGTTCCCGGGCCTGTGATAAGGCTGAGCCACGGGGTTCTCAGACTCTTGGACATTCACGTGCCATTGGGAGTCTCAGAAGAGCAGAGAAGGGTGTGCGCGCGCGCGCGCGCGTGCGTGCGCGTGTGCGCGCGCATGGGCTGGAGACAGTGTCTAGCACAGGGGTGGAGTGGGGTGGGGAGCTCTGACTTGTCTCACGGGGATTGTCCTTGGCTTGGCAGAGGCAGGCTTGGTGGTTGTGGTTGGGATTGTAGAGAGGCCTTCTTCATGAGATTGGGCTTTGGCTCTGTAGGTGAAGGCCTTCTTTTTTTTTTTTTTCTTTTTTTCGGAGCTGGGGACCGAACCCAGGGCCTTGTGCTTGCTAGACAAGCGCTCTACCACTGAGCTAAATCCCCAACCCTAGTGAAGCCCTTCTTTATGGCTCACCACGGTGGATCTTGATGAAAACAGACAGTCCATGGTTCTAAATAGTTTGAAAATAAATGCATAAAGCCATATCTTACTTCTTAAATACCTTTTGTAGGGAGGAATATGTCTGAGAAGGGAAGCTTATTAGCCAAGACCTCTGGGCCTCTACGTACCTCATTAGCATGGAGAACTCTGCTTTGAGCCTACGTGACCATGGGACACATTTCTTTTATGTGAGAAATATGGCATGTGTCCCCCCAGAAGGCTGGCAGGAGGCTGGCAGGAGGCTGGCAGGAGGCTGGCAGGAGGCTGGCAGGAGGCTGGCAGGAGGCTGGCAGGAGGCTGGCAGGAGGCTGGCAGGGAGTCCCCTAAGCCCCAGATGTGTGCTCACCGAGTCTCTGGGTCTGCTCTACCTTACCAAACTTCTTGGCATGGTTTTACATCCAACAGAGATCCACCTGTCTCTGCCTGTCAAGTGCTGGAATTAAAGGGCTGCAACTTTAAAGTCCTGCCTGATTCAACCATTTGGACTCAACCATTGGAATTTTAAAGGTCAAGCATTCTTATAAAATGTCATAGGCTATGGGTTATCTTACCTGTGTCCTTTCAGAGGTGAGTCATTGGAGCGTTGTGGTAAACCCAGACAAATTGAACCTGTTAGTGAGTAAGGTCTTCCTTATTCAGGGGGATTTCTACAAGACATTGTAGGAACTGTAGGTCCATTTTTATTGTCTAAAATATATCACCCTCTCATGGTGCATTTAAGTCCACACAGGTACACATGCATGGACTAAATAATCTATAAGTAATGAGTAAGACAAAGAGTCTATCCTAGTCTGCTTACCCCACTTCTAAATGTCATTTCTCCATGTATCTAAAACTCTCCTAACTTATTACTTTAAATAATGTACATAGGCTGTCTGCCTTCACATTTATAGACTCATGTCTGATTTTAAAACCGTATCGTTTTACATTGTTTTATGTGCCATTCACAGTTTTTTTTTAAATCCTAGTATATTTATTGGTTCTTCCTTTAAACACATTTTCCATTTGTGTACCCATCTCAGAGATGTTCTTTACACTCAAGTGTTGGCCTCTGAATCTATAGTGTGATTATCTCATGAAGCAGAAACTAGAAAGTTCTACTCAGGAGTAAGGATCCCAGCTAGCAGTGAGGCCCGGGGACGGAGGCGTGCACCTCATCCTGACACTACTGCTCCACATTTCCTTTGCAATGGCTGATAAGTGGTTTTCAACATCACTGGCATCCCCCTGCTTCAATAGAGAGGCCCCTCCCTTTGGTCATCTACGTTTTAGGTAGAGAGCAAATAAAACATACAAGAAACAGGGTGGGTTTCGGCTCACTCATGGCAGATGAAGGAATGCAGTTAATTTTAGATGGTTGCCTGGTGGCTCTGTAATTGGGCCTTTTTCTTAGGAGGGAAAGAGGTGAGAACAATATTGGCTAGACAGATAGTAGGGTCTGCCACACAGAAACACCAGAAGCAAAGCCATTCAAATCACTAACACTTACTTTCAGAGTTCAAAAATCCTGAAGCTGCCCGGGAAGTTTTAATGTGGTTGGGGAAAGCCTGAGTTCAGCTGTCGGCACTCAGACTCCAATTCTGATGGACTGACCTTTAAAATCCCAATGATTCAGTCCAAATAAAAGCTCCAGGTGTGGGCAGTCCGTACACTGAACACAGGAGACAGTATCAGTTGTCTTCCTGGCGCTAATAGCACATCATGCACTGGGTCTGCTTTAATGCACCAAGATTTTAGAGTGAGGTGTGATGGCAAGTCCCTGTGACTCCTACACCCAGAAAACCAAGGTACAAGAGTCCTGAGCTCCAGGCTAGGTTGAGCTACACTGTGGAAGTGAAATCCTGGCTTAACACAAACAAGAACTAACAACAACAACAACAACAACAACGACAACAACAGCAACAACAACAGCAACTGACTCCTAAGCTGGAGACCCTGAACCAAATGGCCTTTATCTGGTGATATTCTAAGGCTGGTAGAGTCCAAAATTGAGTGTAGTTCTTCACATGATAAAGTCTTGGAACATGTCTTCAGTGCTTCTCTCCCTTATATAATCTCAGTAGTTGGTCACAGGGCTTCCTCCCAATGACCTTATACCAAACAGCTGCCTCTACACAGTCACTGGCCTGTCTCCACCCCTTTAAACACCTCACAATGAGGATAAAATTTAATTAACTGAACGTTTGTGAGAAATGCATAAACCACCACATTACATCAGAAAGCTGGAACATGGAATTGAATGATTACTCAGCCCGAAGGAGGCAGAATCAAGCACAATTTAAAAGACAAAAGCAAAAAAGCAAAAACAAAAAGCCCCCCAAACCAGCAATTCCTTTGCCCAAGATTTGGACATTTGCTGCCACCTGCAGCTTAAACTTGATATTACTCTGGAGAAGGCTGACATTGGTGACACCAAGACTGAACACAGGGTCACAGAACTGAACAGTTCATAGTGGCCCAGGTGGTAAATCTTGTGGCCTGCATGTTTACTTCAGTGGAAACACAGCTCATACTGAATGTTCAAGGAACTCAGCTGGCTCTGTAGAGCACAGAAGCCGGATGTACTCTTAGATTATCACGTGCTAATAAATTGGCGTCTCCCAACTTCCAGAAGTGTGAGTTCCTGCCTCGGGTGACCAGACTGTCATGTCTAAATTGCTATGGCAAAGTTTTGGGCAGTAACAGGGATACAAGAGTTTATTGTGCTACAAAAATGACACGTGCCACTTGAAGGTGCAGGAAAGAGGCAAATAAGGGGAATTTGGGCAACTCAACATTTCTCTCTATAAAAGCAATTTCTTGGTAGACGGAGCTGAATATTCTCATCCCAAGAAATAGGTTTTGGATTGTCTAACAGCCCTGAAGAGATTCTTTAAGAAATAATTTCCACGGTCTCTTAGTAGTTTTAGAATAGAGTGAAATAACAAGGTCGTTTATATGGATATATTATCTTAACTGCTTAAGACTTTATGATCTATGCCTTTTATTTATTTTGGAAAGAAAGCAGTCAACGACTCTGTCTGCATCCAGGAGATGGTCCACCACACAGGGCTGCCGCATGATCTGCCTTCACGTTGAACACCTTGTGGATAATGGCTTCAATCTAGATATGTTCAAATCCTCTTAGGAACAATCCTGGGGTGATATTTTTAGTTTTCTGGCCATTGAGAATTTAATAGGTTTTCAAGGAAAGCAGTCCTTTCTCTTTTCCTACGTTCCATTTAAACTTTAATTGGCTTTCGCTCTGGCATTGTACTGGGGTAGGCTAGGTGGGTGTTGGTAGCTGCTGTGTGTTACTGAAGTGCAGAGGGATCCAGGTGACGTGCCACTCTAAGGAGAAACTGAATTTCAGTATTTCAGAAGATCCTTTCTCATAGCGGTTGAAAAAAAGGAAAGAGAGAACAAAAGGGAAGATTAGAAACTAAAATGGCAGACACGGACTCCGAGACGTCCATGGAAGAACTGCCTGTGGGACACAATGGATGTTTCTGCACAGTATGGCAGCACAACTTGTCAGCTTCCGTCCAAGGGCACTGACCTTACAAGGAGTCTCCTGCCGGATGCCAAGTGGAGTCCTGCAAGAGAGGAAAGAGAGAAGTGATATGTCTTGCCTCACAATACCAAGGGAAACATAGTTGACTGCGAACTGTGGCCTCTCTGGACCTACAGTGTGCCAAGGCTGCTTTACCAATGACAGTGTGACAAGGATTTTGGTACCAGCCATTCCTAGGATGTGGAGGCACTGTTGTCATGGTTGATGTGTTTATATAGAGAGTGGGGATATGTTCTATGGAGGTGTGGTGAGGTATCGGGGAAGGGAGGCCCTTGGCAGGCCCATGCTGAAGCGTCCCTTCCCCATGAGGGACCAGTCACACTATGGTATAGTATAGAATACAGCTTAATCAGGGCATGGGGAGGGGAGTTGAGAGGATTCCAGAGAAAGGGAGGGAGAGAGGGAAGGAGGGAGGGAGAGACAGAAAAAGGGAGGAGGGAGGAAGGGAGAGACAGAAAAAGGGAGGGAGGGAGGGAGGGACAGAAAAAGGGAGGGAGGGAGGGAGAGACAGAAAAAGGGAGGGAGGGAGGGAGGGAGAGACAGAAAAAGGGAGGGAGGGAGGGAGAGAGAGAGAGAGAGAGAGAGAGAGAGAGAGAGAGAGAGAGAGAGGCTGGCCAAAGCACTTGGAGAGAGAGGGGAGAAGGGAATGGGGAGAGAGCAGGAGCAGGAAGGCAAGACAAGAGAGCAAGAGGTGGGTGGGGGCCAAGCAGCCCCCTTTTTGTAGTGAGTCAGGCATACCTGGCTGTTGCCAGGTAACTGTGGGGCAGAGTTTAGACAAAATGCTAACAATGGTATCGCCTATAAGATGCCCAGTATTGCTTTATTTGACTTTTGCTTCCCCCCCCTGTGTGTGTGTGTGTGTGTGTGTGTGTGTGTGTGTGTGCTCGCGCGCGCGCGCATGTGTGTGTGCAAACTCAAGCCTCGAGTGTGAGTATATGTATGTATATGTTTGTATCTACATGTGCAAGTATGGATACATGTGTATATGTGTATAGACAGAGGCCAGAAGTTGAAGACAGGGGGCTTTCTCCATCACTTCCTATCTTAGTTTTTAAGAAAGGGCCTCTCTCAGAAGGAACACCCGTTCAGAGACTGCCCCACGTGTGGCCCATACATATACAGCCACCAAACTAGATAAGATGGATGAAGCAAAGAAGTGCAGGCCAACAGAAACCGGATGTAGATCTCTCCTGAGAGACACACCCAGAATACATCAAATATATAGGTGAATGCCTGCAGCAAACCACTGAACTGAGAATAGGACCCCCGTTGAAGGAATCAGAGAAAGGACTGAAAGAGCTTGAAGGGGCTCGAGACCCCATATGAACAACAATGCCAACCAACCAGAGCTTCCAGGGACTAAGCCACTACCCAAAGACTATACATGGACTGACCCTGGACTCTGACCTCATAGGTAGCAATGAATATCCTAGTAAGAGCACCAGTGGAAGGGGAATCCCTTGGTCCTGCTAAGACTGAACCCCCAGTGTACGTGATTGTTGTGGGGAGGTCGGTAATGGGGGGAGGATGGGGAGGGGAACACCCATAGAGAAGTGGAGGGGGAGGGGTTAGGGGGGTGTTGGCCCAGAGACCGGGAAAGGAAATAACAATCGAAATGTAAATAAGAAATACCCAAGTTAATAAAGATGAAAAAAAAGGGGGCCTCTCACTGCACCCGGAACTTGCTCTTTTGACCAGATTGTCTGGACAACAAACTCCATTGTTCTGTCTTTGTGCCCCACCCCAATCCATGGGCTTGGATCACTGCCACGGTGCCTGACATTTGCTTGTGTGCTAGGGATCTAAACACAGGCCCCCAAGCTTGCCTAGCCAGCACCTTCCCTTACTGACTGATCCACCTCCCCAGCCCTGCATTTTTCCTTTCAGGTGCTTTAAGGGAGGTTTTGAAATGCTGGTTCTCTAACAACCACTCCCTCTCGAAAGACCCCCACCTCACCCTGACCCCACCCTACACTTCTTTAGATGCGTACTATCTTCCCTCTGCACTGCTTTAAAGGAAGCCAAACTACGTCCTGAGCCACAGTTTCCCCTGTCATGTTCTCATTATGCCTCGGGTCCAGGCAGATTTCTAAAAGCAATGAAGCCAGGGTCGAGCCCAGGGGAGCTCTTTGGGAAGCCTGGTGGAAAATCATGCCAAGAAGTTATCCCGTGGAGGACTGGGAAGATACACAGTCTGCCCTGTCCCTTATAGCTCCTGTTTCCCATCACCTAGATGACAGGAGGAGCAGGAACCCTTGTAGTGTGGCTCAGTGGTCATCTCATTGGCAGACTGTGGTAGGAGAGTCAGAGGAGGATAGGTATCAGCAGCCGTGGAGGTAAGGCACACAGGACTGCGATAGCTCATTGTACTGAAAGATCCCCGAAGGGAGACCCTTACTCAAGTCTTGGGAAGTCACGGACCCCAGACACACGAGCCAGCATCTGGATGTAATACACAAAGGCGAGGTTTATTAAGGAGATCTCCGGGCCAACACGTATCCCACACAGAAGACAGAGGTGTCGACCCTGAGTGACTGGGAGAAGGGCTTTTTAAAGGAAGAAGTCACAAGCCCCAGGAGATGAGGGGATGTCAAAAGGAAATACCAAAAATGTCACAAGGGGAAACTCTCAAAGTCACAGGATTGTTCTTAAGACTGTAGGGTTTGAATCAGGGGAAAGGTCAAGACCTCATTCTTCTGAGAACAGATCTTGATTCCGGTCCTTGGTCCTTTAGGTTAAATGTTTGTCAGAGTTGACGAGGCATCTGCATCTGAAACACATCTGGTTAGGCTTTGGCCGGGGTTTCCTGAAATACTCTCTGCAGGACACAATGGCTGGAACATTATCTGTAGGGCACTATGGGGGCTTGAACAAACATCACAGGGGCATTACAGAACCCATCACTCATTTACCCCTCTCCGGTGATATCCGGAGGGTCAGTGAGCCTGAACCAGTCCTCCTGAGTCAGATCCTGTTTCTGAGTTTTGAGCTAATTTAAAACTCTATCTCTTAGTACTATTTCAGTTTCCACGTTTCTAAAGGAATCTTTAAGTCATGGAAACAGTCACCCTGAAACCATCAATTAGGCCTCTTGGGTGTCTCCATTCTTTCAGAGGGCTCACTCGGTAATATTCTGTCAGCAACAGCTCCAAGGCAGGCATGGAATCTATTTTCCATGTCCACTGGGAGCTTATTCTTTAACTGGCACCACAAAAGAACTAAGGCCACCCTTTAAAGAGTTAATTGGATCTCACCAAGAACCTACTTAAGGGCTGGAGCGATGGCTCAGTGGTTAAGAGCACTGACTGCTCTTCCAGAGGTCCTGAGTTCAAATCCCAGCAACCACATGGTGGCTCAAACCATCTGTAATGGGATCTGATGCCCTCTTCTGGTGTGTCTGAAGACAGCTGCAGTGTATATTATACATAATAAAAATAAATAAATCTTTGAAAAAAAAGAATTAAAAAAAAAAAGAACCTACTTGAAATTTTCAGTTGGCTTTAATTTCTCCCGGGGTAATCTCAATGCTTCACCATGTGCTGTGACTTCAAAGACATGGATCTTACATGGGAAGGGGTAGCAAAAACAAACGGAACAGAAAATAATATTTGCATCACAGGATTTATAGCCTGGTACCAGAAGAAAATAGTCTTAGTCATCTTTTTGTCGCTATAACAAAACACCTGAAATACATACTTTAACAAGAGTAAGTGTTTACCTTAGCTCAGAGTCACAGAGGTTTCCACCTACGATCACTTTGCCCTGCTGTTTTGGACCTGTGGAACCGCCATGTTTCATGATGGGATTATGTGACAGAGGAAGACCGCTCACCTCAGAGCAATTGGGGATCAGAGAAGGAATAAGGAGCTGGGGTTCCCTCATCCCCTTCAAGAGCAAGCAAGCCCCAATGGCCAGCCTTTCTTCCACTCCCCATCCAATGAAGGTTCTATAATCTTTCAGTAATATCACCCTGGGGACCAAACATTCAGCACATGGGTCTTCGGGGGGGAGCTTTCTAGATCTGAAATATATCAGAAGTGAATGAACGAGAAATTTAATAACAGGATCAAAAGTGGGGTGTGGAACAAAGAGCAAGGTAGGAACCGCTGCAGGGAATGTGGAGGAGAGAAGTAACGTTTCAGTTTTGTACTGTGTTTGGGAGGAGCGCACGCTTGATTAATGCTTTAAAGGAGAGAATTCGCTGTGGGAAGATCTGAGAGGAAAGCCTCCAGGCAGCCTAGGTGCTCGAGGCAGGCTCCTATCTGGTTTCCAAGAATCAAGAAGGGACTCTGTACTGGAGGGAGCCTAATGACTGTTACTGTGAATAGCCTGGGGCCAGGAAGTCTCAAGTTAAGTAGGCCAGCCCTGGGGCTTTAGCCTTTTCACTCAGTAAAATAGAAAGAAAGCTTTCGCCGAGATGTCAGCTCTTGAGATAGTTATAATGTAACTGCTTTTAAAAAGAGACCCGTAGGAAGCGAATACTCAAGCAGGAAGATGTATTCTGAGGCTGCTGTGGTAATCTAGGGAGAGAGGGAAGGCAACTGTGGAGTGGAGAGAGGGTCATATTCTAGGGACTGCATCTGAGGGTGGTGGTAATAGCCATTCTTGGTGGATTGGTTGAGGCGCGTGGATCGAAGTGAGCTACAAGAATTATCAGTGAGCTACAAGAGTTATCATTGGATGAGACGGGAAAGTCTGATGCAGGAAAGTGGGGAAGGAATTAAGGATCTATAAACCTTTGGAAAACCAGGTAGATGAGCGGGAGGTTGGTAAATGACAACTATCACGACTGTTGGTGGGTGGTCTGAGCTAATGATAAAGAGGCTCAAAGTATAGGTGCCTGTAGGTGAAGAAGAAAAGTAGCCCGGAAATAGCAGTAAGATCCCTGCTCCGGTTCCACACCTCAGTCTGTGGGCTGTGAGAGAAAATGGTCCACTCGAAAGGGTTGCAGAGAAAGCAGTGTGAACCGGAGAGCGTCCAATTCCAACCCAGTGAGAAGACAAGGAGGCATCCAGACTTGATCGACTGACTGGTCGGGAGGTTTGACTAAGGAGGGACTGAGTCGCAGAAACACAGAAGCGAGGTTGCGGGAACTGGAGGAGGGTGCTGAGCCAATCGGGACAGAGGAGGGGAAACCAAGAGCCGTGCGTGATCTGGATGTGAGGGAATAGGCTTTTCTTGGGTCACAGACCTGGACGAAGAACAACGCTGGGATGGGGTAGGTGCTTAAGCTGAGAGGTGTGGCAAGGCTGTGGATGTTGAGCCACCTGGGTCAAGGACACAGGATCTTGGCTTTGTAGGTCTTCCCTGACCATGAGGGAGGGATCCTCCACCTTTTCTACCTTAGCCTAGGGAAGTTATTCTCCTGTGTGGCCTTGTGCTGGAGCCTGGTGGCTGCTAAGAGTTCCTTGGACTAAGCTTTATGCAGCCCCGTTGCCTCTGTTCTCGTAGTCTCCTCTGCCTGGAGCATCCTTTCTTTAGGGCTTTGTATGCCGGCTTCCCTTCTTCCTCAGCTCTCATAAAGCTTTATATACTCTGTTTAATGTTTATTTCCACGAAACATCCATAAGAACAACATTTATGTGTATAAATCGTCTGTCTCGCGCTGCAAAGATTAAATGCCCGATAAAAGCAGCTTCTGGAAGGAAGAGCTTATTTTGGTCCACAGTTTGAAAGCTCGCGGTGTGGGACTGGGTAGTGGGGCTGGGGAGGGGCACTGGGAGGGAGGCATAAGGGTAGGGACATGAGGCAACTGGTCACATTGCATACCCGGGCAGGAAGCAGTGTCTTTGTGCTTACTTCACATTCCCTTTTTACTCTAGCCCATGGACTTAAGGCGAGTCTTATTACCGCTATCAACCCAATGAACATATCCCTCTCAGCCATGCCTAGAGGCTAGCTTAATATAGATAATTGCTTACAGGCCTTCCCAGAGGTGACTCCAGAACCTATCAAGTCATAACTCCCTAAAATCTTTGATTCTCTGGATGCCTATGAAACTGTTTCATTTTGAGATGGTTTTGAAAGACCCCAGCTTAGCAGCAGTAACGCCATTTTGCAAGGCTGTACTTAAGATGACTGGTTCAGGGAAAGGTTAGAACACTGAGTACACAGCAGCTGCCAAGCAGGATGTGTTTGGTTGAAGGCCTGGCAACAGGACGACTTCGGTTGAGCACCTGACAATGAAAAAAAGCCCCGGGAGAGGTCCCACACCCTGGTGGGGGGCCGAGTCAGTCGTTATGTTCCAAGAAGGTAGCTAAGAAACTTGCCCCCGGGCTGAACCCTTGCCATATTAGAATCCACCAATTATATCCCTGTAACCATGCATCTGCTTCTGTATGCTTGCTTCTGCTCCCCAAAATCCTATAAAAGCCCATCCTTGGTTCTGTGGGGCGCGCCAGTCCCCCGAGTGACTGAAGCGCCCGCAGGTGCCTGTGCCTGTGTATCCCGACAATAAACCAAATCCTCTTGCTGATTGCATCCTGTGGTGTCTCGGTCTGGTCTTTGGAGTTGGAGGGTCTCCATCCCGAGGGAAAGTTCTCCCTGAGAGCTTTTCAGTTTATACAGTCATTTTTCTCTTTTCGGTGTGTGTCCCTGTATCAGAAGATCCAGCAGGTTGAGAGAATGGAAGCAGAAAGGCATGTGGCCCCCGCCCTCACTGAGCACCTCAGTAGTCTCAACCAGAAGTTCCTTTTTGCAGCCTCCTGTTGGGGTTGTGGTTCACACCTCTCACTGCCCAGAGCAGAAACAGGCTGCTGATAGGAGAGTGAACTTCTTGTGTCTTCAAGGGTAGATGATGACTCTTTACGTTGAAGCTGTGCTTACCTTGAAGATGGGGTTTCCAGGAGGGTAAATTGAGGTTAGATAAGGTCAGAAATGTTCTGGATTTCAGTCTAAATATTTAGACCCCCCCCCTTGGAAAATGGAAAATTCTCAAGGAGATGGTCACCTTTGCTTATTAGAAGTGTCATGCAGTTCTTAGAGACTCTAGGGAAATTGGACAAGGTGTCACCCAGTGGGAACAGGTAGGAGGTGACTGAGTATTGTCTCGGTAGGAGACTAGAAAGATTATAACCAAGGCCACGTGACTAGCACGCGAGTTCACATCGAAGGCCATGTCCAACTATTTGAAAGAGTCCTCGAAACCGCACGCACCAGAATTTAAGAACACTCCGTGAGGTGGGAAGATCTGGAGTAGCCCGCCTATGTTTATAAACATTTTGAGAGTTCCGACGTTCCAGTGCAAGCCTGTGAGCTATTTGCTTTCCGTGAAGTGGTTCTCCAGCATGTAAGTGTAAGCTAACTATGGCTTAAAAGCATCGGAAGGCTAAGTGGGTTGAGAATAAGACAAAGAGATTTTTCACAGAGGCATAGAGACCTCAGCTACCAATGAAATGCTGGACCTGCCTTGCTCACAGTGGTAAAGTTCAGCAAATCTACTTCCGTTTACAATGCTTTTCTAGTAGACTACTTGCCCATCTTAGCACAACTCTTTTCTAAGTGTGAACGTATACGCCATCTCCTTGGGGTCCGGTCGTTGTTTGTGTGTATTCTCACCATCTTCGTAGACCCACAAGCGATACAATCTTCCAAGCCCCTGAACTTGCCGTCTTGTTGGCCAGAGAGAAGCCAGAGAAGACTCCGGTGACCTGGCTTCCACAAAATGACTGCAGGGAGTTCAACTACTGTTCGGTTAGTGAGAGTAAACTCACTTTCCAAAACTCTGATGTTGAGACAGTGTACGCCGTTTACGCCATCAACATCCTTCTCGTTGAGGTTCTGAGCTGGACTCTAGGGCCTCGCGAATGCTGGATAAGCGATCTGACTTCCGGTGTGCTTCAACTCTCCGCGTTTGATCCCACTTCATTATCCGCATGCTTACGATTGCAGTGGGGTCACCGTCACAGCTTTAACTAGGTTTAGCTAAATGTCTAGAAACCAACATTTACAAAGTACCTCTCAGTCTAACGGCTGCAGTCTATGTTGGGCCAGGTTTGTTAATCAGTCACCAACACGGGTATGTTAATAGTTACTGTTTTTAAAGCAAGAACAGTTTACATGCAATATTAATGTTTTATTATTTACTATTATTAACACATAAACATTACCCTTTCCTTTGTGTTTATTTCCTTATATTTATCGAAGAGCGAGCTATCCTGAAAAGTTTGAAGGTTGAGTGGCTTGAAGAAATCGACAGGAAAACTGTTACCCTTGCTATAGTTTGAGAAACATCGTTAATAGCGTACTTCTTTCACAGTCCAAGAAACTATTTCCCAGGGACAGAGTGTCCCCTGTGGTCATGGAGAGAAGGCAGATTTAAACGAGATGTCAAGGCTGGACTCAAGGCGTGTCCCAACAGCAATGCGCACGTCTCCCGTTACACGTAGTGCAGTGCCGACTGTGGCTGTATCTTGAATATGCAGCTGCCCCGTTGTGCTATTTGCTGCCTGTCCATTCTCAAGGTCTGTCAAAAAGATCACACTAGAATGCTTGCTCCTTTGGGATGGAATCGTCGTCCACTGGGAATAAACTTCTCAAACAAAACACATCTGTTTTTCCAGTGTCTTGTTTCCCTCTCTGCTCATGAAGGGTTTAAGCTAGAAATCCAATGGCTGATTCTGAGGCTGACCTTCCACAGCCCATGGAAAACATTCAGAGGTCCTCAGCTAATGCTGCTTTCTCCTCGGGCAGTCCCAAACTGCTAGCCTCTGTAACAGAAGGGTTGGCACTGATCTCCGAGTTTAATGGGGATTTTGACCAAAGCTCTCACACAGAAGATAGCTGAGCTATTCCAGGCCTGGAGTTAAATCAGGCAAGAAAGCAGACAGCCATTCCCGTACACCCGGCCCTCTACCATGCTATCTCTAGAATTTTTACAGCTTTTGACCTGAACACAGGATATATTCAACCCGATTCAATTTCCTTTCAATTTCTCCTCTCTGTAGAAGATGAGCCGAGTACAGCCGACGATATGGATTCAACATAAAATGAACGTGTTCTAAGACCTCGTTTGCTCCCTGCTTGGAAAGTACAATTACTGATGCGACTCAGGCTGGGCAGATAGCGATCTACTGAGGACATCGGGGCCAGTTCTGCGCACGGCTTTCATTCGTAGCGTCTACCTAGAAAGCAGATAGGGAAAGACGTTCCCACAAATTCTGGGTCCGGAGTGATTTATCTGGAAGGCGCATTGCTGGTTTTGGAATGCGTACTGTGTCTTTGTGCTTTAATCCAATTTCACACTTAATGGTTTCGAGTGTATTTTAGTGTATTTTATTCTTCTCCACTAGAGGGAACCAGAGGAACTAGACATTGCAGCCAACAAGATTAATTTGTTGTCAGTAACAGAGAAGTTCCCAAGGGTTCTCAAAGTGGACTGACCTCCAGAAACACTGGGAGAATACTTTTTGTTTTATAACTTATTCTCATTAAAGGTTAACTATTTTAAGAGAATTTTTGTGTTTATAGAAATAATTTAAACATAAAAGGTGTTGTTTTTAAAAAAAGACAAAACCCATAGATTTTTAGGTCCGCATTCTAGTCCATAAGACCCACGGCGCCGGGGATGAAGCCTGGATGAACCTTAGTGGAGATTTTGTTTTGGTAGAAACCCACTCTGCCAGGTAAATGGGAAGGCCAAGAAGGACCAAAGCAACTGAACATTTTAACTCTGTAAAGCAGGACGTAAGAACAGACGCTCACAGAGGTTCAGCGAGCGTAACCACGGACACCTGGAGACTGTCAGGCTTTAGAATATGAGTCATGTGTTTTTCCAATTGAACAACCCCGATTATTATTTAGAATCCATGTGATTTACTCAGAGGAAGAATCCAAAACTATCTTTTGAGGAAGACTTCCAGCTCTACAAGTCGAAATTCAGGGAGCCCCGAAGTCAGAAAACAGGGCGTTGGTTCTGAAACAAGAATTTTTACAGGAGATCCAGTGAGTTCTGTGGTATTCTATACGGGCACAGAACAAAAATAAATGCCCTCAATCCAGCTGCCGTGGACCACAGATGTTTCCATCCTGTCAGACACATCTGGCAAACTGGCCCAGAGACAAGAACTGGAATTACATGAAGAAAAGAGGCTACAGGATTGTCACCAGGGAGAGCTTAACACATTCAATTCCTGTAAAAGGCAGGGAAAAAAATGGAGATACTGACTTATGCAGAAGTTTATTTGATAATAAACTCTCTCTTTCCCTCTCTCTAGTTTAAGAAACATTGGGCGGTCCCTGTGTATAAAACTTGCAGCAGTGTAGAAAATTATGAACTTGTTTATTTGTTTAAACAAACACCAAAGATAACCAAAAGCTATATGATATCAGCTACTCTTTCTAAGAGGTGCAGGAATGGATTGCTGTGTGAACAGAGGTTGGGGCGACGTGGAGTGCTAGTGACTTCTGCCTCCTGCCCGAAGCTAGAAGGACAGGATCTGAGAGCTGCTAAACTATGCAGGTATTTTTGAGGGCAGGCTCCTTAAGCTGATGCATCTTTTCCTTTATGCAGCTAAAAATTCTTAGAGAAAGCTAAACAGGCCTAGAGGTGCTCAAAGCACCACAGTTAGTCTTCACTACGATGGGATCTGGACCTATCCATGTGAGTTCATGTTTGTGGTATATATAAAGTTGGACCAGACACGTGATCTATAGACTTGGATTCAGCATGTCTTAGAATGCAACTGACTTCTTTCCTGAAATATGGCCTTAAACTGAATGTGCTTAAGAACATAGTTTCTAACTGAGCATGCTCAGATATGTGCTTTCCCCAAAAGTGCTTTTTTTGTAAATAGTTAGCATTTATTTGTTTATTTTTAAAAATTATTTTATTTACATTCCAGTCATTGTTCCCCAGTTCCCCCTCCCACAGTTCCTTATCCCATTCCCCCTTCCCCTTGGCTTCAAGAGTGTGCTCCCCACCATGCCCACCCTGCACATACTGATTAAGTACATCTTCTCCCACTGAGGCCAGACCAGGCAGTCAACTGCTACATATCTGTCAGAGGCTTCGGACCAGCCTGTCTGTGGTACCTTGTTGGTGACTCAGCCTCTGAGAGCTCCCAGGGGTCCAGGTTAGTTGACACTGTTGGTCTTCCTATGGGGTTGACTCCAGTCCAATGGTTGGGTGTATCTGCACTATCTTAGTCAGCTGCTGGTAGGGGCTCTCAGAGGACAGCTGCTGTCTGCAAGCACACATTAACATTAATAATAGTGTCAGGCCTTGGTGCCCCTACATGAGAGGGATCCCAAGTTGGGCCAGTCATTGGACAGCCTTTCCCTTTTCTTTTCCATTTTTTTCGTCCCTGCAGTTCTTTTAGACAGGAACAATTTTGGTCAGAAATTCTGATTGTGGGTTAGTCACCCTGGCTCTGCCTGTCTTCTGGAGGTGGACTCTTCAGATTCTCTCTCCCCAATGTTGGACGTTTTGGCTACGGTCACCAGTAATGAGTCCTTAGAGTCTCTAAACTCCCAGGGTACCCCCAACTCCCACCCCCAGAGGTTGCTTATTTCCATTCATTCTCCTGGTCCTCTGGGCTTCCTTAGGGCTTTTCTCCTGTTTCCTGCCATACCCTATCCTGTTCTCCCCTTTCCTCCCCTATCCCCCCCCCCCCACATCCCTCCCTCCCTCTGCCTCCTATGACAATTTTGTCACTCCTTCTAAGTGGGGTTGAAGCATCTTCACTTGGGCCGTCCTGTTTGCTAACCGCTTATGGTTTGTGCGTTGTATTCTGGGTATTCTGCACTTTTTGGCTAATATCCACTTATCAGTGAGTTCATACCATGCATGTCCTTTGGACCTCACTCAGAATGCTATTTTCTTGTTTCATTCATTTGCCTACAAAATCCATGGCGTCCTAATTTTTAATAGCTGAATAGTATTCCACTGTGTAAATGAACCACATTTTCTTTTTTTATGTAAACATATATTTATTTTTTTTGTTTTTCAAATTTAAATCCTTAAATATTATAAAAACATTTTATTTTGATATTATTATTATTAGCATTTAGATTTTCCCCAAAATATGAAGCTCCCTTTACTTTTTTTTTTTATTAACTTGAGTATTTTTTATTTACATTTCGAGTGTTATTCCCTTTCCCGGTTTCTGGGCAAACATCCCCCTAACCCCTCCCCCTCCCCTTCTTTATGGGTGTTCCCCTCCCAACCCTCCCCCCATTGCCGCCCTCCCCCCAACAATCTAGTTCACTGGGGGTTCAGTCTTAGCAGGACCCAGGGCTTCCCCTTCCACTGGTGCTCTTACTAGGATATTCATTGCTACCTATGAGGTCAGAGTCCAGGGTCAGTCCATGTATAGTCTTTAGGTAGTGGATTAGTCCCTGGAAGCTCTAGTTGCTTGGCATTGTTGTACATATGGGGTCTCGAGCCCCTTCAAGCTCTCCCAGTTCTTTCTCTGATTCCTTCAATGGGGGTCCTATTCTCAGTTCAGTGGTTTGCTGCTGGCATTCGCCTCTGTATTTGCTGTATTCTGGCTGTGTCTCTCAGGAGCGATCTACATCCGGCTCCTGTCGGTCTGCACTTCTTTGCTTCATCCATCTTGTCTAATTGGATGGCTGTATATGTATGGGCCACATGTGGGGCAGGCTCTGAATGGGAGTTCCTTCAGTCTCTGTTTTAATCTTTGCCTCTCTCTTCCCTGCCAAGGGTATTCTTGTTCCCCTTTTAAAGAAGGAGTGAAGCATTCACATTTTGATCATCCGTCTTGAGTTTCATGTGTTCTAGGCATCTAGGGTAATTCAAGCATTTGGGCTAATAGCCACTTATCAATGAGTGCATACCATGTGTGTTTTTCTGTGATTGGGTTACCTCACTCAGGATGATATTTTCCAGTTCCAACCATTTGTCTATGAATTTCATAAAGGCATTGTTTTTGATAGCTGAGTAATATTCCATTGTGTAGATGTACCACATTTTCTGTATCCATTCCTCTGTTGAAGGGCATCTGGGTTCTTTCCAGCTTCTGGCTATTATAAATAAGGCTGCTATGAACATAGTGGAGCATGTGTCTTTTTTATATGTTGGGGCATCTTTTGGGTATATGCTGGATCCTCAGGTAGTTCAATGTCCAGTTTTCTGAGGAACCTCCAGACTGATTTCCAGAATGGTTGTACCAGTCTGCAATCCCACCAACAATGGAGGAGTGTTCCTCTTTCTCCACATCCTCGCCAGCATTTGCTGTCACCCGAGTTTTTGATCTTAGCCATTCTCACTGGTGTGAGGTGAAATCTCAGGGTTGTTTTGATTTGCATCTCCCTTATGACTAAAGATGTTGAACATTTCTTTAGGTGTTTCTCAGCCATTCGGCATTCCTCAGCTGTGAATTCTTTGTTTAGCTCTGAACCCCATTTTTAATAGGGTTTTTTGTCTCCCTGCAGTTTAACTTCTTAAGCTCTTTGTATATTTTGGATATAAGGCCTCTCTATCTGTTGTAGGATTGGAAAAGATCTTTTCCCAATCTGTTGGTTGCTGTTTTGTCCTAACCACAGTGTCCTTTGCCTTACAGAAGCTTTGCAGTTTTATGAGATCCCATTTGTCGATTCTTGATCTTAGAGCATAAGCCATTGGTGTTTTGTTCAGGAAATTTTTTCCAGTGCCCATGTGTTCGAGATGCTGCCCTAGTTTTTCTTCTATTAGTTTGAGTGTATCTGGTTTGATGTGGAGGTCCTTGATCCACTTGAACTTAAGCTTTGTACAGGGTGATAAGCATGGATCGATTTGCATTCTTCTACATGTTGACCTCCAGTTGAACCAGCACCATTTGCTGAAGATGCTATCTTTTTTCCACTGGATGATTTTGACTCCTTTGTCAAAAATCAAGTGCCCATAGGTGTGTGGGTTCATTTCTGGGTCTTCAATTCTGTTCCATTGGTCTATCTGTCTGTCTCTGTACCAATACCATGCAGTTTTTATCACTGTTGAGCTGTAATACTGCTTGAGTTCAGGGATAGTGATTCCCCCTGAAGTCCTTTTATTGTAGAGGATAGTTTTAGCTATCCTGGGTGTTTTGTTATTCCAGATGAATTTGCAAATTGTTCTGTCTAACTCTTTGAAGAATTGGATTGGTATTTTTGATGGGGATTGAATCTGTAGATCGCTTTTGGTAGAATGGCCATTTTTACTCTATTAATCCTGCCAATCCATGAGCATGGGAGATCTTTCCATCTTCTGAGGTCTTCTTCAATTTCTTTCTTCAGAGTCTTGAAGTTCTTATTGTACAGATCTTTTACTTGCTTGAACCACATTTTCTGTATCCATTTTTCAGTTGCGGGACATCTGGTTTGTTTCCAACTTCTGGCTATTACAAATAAAGCTGCTATGAAGATAGTGGAGCTCGTGTCCTTGTGGTATGGTGGAGCATCTTTTGGGGTATATGCCCAGGAGTGGTATTGTTGGATCATTAGGTAGAACAATGTTCAGTTTTCTGGGGAATTGCCAGATTGATTTTCAGAGTGCTTGTACCAGTTTGCAATCCCACCAGCAATGGGAGAGTGTTCCTTTTTCTACACACAGTAGGGTTTGGAATCTTAGGGTTGTGTTGATTTGCATTTCGCTGATGATTAAGGACTTTGAATATTTCTTTAAATGCTTCCCGGCCATTCAAGATTCCTCTGTTGTTAATTCTTTGTCTAGGTCTGTGGCCCACTTTTTAGTTGGGTTATTTGGTTTTATGGAGGTTAACCTCTTTTGAGTTCTTTATATATTTTGGATATTAGCCCTGTATCAGACATAGGATTAGTGAAGATTTTTTTTCCCAATCTGTAGGTTCTTGATTTGTCCTATTGATGGTGTATTTTGTCTTACACATTTTCAGTTTCATGAAGTCCCATTTATCAATTGTTGATTTTAGAGCCTGTCCATTGGGGTTCTGTTCAGGAAATTGCCTCCTGTGACAATGAGTTTGAGGCTCCTTCCCACTTTCTCTTCTGTTAGATTCAGTGTATCTGGTTTTATGTGGAAATCCTTGATCCACTTGGATGTGAGCTTTGTGCCAGGTGATAAATATGGATCTATTTTTATTCTTCTATATGCAGAGCAGCACAATTAATTGAAGATGCTTTCTTTTTTCCACTGTATGTTTTTGGCTTCTTTGTCAAAGATCAAGTGTTCGTAGGCATGTGGGTTCATTTCTGGGTCTTTGATTCTAGCCCATTGATAGACCTATCTCTGTACTAATACCATGCAGTCTTTACCACTATTGCTTTGTACTTCAGCTTGAGGTCAGGGATGGTGATTTTCCCAGAAGCTTACATTATTGAGAATTGTTTTCACTATCCTGGGATTTTGTTTTTCTATATGAAGTATGAAGTATTGATCTTTCTGTCAGTGAAGAATTGTATTTGAATTTTGATGGGGATTGCTTTGAAACTGTAGATTGCTTTTTGGTAAGATGGCCATTTTCACATGCTAATCTCACCAATCCTTGAGCATGGGGGATCTTTCCATCTTCTGAGGTCTTCTTTGTTTTCTTTCTTTAGGGACTTGAAGTTCCAGTCATACAGATCTTTCACTTACTTGGTAAGAGTTATACCAAGATATTTTGTACTATTTGTGGCTATTGTGAAGGACGTTGTTTCCCTGATTTCTTTCTCAGCCAGCTTATTTGTATAAAGGAAGGATACTGATTAATGTGAGTCAATTTTATATCCCACCACTTTGCTGAAGTTGTTTATCAGCTTTTGAAGTTCTCTGGTGGAATTTTTGGGGTCACTTAGCACAATAATATTGTTTGAAATTGGTTTTGTCATGGTAAATTTTGGATTCTCCATCTATGGTGATAGAGAGTTTTGCTGGCTATAGTAGCCTGGGCTGGTTTGTGTTCTCTTAGGGTTTGTATGACATCTACCCAGGATTTTCTGGCTTTTAGAGTCTCTGTTGACAAGTCTGGCAATATTGATAGGTCCACCTTTCCATGTTACTTGGCATTTTCCTCTTATAGCTTCTAATATTCTTTCTTTGTTTCATGCATTTAGTGTTTTGATTATTATGTGACAAGAAGATTTCCTTTTATGATCCAATCTGTTCGGTGTTCTGTAGGCTTCTTATACATTTATGGCTATCTTTTTCTTTACGTTATGGAAGTTTTTTCTATGATTTTGTTGAAAATGTTTTCTGGTCTTCAAGCTGGGAATCTTTACCATCTTCTATTCCTATTATTTTTAGGTTTGGTCTTTTCATTGTGTCCTGAATTGCCTGGATGTTTTGGATTACATTTTGTATATTCTTCGACTGTTGTGTCGATATCTTCTATGGTATCTTCTAAGGCCTGAGATTTCCTCTTTGGTCTCTTGTATTCTGTTGGTGATGCTTGCATCTGTAGTTCCTGATCTCTTTCCTAAGTTATCCAGGGTTGCTTCCATTTGTGTTTTCTTTATTGTTTCTATTTACATTTTTAATTCTTAGACTGTTTTGTTCAATTTCTTTGCCTGTTTGATTGTATTTTCCTGTGTTTCTTTAAGGGATTTATTTGTTTACTTTTTAAGGGCAGACCTCAGGAGCAGGAGTGGGGGTGTTCCACTGATCTGGCCTGAGAAGACTGGAAGGAAGATGGAGCTTGGGCAAGGCAGTGGAAGGTAAGT
This sequence comes from Rattus norvegicus, assembly GCF_021556685.1. Lineage (NCBI taxonomy): Eukaryota > Metazoa > Chordata > Mammalia > Rodentia > Muridae > Rattus > Rattus norvegicus. The sequence continues at coordinate 34,265,212 of NC_141553.1, forward strand.
CTCATGCTAGATAGGCTCTTTGGGTGTCCCAGCTGGTGTGGGTATTTGAGTGGGTATCTCACTTGTGTCCCAGGCAGACCTCCTTGGAGACAGGCAGTCTGAATCTGGTTTCTGTAGAACTCCAGAGCAATCTACCAATTTGGCATTGGTGGAAGAGCAGATCAGGAGGAAGGTAACTATGTGAATATTTACATGTTCCCCAGATTAAACTACCATGCTATATCTGAGGATGACATTAGAAACTACTCCCATTCCTTCTCTATTTGCGGCAGGTAATAGATATTTTTCTTAGTTTTTAAACAATAAATAAACAAAAGAAGACAATGCTCTTCCCTCTCCAGAGTCCATGTCCATGTCAAGTGGGACAATCTCATGCTCAGAATGGTATGTCTCGATGCCAGGGTATTTTGTAAATCAAAGGTGGAAGGGAATGTATAGTGCTCTTACATCAGTAAAGAATGATATAAAGGTTCAGATCTAGTTAGACTTAAAGAATTTCTCCAAAAGATTACTCTGAATTAATTAAATTAAATAATAATTTAAAAAATTCTGTGAGGCCCAGAGGGGTCAACAGATCCTTCTAAGTGAGGGTCTTCAAGCTCTTGCCTGAGGAATGCTGGCCAGCTTAGAGAACTCACCACTCTTCCTTCACGAATGTTTCTTCAAAGGTTTGATTGCAATGTGTGAAGAGCTCTTTTATAGATATGCCTGGTCATAACATACAATTCTGTACCTCACTTGGTGCTGGGATACATTTTAGTAGATAAAATGGAAGGATGTTAAAATACAAGGCAAGAACAGTGTGCTGGAAAATGTTTGTCAATTTGACACAAACTAGAGCCATCTGAGGAGAAGAAATTGAGGACTTTTCTCCACCAGGGTAGCCATAGATATAAACATATACAATTCCGTGGGGACATTTCATTGATGGTGCTTGATGCATCGAGGGTTTAGCCCACTGTAGGCTGTGCTATCCTTGGAAGGAGGTCCTGGGTTGTATGAGAAAGCAAACTGAGCAAGACATGGGAAGCAAGCGAGTAAGTAGGGCTCCTCTACAGTTTCTGCTTCAGTTACTGCCTCCAGGTTCACTTGATGCTCTGTCACCAGCAAGTGGAATAAATCCTTTCCTCCCCTAGTAGGTGTTAGCCAGTGAGTTTTTTATTTTTATTTTTATTTTATCACGGGACACAAATTAGGACAAACAGTTACAAGGATAATGAGCTTCTTTAAATTCATTAAGCTAGCATTTAGAAAGGAGAGTAGTAGTATAGCTATTTGTACACTTAAATCTTTCTAGTGAACCCCCAAAAGTGAGTAAACTTCTGACTAACCTGAAGATGCTTCTTTTTCTTGCATAATCTCACATTCATCAATATGAAAATAGTTACCATTCGGTCCTCACCAATATTTTAGCTATTTCTTTCTGCATTGAAATAACAAATGTTAAATTCTACATAGATTTCAGTGACATTGATTGCCAGAATATGCCATTGAGTGTACATCATTAAACAGCTCCTAAAAAATAAAAAATAACCCCAGTCACCCATCCTCTCCAGCATGATGGTATATTTCTCCCTTATTAGCTGGTGGCCACACATGCAATACGTTTGGAAATGCCACGTGGGCAAACCTAGTTAACTCCTACTAAGCTGGCTTGGCTAGACGGGAAGAGCTTTTGTTTAAGGTCGGGATGTGGCCCCAACTCCATGAGACCATTACTGTTGTCATCTGGTGCTGCAGCAGATGCCTAGATCCCAGTTTCAATAATTCCTGTCCACCCAGCCTTCAATTTAAAAGAGAAAAGTAAAACCTCCTGTTTACTTACACTGTTTGCCACTTCCTGCCTTCTCTCTGCCTATCCCACCTGTGAGGAACACTTCTGATTGGTTAGAGATAAATGCTAGTAACATCCTGTAATCCTTCTAATCGATGGATTTAAGTATTTGATGGAAGTTCATTGGAAGTTAGCACTAGGGGCAAAAATCTATTTATTACCTTCGATTTAAATTATGTCTTTGGTGGAAACCTTAGACTTTGATGGATTTTTCGCTTGACGAGGAGGAGTTTAGGGACTGAGTTGAGCTGGGATGCACATGTTCATAGAATGTTGCCTTTGTTTCTAAGTCAGTGAAGTTGAAGCCACCAGGGGATGGGTAACCAAAGCAAACACAGCGAAGACAAAATTCTCCCTTAAACGTTACTGGCCCGAGATGTCTTGTTGAGTTGAGAGACTGGGGCACAGTAAATCTTTCTTGATTCTGCTCATTGGTACTCAACTGTGCATACATTGGGTGGCCAATGAGTAATAGTCTCGTTAGAGGTTCAAGGGTTAGTAAATTCCCTGGAGGTGTCGTGTCTTTATAAGAAACAATCTTGGTGAAGCACTTGGCTTACAAATAGTCTTTGTTAATTTGTAATTGCCAACTGTCTCCTATGTGCAATTCCCACGTTGCCTGTTCAAGTAAGGTTTATCTCTTCTCCGTTGTTTGTTTGTTTGTTTTTTTTTCAGTTACTACTGTACTTTATTGTGTTCAACCAAATCACCATGTTACAAAAATAGCAAGCTGCCATAATAAAAAATAAGGCTCCTCTATCCAGCACCAGATAGCATCATTTTACTTTCAAGCCTAGAAATTGCACACTTGTATATAAACCAACCGAAGATGAGGATTGAGAGTTCATCTTGGTGGATTTTTCCTTTGATGAATATGAAGTGTCCTTCCTTATCTTTTTTGATGACTTTTAATTGAAAATTGATTTTATTTGATATTAGAATGGCTACTCCAGCTTGCTTCTTCTGACCATTTGCTTGGAAAGTTGTTTTCCAGCCTTTCACTCTGAGGTAGTGTCTGTCTTTGTCTCTGAGGTGTGTTTCCTGTAGGCAACAGAATGCAGGGTCCTCATTGCGTATCCAGTTTGTTAATCTATGTCTTTTTATTGGGGAGTTGAGGCCATTGATGTTGAGAGATATTAAGGAATAGTGATTATTGCTTCCTGTTATATTCATATTTGGATGTGAGGTTATGTTTGTGTGCTTTCATTCTCTTTGTTTTGTTGCCAAGACGATTAGTTTCTTGCTTCTTCTACGGTATAGCTTGCCTCCTTATGTTGGGCTTTACCCTTTATTATCCTTTGTAGTGCTGGATTTGTAGAAAGATATTGTGTAAATTTGGTTTTGTCATGGAATATCTTGGTTTCTCCATCTATGTTAATTGAGAGTTTTGCAGGATACAGTAACCTGGGCTGGCATTTGTGTTCTCTTAGGGTCTGTATGACATCTGTCCAGGATCTTCTGGCCTTCATAGTTTCTGGCGAAAAGTCTGGTGTGATTCTGATAGGTCTGCCTTTATATGTTACTTCACCTTTTTCCCTTACTGCTTTTAATATTCTTTCTTTATTTTGTGCGTTTGGTGTTTTGACAATTATGTGACGGGAGGTGTTTCTTTTCTGGTCCAATCTATTTGGAGTTCTGTAGGCTTCTTGTATGCCTATGGGTGTCTCTTTTTTTAGGTTAGGGAAGTTTTCTTCTATGATTTTATTGAAGATATTTACTGGTCCTTTGAGCTGGGAGTCTTCACTCTCTTCTATACCTATTATCCTTAGGTTTGATCTTCTCATTGAGTCCTGGATTTCCTGTATGTTTTGGACCAGTAGCTTTTTCCGCTTTACATTATCTTTGACAGTTGAGTCAATGATTTCTATGGAATCTTCTGCTCCCGAGATTCTCTCTTCCATCTCTTGTATTCTGTTGGTGAAGCTTGTATCTACAGCTCCTTGTCTTTTCTTTTGATTTTCTATGTCCAGGGTTGTTTCCATGTGTTCTTTCTTGATTGCTTCTATTTCCATTTTTAATTCCTTCAACTGTTTGATTGTGTTTTCCTGGAATTCTTTCAGGGATTTTTGTGATTCCTCTCTGTAGGCTTCTACTTGTTCTCTAAGGGAGTTCTTTATGTCTTTCTTGAAGTCCTCCAGCATCATGATCAAATATGATTTTGAAACTAGATCTTGCTTTTCTGGTGTGTTTGGATATTCCGTGTTTGCTTTGGTGGGAGAATTGGGCTCCGATGATGCCATGTAGTCTTGGTTTCTGTTGCTTGGGTTCCTGCGCTTGCCTCTCGCCATCAGATTATCTCTAGTGTTACTTTGTTCTGCTATTTCTGACCGTGGCTAGACTGTCCTATAAGCCTGTGTGTCAGGAGTGCTGTAGACCTGTTTTCCTGTTTTCTTTCAGCCAGTTATGGGGACAGAGTGTTCTGCTTTCAGGCGTGTAGTTTTTCCTCTCTACAGGTCTTCAGCTGTTCCTGTGGGCCTGTGTCTTGAGTTCACCAGGCAGGTTTCTTGCAGGGGAAAAGTTGGTCCTACCTGTGGTTCCAAGGCTCAAGTTTGCTCGTGGGGTACTGCCTAAGTCCTCTCCGCGGCGGCAGCAACTGGGAAGATCTGCGCCGCTCTTTCCGGGAGCCTCCGTGCACCAGGGTTCCAGATGACGTTTGGTGTTTTCCTCTGGCGTCTGGATGTGCATAGAGTGCAGTCTCTTCTGGTTTCCCAGGCGTGTCTGCCTCTCTGAAGGTTTAGCTCTCCCTCCCACGGGATTTGGGTGCAGAGAACTGTTTATCCGGTCTGTTTCCCTCAGGTTCCGGCAGTGTCTCAGGCGCAGGGGTCCTGCCGCTCCCGGGCCCTCCCCTACGGGAACCCAGAGGCCTTATACAGTTGCCTCTTGGGCCAGGGATGTGGGCAGGGGTGGGCAGTGTTGGTGGTCTCCTCCGCTCTGCAGCCTTAGGAGTGCCCACCTGACCAGGCGGTGAGGTCTCTCTCCCACGGGGTCTGGGAGCAGAGAGCTGCTGCGGGCCGGGATCCGCGGGTGTGACTTCTCCGTTGTTTTAAGGTTTATCTCTTCTCCGCTGTTTTAAGGTTTATCTCTTCTCCGTTGTTTTACTAGTTTGTCATCTTCTTAATTAATTCACAAATGGAAGCTGTGACAGTGTAGGGAAGTCACCCCCAGCAGCCTTCCTTCTTACATCACTGAGGCACTGGGGAGTTACTTTAACACATTTCTTTTTTCTTTTTTAAATTTTTTTTATGAGATATATTTCTTTACTTAGATTTCAAACATTATTCCCCTTCCCGGTTTCCTGTCCATAAGCCCCCATTCCCTCCCCTCCCCCATATGGGTCTTCCCCCCATACATCCCCCTCATTGCCCCCCATACATCCCCCTACTGCCTCCCCCATATTCCCCTGCACTGGGGGTCCAAACTTGGCAGGACCAAGGGCTTCCCCTTCCCTTGGTGCCCCAACAAAGCTATTCTCTGCTACATATGCAGTTGGAGCCCTGGGTCAGTCCATGTATAGTCTTTCGGTAGTGGTTTAATCCTTTGAAGCTCCGGTTGGTTGGCACTGTTGTTCTTAGGGGGTTACAAGCCCCTTCAGCTCTTTCAATCCTTCCTCTAATTCCCCTAAATGGGGTCCTATTCTCAGTTCAGTGATTTGCTGCTAGCATTGACTTCTGTATTGGACATGCTCTGGAGGTGTCTCTCAGGAGAGATCTATATCCGGTCCCTTTCAGCATGTACTTTTTTTTAGCTTCATCAATCTTACCTAGTTTTGGTGGCTGGATATATATGGATCACATGTGGGGCAGGCTCTGAATGGCCATTCCTTGAGTCGCTGCTCTAAACATGGCTTCCATATCCCCTCCTATGGATATTTTACTTTAACACATTTCTAGTGCAGGGCTTCTCAGACAGGAGAGTGAGGAGACAGAAAGCTCCATAAACTTAACTAAAAGCCGAAGCTAGAACATAAATCCAACTGAGGTGTTTCCACCAAACGATACTGCAAAGGATTGGACTCTGAGTCTCGGGCGACAAGAAGCAAGACTCCTGCCTAGAACCCAGTACGGAGCGAAGACCTTGAGGGAGGTTCTTTGAGTGATATTCTGAACTCATGCTACCGAAGTGGCTCAAACCCCGTGTGTGTGTGTGTGTGTGTGTGTGTGTGTGTGTGTGTGTGTGTGTGTGTGTTTGTGTGTGTGTGTTTGTTTGTGTGTGTGTGTGTGTGTGTGTGTAAAACATCATTAAAAGGGGTCCCAGGTTGTTGGTGCCCCTGGATGCCTGGTACATATGGCTTCAAACAAATAAAAATGGAGAGAGTTTTCCTTGAATCATTTTCATGAAGAGAAACCTTCAAGTCTCTACTTACTATGAAGCAAGGCAAAATGATCACAAACAGAAGGCCCGTGATACAGAGTATAGAAAGCAAAATGCTGCTACATGTGGGGCATGTATAGACCAACTACTTGAATAAACCACCACTATCTTATTTGAGGAAGAAAATTAAGGTGAAATCAAGTACCATGCGGTTTATATAGCATGTGTGGGTTGCAGAGTGAAGGGCTCTCATAGGCCTGGACACGACAAAGGTGCTTCTGGCAGGCCTTGCCTTGCCTTCCTCCCCATTTGACTGCCTTGTTAAATGGTTAGATTGCTTTCTGTGTTGTTTTAATTGGACATTTTATTTATTTATATTTCAAATGTTATCCCCTTTTCCAGTTTCCCCTCTGGAAACCCCCCTACCCTGTCCCCTTTCCCTCTGCTTCTATGAGGGTCCTCCCCCGGACTCCTGCCTCCCTGCCCTGGCATTCCCCTACACTGGGAAATCAAGCTTTCACAGAACCAAGGTCCTCTCCTCCATTTGATTCTGGACAAAGCCAGTTGGATTACTTTTTTAAAGCTAGCCACAAGGCCTATTCCCTTATATGGTCTCTCCTCCTAAGACTGACCACCAAGGCCCAAGTCCAGCAACCAAAAGTCCCCTTTGGCTCACCTAATTATCATGCCAAAGTAAATTAAACACCTCATCTTAACAGTGTTTCCTGTTTTCCCTTTATAAATATCAATTTGTCTTTGGGCCACCTCTGTCTCCTCTCTATCCAGAGGCAGTTCCTTGTCCCTCCAGGGCAAATATCCCTTCCCTTGTCCCCTTTTCCCTCTCTCTGTCCCCTATCTCCTCTCTTTGTCTCTCATTCCCTGCCCTTTGTCCCTCTGGAGCAAATAAATCTCCTTTGTGCCGAGAGAACTTGGTTGTGGGGTGTCTTGTGCTGATTTTGGTTCAAAAAGTTAAATGTTTTTTAACTCTCTTATTTAAGACAGGAAGTAAGACATTGGTCATGTGGAGTTTTTAAAATATGTTGAAATAGCCATTGAAAGATTGCCATTAAAAGGGGAGAAATTGTGTGGTAAAAATAGGTGAGGAAGAGGAACAGGAAAAGCAAAACAAGCTCTGCTCATTTAGGCACAAATGTTAAGGGGTGGGTGTGGGGTGGGGAAAGCAAGCCACTCGGATTCCACACACTAATACCAAGAAAACCACCACATTGCACTATTTTTTTTTTATTTATTTGAAGAATCCTTACCATTCCTTCATTCATGATTGGCCAAGATCAAGGAGAAAGGGAGGGTCCTTTCTATAACATCCCATTTACACACAGAACTAAGGCGACGGACACTGGGGACATTTTGCACTTAGGAGTTGGCAGAAGTTAGAAGTAGGGATGATATTTAAAAGAGTGACTGCCTCCCTGAACTCGGTGCTTGGAGAGGGACTTGGTCTGTTTAAACCCCAGAGGAGAGGGCAGTTTGGAAAGGCCAGACCCTTCAGAGATGGAGGCAAGAAGACCATACAGGGGGTGGGGCAGATATTTGGCACCTGGGGTGAAAGAATTGCCCTCCCAGTGCTGGGATCTCCTCAGCCCCTCCAGTGTAGACAGGAAAGAGGCAGCTTGCAGTATGCCCTAGGCAGGGACTGGAGGCAGCTAAGGAAAGTCTGGCCTACAGGGGGATGACTGACCTGCCACTAGCTTTGCAGACAGGGTGCAGTGGTCCTTGATGTCCTTGTCAGCCTCTTCTTGATGGTATCCGTGGAACTGGTGTGTGTATGTGTGTGTGTGTGTGTGTGTGTGTGTGTGTGTGTGTGTGTGTGTGTGTGTAAAACTCTACACATTTTTAAAACTTGAAAAAAAAGTTTTCTTTTCCTTTCCTTATCTCTACCCATATCTTCTCCACCTCCCGTCTTTTCAAGTCCAGGATTCTTTCTCTCATTGAAGGAAACAGTGATTATATTTCTGTGCTGGTGTCTGGGTATCTGGGGTCGGGATGATTGAGGCCATTTTAGACGTTAATGTCTGTCTCATAGTTGTTGGGTACATGTTCTTGGTTTGGTTTCAGACGTGGGACAAGAGACTGAGGTGTATATTTATATAGCCAAAGCAGACCTAGCTTCTAGGTTTTCCCAGCATCCCTCAGTTCCTACCTAGCATATCCTACTCCCATCCCTGAACTTTCCAGTCCAGTGACTGGGCTGCCTTTGCCCCAGAGGGTCCTTTCTAAGTAATCCAGGCATTTTGGTCTCTCACTCTTTTCCTCTGGGTGCACGCCTCTTTCAGTCTTCTCTCTCCCTCCTTTGCCCCTCCCCCTACACCATGGCCTTGGTCCTTGGGGTCAGTGAACTCGTCTGAGTGTAGTTTCCCAGTAAACCTGCCTTTCATATAATCTAATCTAGTTTAAATTGGCTCATTTCATGATGGCGCAGAAATAACCTATCAGTTCTTTCCCTTGGTCTTTATTGCTCGCGCTGTATTTTAGAAATGTGTGACAGCTGTGGGCTTTCTGGTAGAAAGCACTTCTGCAGGACGGTGGTTGGCAGAGAGAAATAGAAGTGTGCTGAGAGAAAAGGCTGAGAGTGGCTTTAGGAAAGAGCTGAGGATATCCTGTTGATTCCTAGAGGTGTGGTCTCTGGAGAGTTGGAGGCATAATGAGAAGAGGGGAATCCTATAAGTAGATCGATCGATCGTAGGAAGGCAAATAATTGTCTGGGGAGACAGGTTTGAAAGGGCTAGGGGACCTTGGGTCTGAACCAAGATCTTGAGTTTGGGAGGTGTGTGTGTGGGAGGAGTTGAGGTGGGGGAGGGGCACCTGAAGCTTTTACTGGGCTTAGGATGCGAATGGATAGAGGGTAATAGAGGGCAGGAGGATGCTGTTATGCACCTACTCGAGTCTCTAGGAAGAGATGGTGGCTGTGTGGTGGGGAAACGGTGATCATAATATAGTATATATGTGTCTGACCTCCGTGCCAGCTTAAACTGTCTGGCTGTTTCCTTTCTTCTCCTCTGGGCAATCACTGAGATTTACAGGCTTTTTGCCCTGAAGTCTTTTTTCTTTTAATCTAGTAAAATTTTCTATAGGTTTCCATTTTAGTCCATCCTTAAATTCTTTCATGAGTGAAACTGAGAATCAAGAGGGATGCAATTTCTCCTTTATCAAAAAGGACTAGAATGGTATAAAGGTAATAATAAAAGCCCCCAATCAGGAAACACATTGTTTAAAGAGTAGAAAGTTTAAATTTTATGAAACTAATCAGGAGGAGATCTATAGTACAGCATGTGACTACTGCTAACAACCATGTATATCAGGGAATTAATGGTTAAGAGTAGATTTTTTATTGGTTATTTTATTTATTTATATTTCAAATGTTAACCCCCTTCCCAGCTTTCCCCCCAGAAAACCCCCATCCCATTCCTACACCCTCTGCTTCTATGAGGGTTCTTCCCCACCCACCCTCCTACTTCCCCCTTACTGCCTTAGCATTTCCCTATGCTGGGGCATTGAGCCTCCACAGGACCAAGAGGCTTCCCTTCCATTGATGGCAGACAATGTCATCCTCTGCTACATAAACAGATGAGTCATCGGTCCCTCCATGTGTACTCTGGTTGATGATTTAGTTTCTGGGAGCTCTGGGGGTCTGGTTGGTTGATATTGTTCTTTCTATGACATTGCAAACATCTTCAGCTTCTTCAATCCTTCCCCTAGCTCCTCCATTGGGGTCCCTATGCTCAATCCAATGTTTGGCTTTGAGTGTCTACATCTGTATTGGTCAGGCTCTGGCACAGCCTCTCAGGGGACAGCCATACCAGGTTCCTGTCAGCAAGTGCTTCTTAGTATCATTAATAATGTCTTGGTTTGGTGTCTATAGATAGGATGGATCCCTAGGTGGGGCAGACTCTGGATGGCCTTTTCTTCAGTCTCTGCTCCACTCTTTGTCCTTGCATTTCCTTTAGACAGGAGCAATTCTGGGTTAATATTTTTGAGATGGGTAGCTGGAAACAACCCAGATGTCCCTCAAAAGAGGAATGGCTACAGAAAATGTGGTACATTTACACAATGGAGTACTACTCAGCTATTAAAAACAATGACTTCATGAAACTCACAGGCAAATGGAGGGAACTAGAAAATATCATCCTGAGTGAGGTAACTCAGTCACAAAAGAACACACATGGTATGTACTCACTGATAAGTGGATATCAGGAAAAAAGTTCGGAATACCCATAATACAACTCACAGACCATATGGAGCTCAAGAAGAAGGGAGACCAAAGTGTGGATGCTTCAGTTCTACTTAGAAGGGGGAAGAAAATAATCACGGGAGGTTGAGGGAGGGAGGCACCTGGGACGGAGAGAAGAGGGAGAAGGAAAAGGGGGGGGGTGGGCAGGGTTAGGTGTTGGAGGAGACAGGGGAGAAGTTCAGGAAATTGAATGGATGTATGTAGCAGTGAAGATGGGTAACTGGGGGGGGGGTAGCCACTAGAAAGTCCCAGAATCCAGGGAAGCAAGAGGTTCTCAGGATCCAACAGGGATGACATTAGCTGAAATACCCATCAAGGGGAGAGAAAACCTGTAGAGGACATATACAGTGGTTAGGCATGGCCCCTGGCTGAGGAATGGGGGCCACCTACCCATCTCAAAAATAGTAACCCAGAACAGTAGATCTTAAATGTTTTTAACACAGACATAGTATGTAAGGAAATATGCTTGATATAATCATTTCTCTATGTATACATATATTAAAATTTCACCTGGTATGCCATTTATAATATATATATACATATATATATGTACACACAGAGAGACACATACTCAGACATATAATTTTAAAGTGATAATTATAATTTCATAAAACTTTGGAAAAAGATATGAATAAAAATTAATATCCCATTGGTACAGCTAAAAGAATATTAAGCAATATATAAATTTTGTGTTTTTGTAGTGCTTGAGATTGAACCCAGGACCTCATGTATTTTACTGAAGTTCTCTACCACTAACTACATCCTCCTCCATAATTTGGAAGTCAAATAAGCAATTGCTCCATAATGAAAAAATATTAAGTTGTTTGGAGGGATCATTACTTTCTCCCACTTCTCAGTGCTTGTGTCTTCCCGAAATTGATTTATGGAAATCCTGACTCTAACGTAGTGGGATGGAGATGAGGCTTTTTGGGAAGTGAATAGGTTATGAAGGTGGAGACCTCTTTGATGAGCTATTGTCCGTATGACGAAGACACAAAGGTCTCAGATGGTGACTCAGACTCACCATCTGAGAAGACAGGGAGAGTTCCACCTGTGATCCAAAAACACAAATCCCATGCTGTGGCTTTGACTTCGGGTTTTCCTGCGTCCAGAATTGCGAGTTCCCCAAAATTCTATTAGCCATTCTGATTTTTTTGTTTAAGCAATCTGGACAGAGCTGGCCATGATATAGATGAAATAAATGTACATAACGAAGTCTCAGTGTTCTCTTAAGCCTTCTGTTATGGGAGGATGAGGATGGCACCCTCTATAGCAATTTCCTCTGTGTATTTTTATAAAGAACTGGAAGGGAAGTGTTTGAAGACTCGCCCCCAGCTCTGAGGGTCGCCCTAAGACAAGCATAAAGAGAAGGCAAGGTTAACTGTTGTATATATCAGGCTACTCTAAGGTCTTTTCCAAAGGTGTCACTTTAGCTCATAGTTGTGGATGCTAGTAATGGCTTTTTCACTGACAGAATTCAGAGATTACGCAGCTCTCTCTCTCTCCTCCCCTCTCTCTCCTCTCCTTCCCTCCCTCCTTTTTTCTGTGCCCTCCCATCCATAGAATCCAGTCATGGAGTCTCCAGCTAGTGATCTTGCTTATCCCAATCAAAGACCTCACCTCTAAAAGCGAAGATGAACTCAAATTAACTTTCCAGTCTCTTATCAGCTCATAGCATTTCCTAAATTTCACATATTAAATAGATTTTTTGGGGGAGGGGAGGCAAACTCTAGGCACCTCCAAATCATAGTACCCTGCTTTGATCATTATATGTTGTGTATGTATCAAAAATGATCGCACTCTATTCATAGATATGTCCAATTATTATGTGTTAATTAAACTTCAAAACATAAAGAAAACAGGAAGAGAGAAGCCTGGTTACTCTTGTGGATGTGCCCCAAAGTGACCCCGGTAATGAGGGTTGTAATCTAGCACAGTCTATTCCATCAAGACCAAATTGTGTTCAGATCATCAGTGCAATTTTGGGTGATTCCTGTTTGCTCCCACGTAAAGAAATTAGAAGAGAAAAACTTACGATTGTTACAAATTATGGAGAAAACCAATTGGGAAAACCGAGCATTCATCCAGATTAAAAGTTCTTGGCAAATGGATGACAGACACTGTCATGACTTGGGTTTCTCTGACGACCCTGCTGTGGGAACTAAAACCAGGAGCACAGTGCAGATGTTTGTGTTCTATGAGAGGGAAGAGAAGTAAATAGGATTGGGTGGGGACAGGAGAGGATGGGCTGTGGTGCAGCTGGGGGAACTACTTAGTCAACCAATCCCTCACGGAATCACCCAATAGGCTGCTGGTACTTTGGAATTTGGCCTCCATACCTGGCTGACCTGTTACCTGAGGCACATTGTACCAGGAAGCATGTGAGATATGGACAAGGCAGATCTCTTCAGCTGAAGAAGGCTGGCAGCAGCACTCTTAGCAGCTTGGAGAATTCCATTTCCAGAAAATGGGGAGAGAGAAGGGAGCTCAATTATTCCTAAATCTGTAAATTAGACAAAAAAGTCTGTCCCCATCACGTCAATTCAGCAATGTACTAGTCAAGAGAGGAAAAACAATTAAGAACTGAAAGGAAGACGTGAAATATCATGATTTTTAGGAGATGCAATTGTCTATGAAGAAGATAACTTATGAATAATGGAAATGAAAACATTTGCAAAAACTGTTGGAAACAAATTGCATATATACATATAAACATACATATTGTGTTGGTTTGTACATGCTTGGCTCAGGAAGTGGCACTATTAGGAGGTGAGGCCTTGCTGGAGTAGGTGTGTCACTGTGGGCATGGGATTAAGATCCTGGTCCTCACTGCCTGGAAGTCAGTATTCTGCTAGCAGCCTTCAGATAAAAAATGTAGACCTCTCAGCTCCTCCTGCCTGGATGCTGCAATGTTCCAATCTTGATGATAATGGACTCAACCTCTGAACCTGCGAGCCAGCCCCAATTAAACGTTGTTCTTTTGAAGAGTTGTCTTGGTCATGGTGTCTGTTCACAGCAGTAAAACCCTAACTAACATACATATTTATGTTGGAACGTAAAATAAATACACAAATAGTGCTTAGGGAAGGAATGACTTTGTAAAGATTATCTGAAGTTGACCTATACATTTGATGAGATTCCATCAAAATTAAAACCTGTACTGTATTTTCTTCCTTAGAATTTGACAAGCTGACTTGAAGATCTTTGCAGAGGAATCACAAAGGAAGAATATTGGTGGGAAGGTTGCAGTAGTGGACATGAAAACTCACCAGACTGTGTAATTAAAGAACACGATGCTGATATCAGAGTAAATAAACAAGAATGAAATGAGGCAGAACAGAGGGGCTCAGAAAAGCCCATTAATATACAGAAACTTATTCGCACAGATCAACAGGGAGGAACCAGCTTATTTCATAAATGGTGTTAGTTTCTAATTGATAATTTCATTTATTAACTATTATCTGTCTGTAAGGCTGGCTATCTGTCTATATATCCATCCACCTATCTATCCATTTATCTATTTATAACTACACACACACACACACACACACAAGTTCACGGTGCTATAGTCCTTTGAAAGCTGTCTGGGACTAGAAAATCTGCTTCTGAGATGGCCCGTGGACAAGGCTAGCAAGTTGACATTGGCTGCTGGCTGTTCCTATGTAGAGGAACTCCCTTGACAATTCAGTAGCTGAATTCTTCCACGGCAAATGATCCCAGAAAAAGGCTTGCAAGCATGTGATGTTCTTTTTTGGCCTTTCCAAGAAACCATTATCTATAATTTCTTTAATATCTTACTGTTTGCACAGGTCAGCGGTGTTCATGTTGGATGTGTATTTTTCTTTAGTACACGAGTGCACAGGACCATCTTGTACTGGTCTCTCTCTCTCTCTCTCTCTCTCCCTCTCCCCCCCCCCCCACACCTAACAAACTGATTAAGTAAGAAAGCCCTCTTTTCACACCACAGAAGGAACACAATTACACTTGATAGGATCACAAGAGCAGCTCACAGGCAGAAGGATCACTGTGGTCTATGGATTCTCCAGCCCTTTGTCATTTTGGAGAGAGAAAGAAAGTACCAGGACCATTAGGTCATGTTTGTCCTTGTTCTGAAAACATGGAATTTTTAGAACGTTATCTTCTACTTGAGGCAATAGAAACCATCACAGCCATATTGAAAAATAATATTTGTACTTCCTAGGGGATTTGTACTTAACTTGTGACTCAGAAATTCTACTCACCATGTACTTTAAAGAAACTGTTGCATAAATGCAATAGATAATGTATTCACAGAAGGCTGTCCAAGCACAAAATTAAAGAATGATCCATCAGAATTAGACTAACTGCGGTATATGTCATAGTTTAAACATGGCTTGAGCTCCTTAGGGACCCATTATGACTGAAGGTTTGGTCTCTGAGTTAGAGCTACAGGGAAGCAGCAGAATCTTTGGGAGGTGAGGCAGCACAGGATATTATTAGATCATTAGTGGGCATGACGTGTTTTTCATATGTCCCTGGAGGGATTCTGGCAGAATGTTTTAAAGAAGCAAGCCCCTGCTCAAAATGTGGTCAGATGTGATCACTTTCTGTGCTACTGACACCACTCCCATTGGTATCCAACACCATCCAAGGACTGACTTGATACAGTCACCATGACCTTTCACCTGCTGAACAGTCAACTAAATAAGACTTGTCTTGTTTGGAGAGATGGCTCAGAGGTTAAGAGCATTGTGTGCTCTTCCAGAGGTCCCAAGCTCAATTTCCAGCAGCAACATGGTGGCTCCCAACCATCTATAATGTAATCTGATGCCCTCTTCTTGTATGCAAGTGTACATGCAGATAGAGTACTCATATACATAAAATAAATAAATCTTAAAAAATACTAAAATTGTCTTTTTATGAAGCTAGCTGCATCAGGTATTTCATTGTAGTAAAGCTAACTGGAATCATAAAGTGCACTTAGAAAGTAAGAACACTATGTAATTATGCCCAAATCAATACACTTCAGGCACAAGGATCAATTTATAGGTAATCTAAAAAGCAGCAGTGAACAGAAGACTAAAGATACTAAGGATTACATACAATCTACTCCTTAAGAGCCATGAAACTCCATTGGAAGGTAAGTGAATGATCAACATAAAAGTCCAGCATGGTAGTCATTTCTTTGAGAGCGAAATCAGGACGTATTGAAGAGCGAGAGAGACAAAGCTCCAAGGAACTGCTCATATCCTATTTCTCAAACACCACAAAGAACTTATCAGTATTCCTTATATGCTCAGCCACATTCATATAATCCATTATTTTATAAAAAAAAATAATAGGCTTTACAAATAAGAGGACATCAAAAATTAATTGTTCATTAAAAAAAATACAGAGTTTAAAATGTCAGGCCTATTCCAGTAAGCAAAGGACTGTCCTTAAATATGCATTACACACCAAGCAAGCACCCTTCCAGTCTCCAATCCCCTGTCAAAATAGAGAAGTATAAACACTTTCTGCCTGGAAAACAGAGCCGAGTCCTCTCAACTCTGCGGAAGTCCTGGTGATTTGCCCACAGTACTCTCTCTCACTCACTGGCTCTAGCCCTCTGATGTGGGTTTTTGGAAGAAGAGCTAAAAAAAGAAAGAAAGACTGAGAATAGGAAAATAAGTCCCTGTTCATTGATTTGCTAGGTGGATTCCACTATCTTGCTTGCCTGAAGCACCACAGTTTTAATTTTAAAACACACATCACCGTCTTTACTCTCCTAATCATTATTCAAGTGTTTTTTTTTCTTTTTTCTTTTTTTCGGAGCTGGGGACCGAACCCAGGGCCTTGCACTTGCTAGGCAAGCGCTCTACCACTGAGCTAAATCCCTAACCCCTCAAGTGTTTTAGCATAGATATAACATCGTTTCTCTCGTTAACCACGAGGGCCAAAACATTAATTTTTTTTTTTTGCATTGCCAAGGAACATCATCAGAAAGAATATCTCCAGAAACAAAGCACATTTTTGTTTTCTTTAAAAAAAACTTTCATTTTTTCCTCTTTGAAAATTTCACACCATGTATTTTGATCAAACACTCGTTACTAAATACAGACACTGGTTACTAAAGTCGATTTTTGTGTGATTGTATTTGAGATTGTATTTGAGTATCCGTACATAGTCTAGCTGTCCTTGAACTTATAGTCGCCCTGCCTCTGTTTTCTGCATACGGGAGAAAACAGACAGACAGACAACATCATTATCAGTCAATCACTAAACTACTTATGCTGTAAAATTCTGGCCAAACCATAAATGGCTTTCAGTAATGCATATTCATTCTACTTTGCATACTTCATTGGTGTATGAAGATGCAGTAGAAATGTGAAAGACCCTTGTGCCCTGTAGAGTTCTTTGGTTGCAAGGCACTAAGTTCAAGTTTGATGTGTCCAAATTAAAATGAATTTATGATTGGTTTTTAGCCCTTGATCAAATTCAAATGAAAACTTTATGAGAAGGATCTGGAATGTTCCATCAAACTGAAAGCACGCACACACATACACACACACACGCACACACACACACACACACACACACAACACACACACACACACAACACACAACACGCACACAAACATTTTTTATATGCTTTAGCTAAATGGCCGAGCTCTTCTAAGGCTTCATTGGCCATCATGCCCTTCTTTTCACTTCTAGCTCTGTACCTTAAATCTGCCCTCAACTTCTTTTACTCCTTTACCCCTAGTTCAGCATTCTAAATCTGTCCTCAGCTTAGTTGCATTTCTAATCTCCTGCCTGCTACCCCAGGTCCAGTCGGGGAAGCAGCTGATGGCCATTCCGCCCAAGATCTCACATGGTTGTTGGCTCTTTCTCCTTTTGAAGCATGGCGAATCCATTTGTCCTCCCTTGTGTCTGCTAGCCTGACAGTGAAACACTGAACATCCTGTTTGACCCAACTCATTGGCTAGCATCAAGAACCAATTGGGGAACAGAACCTTCAGCGTTCATATGCTGATTCCCAATCAAAGCATCAGAACCACCCCAAACACACACACACACACACACACACAGGGGGGGGCGGGGAGGGAGAGGGAGATATCAAACTTATGGATCTGTGCATTTCAGATACCACCGAGATATACCCCCAACTCAGGAAGTAACACTTGGAAGGGAAATAAACAATGAACAAGAGTCACCCAGGAGAAATGGTTGGTGGTAGTAGTAGTAATAATAGTAGTAGTAGTAGTAGTAGTAGTAGTAGTAGTAGTAGTAGTAGTAGAAGAGAAAGGTGACTCATTCATGAGAGGGAAAGGCATGAACAAAGGCCTTGGGCAGGAGGAGTTTGGGAACAGTGATGGAGCAGGCAAGGGTAATAGCTTGCCTCTGGTAGGCCTTGCAATTTGTTCTCGGTCTTCACTCCTGTGTAAGGAACAAGGAATATGCCTATTGTGTGGTTTAAGAAAATCACTCAGACTAGAATATAGAGGAGTACAGGAGAAGCATAGAGACAGGCTCAGTGGCCAGCTCAGTGAAATGCCCAGAGAAGACACTTTGGGGATGGGACTGGAAGCAGAGAGATTCCTAAGTGACCTAGCTCTGTTTCACAAAGGTCACTGCATGTGAATATCGTATTGCAACTGTCTTAGCTGAGTGCTTTTTACTGCCCAATGTAATCAGCAACTTGTATTAACCAATCAGCATATACCAGATATGCTTGCAGGTACTGAGGGCACAGAGGTGCCTAGGACAAAAATGAAGGCTCTGCCCATGGAGAGGTTTAGTTTTTCCTTTTTAGCAGTGTAGTTTATGCTAATGGTTGCTGAGCACCCACAGCGTGAATGCTTACTTTGGGGTCTGTAGCTCAGGATTTTCCATGTCTATGAACTCGTTCTCTATTGCCACTGTAACAACTTCCTACAATAAAGCTTAAAAGGACATGAATTCATTGTTTTTTTTTTTAATTGAAGATGATCTCAAGGAGTAAGGGTTTTATTATACTGGTACAGAAAATACATACACCTACATAGAATTTTATTCATGAAAGTGGGAGCCAGTAACACACAAAGGCAGAAACCACCAATTCCATCACACCTATATTTCAGAATTCCTATGGTTCAATTATTGTGTTATGATATTTCTGTCCTATATATAACATGACACACATTTCAGTAATTTGCCAAGAATTGATTTTTAGTTTGGATTAATCTATTTCAGTTTTATTTTATTTCATTGTTTTCGTTAAAACACGAATTTTTGTTTTGTTTGACAGGTATAAGTATAAATATATAAGACATAATGTTAAATTTTTCAAAAAATAAATTTAATTTCAAATGTTTGAAATATCCAATTTTATTAAAATGCGTTGTTTTAAAATTTGAAGGTCAGAAGTCTAAACTGGCCCTCAGTGAGCTAAAATCCCAGCATTGGCTTAGAACTTCTGGAGGTTCCTGTCGCAAGTCCAATTTCTTAACTTTTTCCAGCTTCTAATGGTTGCCTGTATTTTTGGCTTAGGCCATCTTCCTTCTTCACAGTCTGCATGATAAAGCACATAAGTTACTATGATATCCATTGTCTTTCCTTTCCCACAGGTGAGGAGTCATAGACAGGTGTGATGATTGTGTTGGGCCCTCCTAGAAAACACAGTACTCTGTCCCATCTTAAGCTCCTTTATCCTGAGAGATATGATGACAGTCATAGGCCCTGGAGGGCCGGGTGGGGTATAAAACACAATATCATCTCGGCTCACTCCACACATGTTGAGCATGTTCAGATCATGAAAGAGAAGCAAGACTTCTCTTTTATCCTTTCAATTTTCTCCACAGTGTTGAGTGGAGAAGCAAAGTGACCAAAGCACAGGTGACGAAAGCTGTACCCATCAGTGTCTCTGTTCTTGTGCTCAAGAGGCTTCAAGGGGATTCCACAAGCTTCCTGTTCATTAAGGAGTCACATCTCAAGTCTTCAAGACATCCGAGTGCTGCTGGGGAGATGGCCCCAGAAAGTTATTTCAGGTTATTATGGCTGACAACAGTTCTCAGAGTATTTTGGCCAGCATCTGGAAGTCTTTACCCATGACTGCTCTGAGGAGCAAGATTCCTGCCTACAGAGTACTGGTGCGAAAACAAGACAGGCCCTTTAAAAAAATATCTCAGACACAGTTTATAGCAGAGAAAAAAGGTTCAGTTGAGTAACAGGAAATATGAGACTTTTTGCCTTCTGGGGGAAAAGATTCTAAACTCTCACTTATAAATTATGCTTTTTCATAATGCAGCATATTTAAGATATGAAAAAAACCCACCACCACTGGAGATATTCAGTGACCCATTTAAAATGAAATTGACTGTCATTTCACCACCGGGGGCTGCAGTTTTAAAACTTTCTTCTGCTACCTCCTGTAGGGAAGCAGTTATGAAAAAGAAACAGAGGGCTGTTGTCTAGGCCCTCCCCTTTCCTTTAAGTAGATGATAAGGGCTTCTCGGGTCAATGCAAGCCCTGTGGCTGAGTCCCAGCAAGTGAAAAATGAGCTTCTTAGATGCTCTGCTCAGTTGTGTGAGATGCAGTTAGAGGTAGCTGTGAATTTGGGTGCTGGCTTCTTAGTTCTGACAGCTGTATTTGAAATAAATTGACCAGGTCTATTTGGAGCACAAGGCTCTGGGCGGTAGAGGGCTTAAGCACTGGACTTAATGTAAGACTAAAATGTAAGACTAAAAATGTTTTCATGGGAAAAGGGGCTTGGGAGAAAGGTGAAATGGGCTAAAATGTTCAAGAAGATAAGGTGAATGGGAAATCTGCACTTTTGAGTTGTGTCTGCCAGGAAAGTAGAGGGTGTTCACACGAAAGGGTATGTTTGTCCAAGTGTCTTTAGAGGAAGTGGGTCATTTCCTCTAAATGAGATTTTCCTCCCTCCTAAAGACTCTCCATTTTCCCTGCTCATCAGTGAGCCCCCCGTGAGAGGCTAACCTCAGGTAGGATAAGGCACTCCTTGAAGGGCAGATGTAAGATACCCAGCAGGCAATATCTGCTTTCTGGAACTTTCACAAGGCATTTGTTTCTCCTTTTCTCAGCCACCCCCAGATCCTGGCTCTCCACTTTCTTTCAGTCCTTGTAATCAGCATCATCTCATCCGAACTGTTTGGACACTGTCAACAATGCACACAGCTTGGCTTTCTCCTTTCCCTCTCAGCCTTGCTGGCTCAAGTCTCGAGGTTTCCAGGAGAAGAAGAGAGGGCATTTCTGCTAGAAGTGTTGAGTCTCCTTTCCCACATGCTAAAAGAAAAATGGGTAAGAGAGAGGTGAGCAAGAGTCTCTCTTTCCCTTTCAGAACCCTGGCATCGAGGTAGTGCTAGGACTTACACATGCCTCTTTCTTGTGCATTGCAGTATAGACTACAAAGAACCTATTATCTGTTAAAGCCAGAATTGATTCATTAGGTAGTAAATGATTGACCTCTGACTTATACATGCACATGATAGCAAGTCCATGTTCATACTCACACAAGAATGCACACACACACACACACACACACACACACACAAACACATTATGCCCACACACATATGTGTCTGCATACATAGAATGACTCTTCTATTCTTTTACTAGAAAACTAAGCCATCCAAGAGAAGACTTCACATCCTCAGTGAACAGATTGGGGAGCGCTGAAGCAGCAAGGCATCTGTGACTGCATGGTGAGGCTGGTCTCACTCTCCTTCCCTTATATTTCGAGTCTTATTTAATCTAAAGGACAGACTAGATCAATTTGATAAATTAGCACAGTCAAAAATTTGGCTTTGAGAGATAAGAGGCCAGACAGTACTCCCAAAGCTGGTTAGGCCCGTCACCATGTAGGTGTACATGTATACATCTTTTGAATGCCAAGCCCACCATTCATTGGTGCTGACTACATAGAATGGGCTTGAGAGAAGATCAATTTGGACTTCACGTTTTTCTTTAAGTTTTGTTTTTTTTTTAAAGTTTGTTTTCATTTTTCCTTTTTTAAGTTATTGTGGGAACTTTAGGGTTAATCAAAGGATGAAGTAGACAAGAAGACCAAATAGCTTTGATCCCTTTGAGGCCGGGAAAATGCACCCAGGAAGCGTGTGTAAGAAGGTTCTGTGACAATGAACACATTCCCCTTTCTGACACCTTATCTTGCTGTATGTCTCCAGGACTTTTATTTTGATTTTTCAGATGTAGCTTGAAATTTCAATAAACTTTGCTCTTTTTCTTTCTAAAAGTCAAGAAAGCAAAGGCACAATCGCTCATAACAATCAACTAGATAGCAGGCATAAAGCTAGAGCAATAGTACTCTGACATTGCCTTAAAGTTCAGAAACCTGCCTAGTCCTATTGCCTTTAATATAAAAAATATGTTTTGAAAAAGCTGCCTCTGTAAACAGATCACCAGGTGAACTTGTCCAGGCTCTGAGAAGTCTGTGATGTTGAGTTTGTGACTTATCCCTTCTACTCGCCTGCATCATCAGTGTAGGTTTGGCATTACCAGGGAAGCCATGTTGCATGGCAGCTGAGACGCTGAATCATGGAGAACAGTGGAAGGACCCCGCTGAGTTCTATTAGAAGTTCATCTCACAGCCCTAGGGTCACGTTTTCCGAAAACGAGCCAAGTGGCGTTCAGCTACACCTTTATCAATAGATACAACTCAGGAAATTTGTAAATGAAACCTTAAATTGTTATTATTGTGGCTATACCGTCACCTTAAAGGAATTAAATAATAAATGCTTTGTGGGCACAATCATTGCCTACTTCTATCTCATCTGGAAATGCTGGATGCCATGTGTCAGGAAATGATTATCCTCTAGTACACAGAGCTCACAGGCAAAGAGGTCATTTATTGGCAACATGGCTAAAATGTTTGGAGTTAATCACTTTTACTTCCATTCCTAGTAAATCTGTTTTGTGTCTCCCAGCTTGCAAAACATTACACCGGATGTGGGAGAACATCTGAAGGCAATATATCAGTTAGGCAGCCTGTACTCCTCTGGTGTGTGGTTTTTCTGGATGTGATCACTGTTGAACATGCAGGAGAAGGACATAATGACCATGCAGATCTTTGGTCTCAATCTTTGGGACACTGTGTCTGTCTTCCAGGACAAGTGAAGGATACAAAGCAGGAGTAGTGTGTTCTCCAGAGACTAATGAACTACTATAAGCTTAAGGGCCACACTTGATCCCCAAAGTCCACACTCGACGTTTTACCATTTCCCAGGGATGAAAAGGGCATTCAATATTCAGCAGCTCACAGTTAGCGCAGTCCCAGTGGGAGTCAAATGGCACTCAGTCAACAGGAATGGACAGACTGCTCCACAGCCAGTGTAGGGGAAGGGAGTTCCTGCATCCAGAAGATACTCAAACTAAATGTCACATGAGCTGTGACCATGTCTCCCGTCCAGTATGATGCTAGAGCATGTAGAAGGTCATGAAATACCTGTAGAAATTTTGGATGGGTGAGAATTGCAGTTTTAGTCATTACCCCCAAATGAATATGGTGAAAATTAGCCTTAGTATGTATGAATGTGATTTTAGTTCAAAATACAGTCTTTGCAGGTACAGCCAAACTAAGATGAACTCATACTAGATTAGGATGGCTCCTTTTCTCTTTCTTTGTCTCATTCCTTCTTTGTTTCTTTCTTTTCTTTGGTACTTTGATTAAAATATTAATATTAAATAATCTATTACATATTTACACAAATTGACTTCTTTTCTTTGGTACTTTGGTTAAATATTAATATTAAATAATCTATTACATATTTACACAAATTGACAATAAGTTATAAATTTCAATGGTCACAAGTAATTCTTGGGTAACCTATAAGTCTGAATAATTGTGAATAATACTCAATTTCATCACTGAAAATTAAAGCCACTGGAAGATTTTTAAAAAGCTGTATATATTCTCTTTTTTTCCTTTTATTGAAAACAAATTTTCCCCCTCCCCTCGTATCCTGGTTATGCTTTTCCCTCCTTCCTCCAAGCTCATCGCCATGTCAGCTCCCATCTGGATCCACCCCTTTCTGTTTCTCATTAGAGGAATGAATGCCAGGGCTGGGAGTCAGGAGGAAGTGGGTAGGTGGGTAGGGGAGCAGGCTTATGGAGGTAGCGGGAGGAGGTATGGGATAAGGAATTTCTGGAGGGGAAACCAGAAAAGGGGACAACATTTGAAATGTAAATAAAGGCTTCTGGGTTTCCACCTGCACTCAGAGCTGACCCTGTGCCACAGCTCTCTGTACTTAGATACCGTGGGGAGAGAGCTGGATCCTCAGAAGTGCGGACAATCCTGAGAGCACAGGTGAGAGCACCGCTTCTGCTCACATTCCTGGCCCAAGAAGAACCCACCAATAGCTGTCTGGACACAGGAACCAAGGAGTAGTCTGGGACAGGATCCTTCCGGTTCCCCCTTGGGCCCAGAGCTGACCCTGTGACAAAGTTCTCTGTACCCAGATCCTGCCGAAAGAAAGCCATTTTCCAGGAGAGCTGACAGAAAGGCTTACAGGAGGGTCATGCCACTGCCAGAGACAGCAAGATCAGCTAACATCAGAGATAAGCAGATGGCAAGAGGCAAGGGCAAGAACCAAAGCAACAAAAACCAAGGCCACTTGGCATCATCAGAACCCAGTTTCCCCACCATAGCAAGCCTTGGATACCCCAACACAATGGAAAAGCAAAACTTTGATTTAAAATCACAACTGATGATGATATTAAGAGGTCTTTAAGAAGGACATAAATAAGTCCCTAAAAGAAATACAGGACAACACAGGTAAGCAGGTAGAAGCCCTTAAAGAGGAAACACAAAAATACCTTAAAAATTAGAGGAAAACACAACCAAACAGGTGAAGGAATTGAACAAAACTATCCAGGATCTAAAAATGGAAATAGAAACAACAAAGAAATCACAAAGGGAGAAAACCCTGGAGAAGAAAACCCAGGAAAGAGATCAGGAGTCCTAGACACAAGTATTATCAACAGAATACAAGAGATAGAAGGGAGAATCTCAGGGGCAGAAGATACCATAGAAAACTGACACAACTATCAAAGAAAATGTAAAACAGAAAAAGCTCCTAACTCGAAACATCTAGGAAATCAAAGACACAATGAGAAGATCAAACCTAATAATAATAGGTATAGAAGAGACCAAAGATTCCCAACTTAAAGGGCCAGTAAATATCTTCAACAAAATTATAGAAGAAAAGTTCCCTAACCTAAAGAAAAAGATGCCCATAAGCATAAAAGAAGCCTACAGAACTCCAGATTGGAGCAGAAAAGAAATTCTTCTTGTCACAATATAGTTAAACCACCAAATGCCGCAAAACAAAGAAAGAATATTAAAAACATAGACTAACAGACTGGATACATTAAGAAGACCCAGCATTTTGCAGCATACAGGAAACACACCTCAGTGACAAAGACAGACACTACCTCAGAGTAGAAGGCTAGAAAACAACTTTCCAAGCAAATGATCCCAAGAAACAAGCTGGAATAACCATACTAATATCAAATAAAATTGACTTTCAACCAAAAGTTATCAAGAAAGATAAGGAAGGACACTTCATATTCATCAAAGGAAAAATCCACCAAGATGAACTCTCATTGCACCACACACAGTAATAGTGGGAGACTCTTACTCTCAGCAATGGATAGATCCTGGAAACAGAGATTAAATAGAGACATAGAGAAACTAACAGAAGTTATGAACCAAATGAATCTAACAGATATCTGTAGAACATTTCATCCTAAAACAATAGAATATACCTTCTTCCCTTCACCTCATGGTACCTTCTCCAAAATTGATCATATAACTGGTCACAAAATAGATCTCAATAGATACAAGAAGATTGAAATAATCCCATGCATTTTATCAGATCAACATGGACTAAGGATGGTCTTCAATAACAACAAAAACGACAGAAACCCCACATACATATAGAAGCTGAACAATGCACTACTCAATGATAACTTGGTTAAGGAAGAAACAAAGACAGAGAGTAAAATTTTTTAGAATTTAATGAAAATGAAGGCACAACATACCCAAAGTTATGGGACAAAATGAAAGCAGTGATAAGAGGAAAACTCATAGCTCTGAGTGCCTACAAAAAGAAACTGGAAAGAACATACACTAGCAGCTTGACAGCACATCTAAAAGCTCTAGAAAAAAAAGAAGCAAATATACCCAAAAGAAGGAGATTGCAGGAAATAGTCAAACTCAGGGCTGAAATTAACTAAGTAGAAATTAAAAGAACTATACAAAGAATAAACAAAATCAGGAGCTGGGATTTGAGAAAATCAACAAGATAGATAAACCCTTAGCCAGACTAACCGAGGACACAGAGACAATTTCCAAATTAACAAAATCAGAAATGAAATGGGAGACATGAAAACAAAAACTGAGGAAATTAAAAAAATATATAAGATCCTACTACAAAAGCCGATACTCAACAAAATTGGAAAATATGGATGAGATGGACAATTTTCTAGACAGATACCAGGTACCAAAGTTAAATCAGGAGCAGATAAAACATGTAAATAGTCCTATAACTCCTAAAGAAATAGAAGCAGTTATTAAAAGTCTCCCAAAGGAAAAAAAACAGGACCAGATGGGTTTAATACAGAATTCTATAAAACCTTCATAGAAGACCTAATACCAATACTATCCAAACTATTCCACAAAATAGAAACAGAAAGAACACTATCCAATTCCTTCTATGAAGCCACAGTGATGCTTATATCTAAACCACACAACGACCCAATAAAGAAAAAGAGCTTCAGATCAATTTCCCTTATGAATATTGATGCAAATATATTCAGTAAAATTCTTGCAAACTGAATCCAAGAACATATCAAAAAGATCATCCATCATGATCAAGTAGACTTCATCTCAGGGATGCAGGGATGGTTCAATATACGGAAATCCATCAATGTAATCCACTATATAAACAAACTCAAAGAAAATACAACACATGATCATCTCATTAGATGCTGAGACAGCATTGACCAAATTCAATACCCCTTCATGTTAAAAGTATTGGTAATATCGGGAATTCAAGGCTCATATCTAAACATAGTAAAAGCAATATACAGCAAACCAGTACCCATCATAAAACTAAATGGAGAGAAACTTGAAGCAATCCCATTAAAATCAGGGACTAAATAAGGCTGCCCACTCTCTCCCTACCTATTCAATATAGTACTCAACATCCTAGCCAGAGCAATCAGAAAACGAAAGGAGGTCAGAGGGATACAAATTGGAAAGGAAGACATCAAAACATCACTATCTGCAGATAATATGATACTATACTTAAGTGACCCCAAAAGTTCCACCAGAGAACTCCTATAGCTGATAAACAACTTCAGCAAAATGGCTGGATATAAAATTAATTCAAACAAATCAGTAACCTTCCACTACTCAAAGGGTTAAACAGGCTGAGAAAGAAATGGGGGAAGTGACACTCTTCACACTAGCCACAAATAATATAAAATATCTTGGAGTTACTCTAACCAAGCAAGCAAAAGATCTGTATGACAAGACTTCAAGTCTCTGAAGAAGGAAAATGAAGAAGATCTCAGAAGATGGAAAAATCTCCCATGCTCATGGATTGGCAGGATTAATAGTGTAAAAATGGCTATTTTGCCAAAAGCAATCTACAGATCCAGTGCAATCCCCATCAAAATTCCAACTCAATTCTTCATGGAGTTAGAAAGAGCAATTTACAAATTCATTTGGAATAACAAAAAACCTAGGATAGTGAAAACTATTCTCAACAATAAAAGAACTTCTCGGGGAATCACCATCCCTGACTTCAAGCTGTATTATAGAGCAATAGTGACAAAAAACTGTATGGCATTGGTACAGAGGCAGATAGATCAATGGAATGGAATTGAAGACCCAGAAATGAACCCACACACCTATGGTCACTTGATCTTTGACAAGGAAGGTAAAACCATCCAGTGGGAAAAAACAGCATTTTCAACAAATGGTTCTGGTTCAACTGGAGGTCAGCATGTAGAAGAATGATCCAAGCGGATCAAGGACCTCCACATAAAACCAGATACACTCAACCTAATAGAAGAAAAAGTGGGACAGAGTCTTGAATGCATGGGCACTGGAGAAAATTTCCTTAACAGAACACCAATGGCTTATGCTCTAAGATCAAGAATCAACAAATGGGACCTCATAAAATTACAAAGCTTATGTAAGGCAAAAGACATTGTCATTAGGACAAAATGGCAACCTACATGTTGGGAAAAGATCTTTACCAATCCCACATCCAATAGATGGCTAATACCCAATATATACAAAGAACTCAAGAAGTTAGACTCCAGAGAATCAAATAACCCTATTAAAAATGGGGTACAGAGCAAAACAAAGAATTCTCAAGTGGGGAATATTGAATGGCTGAGAAGCACCTAAAGATATGTTCAACATCCTTAGTCATCAGGGAAATGCAAATCAAAACAGCCCTGAGATTCCACCTCACACCAGTCAGAATGGCTAAGATAAAAAAAAATCAGTTGAAAGCAGCTGCTGGTGAGGATGTGGAGAAAGAAGAACACCCCTCCATTGTTGGTGGGATTGCAGAGAAAGAGGAACACTCCTCCATTGTTGGTGGGATTGCAAAATAGTACAACCACTCTGGAAATCAGTCTGAAGGTTCCTCAGAAAATTGGACATTCCACTACCTAAGAACCCAGCTATACCACTCCTAGGCATACACCCAAATGGTGCTCCAACATATAAGAAGGACACATGCTCCACTATGTTCATAGCAGTCTTGTTTATTATAGCTAGAAGCTGGAAAGAACCCAGATGTCCCTCAACAGAGGAGGATGCAGAAAAATGTACATTTACACAATGGAGTACTACTCAGCTATTAAAAATGATGATTTCATTAAATTCATAGGCAAATGGATGGAACTAGAAAATATCATGGTAGCCCAATCACAAAGTAGACTTATGGTATGTATCACTTAAGTGGATATTAGCCCCACAACTTGAATTATGGAAGATAGAATCCACAGACCCCATGAAGCTCAAGAAGGGCGATCAAAGTGCAGATGTTTATTAGAAGGGGAACATACATATTTATAGGAGGAAATACGGAGTCAAAGTTCAGAGAAGAGACTGAAGGAAAGGCCATCCAGAGACTGTCTCACCTGGGAATCCAGCCCATATACATATAGACACTAAAACCAGACAATATTTCTGATGCCAAGAAGTGCATGCTGACGGGAGCCTGATACAGCTGTCTCCTGAGAGGCTCTGACAGAGCATGACAGATACAGAAGTGGAGGCTTGCATCCAACCATTTAACTGAGAGCAGCATGACCATTGGAGGAGTTAGAGAAAGGATTGAAGGAGCTGAAGGGGTTTGCAACCTCATAAGAACAACAATACCAACCAACCAGAGCTCCTAGAGACTAAACCATCATCCAAAGAGAACACATGGACAGACCCATGGCTCCAGGGGCATATGTAGCAGAGGATGGCCTTATTGGGCACCAATGGGAAGAGAAGCTTTTGTTCTACCACTGGACACCCCCAGTGTAGGGGAATGTCAGGGCAGGGAGGCAGGAAGGGGGTGGGTGTATGGATGGGAGAACACTCTCATAGAAGAAGGGGGAGGGAGGATGGGAACAGGGGGTTTATGGACAGGAAACCAGGAAAAGGGATATCATTTGAAGTGTAAGTGAAAATATCTAAAATAATGTAAATAAAGAAAATATCTAATGAAAAATGGAAAAAGAAAGCAAACAGACTTATCTGGAGTTATAATACTCTTAATATAACATAATATAAAATACAATAGAGTAAGGTAAAACAAAGCTAACATGTCGGAATTGGACAAAAGTATCAAACAGGAGGAAGAGTACAACAGAAGGCACAAGAATCACATTCCAACGCAGTAACACATCCAGGAACCCTGTAAGCACACTAAACTGGAAGCCAGAATATATGTGAAAAGTCCTATAGGGTAATAGAGAAAAAATAAATATAATCAAAATAATAAGATAAAATTTTAAAAAAGGAAGTGTTTTGACATAGCATTATGAGACCAGGAACCTTCAAAGGAATCAATGAGTTCATTTTCCATATGGCCTATCTTTAAGAGCAGCTTGTTTCTCCAGCAAGACTCCCTTGGAGAAAATGAAATTTTCATTTGCAAGTGGTTATCAGTTGGAGCTAGCTTCTGGGTTAGGAATGGGGACATGTGTCCACTTCTCCTTTCAGCTCTAGGACCTCAGCTGACATGGATCTGGGCAGGCCCTGTGCATGCTGCCTCGTTTACTGTGAGGTCAGATATGCATTGATCATGTTGACTCAGAGTCCTTAGTTTTGTCACGTCCTCTGCCCTCTCTGGCTCTGATACTCTTCTGCAGGGTTTCCTGAGTCCTGGGGTAAGGGATTTGATAGACCATCCCATTTAGGGATGAATGTTCAGAGGTCTCTTACTCTCTGCATATTGTTGCCATCTGCTGCAGGAGGAAGCTTTTCTGGCGATGGTTGAGCAAGGTATTGATTTATGATTATAGTTGGAAGTGATTAGGTGTTGTTTTATTGTTGTCTTTAAAAATCTCTCTGCCTCTCTGTTTTCCTGTCTCTGTCTCTCTGTCTCTGTCTCTCTGTCTCTGTCTCTCTGTCTCTCTCTCTCCTGTCTCTCTCTCTGTCTCTCTGTCTCTGTCTCTCTGTGTCTCTGTCTCTGTCTCTGTCTCTCTCTCTCTCTCTTTCTCTCTCTCTCTGCACTGTAATACTTGGTTTTACTTTAGGACCGTCTAGTCTGAGGTCCTTGGTCACCCAAGCAGTATCTATCCAGTAACAGTCTCATCTCTTGTAGTAGGCCTTAAATCAAATCAGATATTGGTTGGTTACTCCCACAGACTATCAAAGGGTTCGTGGCTGAGTTGTTCACATTTCCCTCTTGATAGCATGTAGAGTACCTACCTGTACCAAAGATGCCAGTCCACAGGTATGAAGGCTCAAGCAGACACCAGGCACAACTTATAGTCAATGAGATGTGTACTTGATGGCTTCAGCAATGGGGTCCTGTTGCCAGTTTATGCAGAGCAACCTATGGTCTTGGCAATGCCTGGGTTGTTTTGGGGGTTCCCATGGGACCCATTTGGCCAACAACTTAATTAGATGTAACTCAATCCCAGCATTGGAAGCTTCATTTAGTGACAAAAGATAGCTGTTCTGGGCTCAGTTTGTCCCATCATTTGGTGATTTACATATACATAATACATACACACATACACATATACATACATACACACACATACATACATACACACACACATATATGTATAATATACAGCTAATGATAATATATAATATTAGACGGCTTATATTATATTAAGCTTGCATTCGCTGTCCTTCAGATGACCTTAAATTTTGGCTGTCTCTTTACATATTTCCTCCCTCACCTCTCTTTTCCCGCCCCTTCTCCAGTCAATCCTCATGCTCCAGTCTACTACCCTTATGCATCTGTAACTATCTCACTACCCTATCCTAGAGACATCTATATTTCTCCCTCTAGTTCTTTACTTTATACATAACCTCTGTGATTCTGCATATTGTAGAATGGCTATCATTACTCAATGGCTAACGCTCATGTATTGTGGTAAAAATAAAAAATGGGCAGAACTGGTTCCTGCACACACCCTGGCAGTCTGGTTCTCTCACTAGTTCTGGCTCCAGCAGGCTCCACTAGGCCGTTGAAACAAGCACGAATTTATCTCAGTGCCCCCCCCCACCACAGTTAAATACTTTCTGACCCACTGTCGGCAAATCATTCCAACGCAGCACCCTGTCAGGCCGCCCTGCCCTCACTCACATCTCTCTTGGCTGGTTTCCACCACACCAGGCATACACATCCCAGTTCCATGGCGGGACTGTTGTGTCCTGTCACCACACACTACCTGGAACTCAATTAAGTCACCACATGAAAGAACACATCACACAATATCCTCTGATCCAATTGATAAGATATAATTTGCCTATCCATATAGCACAAAATCATGTATGCACCCATCCCTTAAGAAGAGTCATAACAACCTGTAATATGTGCACAGAGGAATCTTAACATCCGCCGCCATGTTCTCTCTGCTCCCTGTCTCTTGCTCTGCCTCTCTAAACCTTTTCTCTCGCCCATTCTTCCTTTTCCTCCAATGACAGGCCTCATTCTATCCTGTACCTGCCTTCACCTGCATAATGGCATCAACCTTCAATGTAGAAGTAAATACATACCATGTTTATCTTTCTTGGTTTGAATTACCTCACTCAAGATGTTTTTTTGTTGTTTTTTTTTTTTCTTTTGGGTCTAACCCATTTATCTGTGAATTTTGTGATTTCACTTTTTTAAATGGCTGAGTAATACTCCCTTGTGTAACTGAACCACATTTTCTTTGTCTTTTCTTCTGCTGGGGGACATTTAGGATGTTTCCATTGTCTGGCTATTATGAATAAAGCAGCAATAAACATGGTTGAATGTCCTTTGATAGAATAAAGTGCCCTTTGGGTATATACCCCAGAGTAGGAGTATGGATCCTATATCCCTGAGAAATTGACTACTGTAGTATCTGTACAAGTTTGTACTCCCACCAGCCAGACCCACATATGAACTGTCACTTGTTTTCTTGATCTCAGCTCTTTTGATGGGTGTAAGCTGAAATCACAAAGTAGTTCTGACTTGCAGTTCCCTGATGACTCAGGATGTTCAACATTTAAGTGTTTCTCAGCCACTTGAGTTTCCTCTTTGAGAATTCTCTGTTTAGATCTATTCTTCATTTCAAAGTTGGGTAATTTGTTTTCTTCATAACCAGTCTTTTGACTGGATACACACACACACACACACACACACACACACACACACACACACACATACACACACACACTCACACACACACACTTTTCCCATTCTGTAGGCTGCTTTAGCCTTCGCTGTGACAAAGCTTTTCAGTTTCTTGAGGTCCCATTTATTAATTTTTGATGTTGGTGTCTGTGCTAATGCTGTTCTTCTGTTCAGAAAGTATTTTCCTGTGCCAGTGAGTTCACTTTCTCTTTGACCAGGTTCAATGCATTTAAATTTATGCTGACCTCTTTGATTCATTTGAAGTTCAGTTTTGTGTGGGTTGATAAATGAAAAGCTATTTCTTCTACATACAGCCATCTAGTTTGACTAGAATCATTTGTTGAATATGAAGTCTTTTCCCCCTGCTGTATTTCTGACCACTTAATCAAAAATCATGTGTTCGGATGTGTGTGAATTTATGTCTTGGTCTTCATTTTAATTCCATGTGTCTATTTTATTGTGCCCATGCCATGCTGTTTTTATTACTATAGCTTTGTTGTATACCTTGAAATCAGGATAGTGATACCTCTGGCAGTTCTTTTACTATTCACAATTGTTTTAGTTATCCTGAATTTTTTGTTTCCATATGAAACTAAGAACTGTCCTGTTAAGTTCTTGGAAGAATTGTGTTGGAATTTTAATTGGAATTATATTGAATCTATAGATTGCTTTTTGGTAGGATGGTCACTTTTATTATACTAATGCTATTGACCCATGAACATGGGAGAGTTTTTTAACCTTATGATATTTTCTTCAATTTCTTTCTTTAGTGACTTAAAGTTTTTATTGTACAAGTCTTTCACTTGCTTGGTTAGAGTTACCCCAAGATATTTTATATTATTCGGGAGTATTGTAAAAAGTGTTGTTATTCTGATTTTTTTCTCAGCACATTCGCCAGTTGTATATAGGATGGTTATTGATTTTTTATGAGTAAATTTTATATCCAGGTGCTTGCTGAAAGGGTTTATCAGCTGTAGGAGTTTTCTGGTTGAATTTGTAGGGTCACTTATGTATATTATCATATAATCTGCAAATAAAGATACTTTGACTTCTCCCTTTCCGATTATATATCCCCTTGGTTTCCTTCAGTTGTCTTATTGCTCTCATTGTGACTTCAAGAACAATAACTGTGCAGAAAGAAGACAATCTTGTCTTGATTTTATTGGAATTGTTTTGAGTTTCTCTCCATTTAAGTTGATGTTGGCTATAGGCTTTCTGTAAATTGCCTTTATTATGTTGAATTATGTCCCTTGTATTCCTTATCTCTCTCTAGAACTTTTATCATAGTATGGCTTTCAATTCAATTACTGCTGTCCTTATAAAATGAGGGAATTTAGGCACCCCCTAGAAAGAGAATGCCTCAGGCACACGAGAGGAAGAGCACAGAATTTAGAGCCATAAAACTGCATTCCAAGGACACCAAAGACTTCCACAGGCAGCTACAGGAGGCAGGGAGAACAAAGTGTGACATAGATATTTCCCCTCCGAGTTCTCCAACAAAACAAAACAAAACAAGCAAACAAGGAAAAACACAACAACAACAACAACAACAACAACAAAAAAACCAGTCTCACTGACAGCTTGATTAGGGATTTTGGTATCCAGATTAGTGGAAAAGTACATTCCATTCCAAGGGCCTACCACACACAGTTGTTGCTTTCTATGCCACACATAGGAGACTTATCAACCGAGGTGTCTACTCATGGGAGGAAACACAGGCTTCTGGGACATTAACGAGCATAACCAAGAATACATAGCCTTTACAGAGTTAAGATGGCTTGCTTTACTCTTCTCCACCACCAGCCCCCTGCCTTCTCCTTCGGTTGCACTTGGAATTATCCAGCACATGCTAGGCAAATGTCGCACCACTAACATGTATTCCCAGACCTAAAATGACAACTGAAACTCTGAGGCTGTGATGCCAAGTGTCAGACTCTTCCCTTCTTATAACCCTATTTTATGGAACACAGAAGGAGCCCACATTGTCCTGCTCAGAAAAACCAAGTAATCTAAAGCTCCAGAATTCATAAGAATGGCAGTGAAGAAAAGGCTCATACAGTAGCGATTCAGTTTGTGAGCATACTCAAAGGAACCGACAGCAGAGTCTTTTGGCAAGACGTTGTATTTTTATATTTGTATATATGGTCACACGCCATGACTGATAGCCAAGAAGCAGAAACTACCTGAGTAGTGAACAGATTAAACAAGATGTGACAATACAATGACATACGGTTCAATCCTTAAAAGAGAACAAAATTGAGACACCTGCAACAACTTCAATGACCCACTGGAACACTTTGCTAAGTAAGATGAACCGCTCGCAAAGATAACATATAACACCATTTCCGTGAGTGGTATAGAGAAGTCAGAGCCAGATGGAAATGGAAATTGCTTAATGAGTGTTAGAATGTCCATTCTCACACTGATGTGATGAAAAGAGTTCTGGAGGTTGGTTTTACAACAATGAGAACGCACTTAACACGACTCAACTGTACACTTAAAATGATGAAGATGGTGCATTTTATGAGCATTTTACCACCACGAAGAATGAGCTTGAGAGAGGTATAGACAGGACTTGCTCTGATAACGGGATTGTCACCTTGGCCTTGCTGTAAGAGAGTAGCAAGACAGACAAACTGCTTTCTGCACTCAAATGAACTGTTCCAGCCTGCTTGGAACTCTTCTGGATGGCGGCGCTCAAATGAGGGAGGGGTTGTCTGCCCCACACCACTGGGGTTTGGATGCTCCTGGTACGGACAAATGATGGCTTTTCCTTCATACATGTACATCTGCCGCCATCACTCTAAACTGTCGTGGGGGGGAGGCTGGCTCAGGTGTTCCGCACCTGCTCCCGTGACAGGCCTCTGTTCTCACAAAAGCTGTGGGTTTTCTTTGTGAGTAGGAAAGTAATTTAAAATGCATTATTTCCTAATTATGCTCGCCTGTAAGTGAAGATGGGAGCCATAAGGCTTTCCCCTTTACCTCCAGAACTATTCTGCTTGTTGGCTGCATGGGCAACTGGGGCAAAGCTTTCCTATAGTTTTCTTGAGGAGAACTAAATGTTGAGGGGGTTGCTCTTGTGAAGTGTCCTCTGGCCAGTTGGGGGTGCTGTCTCCATATTCTACATTGTAGGTATATGCCATTGTATGGCCCTAATTTCAAATGACTCTACTGGGAAAGAGGTATACATTCGGGACAAATTGTATTTTGACAGTTGATTTTTTTTTCCCCAAGCTAGCAAATACGTGGTAGATAACCTTTCACAATGACCAATTGCAGGCTAAGTGTTCCAAGCACATCACAGTAGGTAATTCAAGCTGTTACCATCCAATAATTAGGGGTTCTAAATCTGCTTTCTACCTGTAATATCTTCAACTTAATGAGAAGTGTTTTATGACCCCATCATCAACCGAGGAGCAGCTGGTATTTTGTTTGCACACCCACTCACAAACACACTTGTGGTTGATTTATTTGACATTTACAAATTATTCTACTAAGAGTTTAAGGGGTTTAGGGGTGTCACATAGATCTATAAACATAATGTTGGATGAATGGGTGCTCTGGTTCCACTCTGCTGACCTCTAAGTGCGATGTGTCCCCTGACTCCCTCGCCTGTTAGATTACAACTGGCCTCGGTTTCTAGGAGGCGCTTCAGGAAACAGGGAGGTGGAAAACCTGTTCATGGAGGGTGGCTGTCTCTGCTCCATCACTGTTGGCTCCAGAGGAGAATGACACGTGCCAGGTGTGCTACTAAGTCTTTTGGGCACGCCCCTTCCTGAATCCTTGAGACAACTCAGTGAAGCAAACACTCGGCTTCACAGATGAAAAACTCGAGCTTATAGAGGCCATGTATTTGTTCATAATTTACAGCTGAACGTTGGGGCCAGGTCTTGTGACATGAGAGCCAGAGCCTTTACTGTTCCTTGGGCAATTCTGTAAATGTGCCCCGAGTATTGCTGGTAGAAAAGGAGGCTTCAGGGGGGACTGCCTAGACTGAAGAATGTGATTACTGTGCACTTCCATTTCCACTTAGTTTTACTTTGGAGATAAGGTCTTATTCTGTAGTCCAGGCTGTCCTGGATGTACAGTGTAGCCCTGGCTGGTTTGGAACTCTCAATGATCTCCTTGCTTCATTCTCCCAAGTGTTGGGATTACAGGTGTGAGACATTCATTATCCCTGGACTGACATTCCATTTTCAGGACCGATACTTTCCTTCTCAAAACCAGTTTAATAACAGCTGTGAGATAAACTTAAAGGGAAACATTGAGGAACTATTCAGGCTGAAAATAGACAGAGCTTGAATTATGCACAAGATTTGGGGAAACGTTTTATCTTTCCATATCAGCCCTCGAGGAGCCAACTCAAAAACTGTTGAAAATTAAAAGCAAATACACTCCCACCTGGGACCTAATTCCTTTCTGGTTAACTCCCCCGATCTTGACCATCTCCAGAGATAGTTTATAGGTCTAATACATTTTGCTACAACTGGAGTTTTCTGTACCACTGCACAATTTATACAGAATTGACAACTAAATGTCAGGGTTAGAAGAGAATTGTGCGGGACTACCTCTAGTTGAAGAACGCTATAAAAACGGGAATAAAAATTGCTGACAGGCGAGGAAAGCACCACAACTTTGCTTCTGCACAGTCTAGGATGCTTTCAGCTGTATGCAAATGATATGGGCACTGGCGGCATTCCCTCCCAGAGATGCCACTCGCAAGGTCTGGCGTTGGATCCCCAGTGATGCAGAAGAAACCAGACATTTCCCCTCAGAAATGAGCACCTCCGGACTTGTGTTCAAGCTCCTCTGCTCTTCCCAGATTATCGTCCTATCTAGAAAGTCAAAAAGAGCTTCTTACCCAGATCAGCTAGCACAAAGACACTGACAAATCACTGGTGACTTCCCTTCATCTCCCGTCTTTCCTCTTCCCCAGATGTTCACCAAATGGGCTGCTCTTATGCTGCTCTCACCAACCTCAGTGGCACTTTCTTCTTCCTTGATATTTATCTCTTATTTCTCCATGACCGAGGCTGCAGATAACCGCACTGGTTGGCCATACACTGGTGGCCAGGAAGGGCTTAGCAGAAGTTCATCTTAGCGATTGGTTTGCACCATGATTCACACCAATGTTTACCAGTGGCCTTCATCATGGTCCTGTCCACTCAGAGGCTTCATTCTGACCAGAGATCGGATAAAATGATGCTGTGGTTCAAACATTAAATGTCTTCACAGCCTCCTGTGTTAAAAACTTGTTTCCAGTTAGCTGTGCTGTTTTGGAGGGCATCTGACAATGTAGTTCACAGGAGGCTAGAGGCACGTGCTAAGGGGTTGGATCTTACCCTGGCTTCTTCCTTCCTGCCTTAGGGGAGCAGACCCTGCTGCCATGGTATTGTGTCTCGTCTCAGGCCTAAAGCAATCTAGCTGATCATTGTCTAAAATGTGAGCTAAAGTACATTTCCCTTTTTGTAAGTTTCTGTGTCAGGCAGTTTGTTGCAGCGATGGCCACGAAGAGAATTGGAGTCTTGTAGCAATTTCCTCAATGACTCAAAAAAAAAAAAAAAAAAAGAGGTCTCCCAACACTTACTACTTGCTTTTAGGCAGATTACTGAGTTGTAGTCTCTAGGAATTAAAAGCTGACTATAAAAAATGGACTAGCCCCTCTGTAAAATCAGACTTGTAGGAAGCCAAGGATCTATCGCTCTTGACAATCAGGAAGTGTGCAAAACTTCTACAATTGGTCCCACATGGTGAGGGCTTGAAGAGCCCTATTCTCTGAGTTTGCTCCTCACTTCCAACTGAGGAAATATCACAGCCACAGAGGGCAAACATCCTCTCATTTCCTGACCAATCACGTAGAGTGCTCCACTTCTAGCCTTTTCTATGGAAGCTTCCTCTCACCACGTTCATGTCAGGACATCAGGAGTTTCCATCTCTCCTACCACGAAGCAACTCAAACCTTCATCCGGATGTCTGCCAACACACAAGGGACAATGGATGACTTCTTCCGTGTAGCAGCCTCAAAATACAGTCTTACTTTTCTTGTTTGCTTTGGCTTTGTTTGTCTGCATCCACCTTCACAATCTGTGTTAGGGCCCCAAGAAGATTCAACTCCAGACCTCATTGTCTCTAGTGTAAGGATTCTGTCCCCTTTTGGAAGTAAAAGGCACAGTAGGAAATGCCAACAGGAACCTTTCCCTAGATGAGCATTCAGGAAGGGCTCTGATGGCTCAGGTATTCTCTTGAAGGAGTATAAGGGACAACAGGCTCTCTTAAAAGCCACTGACCTGGCTACATAACTGGATTTTCTCTCAGGTTCCTTCCATGATATGATGGTTGTAACTCATGCATAATTTTATCGAATCTTCCTTTTCAGGGATTAAAACTGTGCTTGAGCTCAGGCCCATCGGTGGGGCCCTGATCTCAGTGGATACATTTTTTTCTCAGCCTACTTCCTGACTACATGATCAAGTCCTAAGGCCTGCATTCTCCCGGTGCCACCCACTCCGTTTCCCGGGAGCTCCTCAGGAATTCCTTTCATAACTCCTCTCCAGTGAATGCACACAGTCACTGAATATCAGATGTGCCACCAGCTTGTTAAGTGTTAAGCCACCTTAACAGGCTGCTGTGCGAATCAGGTAGCTTTTCTCTACCAGGTCAGGCTCTGGCAGGGTTTTTGAACAAATTGCAAAGCGACCACATGATGGCACTAGAAAACTACAGATGCCCTTAGAAGGCGTCAAGCTGCCCAACCGTGGGGAACCAAGATCTGCCTTTGCTTTCCCCTCAAATATCATAAAAGTGAAAACTGGTCATAGTCAGCAGTCCCCTGAAAGTCTTAATTTCGTCTTGCCAACGATCCCTCTTGCTAATCAATAGCCATTTGTGTTTGACATTTGTCAAACATTAACTCTACCTCCTCGGGATCATCCTACTGCCTAACACAGATCTCCACTCTGCTCTCAGCACATGAGAATTCCTGTCCTATTCTCTCGAGTGCTACAAACACAGAAATAGATACACCTAGATTGAAGAAGGTTTAACGTGTCGTACTTGAGGATGAGCGAGATGGTTTCATTTTTTTCTGGTCCACCGTTATGCCAAGTAGACAACAGCCATTTCCCTCTCCACATACCAAGCTGAGGAAATCACAGGGTCAAATGAAAAATGCCTAGATCTAAAAAAACTCCCTCCACCGCCCTGGCTGATCACTGTGCACTTAGAGTGCTGGCAAGGTTGCCCAGGTAATCATATAAGCATTTGATAATTCCTTCCATCTCTTGGCTGGTGCAAAAGTCTTTAGGTTCGAGGTTTGTTTTCTGTATGCTTTTAGGAACAGAGCACTGGGGGAATTTGTCTGCACTCTTTATTTCCTAATGTAACCTCATGATAGCCTGAAAGTCCCCAGGCTCTTCATGATAGGCGGCTTAGCGCAGTGGGAATAATAGATCTTCAGGGTCAAGTAGAGGTGTATATATGAGAGGGCAATTTAAATTCTGTTTCAATCCATACTTATGACCTTGACCAACAGGTTCTTCATTTCTTTATCCCTTGATTTGCTTTTCTGTGAGTCTAGATAAAATGTGTTGCTCTTCTGAGTTGTTTGGGTGATTAAATGAGATAATAAGCCCAATAGGAGTTTAGAGACGGATATCTAGTTCTGTGAGTAATGTGCATGACCAGAGTATGGCTCAGCAATGGGAAGTCCTCGGGCTTTTTCGAAATACAGGGTGGCAAATAAGACAGTTTGAATTTGTAGCCCAAACCTGGAGAGACAGTTTTCGCCACTGATTTGACAAGGGGAGCACTGCTTTCAAAACCTCAGTGTCTCAGCTTCTAGTCAAGATCCTGCCTGAGGTGCTCAGTGAGATCAATGTCTGAGATGATGGCCTGAGTCCTTCCCAAACAGAAAAAAATTGAACCAGTAAAGACATCTGAATGAAGAGAACTGTAAAGACGAAGGGACAGAAAGGAGGACTTCTTTGTGAGCCACAGTGGCCAGAGACATACATGCAAATGAACAAACAAACAAACAAACAACTCCCCTCCCAGGAGAGAACAGCTCACAGCTCAGGAGGAACTGTCTCTCTTATTTAGGAGCCCAAGCCCAGTAGTATAGTCTTGATCAGTAGCTGTCAAATTGGACTTAACCCTTGGTGAACAAGAAGGAAATCATGTCTACTTCTAAAAAGCTACCCAACTACCATGGCTAGCAAGGTCATGGATCTTGGGGGAGAACCCACAGCTGCCACCTTCCTAAACCCTCTAAATATTGGTCCCTATACTAATAGGTAAGTGTAATCCTGACTGCTCATCAAGGGAACTTCTCTTTGAAATAGTCAGAACACCACAGCTAATCAAAATGCAGGGTTCTGGAGCCCAGTCTCAACAGACATATCTACAAAACAACTCCAGCACCTAAGGGAACATCGCAGAAGAGGGAGCCGAAGGACTGTGGGAGCCAGAGGATCCGGGAGCTGCTGTGAGCTTTGTCTCCTCGTCATATCAGAAGCTGCATCCATGAAGTCTCACCAAAATGACTGCCTAAACATGAGCTTCACAAGGACAGTAACAGTAGACATACTAAAGTAGACGGGGAAAGCCCAGGAGGCCTCAGCCCTACACAAATAACTACAGTCCTCCCCAGGGAAGAGCATACCAATTGGTTATGCAACACCAAATGGTCAGCCCTAAAAACATACACATAAATCACATTATACAGACTGAGAGGAATGCATTTAACACACACTTATGGATGTAGCAACAATTAATAAAGAGATAATGAATTTGAAAGAGAGTAAGGAGGGGTGTATGAGAAGGTTTGAAGGGAGGCTAGGGAGGGGGAAATGATACAATTATATTATGTCAAAAAATAAAACAAACAAATGAATTTCCTCTATTCTGAATTCTTTCTTTTTTTTTTTTTTCTTTTTTTCAGAGCTGGGGACCGAACCCAGGGCCTTGTGCTTGCTAGGCAAGTGCTCTACCACTGAGCTAAATCCCCAACCCCTCTATTCTGAATTCTTAACTAGAGCCAAGCCCTATCTTCTTCCTGATCTGCTTGGACTCCAGTGAATTCCTGTACCTGGTACCCTGATCCAGGCAAAGGAGTGGGGACTGTGACAGTGGAAAAGGAGTGCTTATGAGTAGAGGCTGTTGGATCTGGGAAACTGCCCAGGAAGCCACCAGTGGTCTTACCAGAAAGCAGGACAACCTGTATTAGACTTCTAGTCTCCCAAAACTAGGGTAAGAAATTTCTCATGGGTGTAGTTATTGAGGGCACAGCACCCTGAAATTCCCCAGCAAGTCCTCAAATGACAGATGGCCATGATTAGTTTGCCGATCTTGTTCATTTTTTTTTTCTGACATCAACTCCTTCCCACAGAAATATTTCCACCCAACGTCTCTTGCTTTTCCTTGTGATGCTCACACACATGCAGAGAGGAATATACAGGAGCAAATTTCAATCATGCTGTTGTTTACAAAATTGAAACTTGAACAGAGATCATTAAAGAGAAAGCCTGGTGTGTGAGGTGTGGTTATATATAAGCCGCAGGATCAACCAGGCACTACTATGTTTAAATCGCAAGGTTTGGTAGTTGCTGGCCCATAAAACAAACCAGCAGGGTTGGGATGGACAGAGCATCCTGACTGGCTGCTTATATCTCCAGGGAGCGGGGAATAACATTTACAAAAGAGCACTAATTGGAGAAATGTTGTTGATAATCAAGATATGAGGTTATCCAATACCAAGTGGTCAGCCCTGAAATCAAATAGACTGAACAGGGTGTGTGTACGCACTCAGAAAAAAAAAGAGCCCATAATTTTGAGAAAGAGCACAATGGAGGGAAGTTGGAGTGAGTAAAGGGAAGGGAAAATGATATAATTACATTTTAACTAAAAAAACATACAAGAAGAAAATCACTGTGTACATAGTCGGGCTGCTGCAAGGCTACAGTTCTCATACTTGTTCTGTGGCAGCACGAAGGGGGCAATTTTGTTCCCTCAGGTCTTCATATAAACTGCTTCACTGACGACAGCACAGAAGTTTTGTGAGGAACTGATTTGGCTAATTGGGTTTGTATCTTGATGTCCCAACAGTCTCTACATCTTTAGAATCCCTAAAAGCGCTCACCCAAAGATCAATGAGTTATTTGTTGTAAGAATACATGCTGTAAAAATAAATATGTATTTTAATCTACTTAATTCGGGGGCATAGAGATCTTTAGGGTAGTCTCACAGGAAAAGTAGGCCTTTAAGATTGGCACAGGAAGCTTTGCTGGTCTTTCTGTGAAGAGGAAAGTTGTAGCTGTTTCTCACACACACTGTGTACAAACAATCCCCAGGAATGAACTGTCTGGAGTCCTTTATTTCTTAATTAATCCAGTTTTGCTAGTTGATATAAATAGGATGGTGCGTGGGCTAAGTGAAAGTACAGGGAACCTTAGGAGATACAACCCAAGGAGGAGTTTCATCTCCCTTCCCAGCTGCTGCCTTAGCTTGCTTTAAATTAGATTTGAAAATTAATTTCTCATTTGGAACCATTCAGTGTCTCCTTTCCCCTTTTCTCTAGACACTGAGCTCTACCAGTGTCCTTTTCCTGCCCAAGGGAACTAAACTGTACCATCTCTAACACCTGACAACTTTCCCACCATTTAATCACTTGACCTGGCACAGACAGTGTTTTAGGAAAAAGAATTTGGTTTGACTAATCCAGCATTATGGGTGTATGGGGAAAAAGGAAAGGTCTTTTTTAAATGTGGGTGGATGTCAGGGATTCCCTGACCTGTCTTGTCTTGGCGAACACCACTGTCTTTCTAACACTTAAGAACATAACTCTACCCAAATTACCACTGGAAAGTTTGAGACACAACATGGGTTAGTGTGATATAAAAGTCTCTCCAGGTGAGAGGGGGGAAACTCATGGGTCAAACAAAATGTCTCCTATCTGGTAAGAGGAAACTTGTTATTATATCAGAAAAATACATTCAGAGGTTGGAGGAGGGTCTTCATAATTCAGCTTTAAGCATGACCCTGAGAGTCTAGAAGGTTTCTCTGGAGCTTCATTAAAGTGGGAAACAACTTTTAGTGTCGAGAAAGGGAGATGGACTGGCAGAGCTGTGAGAGGTCATCTCTAAGGTTGGCGACTTTCCTGAGTTATCACTGAGGTATCCTTTTGAACAATCCCTCTGTGCTTAGATGGGCTTTTCAGTGATGCAGCTGTTTGGTTTTTCCCATCACTGCTCCCATAGGCAACCATTAAGTCACAGACCTATTAGTAACTACAATAAATACCCATAGGTTTCCCAAGTTGCACTTTGGTGTGATGGTTAATTTGATTAGTCATTGGTTTCCTTCATGTGGTGAGTATCCATGTGTTTTTTTTGTCTTCCCAGGAGAAACCTATCACACAACCTCTAGCTTTTAAGTACAACATTTAATGTATTTCTTGATACCCAGCTTCCCATCAAACAGGCTTTTGACCAATTGATCACAGGTTCCATGCACGATAAAAAAAAAAGTCAAAGATCGGGAAATTATACATAACTGTTAACAGTGCCTAGAAAGTAAAAAAAATGATCAGAAAAATACATTCAGAGGTTGGAGGAGGGTCTTCATAATTCGGCTTTAAGCATGACTCTGAGAGTTGTGAAATTTCAAAGGTCAATAGTTAAATTACGGCGTTATGATCAGAAAGAAAGGCTGAGCCATCTGGGATGTGATCTATGACTTGTCAATCTTAGACTCTTTTTCTTCATTTTCTACTCCGTCTCCAGATTCTCCGTCTCCATACATGATGGCTAATTTTGACTGCCACTTTGACTGAATTGAAAAATGTCCTTTAAGGAGGCAAAGTGTGGGGTGTTTCTGTGAACGTGCTCGCAGAATGGAAACCGAGGAAGGAAGACCCACCAGGAACGTAGGCCATGCTATCCCGTGGGTGGAGCTCACCGGCTGGATAGAAAGGGCAAAGCATGAAGTTGGCTGAGAACCAGCATCCGTCTCTGTCTGCAACTTGGTCTGCCTGGCTGTGAGCGTGCAGCTGCCTGCAGCTCTGCCTTCTCTGTGATGATGGACTTACCCAACCAACCCTTCCTCCCTTAATTTACTTCCTGTCAG
The DNA here is from genome assembly GCF_021556685.1 of Rattus norvegicus. Classification (NCBI taxonomy): domain Eukaryota; kingdom Metazoa; phylum Chordata; class Mammalia; order Rodentia; family Muridae; genus Rattus; species Rattus norvegicus. Next base: position 34,309,559 of record NC_141553.1, read on the forward strand.
ACGTCTTGCACAGCAATGAGAAATGAACTCATGTACACTATTTCTTTCAGTCAAGAGAAAACCAGCCGCCGCAGCAATGGCGGTCACCAGGCAAGAGTGCTTTCCACCAGCTGCCAATCCATGCAAGCAGATATAGGTAGAGGATGAGTTGCCTTGACCCATAATAATACAAAGTCAAGTTGGTAGGCCCACCAGACTTTCCAGGTTCTTTCCGGCCAAAACTGTGCTATGCTAAGTCCTTTAGGCAAAGGATTTTTACCCATGCGTCACTTAAGACACAGCATTCATGTAGGAGGCAGAAGGAGGTGGAGGAGACACAATACTGATGTCATCAGGGAGTCCAGGTGGGGTTTGATGTTTGTTTCTTGTGGTTTTCTTTCCCTGTGCTTATGTGAAGCCAGGATTCACCAGTGTTCTCCTGCCTCTGAGTTGGGTGAGTTCCATCAGGGAAAACTCAATCTTTTCTGTTTTCAATGGGAAACAGAGTCCTTCTGAACTTACCTATTTTGGAAGCAGCTGAAAGTTTTTGGATAGGATCAATAGTGAAACAGCACGAGCCGAAAGAAAGAAACTCTAAGGAGGTGGCCAGCACTGGCCCAGGGTGAGCCTCTGCCCAGCAGTTCCTTTCCCCCTCTTCTCTCGTTGTTTTGTAGCTCTCCTGAGACCATTTCCCAAACTTCCTTAAGCTGAGCACTGGCTCTTTGGTCTCTCCCTCTCCCTCTTTCGCTCTCCTTTTCCTTCTCCTTCTCCCTTTTTTCTCCCTCTTCCTCTCTCTCTTACCCCCTCTCCCTCTCTCTCTTTCCTTTGTTTTTTCCTTCCTTTTTTTGTTTTTATTTTTGTTAGTTCATCTGCCACTTTTTCTGGTTGACGTGAATGCATGTGTGTGTGTGTGTGTGTGTGTGTGTGTGTGTGTGTGTGTGTGTGTGTGTATGCCTTTTATTTTTGATCACCTGTTCCCAATAGATTCTTGCACCAAGAGGGTAGGACGGCTATTTGAATTTTCTGTCCCTCTGGCTCAATCTCCAGGAGTTATTTAGCACATGTATCAGTAATTTCATACACAAATAAAATAAAGCTCAACCATTTTCATCCTTACTTATCCTTCTTACCCACTTCTCACTCACTCTGGAGCCTTCTTTTACTCTTCCTAGCTCATTTGCTTCATTCATTCATTCATTCATTCATTCATTCATTCATTCATTCATTCTTTTTTCCCTTGTTTTAATGAACTTAGTTTATGTTCATGGATGTGGAGTTTGGGTTGTGGGCGATTTAACAGTGGCAATATCCTGAATGAAAAGGACTCTCCTCCTCTTCAGCTAAGACCGGGGCGTCATGGGCCCCTCCTTGTCCATGCTAGAATGTTGATTGGCTCAGTCTCATAAAGAGCTCATGGAAGCGACCATAGCTTCTATGAGCTCCTGAACATAACCACCACGCCATGCCCTGAAGACAGCGTCCTTCCCACCTCCAGTTCTTCCATTCTTTCAGTCTACTCTTCCACAACGTTCTCTGAGCCTTGCTCTAGGGGCTGAAGTAGATATCTCATTTAGAGTTTAGTATTAAGTAGATACTTATTCTTAACACTTTGACTGGTTGTGAGTCTCTGAAGTGACCGTTGTCTACTTCCAAAAGCAGCTTCCATGACCAAGCTTGACAGCAGTACCAATATACACGCATAAGCATAAATAGGTAGAAGACAATTTGACAACATGTTCATTTAACAGAACCTCAGCAGTGGTTTTCCCTGCTAAACACTTATATATCTCTTCTCTAGTCATGGCCTTTTGACCAGATTTACAGTATCATGTGTAAATTCTTTCCCACAGAGTGGGCCAAGAATCCAATTAGAAAGTGATTCATTATCCCTATAACATTCATGCATCATTGCATCAGTGGGTACCTCTTTCCTGGCAGGTCAAGATAGCGTAGGATTCAGTGCTGGCTTAAGACCGAGGGCTTTTCATTCCTGTGGTCTACAGAGCATCCCCCAGCATCACGAAAGCTTGGCAGCAGTGAAAACCTTCTGGGTTAGTTCCAGCTTGGTTTCTCTATGTTCTATAACCACAATGCACAAAGTCTTCAGCCAAGGAGCTTTCCATCTGGTTTTGGTGGGAAACCAAAGTGTCACTTACATTGTTTTGAGGAATTCTGGGATCACCCTGACCAATAACTCATAGGGAGGTAACCCCATGCCTGCTCTAGAACTTTCATTTAGTAACCATGGCTTTGGTATCAGTATTATCTATCCATGCAGGTACCTTCAGGTAAACTCCTTGTCTTTGAAATTACATTTAAAAATGAGCTTACATGGTAGTGGTTTCTATAAGACTTTCGAAACATTGTCAGTTTGGGTTAACACTCCCTCCTTCTCCTTTCTTCTTCCTCTGCATTGCTCCAACCTCCCTCTCTGTCATCCTCTGCCTCTGCCTACATTTCAAACTCACCACCTTTAGCATTCCTTCCTCTCCTTTCATCATGTGTGTTCTACTCTCCCTCTACCCTCTGACATCCTTCCCAATCCATTCAATACTCTGACTTAGGAAAGATTTATCGACAACTATATATCACTAGGAGGTAATTTATAGTAATTTTACCAACATGTATAATATGTGACAATAAAATCAGAACCATAAACATGTCTATTTCTTCAATATTAATTATTGTGTGCTGTTGGCATGTTTTACTAGTCTTTTTTATGGTTTTTTTTACTTATTTTTCAAATCTTATCCCCTTTCCAAATTTCTCCTCTAGAGTGTCCCTTTCCCTTCTCCCCTCCCCCTCCCTCTACGAGAGTGTTCCCCCATCACCCACCCACTCCTTCACAAATCCCTGCCTTGGCTTTCCCCTACAGGGGGGCATTGAGCCTTCATGGGGCCAAGGGTCTCTTCTCTCATTTATGCCCAATAAAACCATTCTCTGCTACACATGTGGCCGGAGCCATAGGTTCCTCCATGTGTACTCTTTGGTTGGTGGGAGCTCTGGGGGGTCTAGCTTGTTGGTATTGTTGTTCTTCCTATGGGGTTGAAAACCCCTTCAGCTCCTTCTCCTTTTTCTAACTCCTCCATAGGGGACCCCATTCTCAGTTCAGTGGTTGGCTTCAAGCATCTGCCTCTGTATTTGTCATGCTCTGGCAAAGCCTCTCAGGAGACAGCTATATCAGGCTCCAGTCAGCATGCACTTCTTGGCATCCACAATATTGTCTGGATTTGGTGACAGTATATGGGATGGATCCCCGGGTGGGACCATCTCTGAATGACCCTTCCTGCAGTCTCTGCTCCATACTTTGTCTCTGTATTTCCTCCTGTGAATATTTTGTTCTCCCTTCTAAGAAGGACTGGAGCATCCATTCTTTGGTCTTCCACCTTCTTGAGCTTCATGTGTTCTATGGATTGCATCTTGGGTGTCCCTAGCTTTTGGGCTAATATCCACATATCAGTGAGTGCATACCAGGTGTGTTCTTTTGAGATTGGGTTACTTTACTCAAGATGATATTTTCCAGTTCCATTCATTTGCGTAAGAATTTCATGAAGTCATTGTTTTTAATAGCTGAATAGTACTCCATTGTGTAGATGTACCACGTTTTCTGTATCCATTCCTCTGTTGAGGGACATTTGGGTTCTTTCCAGCTTCTGGCTATTATAAATAAGGCTGCTATGAACATAGTGGAGCATGCATTCTTGTCATATTTTGGAACATCTTTTGGGTATATGCCCAGGAGTGGTTTAGTTGGGTCCTCAGGTAGTACCATGTCCAATTTTCTGAGGAACCTCCAGACTGATTTCCAGAATGGTTGTACCAGTTTGCAATCCCACTAACAATGGAGGAGTGTTCCTCTTTCTCCACATCCTTGCCAGCATCTGTTGTCATCTGAATTTTTTATCTTAGCCATTCTGATTGGTGTGAGGTGGAATCTCAGGGTTGTTTTGATTTGCATTTCCCTGATGACTAAGGATGTTGAACATTTCTTTAGGTGCTTCTCCGCCATTAAATATTCTTCAGTTGAGAATTCTTTGTTTAGATCTGTCCCCCATTTTTTAATAGTCATTTTTGAAATAGAGTAGAGATGGTTCTAATAAACTGTTGCCCTCGTTGCCTGAGACTGATTTTCTAGTTTCCACTAAGGAGTGTAAACTTAAGGTATTTGTCTTTCTGTGTCTTTTTTATTTCACTTAAATATCATTACCTCTGACTCCATTCCGGTTACTGGAAAAGACAACACCTTTTTATGCCATTGAATAATATTCCATTATGTGCATGCACAGGCATGCGTGTGCGTGCATGTAAACATGCACACACGCGCGTGTGCACACACACACACACCCTCATATTCATCCATCAATGGTCAAATCTACTGATTTATTATTTTAATGAATAGTGCTGCAGTAAACATGGGAGTGCAAATTCTTTTCTTGTTATGAGTTCCATTTTCCTTGGCTATATACCCAGCAGCAGAATTACTGGATCATGTGGTGGTTCTATTTTTAATTATTTGAGGAAACTCCTTAGCACTTTCATTAAGACTGCACTAATTTACAATCCCAGCAGCAGCATGAAAGACTTCTCTCTTCTCTGCATTCTTGGCAACACTTGTTATTTTTTGCTTTTTTGATGATAGCCTTTCTGGCTGGGATAAGCCATTGCATTTTGGTTTGCACTTCCCTAATGATTAGTGAGACCAATTTATTTCACATACTTCACCACGTGTGGAATTTGCAAGAAATATATATTTTGTTCTTTAGGATTAAAAAACAGATTATTTTTGGCATTCAGATTTTATATTAATCACATATTCCAGCTATTAACCACTGGCTTATTGACAATGTGGTATGATTTTAATTTCTTATTGATAGGATTGTAAAAACTTTACTATTATAAGTAATATTGAGGTGAGAATTTTGAACCTAAATTTTATGTCCGATTGCATACTTAGATTTCTGAAAGTCTTCTTTTTTTTCCTTCAGCCTGTTAAGGTCAGCTTATCTGAGTGAAAGATTGCTATTTTGTGCCTGCCATTAGTAACCCTGGATAAAGCTAAGCACTGTTTCTAACTATTAATATCTGGATTGCTCCTTTTTTAATGCAATGACCCAACAAATTCTACTTCTGTAGCCTAAGGCCACCTTCAGAGGAGTTGCATCTTTATTTCAGCTAGGTTTAAAATACCCATGCCCTCTCCCTCTGCAAAGTCCGGCGCTCTGGACATTTCTATGACAGCCCCCAGAGAGGCTCTGAAAAAGCTGAGATTGATGGGCTCCAAACAGGAGTCTGCTCTTTAGGTGGAGAGGATAAAAGGTAAGTGGATTTTTACGAGAGCTTTCAGTCACCCTAAACACCTATTGACCTAACCGACTCCCTGGGTTTATGTCCTGGAAACCCCCTCAAGAGGACTTCATATTCTCCTCTAAGAGTTTCCACTTGAGTTTAAGCGACTCAAGGACAAGTTGATTATATAAACAAAGTGCGGGGCAGTAGCTCATTCTCCCTCTTGCTATCTAAAATAGCCCACGGGAGGACATGATGGACACATCTTTGCCCAATAGGTTACTCGAACTTCCAAAATAGGAGGAACGTTGTTAGGCTGAAAATAGTCCGTTCCCAGCTACAATTAACATGGCCCTAGATTTTTAACTTATGCAGAGAGACATTGCCGTGGATTGAAAGCTCGAAACTGGTTATGGGTTATGCACCGACGCCTGTGAAAATCCCTCTCCTATTGGCCCAGTTGACATCAGAATAGAAGTGAGTGGCAATATAGAGGCACGTCTCATGGTACAGGATGGACTTCAAGACGGTCTTGAGCTTGCAAGACAGTCAAGAGAATCTGAATGCAAAGCTCTCACTTTTCCATTGACGATGTTTCCACGGATGATGTCGGAGTTCCCTGAGAGACTGGCTGGCCCAGCAGAATCAGGGGAAACCACAGTGACATGCTGAAGGTTTCCACCCCACATGCGGGATGAGCAGAGACAAGGGAGGGGAAGCGTTACAGTAATGGCTAACGTGCACAAGTTCATAGCCAACTGGTTTGTTTTGCTGCTCAGAGATATTTTTCTTTGACAATAAAAAAAATTATTTGGAAATAGATGACAGGTAGAATTAGATCAGGCATTTATTAATTAATGGCACAAACTTAAAATAAGTGATACACCCACTTAACTGAAGCCCAAATACTATGCTTTAAAAATAATAATCACATAGCCAACAATCTTTGCCAATATATTTTTACAAGGCTGTTAAATACTGCCAACGCTCTGTGATGTTGAGCCAAATTGCTGTGGAATATTGTGGTACATAGCACAACATCATGTTTTTGTGAAAGACTAAAGATATCAGGGGAACGATCCTCACAGCTCGTGTATGTATGGGGAAGATCTGCAATGCCAGTAAAAGCCAGCTCCTTCATGCCGAAGGTATCCCATCTGTACCTCTGGCATCTTGTGGAAATAGACTTAGGCTGACTGGGAATCAGAGAAGCCAGGACCTGAGGGCTTGGTCTTTAAAACCCGAAGAATATATTTCAGAAGTACAGTTGGGAACTTCTTCAGCCTAACCTTTGCCTTAGTCGATGCCAATGACTTTTTTCTCCCTAAGAAGCAAGCTCAGCACAGTCAGGAAGTGAGTTTGCCAGGGCCTGGAGCAGATCTCCTTGAGAGCGTCAACCTCCTCACAGCACTTGCATCCAGCTTTCACCAAATGCTCACTGCATCCATGGCCATACCAGGCCCGCTACCTGCCCTGATGGATACTATTCTGGCCAGCACTGCTTCCTGCCTCTCCCAGGGAGACTTCCTACTGACTGTAGCCTCCTTAATTCCATGGCATTCAGCCAAATTGCATAGTTAGTAAAACAGTGCTTTAGTTCACATTTGGAGATGCTGAAGGTTGGGAATTTGGCTGAGACTTGAATAGAAAGCAAACCCTGAGCAGAGTTCGTATTGTCGGGTGATGAGTTCTTTCCAAATGGCTTTTTCCACAGCTTATACAAGGACTTGAAATAGAACACGCTATTCTGCGCTGGTAAGGGAGATGGGTGAAAGGGTGATGGGTAGAGGCATTGAAAGTTACTGCAGTACAGCAACTTCAGTGGTCATAAAGATAATCGTGTAATCATAGAATGCGAACATGATAACAATTTACTTAAAAAGTAACTACTGACATCTACTGCCAAGAACATTGTAAGAGAAGCAAAGACATTTCGCACGCTACCTTGTGGATCAGTATTTTTTTCTACAGCAGTAAACTTCCTTTCCACCTGTGGTAGTTTGAATATATATGGCCCCCATAGTTTCATGTATTTGAATGCTTGACCTATAGGGAATGACACTATTAGGAAGTCTAGCCTTGTTGGAGTAGGTATAGCCTTGTTGGAGGAAGTGTGTCACTGTGGAGGTGGGCTTTGCGGTCATATATGCTCAAGCTATGTCTAGCATGGTACACAGTCTCCTCCTTGTTGCCTGACAAACAATAGAACTCTCAGCTCCATCTCTAAAACCATGTCTACCCGCAAGCTGCCGTGCTCCTCACCATGATGATAATGAACTTAACCTCTAACATAGTAAGCCAGCCTCAATTAAATGTTGTTTATGAGAACTGTTGCTATGGTGTCTCTTCTCAGCAATAAACCCTAAGACACCACCCTAACATCTACCCTCCAAAGGGATGCATCATGGATAAAATAATGTAATGGCTAACAGAACAGAGATGCATTTACTGTTTATTTAATCTCCCTCCATTTGGCTTTTGCTTTGACTTACTTATTGAGACAAAACCATGCCACGCTGGTAGAGAAGGAAGAGGGTGACTCAATAAAGAGTGGGTGTTAATAGAAAGAATAAATAGGAAGGAGAATATTTCTTCCTTCCTCTGTGGGGTGGGTGAAAATAAAGGAGGAGATGATGTAGAAGAAAAGGGGTGGCACTGAGTGTCAGGTAGTTGCCTACAGGAGGGGTAGGCAATGGCCTCTAGATGCTGTCCTTTTGATACTTCGGATACCCCCCCTCCCATCCACCCCAGCTGTCCAGCAAAGAGGTTTCCCAGGTCACTGTGGACAAGCAAAAAAAAAAAAAAAAAGCACAAGGCTATAAGGTGCCAAGCAGAGCAGCTTGTGCATGCCATATGTGATTTTTCCATAGTAATCTTCTTCCAACCTCCCCTCCAGCTCTGACATTACTTTCATATGCAAAACTCCCAATGACTTCCAATGAGTTGGCATCTCTTTTCCTTGACTGACTTCGAAGGCTCCCCTGAGATCTGATCCACTCAAGAAGCCCATTCTCTGTGGCAGCTCACTCAGCGGGATCCTGGCTGCCCTTGCTCCTGGTGATGAGCTGGGTGGGTCCCCTTGGCCCTGCGTGTGATGTGGAGTGGAGAGAGCTGTACAGCTGTTATTTCACCATCGAAATCAGCACAGCACATGGAACCTCCAGTGACCCCGAGTTTCTTAATGACTGGTTTCTTAGATGGAGAATTCTCAAGTTCCTCTAGCTTTTGACACAGTGCTCAGCCTGGCCCCACCCTGCTTATGCAAGTTGTTTTCCACTTGTCCTCAACAGCCCCTCCTCTGGTGGCCCCTAATGACCTCGTCTTCCAAAGATTCTTCTAGGTCTCCCCGTTCTCCTCCCTTAGGATGGTCGGTAGAAAGCAGACACATGCCTGCCTCTCCCTGAAGTTCACGCTGCTTTTCATGATGGCTTTGTTTTCCCCAGCCTTAAAGTCGTGGTTGAAGTCATGGTGCCTATTCTCCCTAATTTCTTTCTTAGTAAATACAGGTAAGAAACAGCAGGGTGTCAAAAACATATTGACACCTTCGTGTTAGTTATAGCACTGTTTACAGTATCCACTGATATGGGAGGCATCTAAAGTGGCCATCGAGGAATGAGTAAATAAAGATACTTTGGTTCATCTATACAACAGAATATTACTCATTCACAAAGAAGGAGAAATCACTGTTATTTGTAGCAGCACACACGGAGCTAGAGGTTATCAGATTAATAGAAAATAAGCCAGGCATCGAAGCATAAATATTTGATGACTCCCCACATTTATGGAAGCTAAAAGTTCCATTTTGTAGACATGAAGAATGGTTCCCAGAGGCCCAGGAGGGTCATGTGGAGCACATAGAAAAGTCAGAGAACAGGCACCCACACATGGTCAAGTAGAAGGACTGTGTTCTGGCACTCCTCAGCATGGTGGAGTCATGGGGGTTTCTAATGGTTAAAAATGTAGTTATATAGATTACATAAAGCCAGGGCAAGAAAAAACAAAACAACAATGTAAACAACAACAAAGCCATACAAAGGGTGGAGCTTTCCCTGGGAAGGGAATGCCTAGGTGGGAGACATAGGCTCTTAGCTGCGACCTGCTTTCAGTGGAGAGAGACAAGGCAGCTAATTCTTCCAAGAGGAAGGGAAACAGAGCAGCAGCTGGCTGGCAACAGGAAGGACAGAGAATTCCAAGAACTAATCTACAGACAGGTACCGCTGGCTCTCGGATAGATAACAGGGTTCCTCTCCTTCCATGGCCTTCCTTCGCCTTTGAGGCCTGATTTATGGCTTCACTTTGTCCCCAGATCAGGCTGGAAAGAACACCGTAGCCCACTGTGCCTCTGGGAAAGAGTTGACAACATTTCTCTGTGTTCTGTGTGGGACTGTCTTGGGATATGAGTGGTGTGAAGAGGGGTATTTCTCCTAGCAATTCTGATTTTGAGTAGGCTCCTGTCCAAGAATGGCGTGCATTTTCCCCAAGGTGGTGAGGTGTTGCTTCCTTATGCTCCTTCCTCTTTCAGAAATAGAAGAGATGAAGGCCACAATAGCTTCCTTTCCCCCACGAAGCCTGGAGAGTGACAGGACTCCAGGTCCCTCCGTATCACTCTGACGGGGAAGCTTCTTATCTGTTCCCTTCTTCTGCTTGGCTATGCTGTTACTGTTTTCCAAAAATGTGCTGACTCACACTTGCTTTCCTCCTTAAAAGAGTGAGTAGAGCTCTCCCTGGCACACAATAGCCTTTCATGATGCAGCACCATACAATGAACCCTATGCTGCAGGATGAATGAGCTTCCATGGAGGTTGGATGGTCAAGTGGTAACGGGAGAGGTGGAAAGGGGAATCACTTTTGAACCACTGTTTCTCCATCTGGACTCCCTCTTTGATCTTGGTTCTCTGAGCTGCCCCATCTACCTATTCATGGAAGGGAAATACTGCTGCCTTGAATGCAGACCTCTGGCTGGAGGTAGGAGTGTGGAACAAGGAAAGGAATAAGCTTTGTCGGTGGCGTGATTACTGCAGACCACGAGGTCATGAGTTCAACATGGAGTGCCCACAGAAAGGGATAGATTGTGTACCTGCAGTACTAAAGCTGGGGAGGGAGGCAGAGATGGGCAGATGAGTCTCACTTAGCTAATTGGTGAGGCTCAGGCCCAATGGGAGGTCCTGTCTCAAAAAACAGAGAATGGCTCTGGAGGAACAACACTCAAGGTTCATCTTTGGTATCTGAATGTACACATGAGATCCTCCTCCTCCCCTCAAATTTGTTGAAAGAAGTCTTTAAGCATGTTATTAGATAATGTTTGCACTCTGCTCTACTCTCATTTAGCTTGGATTTTGGGATCACTCGAACTGATTATAATTTCTGGGGAAAGAGGTGGAGGAAAAGCACTAACACTTTTGGAGTCCTAACTGTGTGTTACACTAACCCTTCACCCCACCAGCTTCTCACACTAAGAGGAGGTAGGAGCAAGATGGAGATGCTTGACCCCAATAGTGGACTTCTTATCCCCACTCCCCACTCTCATTTTTATGCCCTTTCTCAGTCTTCTGCTGCCCTGTCCTTGTTGCTTCTTTATTTCCCATCTCATCCTATCTAGACATCACCTCTGCTTACGACACTCTTTTCTGGGTATTTTGAATAACCACGTGGCTACTTCTTCATGTCCTTCAAGCCCTTCCTCCAATCTCACATTCCCAATGGGATCTGCCTGGATCGCTCAATTTTAATCCTCTAACTGGTGCACTGCCCACATTCCTGGGATTCTTGATTATCTTTCCTTCTTATTCTTGCGAACTCTCAACACATACTCATTAAAGTTGTCTTCTAGAATGTAAGGCTCTGAGGAGCAGAGGCCTTGTTCTCTTTTATCCACTCATGTTTTTCCAAGCATGGGAACAGGGGCTGGGGTGTGATAGGCACTGAAATAACAGCTGACGAGCCAACCCAAAGAATGAAACATCACTATTTGACCTCGTAAGAGGCAGAGTTGGACTTAGACTACACAGCTTGTCTTCTCACCACAGAATCCATGACCTGGCCATACAGGAAGCATTCCATTGGTTGTTCTTCATCAGACTTTTTAGCTTGTTCTTTCTTGGGCAACTGGTTTGCTCCACGGGCCTTCTCACTGTCCACATCGTGATACTCTAAAAGGCGACATGTTCCTAGTTATAGGGCATCAAGCCCTATAGTGACCCAAGCAAGCCCTTTCTGAGATCAGTAAATAGATATCAGGTTCATACAGGATGCTCCAGTCTCATGATATACACTCTCCCAAGTCAGATAACTGTCAAATGCAGAATTGGCTCCTGGACTTAGTTCCAATGACTTGGGCTCTAGGAAATGAGGGAAGGAAATAGCTGGGGATTGTTAGATATAAATTGGTGGGGACAAAGCTGACAGAGCTAGGAAGAAAAAGGAAAGGCCAGCAGGGAAAACAACCCATATGTCCCCGGGTGGCACTTCTCCTGGGAAAGTAGAAATGCATTGATGTGGGGCTTGGATACTGTAGTGTCTTTGTTGTTGCTGTTGTTTTTTTTTTTTTGTTGTTGTTGTTTACTGTTACCTATTTATTTACGATTTAATTTTGAAAGTGTGTGTGTGTGTGTGTGTGTGTGTGTGTGTGTGTGTGTGTGTAAGTATGAGTGTAGATGACTTTGGAGGCCATAGATGTCAGATTTCCCCGAAAATGGAAGTCACACGTGGTTGCGAGGCATCTGTGATGCGGGTGCAGAGAACTGAACTGGGGTCCTGTGCAAAGCAACTGCTGAGAAATCTCTTTAGCCCCAGTTTCCCTGCTTTGTTTTGATTGGACTGTTGGACACAAGAGATTTGTTATAAAGGAATCCAAAGCTATGAAGGGAGAACTGGACCAATTGCTGGGGTTAACCACATATAATAATGTCGGTACTTAGCTGTTCATCTCTAGTTCAGTTTCCCTGCCTCTCCTGAACTATAATCATCTTATCCTTTCTTGTCTTGCTTGTGGTTCTGGTTTCTGCTTGCTTCTTGCTTCTGTGCTTGTTATTAGCTGCCCTCACTTATGTTAGCATTAAGAACAATTTTCATTGTAATCTCAATAGCTTGATAATGAAAATGTTACCCATTGTTTGGTTGCTAGGCGAGAATACCCAATTTATTCTCATACTTCCTGGATCATGTTTAGTTTCTAGGATAGTGTGGGAATTAATGTTGTAATGAAGAGTCCAAATACCCAGGAATAGCATTCTGGAACATATTAACCCAGTGAGTGGGCAGCCAGTTAGGCTGGTACTCAGTCAACCACAAGCATTTCGTTCCCACAAAAGAGAGTAATGGGATTAATTTAGCGTTTCCTAGCTTGTGGCATCTATTTGGACATAAATCTCCGTATGAAGATCGATGGCACATATAACTATAAAGCAAAGTATTTGGGGGAATATTATGATGAGAAAAATCAGAACACAAGCACAAATCAGGCCTGGGCTGATGACAAACAGGAAACCAATATATGTTCTTGTAAATGGTGCTCTGAAAATGGACCTAATGATAACAGATGCTTTCAATATCATTTCCCACCAAAAGTAGTTGATGTCTTTAAATGTCTCAGTGCTTGCAATGAGGGTGGCGTTATTTCAGTTAATTGTAGATGAATCTCTTGCATAGACATCGTCCCTCCACGAATTGCTTTGTAATGAAAGATCTTAAGATGTGTCCAGATGTAAATTGTACTTTTTGGTTCTCTAAAATGTGCAGGGAACCAGGGTAGGACAAGAAAATATTTATATGCACTTTAAATTATGCTGGGACCGGGGCCTCCAAAAACCGTCATATGTCATGAAAATGTATTTTACACCACCCTACCTGATGAACATAATGGTCTAGCCACACTGTGTTAGTCCACTCTAAACGGAGGTCAGTAGAGGGATTGTGTGGCTGACTGGGAGATAAAGCTTCTGCAGCCTTTCTTTGGCATGTGAGAGTGTCATGCTACACAGTACTACCCAGGAAAGGATCAAAATCCCTAAATTCAGAGTGTTGTTCCTGCTGTATGAATAGTGTGTGTGTGTGTGTGTGTGTGTGTGTGTGTGTGACACTATAAAGGCAAATATTGATAGAGTGAGCCAATCCTAAGGTGTGTTTTGAATATGGATTAGCCAGTTTACAGTCCCTGGCCTATATTGATAAACTCGCCTGAATTAGCAGAGCATTCATTGGGTGTGCACCTCCCTTTTTCATAAGTCTACCTCTTACTTCCTGTTTGCAGGAAAAGCTCTTAAAAGGAGGCTCGCAGTGCTCCCTGAATGGGAACTGAAAGCATGAGAGAAAAATCAGCCATGGTAGCCAAATTCTGCAGATCTCAACAGTGAAGCCAGGTTCCACACAGGGGACCCCTGGGCTGCTGGGGAGTGCATTTCCTTCTTAAAGGGAACATTTCCTTTCAACAATGTTGTTCCATCCTTTTCTGGTAGCAGTTTCCTCTTTTAAAGAGTCTGCTTCAAGTTTTGCTTCCTTATTCTTACGCAGCCTCCCTTTCAGAGACTCCATCCACAGATCTCGGTTATAATCCCTCATCCCACACTGGGGTTGTATTTTGACTTTGAAATGAGTCCCTTGGGTTCATTTGAATTCTTGGTCCCCAGTTGGTGGCGACATTCAGGAAGATTTTGGAACCCTTGGAGGTGGAGGATCATGGGGAGGAGCGGGTTACTAGTTATGAGCCCAAGGTTTAATAGACTGGCCCTACTTTCTGTTGATGCTGTTTCCTGAGCATGGTTACAATGTGACAAGCCAGGCTCAGGCTCCTGCCACGGTGTCTTTCCAGTCTACTTCTTTTTCTCTTCTCCACCAAGGTGTATTGTATCTCTCTAGAACTTAAAGCCAAGACAAACCTTTTCTGTCTCAAACTGCCTTTATTAGGGTATTTTTTTTCACTTCAATGAGGAAGTAATACTGTGGCAGCAATGTGTGGTCCTTCTAAATTCTTTGTGGTGTACCTCAGAAGTATACCATAATCATTGTACACTGTAATCAGTGCTTATTTCCAAACATACAGACATCACACACACGCACGCGCGCGCACACACACACACACACACACACACACACATGATATATAATCCATTGAGATAAATGAATGAACTAACGTGTGTGAAGACGTGTCGTAAAAAGTCAAGCATGAGTGTTGATATCGTTATTTTCACTGACATTTAAAAGTGAAACATCAGGCGCTCAGGTGACGGCTCAGTGGCTAAGAGTGCTTGCCGCTTTTTAGGAGAGCATAATATTTTTATTGATTTTTTTTGGGGAGTTTCACATCGATCACACTCATTTCCTAGTCCTTCTATGTCCACCCCCAAACCTTGTGATCTCCCCCCCTCAAAAAATGTAACAATCCCCCCCAGTCCAGTTTGTGTTAGCTATATACTCGTTGGAGCTTAGTCAAACTCTCGATGACCTGACGCATAGAACCTAACGGAGTTATCACTCCCTTCCGCACACTCACCAGAAGCCACTGTTGTGGAGAGCTACACTTCAGCATCCTCATAACAGTTTTTAAAAAAGTTCTCTTCAGTGGCTTTCTGTTTGGGCTGCTATTTTGGGGGGGGGTGGGGTGGGAGGTGGGGCTGGAGAGAAGAGTTGTCCCAGAAGCCTTCTATGTCCCGCTATCTCAACTATGCATCTGCAGTATCACTGAAAACCAGCTTCCTTACACTTTACAGTCAGCAGAAGCATGGATGGTGGGCTTTCCATTTTGTTTCTGGTGACAGCCCAGACCACGATCATGGCCCCCAGCTGCAGTAGGCCCATGGACCCAGACAAGACTCTTGAAGCAACCTGGACCATGGACATGGCCATGGCCTCAGGCTACTCACACCAGTATGGTCCCCAGTGGCAGTATGGCTTATAGAATCAGCGTGGCTTTGGGCTGCTGCACAGATCACAGATATCCATGTGACCTTTAGTGGCAACACAGGCCACAGACATCGACATACACCCGAGTTGTGGTAGGGCCACTGTTCCAATTATGGGGCAGCAGGGGCCTGGATATCATCATGGCCTCAAGTGGCAGGGCAGACCCTCTGTGATGGCATAGCCCATGGATATCAAGATGACATCAGAGGCTGTGTAGATCACAGACATCTGCATGACCTTCGGTGGCTAAAATGGGCTACTGGCATCAACACAGTCCCTGTTGCAGTAGGACCTCAGTCCCAGACATGGCCTTTGGGGGCAGCCTGTATCCACGCATCATCATGGCTTCAGGTGACAGTGCAGGCCAATCACATCAGTCTCGTGTCTCTACTGCAGAGGGAATCTTTTGTGCAATGTGTGGAAACATTCACCTGTCAATAAAGACATGTTGGCCAGTGAACTGAGGCAGGAATAGAAGATGGGACATTGGGCAGACAGAGGGTGAGAGAGAGAGAGAGAGAGAGAGAGAGAGAGAGAGAGAGAGAGAGAGAGAGAGAGGAAGGAGGAGGAGGAAGAGGAGAAGGAGGAGGAGAAGGAAGGGAGGGAGGAAGGGAGGAGGGAGGAGAGAAAATCTGGGAAAATAGGTATTAGAGATATGCCCCAGACATGGAGGAGAATTGTCATAGACGTCTGAGGATCAGGTAACATGGCATGTCTTATAAATTATAGGCAAGTCAGGGAATACGCCAAACCTATTAGCCTAAGAATTTATTCATATATAAGGCTCAGAGTCATTGTTTTGGGGTAACTTATGCACAGGCGGTAAAGCTCTCAGTTATACCCCAGTTCTGCTTCTCTCCACTCTACACATCCTGCTCCGGTTTTCTGTCTTTTCCATCTCCCCATCACATATTTCTTCATCAAAGCGCTGCCCACAGCTCATGCCATGAATGTAGAGTAACTCATGTTTGCTAGTTCTTAGCCTCATAAACACACACACACACAGACAGACACACACACACAGACATATACACACAGACATACACACACATGCACACACAGACACACACAGACATACACACACATACACAAACAGACATACACACATACACACACAGACACACACATACACACATACACAGACACACAGACACACACACACAGACACACACACAGACATACACACACACAGACACACACATACACACACAGATACACACACACATAGACACACACACATAAACAGACACACACACAGACACACGCACACACACACGCACACACACATGCACACACACAGACAAACACACAGACACAGACACACACAGACACAGACACACACAGATACACACGCATTAAAAATAATAAAAAATAAACCTTAAAAAATTGGACACTGAGCTCTGGGTGGTGTTGCAGCCTATAACTCATTGTATGAGGATATGATGATAATCCCCAAATACCTTCTTACTGTTTGTTCCAGCCAAACAAAGCATTACATCATTGACTTTTCTCAGGAAAGATACTGTTGATATATATGTATTATATTTGTATGAGGCCCTTTGCATCACGTGAGAGAAGACATTCTTCCCCATGACTCTGAGCAACTTGTTCCTATTAATGCAACCAAGGTCTTGTCAGAATTAATTACACTCAGTCCAGAATTAATAATTTTATTAATTAAATGTTAAGCAAGCCAAGTACTTGTTTGTTTTGCTGATTTCTTATTATAAACTGATTACAGACCATTAATGTTCATTATATACTAAATTAGGTTTCACATCTCCTGCAGCATATCCTGGAAATAACCAGCTAATGCTTTGGGGGAAGGGGCTAGAAAGGATGTCTGTTACAAAGCTTTGGAAGCATGTACCTACTCAAGAAAGTTGTCCAAGTGAAATTCTTAGAGTTGCTCAGAAAATAATTATGAAGTGATAACTGTATTGTCATCAGGTTTATCCACCATGAGACTCATGCAGAATGCTTGAAAGGAAATAGAAGGAAAATGGAAGAAGCAGATAGGAATCTTGGAGGCCCCACAATGAAAAATGGCCCACATGTGGCCCATACATATATAGCCACCAAACTAGATAAGATGGATGAAGCAAAGAAGTGCAGGCTGACAGGAACTGGATGTAGATCTCTCCTGAGAGACACAGCCAGAATACAGCAAATACATAGGCGAATGCCAGCAGCAAACCACTGAACTGAGAATGGGACCCCATTGAAGGAATCAGAGAAAGAACTGGAAGAGCTTGAAGGGGCTCGAGACCCCATATGAACAACAACGCCAACCAACCAGAGCTTCCAGGGACTAAGCCACTACCCAAAGACTATACATGGACTGACTCTGGTCTCCAACTTCATAGGTAGCAATGAATAGCCTAGTAAGAGCACCAGTGGAAGTGGAAGCTCTTGGTCCTGCCAAGACTGAAACCCCAGTGAACGTGATTGTTGGTGGGGAGGGCGGTAATGGGAGGGAGGATGGGGAGGGGAAGCTGATAGAGAAGGGGAGGGGGAAGGGTTAGGGTGATGTTGGCCCAGAAATCGGGCAAGGGAATAACAATCGAAATGTAAATAAGAAATACCCAAGTTAATAAAGATGGAGAAAAAAAATGGCATGTGTGGGCTGGAGGACTGCTCTTCCAGAGGTTCTGAATTCAATTCCCAGCAACCATATGGTGACTCACAACCACATATAAGGTGAGCTGAATCTGATATTGCATATCAGATATTTACACTATGATTCATAACAGTGGCAAATTATAGTTATGAACTAGCAACAAAATAATTTTATGGTTGGGGTCATCACAACATAAGGAACTGCATTAAAGGGTTGCAGCATTAGGAAAGTTGAAGACAACTGATCTAGAACCTAAAGGTATTGATAAAGACCCCTGGCTATAGAGACACATATATAGAATGCTTAAAATACTGGGAGCTATCTATTGATACAGAGTAATAAGAGGAAATGTCAAAAAGTTACATTCTTACTGGTTTGCATATCCTGTGTTTGATCTAAGTAAAGTTGAAGACGAATAGGCATAATTATTTTTCTATAAAAGGAAACCATAACTTACATATTATTTTCCAGCTACTCACTTTTCCATTTTAAAGCTGTTCTAATTTCTTTCCTGAACAGTTTCAACCATTGTCCTAAGTTAGGCATCTCAGTTGTTATTTATCTGTATCTAAAAAAAAAGGAACAACAAAATAAAATAGAAAATGCCCCAATTATATTTTTTTTTGTAAAAGGACAAAAGTACTTAAATTCAGTACTCTAAAAGTATCATTAAATGGCCCCATTCTGCAATCACATTAATAAGCTTATCAATAGTGACTTTTCACTGATACTGACCTATGGTTTTCCAATTTGGAAAGTTAAATCGCTTTTGACGACTTGTTTTGGTTGCCATTCTCTCTTCGGTAGGGGGAGAGAGAGACCAGTAATTAGTAACGCAATATCATGTACTAATCCATTTGTAAATACTTAGACAGGAGCGGAAGGGAGGGATGCAGAGGAAGCTTCTAAGGCAACAACTGAAAGGTTACGCCTTGCCATTGAAGCCCATTTAGGAATAAGGAACCCGTATTCCAAATGCCTCTTAGAAAAATAATGAGATAAAAACAAAGATGCAGGGATGCACATTTCTGAATAGTATCAACCTAGTAAGGTCAGCATCCTAGCGATATAAACTCTCTGGCACGATTATTTCCAGTTTGTCATTTTCATGCTCAATTTAGTAGAACGTAAAAGTTCGGCTCTCTGGTCTGGCAGAGGAAGACTTAGCAAAGTACTCCCATCACTCAGGAGAAAATTGGGAGTTAGGGTCAGTTGCGATTCAGAGCAGGAGTGGTCGAAGTTTTATCATGGGTATTGAAGATGGTCATTTTGATGGCCAGGCTAGCTACGGGCTTTATTTTACGTCCATCTGTCCTTCTAACTTCAGAACAAGTGCTTTATGGGCTCGTAAATTTCCTTCTCTGAAGCCTATTCCTTGAAAGCAGTTGTTAAATATCCCTTTTTGAACTCTCCTAGAGGCGTGAATGTACCTTCTAACTGTTAAGCTGAGCGGCGAGATGCGGAAGATACTGGCTCAACAGTATCTGGTGTTTTTTTTTACAGAGCAGAAAGGACTCATAGATCACAGAAATAAAATTGCTCAGTCTATCAGTTTCCAGCCGCTGAGGGCTCGACGCTTGTTTATCTTGCTCAAGGTAAGTAGAAGACCTAAATGGAAAAACTTGCTAACTTTGTACATTTTGCCAGGTATTTGTTTCCTCTCATTCCTTAGAGTGGCTACACAAGGCAGGAACTACATTTTCCAGCCTCCCTGTTGCGACCTCCAGGTAGTATTGACAATGGAAGGTCCTGGTAGATATCAGGGCAGAGGAGAGGGAGAGGCTCTCATGTCTTTTCCCTCTACTTACTGTATTTTCTTCATGGATTCAGCCTTGTTCTGCCATTTCTTTTCTGTATGATGGCTGTCCTGCTGGGAAGTTGGCCACTAGAAATCTAACACACGTTTTGACTTTTATATCCGATGCGTAGCAAGACAGCTTCTGCCTGCATCCTTCAGCTTCTGCTTGATGACTTTTGAATTGTTATCCCATTCTACCGTGTAGCCTCTCAGTCCTGTCCCTCTGCAGTCTGTGGATAATCCCGTGGGTTAGGTGTTGTTTGTACTTTTTTAAAAAAACATTTTTGTTTGTTTGTTCGTTCGTTTGGCTTTTGAGATTGAGTAACCTCAGGCTCTCTTGTGAGACCTTACAAAGGTAATGAAAGAAATAACACCAGAGGATTCCCACTTCCTGCTAATCCTCTCGCTGTGCACCCAATTTCTATCGAGGAATCTTAATGCATTTGTCATCACAGGAGAAACAAAGGTTTCGAAAATGCCTTTCTCTTTAGTTATAAGGCCCATGAGTATTTTACAAAAAAGTCACCAGGGAGCCATTTAGTGACTTTTGCTGAGGGCAGTGGGAATTGGCATTTGGTTTTGGTATTTTATTTCAGGAGAAAAAACCCCACACAGCTCATCGCTGTCATAACCCCCTTCCCCACTCCCGCCACGTGTTGCTTCCACCTCATGGGTGGAAACATAACCTAATTGTATTTCCAGGGCGGGGGAGGGGCGGGTGTGGTTCCCTTTCCCTTCATGCCCTTTACTTCAACGTAGAACAAAACATTTACTTTAACAGGCATTCAAGTTTCGTTTCAAACAGAATGCCCTCTACCGTTAATCAATACACGAAACCGGTGAAGACATCGTGGCTCTTGCCTGAACACGCCGAAGCTTCTCCTCTTTAAAGAATGAGCTGAGTACGTGAGCCAAGAATGCTTTTTGGTTTTGTGGGTTTTATCTGATCTCTGGGAGAGGTTAAAAGCCTAAATATACAATGTGGAAAGTTTGAAACCTCTCTTAATGCGAGCATCATTGTATGAAGGGGACCAGGGAGAAGAAAGTGATCTATACCACGTTCTTCAAGCAGCCAAAGAAATTGATGACCTTGTTAAAATTCATTATGACTATCTACCTTTTAATCATGATTTTGACATACTCTACTGTTTTTATGTGGTGTTTAAAGAAATTCTGTATATTGATTTATAATAGTGACAAAAGTCACTTTCAGATTTCTGTAGGGACTGATTAATACCTCCCAAATCCTTGTTTTTTTCCCCTCCTTTTTTGTTCTGTAGCCATTTATATTAGCACCTGCTCCAGAGGTTGGTGACAAGAAGATAAGGTGGCTTAGGGGGAAATTGTAATAATTCATTTGTGTCACCAGTTAGAATGGCTGAAGAAAGGCTGGCTTGGGAAAAGGAAGTTGAACTTATTTGAAAAAAAATGTAACAACGTAATTATTAATGGCTTTCCATCATTGCTGGGATTCTTTGTCTCATTACCAGGGAGGATTACAAAAAGGTTGCAATCGCTTTATAGAAGACATTGGCTATTTATGTCATTGATGTTGTCCTTTGAGTCCTCCACACCAGGCACAGCTAGTCGCAGTCTCGGTCATTGGTAAAATGATTGAGCAATCAATAAGCAAGCTAGACTCCAGTGGAGTAGCGTGTGTCTGACGAGAGCTCGCAACGATGTGGCGTCCATGCTCAATTACAACAGGGTAATTAATACAGCTTGGAATCCTGGAGGTCTTCCCCATAACAGCTGCTATGCGTGGAGTACACAAAAAGAGGGGGAAAACTGTCCTATTTTTGTGTAAGTTAATGAATTTTTCCTCCAACAACAACTTACAATTAGGTATCTTATAGTTAAGGGAAACATAACTTTATTCAATATTTCAGCCTGAAACAGTGCCCTAGTAGATACTTGATAGAGCCGTGTACTATTGTAGGGACAGTTTAGACGAAGATTATGCTTGTGTTTTGGACAAAAGATTGGGAGTTTCTTTGTATTTCACGACAATTTTCTCACTCTTTAAATCACCACGGGGCCTCCTACATGAAGAACAAAACATGAATACAGTAGCAGCTACCTGGAAGGACAGCTGTTAAGTACCAAGTCCTAAATACAGACGGAGCTGGGCCACGCAAGACTACGTTATACAACTGAGAATGGTGCACAGTGTGAACTTATAAAGGCGACACAGTAGACTCTCTGAGATTCTGTCCCCATTCCCTTTCCCTCAGGTTACCCCAAAGTTCCATGACTGTTTGCCATGCACTGCCTTCTCTTAGGCCTCTTCCCTCTCTCTGGGACCCGATAGATTGCAGTTTGTTTCCCACCAATGAAATTTCAACTTACCCATGTGGCATGGGATAGAGACATAAGCATCCTGAGTTCCTTTTTATAGACCCCCTCAATTTGGGCCACCTTAAAGTCTTGGGGTGCATAGAATCTAGCGCCTTAAATCTTTTAGCACTCTGAAAGCTACCCAGTAGGGATGAAGCTTCCCGGTTGTTACCGGTTTGCTTTCTCCAAGTCCTGTGACACAAGTATATGGTGTTATCGGCAACAGCATTTTACTGTCAAGTTTTGGAGGGCAACCAGAGCATTGGCAATAGCCTGTAGCACTTGGGCTGTCTGTGGGGTGACACTGACCAACAAATTGAAAAGAGATAGCCCTCATCGGATGCCTCCTGTGTTAGGAAAGGCGTTACCTTCTTTAAATACTAACTTCATTTAGACTCCTTTTAGATATGTGTATATTTCAGGAAACTTCTGCAGTAGTAAGTTTTTATGTATCTAAAAAGGTCTTCAATGTCAGTTATCCCTCCGCATACTCCACTCCTTGGTCTGCCTCCAATTCTGCCCTCCATTTAAATCTTCCTGCTCCATTATTCCCCCTCTCTCCTTCTCGGCATCTGTGTCCTATGCTTCTTGACTTGAAATCTTTTTTTATTCCTCTCTCGTATATTACTGACTGCAGTTTCTCCTCTCTCTTCCCTCCCAGGCCTCCCCCACATCCTTTGCGCTCCCCATACACTCCTTCTTTCCCTTCATAAAAGGGCACTTGACTTGAAATCTTATCTGCCACCCCAATACATAGGTTCATTTTATATACATTTTAGATTAAAATATAATTACATCTTCTTTCTCCCTTTCCTTTTTTTCCCTCCACCCTCATCTGAGCCCCCTCTCTCCACCTCCTTCCATGTGCCCACACTATCAAACAGGCACCATCTTTTTCTTTGATTATTATCATTACATTTATGTATGTGAGTGCATAAATGTATAAATACAACACGATGAGCCTGTTTTTGTGCATATGACTTCAGTTTTGATCATGTTCTATTGGGTGACCAATTAGAGGCTTCATTCATTATCAGTTTCTTGACTTTTTTTTAATCTTTATTAACTTAAGTATTTCTTATTTACATTTCGATTGTTATTCCCTTTCCTGGTTTCCAGGCCAAGATCCCCCTAACCCCTCCCCTTCCCCTTCTATATCAGCTTCCCCTCCCCATCCTCCCCCCATTGCCGCCCTCCCCCCAACAATCATGTTCACTGGGGGTTCAGTCTTGGCAGGACCCAGGGCTTCCCCTTCCACTGGTGCTCTTACTAGGATATTCATTGCTACCTATGAGGTCAGAGTCCAGGGTCAGTCCATGTATAATCTTTAGGTAGTGGCTTAGTCCCTGGAAGCTCTGGTTGGTTGGCATTGTTGTACATATGGGGTCTCAAGCCCCTTCAAGTACTTTGAGTCCTTTCTCTGATTCCTTAAATGGGAGTCCCGTTCTCAGTTCAGTAGTTTGCTGCTGGCATTCAGCTATGTATTTGCTATATTCTGGCTGTGTCTCGCAGAAGAGATCTATATCCAGTTCCTGTCGGCCTGCACTTCTTTGCTTCATCCATCTTGTCTAATTGGGTGGCTGTATATGCATGGACCACATGTGGGGCAGGCTCTGAATGGGTGTTCCTTCTGCTTCTGTTCTAAACTTTGCCTCCCTATTCCCTCCCAAGGGTATTCTTGTTCCCCTTTTAAAGAAGGGGTGAAGCATTCGCATTTTGGTCATCCTTCTTGAGTTTCATGTGTTCTGTGCATCTAGGGTAATTCAAGCATTTGGGCTAATATCCACTTATCAATGAATGCATACTATGTGTGTTTTTCTGTGATTTGGTTACCTCACTCAGGATGATATTTTCCAGTTCCATCCATTTGCCTATGAATTTCATGAAGACATTATTTTTGATAGCTGAGTAATATTCCATTGTGTAGATGTACCACATTTTCTGTATCCATTCCTCTGTTGAAGGGCATCTGGGTTCTTTCCAGCTTCTGGCTATTATAAATAGGGCTGCTATGAACATAGTGGAGCACGTGTCTTTTTTATATGTTGGGGCATCTTTTGGGTATATGCCCAAGAGAGGTATAGCTGGGTCCTCAGGTAGTGCAATGTCCAATTTTCTGAGGAACCTGCAGGCTGATTTCCAGAATCGTTGTACCAGTCTGCAACCCCACCAACAATGGAAGAGTGTTCCTCTTTCTCCACATCCTCGCCAGAATTTGCTGTCCCCTGAGTTTTTGATCTTAGCCATTCTCACTGGTGTGAGGTGAAATCTCAGGGTTGTTTTGATTTGCATTTCCCTTATGACTAAAGATGTTGAACATTTCTTTAGGTGTTTCTCAGCCATTTGGCATTCCTCAGCTGTGAATTCTTTGTTTAGCTCTGAACCCCATTTTTAATAGAGTTATTTGTCTCCCTGCGGTCTAACTTCTTGAGTTCTTTGTATATTTTGGATATAACCCCTCTATCAGTTGTAGGACTGGTAAAGATCTTTTCCCAATCTGTTGGTTGCCGTTTTGTCCTAACAACAGTGTCCTTTGCCTTACAGAAGCTTTGCAGTTTCATGAGATCCCATTTGTCGATTCTTGATCTTAGAGCAAAAGCCATTGGTGTTTTGTTCAGGAAATTTTCTCCAGTGCCCATGTGTTCGAGATGCTTCCCCAAATTTTCTTCTATTAGTTTGAGTGTATCTGGTTTGGTGTGGAGGTCCTTGATCCACTTGGACTTAAGCTTTGTACAGGGTGATAAGCATGGATCGATCTGCATTCTTCTACATGTTGCCCTCCAGTTGAACCAGCACCATTTGCTGAAAGTGCTATCTTTTTTCCATTCGATGGTTTTGCTCCTTTGTCAAAAATCAAGTGACCATAGGTGTGTGGGTTCATTTCTGGGTCTTCAATTCTATTCCACTGGTCTATCTGTCTGTCTCTGTACCAATACCATGCATTTTTTATCACTATTGCTCTGTAATACTGCTTGAGTTCAGGGCTAGTGATTCCCCCGGAAGTCCTTTTATTGTTGAGGATAGTTTTAGCTATCCTGGGTTTTTTGTTATTCCAGATGAATTTGCAAATTGTTCTGTCTAGCTCTTTGAAGAATTGGATTGGTATTTTGATGGGGATTGCATTGAATCTGTAGATCGCTTTTGGTAAAATGGCCATTTTTACTATATTAATCCTGCCAATCCATGAGCATGGGAGATCTTTCCATCTTCTGAGGTCTTCTTCAATTTCTTTCTTCAGTGTCTTGAAGTTCTTATTGTACAGATCTTTTACTTGCTTGGTTAAAGTCACACCTAGGTACTTTATATTATTTGGGTCTATTATGAAGGGTGTCGTTTCCCTAATTTCTTTCTCGGCTTGTTTCTCTTTTGTGTAGAGGAAGGCTACGGATTTATTTGAGTTAATTTTATACCCAGCCACTTTGCTGAAGTTGTTTATCAGGTTTAGTAGTTCTCTGGTGGAACTTTTGGGATCACTTAAAAAAACTATCATATCATCTGCAAATAGTGATATTTTGACTTCTTCTTTTCCGATCTGTATCCCCTTGACCTCCTTTTGTTGTCTGATTGCTCTGGCTAGAACTTCAAGAACTATGTTGAATAAGTAGGGAGAGAGTGGGCAGCCTTGTCTAGTCCCTGATTTTAGTGGGATTGCTTCAAGTTTCTCTCCATTTAGTTTAATGTTAGCGATTGGTTTGCTGTATATAGCTTTTACTATGTTTAGGTATGGGCCTTGAATTCCTATTGTTTCCAGGACTTTTATCATGAAAGGGTGTTGAATTTTGTCAAATGCTTTCCCATCCTCTAATGAAATGATCATGTGGTTTTGTTCTTTCAGTTTGTTTATATAATGGATCACATTGATGGTTTTCCGTATATTAAACCATCCCTGCATGCCTGGGATGATGCCTACTTGATCATGATGGATGATTGTTTTGATGTGCTCTTGGATTCGGTTTGCCAGAATTTTATTGAGTATTTTTGCATAGATATTCATAAGGGAAATTGGTCTGAAGTTCTTTTTCTTTGTTGGCTCTTTGTGTGATTTTTGTATAAGATTAATTGTGGCTTCATAGAAGGAATTCGGTAGCGCTCCATCTGTTTCTATTTTGTGGAATAGTTTGGATAATATTGGTATGAGGTCTTCTACGAAGGTCTGATAGAATTCTGTACTGAACCCATCTGGACCTGGGCTCTTTTTGTTGGGAGAACTTTAATGACTGCTTCTATTTCGTTAGGAGTTATGGGGTTGTTTAAATGGTTTATCTGTTCCTGATTTAACTTTGGTACCTGGTATCTGTCTAGGAAATTGTCCATTTCCTGCAGATTTTCAAGTTTTGTTGAATATAGGCTTTTGTAGTAGGATCTGATGATTTTTTGAATTTCCTCTGAATCTGTAGTTATGTCTCCATTTTCATTTCTGACTTTGTTAATTTGGACACACTCTCCGTGTCCTCTCGTTTGTCCGGCTAAGGGTTTATCTATCTTGTTGATTTTCTCAAAGAACTAACTTTTGGTTCTGTTGATCCTTTGTATGGTCCTTTTTGTTTCTACTTGGTTGATTTCAGCTCTGAGTTTGATTATTTCCTGCCTTCTACTCCTCCTGGGTGTATTTGCTTCTTTTTCTTCTACAGCTTTTAGGTGTGCTGTCAAGCTGCTGACATGTGCTCTTTCCTGTTTCTTTCTACAGGCACTCAGTGCTATGAGTTTTCCTCTTAGCATAGCTTTCATTGTTTCCCAAAAGTTTGGGTATGTTGTACCTTCTTTTTCATTAAATTCTAAGAAGTCTTTAATTTCTTTCTTTATTACTTCCTTGACCAGGTTATCATTGAGCATTGTTCAACTTCCATGTATATGTTAGCGTTCTTCCCTTATTGTTATTGAAGACCAGCTTTAGCCCGCGGTGGTCTGAAAGGATGCATGGGATTATTTCTATCTTTCTGTATCTGTTGAGGCCTGTTTTATGACCAATTATATGGTCAATTTTGGAGAAAGTACCATGAGGAGCTGAGAAGAATGTATATCCTTTTGCTTTAGGATAGAATGTTCTATAAATATCTGTTAAGTCCATTTGGTTCATGACTTCTCTTAGTCTGTCTATGTCTCTGTTTAATTTCTGTTTCCATGATCTGTCCATTGATGAGAATGGGGTGTTGAAATCTCCTACTATTATTGTGTGAGGTGCAATGTGTGCTTTGAGCTTTAGTAAGGTTTCTTTTATGTATGTAGATGCCCTTGTATTTGGAGCGTAGTATTTAGGATTGAGAGTTCATCTTCCTGGATTTTTCCTTTGATGAATATGAAGTGTTCTTCCTTATCTTTTTTGATGACTTTTGTTGAAAATCAATTTTATTTGATATTAGAATGGCTACTCCAGTTTGCCTCTTCTGACCATTTGCTTGGAAAGTTGTTTTCCAGCCTTTCACTCTGAGGTAGTGTCTGTCTTTGTCTCTGAGGTGTGTTTCCTGTAGGCAACAGAAGGCAGGGTCCTCATTGCGTATCCAGTTTGTTAATCTATGTCTTTTTATTGGGCAGTTGAGACCATTGATGTTGAGAGATATTAAAGAATAGTGATTATTGCTTCCTGTTATATTCATATTTGTATGTGAGGTTATGTTTGTGTGCTTTCATTCTCTTTGTTTTGTTGCCAAGACGATTAGTTTCTTGCTTTTTCTAGGGTGTAGCTTGCCTCCTTGTGTTGGGCTTTACCATTTATTATCCTTTGTAGCGCTCGATTTGTAGAAAGATATTGTGTAAATTTGGTTTTGTCATGGAATATCTTGGTTTCTCCATCTACATTAATTGAGAGTTTTGCAGGATACAGTAACCTGGGCTGGCATTTGTGTTCTCTTAGGCTGTGTATAACATCTGTCCAGGATCTTCTGGCTTTCATAGTCTCTGGTGAGAAGTCTGGTGTGATTCTGGTAGGTCTGCCTTTATATGTTACTTGACCTTTTTCCCTTACTGCTTTTAATATTCTTTTTTTATTTTGTGCATTTGGTGTTTTGACTATTATGTGACAGGAGGAGTTTCTTTTCTGCTCCAATCTATTTGGAGTTCTGTAGCCTTCTTGTATGTTTATGGGCATCTCTTTCTTTAGGTTAGGGAAGTTTTCTTCTATGATTTTGTTGAAGATATTTACTGGTCCTTTGAGCTGGGAGTCTTCACTCTCTTCTATACGTATTATCCTTAGGTTTGATCTTCTCATTGTGTCCTGGATTTCCTGTATGTTTCGGACCAGTAGCTTTTTCTGTTTTACATTATCTTTGACCGTTGTGTTGATGATTTCTATGGAATCTTCTGTTCCTGAGATTCTCTCTTCTATCTCTTGTATTCTGTTTGTGATGCTTTTATCTATGGCCCCTTGTCTCTTCCTTTGGTTTTCTATATCCAGGGTTGTTTCCCTGTGTCCTTTCTTTATTGCTTCTATTTCCATTTTTAATTTCTTCACCTGTTTGATTGTGTTTTCCTGGAATTCTTTCAGAGATTTTTGTGATTCCTCTCTATAGGCTTCTACTTGTTTATTTATGTTTTCCTGTGTTTCTCTAAGGGACTACTTCATGTCTTTTTTGAAGTCCTCCAGCATCATGATCAAATATGATTTTATATCTAGATCTTGCTTTTCTGGTGTGTTTGGATATTCAGTGTTTGCTTTGGTGGGAGAATTGGGCTCTGATGATGCCATGTAGTCTTGGTTTCTGTTGCTTGGGTTCCTGCGCTTGCCTCTTGCTATCAGATTATCTCTGGTGTTACTTTGTTCTGCTATTTCTGACAGTGGCTAGACTGTCCTATAAGCCTGTGTGTCAGGAGTGCTGTAGACCTCTTTTTCTGTTTTCTTTCAGCCAGTTATGGGAGCAGAGTGTTCTGCTTTCAGGCGTGTAGTATTTCCTGTCTACTGGTCTTCAGCTATTTCTGTGGGCGTGTGTCTTGAGTCCACCAGGCATGTCTCTTGAAGCAGAAAAGTTGGTCTTACCTGTGGTCCTGGGGCTCAAGTTGCTCGTGGGGGGCTGCTTTTGAGCTCTCTTTGAGGGTGGCAACCAGGAGGGCCTGAGCCACCTTTTCCAGGAGCCCCTGTGCACAGGGATACCAGATAGCCTTCGGTGTTTGCCTCTGGAGTCAGAAATGTGGGCAAAGTGTAGTCTCTTCTGGCTTCCCAGGTGTGTCTGCCCCTCTGAAGATTTAGCTCTCCCTCCCACTGGATTTGGGTGCAGAGAACTGTTGACCGGGTCTCTACAGGTCCGGGCTGTGTCTGGACTGCAGTTTCTTGACTTCTATAAGTACCTCAATTCACACACACACACACACACACACACACACACACACACACACACACAGATTCAAAATTTACATTTAGCATCTGCAAACGATGTAGAAGTTATGACATTTGCCTTTCTGGGTATTGATTACTTCACTTACTTAGAAGGTCTGATTTCCCATTGCTTGTGAAGGTTATAATTTCATTTTTCTTTTTTTTTTTTTTTTGGAGCTGGGGACTAATTTCATTTTTCTTAATTCATGAATAATATTCTAGTGTGTAGATGTATCACATTTTCATTATGCATGCATCTGTCGATGGACATCTAGTGAGTTAGATACAAGACTTGGAGTTTGCTAGCTATGGGAGTTTGCCAGCCATGACCATCGGTGAGCAAATATCTCTTCATTACGATAGAGAGTCCTTGGGGCATTTGCCTCTAACTAGATCATGTGGTAGATCTATTCCTAACTGGAAGAATTTCTACATTGTGTCCCTAACAACAGTGAATAATGGTCCCCTTTGTCCACATCCACTCCAAAGTTTGTTGTTATTTGTTTTATTTATTTATTGCTCTTAGTTCTTCTGATTGGGGTAAGATGAAATCTCAAAGTAGTTTTAATGTCCACTTTCCTGATGAATAAGGATGTTGAACATTTTAAACAGTATTTCTCAGTCATTTGTATTCTTTTTTTTTTTTTTGAGAACTGTTTAGTCCCGCGTCCCCGAATTTTAGCTGAAGCATTTGTGTTCTTGCCATTTAGATTTTATTTTAGTTACTTATATATTCTAGATACTCTTTTTCAGATATGTAACTGGTAAAGTTTCTCCAAATTCTTTAGGCTGCCCCTTCAATCAAATGAGGGTATCCTTTATTGTGAAGAAGCCTTTTATTTTCATGCTGTGCCATCCATCCTTTGTTGCTTTTAATGCCAAAATTAGCAATTCCTGTTGAGAAAGTGCTGTCCTGTGAAAAGGAGTCCAAGTGTATGCCCTACTTCCTCGTCTATCAGAGTCAGGGTATTGGGTATATAATTCAGGGTATCAGTAGTGTATGACAATATACCCAGTCAAGGTGTGTAATTGTTTGACCCATGTTGAGGTCTTTGATCCACATGAGCTTCGAGCAGGGGGAGAGATAAGAATCTGGATTCATTCTAGCACATGTAGCTATCCACTTTGACTGGCGCTACGTTTGTTGAAGATGCTGTCTTTTCTCCAAGTCCTTTTCTTACGATAGCTTGTATTTTGGGGATAGCAGCCCCTGGCATACATGTAGATGTCCTGCGTGTGTGCTGTTCCTTGTGTGAGTACCCAGTCTAGCAGGTGCACTGGGTTCACCACAGCTTCATTTTCAAGTCAAAGAAACTGAGATGAGAACCCCCACGATGCTCATTCCGAGTCACACAGTCTAGAATGGATCTCAGTGTGGGACTGGGTTGTTTTGATTACTTATGAAATTTGTTCCCCACTGCTATTTGTAACTACTTTCTCTTCCTTTGATACTATATTACACACAGAAAAGATACTAAAGGATATATATATATATATATATATATATATATACACACATATATATGTGTGTGTGTGTGTGTATCTATATCTATATGATGTCACCTCCTGTCAAAGACTATGAATGACAAAGTCATCAAGTATGCAAATGCAAGATGGAAAGAAAAATGACTAGAACGGAAAATGCTCTTAGGGTTCATGTAACAAGACACTGAGATGCTACTTAGATGCATGTTAAGAAGTTTGCAGAGGAAAAAAAAACTTAGCTTTCTTTCTCCTTTGACCACTTACAGAATGTGCCCTTGAATTACAACCAACCAGAGCTGTGCCATCCTTGAACTGGAACCTTCCTTCCCCAAGTAGCTGGCTCCAAATGGTGATTCCAAGTCACCCTTTCCTGTTTTCCACAGACTTCCAAGGATTGCAAGAGGAAGAGTGAAGATCCCTCAGAACTATGCATGGCCGTGCTTTTGTTTCTTCTACAAGTTTAGAAACAAAACAAAACTCCTACGTGCCAGTCATTTTGGAAAGTGCTATTTGCAACACAGTACATTTTATGCCCCTCTTTGTGGACCTGAGAATTAATATGTACTCATAGCCTAAGGACAAAATATCTCAGTATGTGGGAAAGGCTTTTAGAAAGTTATACATCTATCATTGTTTTCAAATATTCCATGGTAATTTGCATTCACTGTGAAATTAAATGGATCTGTGACAGAGATTTAAGCTCATTTATTTAGTAAGTAAGGACGTGTTTTAAGGGGATTCAAAGTGATCGAAATAATGGCATGCCAAGGAAACTTTTGACAATCAGTCTGGAAATGAATGTGAAGGGACCGGACAAGCTGGAAGGGCGGGAAATGAAGGCGCTTTGGTGTTCATGGCACAAACACTTTATACACGATCTTATGCAAAGCTAACTCAGGAGTCCCATGGACTCTGTGAAAGTGAGTCAGGAACGGAGAACCAGTTTGAGAAATGACTTTAAAAGCAGCTGTCGGAGAAGTGAGCAAACAAAATGATCACTTAATAAAACCCCGGGGGTAACAGGAGTTAATACTTTATACAGATTCCCCTGAGAAGAATTACGTTTAAAAGTCCAGCATGATTCTCTTTAAAAGATTTCGATGCATCTTCCATTGCTCAGAAATGCTTTTGTAAAAAAAAAAAAAAAAAAAAAAAAAAAAAAAAAAAAAAAAAAAAACCGAAAGTTTCCAAATTGATCAGGGTTGTCAAATTGTACTTAAGTGTCACACAGCAGAACTACGTGCTTATAAATCACAGATTCCTTAGCTTTTCTTCTCCTCTTTAGTTTTTCATCCTTGGGTTCTCAGTGTTTGTATGCAAAGGGGTAGATAACACAGGATATTCTGGGACATCACAATTTTGTAAAAAGTGGGTGAAGACTGCATTTCCCGTGAGGTCCAGCTCTAGGTGAACTGTAACCCACATCTTGAGAACACCTTTACTTTGGTCTGGTTGATAGGATCTGTTGTTTTTCTCTTTAGCATAAAATCTTACCAGCCCTTCAAGTTTGGTAGCACAGAGTAGGGTAGAAAATGGTTCTTGTTGATAGAGAAACCCTCCACGAATCATCTCGAAAATAACAGAGTTGGATGAAACTCTTTGTAAGGTATCATGTTGTTCTAATACTTTAAAAGCACATTGGATGTATGGCAAATATTCCTTGAAAATGATGACTTACATATTGGATCATTTGGATAGAATGAGCTTTGGAAAAGTCGATATTGACCTTTGGACCATTAAGTCAGTTAAAGAATTCTAATAAAGTTTCCTATATATGGTAGTTGGAATATGTTTGACCCATGGGAAGTGGCACTATTAGGAAGTGTGGCCTTATTGGAGGAGGTGTAGCTTTGTTAAAAGAAGTGTGTCACTGTGGAGATAGAGCTCTGAGGGTTCATACATATGTTCAAGTCTGGCCAGGGTGATCCGGACCCTGGCCAGATCCCTCCTGGCTGCCTTGAAACCAAAATGTAGAACTCTTGGCTCTTCTAGCACCAAGTCTGGCTGGACTCTGTCATGCTTCCTGCCACGATAATAATGGACTCAACCTATAAAACTGAAAGCCAGCCCCAATTAAATGTTTTCCTTTTTAAGAGTTACCTTAGTCATGTTGTCTCTTCACAGCAATAAATCCCCAAGACACTGACGTTTAGTTTCAAGTATGATCTAGGAAGGTAGATTGACATTTAGACATCTAAACTCTATGCCTAATTGAAGAGATTGATCTTATGTACTGTTATTAACTTGTAAGCTACCGCATCCATGTCATTATCAGAAGGGAGACTTATTGCCAAGATGCCATTTCTGTGTGGATGGCTGACAATCAGCATAAATAAAATTCATGTTTATAGCATATTTTAATAAATTGGCCACCATGGAAATAAGCACAGCTTATGCTGTACGTGTTATAAATAAATGACCTCAAAAGGCTCCCATTTGTTTTTGCTAGATATAAAATTGTGGTTGATGCTCCCGAAATTATATTAATCTTTCTTTATAAGGCAAGGACCATGAGATCCAGTCACATGAACATGTAGGAGGGTTTTAGAGAATAAGACAGAGTAAGGGACAAAGGCTGATGGGAATGCTATACTAGTTTGATAAGGTGAGAGCTGAGTAGAAACATGGCAGTGAGGAATGAGTTATAGAAACAGTGAACAAGAGGGGTGGCCATATTATCCAAGAAAAGCAGAATATAGGCTTCTGAACCTATGCTTGTCCATGAACAGCTAAATTCTCTTTTCTACTCAGCCATTCTGAGACTCCAATCCAGCCCCCCTGCCCTGAATTTAAGGTCAGTTATGAATTTAGTGTCTAGTGAACACAATTAAATGCCATTTTATCGTCTTAGGGTGAACACTGTGGGCCTAGTTTGATCTTTTGACTAAGTCACAAACTTAAAAACCCACATCACACTTTCTTTCTTTCTTTTTTTTTTTTTTTTCGTTTTTTCGGAGCTGGGGACCGAACCCAGGGCCTTGTGCTTGCTAGGCAAGCGCTCTACCACTGAGCTAAATCCCCAACCCCACACATCACACTTTCTGTGCCTTTTCTGACACAGAAAAGTACCTTGCATGCCCTGGTGCTGAACTTAGGTGAGATTACCAGAGCCCAATTAGCCAAAGGTTGCGTGTGTAAAATTATTTTCAATGAGAAGTTTTTCATGGGAAACATTTCCTGGTCAAGATGTGTAATTGTTGGTAGAGTCCGTTATTTCCATTTGCAACTGTCTACACTCATCCATCTACACACATGGA
The DNA here is from genome assembly GCF_021556685.1 of Rattus norvegicus. NCBI lineage: Eukaryota > Metazoa > Chordata > Mammalia > Rodentia > Muridae > Rattus > Rattus norvegicus. Next base: position 34,343,524 of record NC_141553.1, read on the forward strand.
GGCATCTTTAAAGTCACAGTGGTAAGACACAGGAGGAGATATATTAAAAGACTTTATTCACAATAGAGAAATTTTACAAATATAATTTTTAAAAATTATGTGTCAATCTATTATGTTTTCCGTAACATCAGAGATTTATATAAAGTTGGAAACAACAGAATGCACTTATGAACAAATCAAAAACAATGTAGAAGTGGATGGATACACACGACAGAGAAGTCACTGAGTTCTCTAAATGAGCACACAACTTATAGGTGTAATATTAACTGCACAAAGTATACCAAAACATGTTTTGTAAACACAAAATCGGGTGCTACTTTAACTGCTCACCTTTAAGGGCGTGGATCATACATGTAAGTCAAATTGCACAGCTTTGTTGGAAATGAATGACTCGTCATCTATTTGGAGACTTCCGTTGCTTAAAATTGACACAAAAGCCTAATCAATTACGCTACTATAAAATTTGTCTCTTATCTCGTTTAAATTTTTGGTGTTCTGTGATCTGGCATTAAAAAACAGTCCAAGTTTTAAAACAGAAAACATTGCTCGCCAGTTGGAGAGTAGCTCGTGGTTCGGCTTCCTCCCTGCTCGAACCGGAACAAACGCTACAGTACCGTGGCGCAGGCGCACAGGACCTGACGTTCGCGTCCCACCTGCTACAGAAATACTCACCAGCTGTGTGTGCTCCTTCAGATCGAAATGCAAAGAAGGTGAATTAAATAGCTAATCTAAGGACAATGAAAATTATAATCAGAATACCGATGATCAAATTTTAATATTTTAGCTCCGAGCTCTAGGGAAAGGATTTGTTATCTATCCACTTATTCTTCCTCATGGAGGGAAAAGTTTTATAGTCACATCAAGTTGTTGTCAGGGGGTAAGGCAGACTGTTCTATTCAGTCTCATTAAAATGACGTCATAGGTTCATGACCTCCAGAGATGAAATACGCCACAGGCAGAAGTTTCTCTGGGTCACAGAGATGCAGTAATATAGCCATAATGATATACCGAGCGATCTTTTTCATTTACCTTTTCATTTACCAGTTTAACTGTTTTATTTTGACATGTTCTAATGTACAATACTGGAAACAACCGGGCCACACAGAGTAGTGGCATCTTTGAAACCATCCCCAAAGCTGAAATAGATAAAACTATTGTCTACTTAGATTTAAGAAGATAAATGTCTCAAAAATAGCTTGTACAATGTGAAATTGACAATATTAGAAATTCTGAATAAAGGAAATGCACGGAAATATATACTTTAGCCTAATCCGTGGGTTTGTATTATTTGTCTTTGTTGTCGGTATTGATCATAGGTTGAAACTGAGGTGCTTATTGTCTTTGTCTTTTGGTGCATACGGATCATATTTGATCTTTCATATAAAGAACAGGTGTGGTAACACAAGCTATCACAAAGTTTGTCCTTGGGAAATTCAAAATAAGGTTTAGAAGAATCATATAACCGTTTTGACCTGCTGCAGATCAAATTCTGAGGGAGTGGGTCCATCCCTATAAATTATTTGTAAGTTAAGATATTTATGCTGAACAAGCACATTTAATACTCTTTAGAAGCTAATTAGACCACTTTTTGTCTCCCTTAGCTGAACAGGAGTAGATAAATCAGAAATGCTTCTTTCACTAGGTAAAAGCTCACTTTCACAAACTGAAGTACATTGACGAGCTGCACCTGGGACGGGCCCTTTTTCCGATCTGAACCAAGTACAAATGCATCCTTTGCTTGAAGAGAACCCAGGAGGGAATGCAGGTCCATGAACCAGTCATATGGAATTCTCCTTCTCTTCTTAGAGACCAGATTTTGGAATGGATTCAATTAAAAGGAAAGCCTGGCACGTTAGAAGTTAAGTCTTTTCCCTTTCAAACCTGTAATTGGGTAACCAGGCGTTCAGCACAACTCAGGAGCTCCCCTTGCTGTGTCGTGGGCCATGGGAGAAGGTAAGCAGTGCACGGTACAGAGATGACACAGGGCATTTAGAGAAAACGTAGAGGACAAAATCAAAAGTGAGGAAACATGAACATAATCACCCAATAAAAAGATAAGAGATGAGGCCAGTGTCGCTGGCTCTTCTGGGACAACTTTCTCATCTGAGTCACAATGAGAGTGGAGGACTTTAGAAGACATTCTATCAAATAATGATAGACCTGCTAAGAGGCTGTCACAGTTGTAAGACCTGTCTCTGGTGAATAGACAAACCAGAATAACGTGAACTTGAAAAGGAAAAAAAAAAGCTTTTTTTAATACTTAATTTATTATTATGGCTTTTTGCAACATGGCAAAACATTACAGCTCGAAGCAGACAGCATCTCCTCATAGAGGAGGAAGAAGTTTTGCAGTCAAATCAAATCATAATCAAGAGGTCACTGGTAGACGGTTCTATTATGAAAATGATGCCGTGACTTCATGAATTTTTAGAAACAATAGATTCTTTAAGAAAAAGAAAAAGACAGGCAGAATCTGCGGATCTACTAGCTGAATAATGAAACAAGGAACTGATGTCCACTTAGGCTCATGATACTAAACATAAAAGACTGCAAAACAATTTTAGAACTTAGGAGAATCATAGACTTCTGCCAATCAATAAGAGTTCATCATATTACCAGGAAAGGAATTATTAAGGTATGCAGTGAGGGAACGAAGCAGAGTAAAATAGGAAATGTCTTTCATTTCTCCTGGACATCAACTTCTTTCTTCTGGTCACGGAGTATAGGGAAAGGATGAGCCTCGGTGTTGAAGATCCAGTGTTCCAGTGGAAGAAGGTCATCGTCGGAAAATATCAAGTACAGATACCTGGAGAGAGGGAAAAAAGACAGCATGAGGCACAAGAAACCATGCCCCAGAGACACATGTACGTCTCTGTGCATCCTGTATGGACTGCAGTTGATTCGAACACCCACAGACCTTAACACGGGGTCATTCATGCTTTGGGTGCTAGACTATGAGAACCACGCTGTGTAGTCTCAGGCCGTCTGCCTCAGCGATGACTACCTAACACACCCACACTGGAATGGCTCCTGCACACACCAGTCACATTTGGTATACCGTGAATGTGTACATCCTGAAGACATCTGAGGAGAAGATCTCCTTGGGGGCCTCAGCCACACACTTGGAGAATAATTTTACTTACTTCAGTGTCTCTGCCAGGAAGAAGCTTTGCTGGACGTCGTCATAACTCTCATGGGCAATGTAAACATCCCGTAGGCCTGAGTAGCCTCCGTTCACTCTACAGTGGCTTTCTAGGGCCTGAATTGCCAAGAAGAGATGGGAAAGTCAGTAAAGTGATTATCGGATATCTTTTACTAAATCATGAATTCAGACAAGACAAGGTGTTCAAGGGAATGAGAGCCTGAAAGAATTTCTGATAGAAAGTTCAAAAACTATAAGCTATAGAAAGGCAAATACAGTGGAAAAGGTACCTGACCTATGGGCTCGGTGTTTTGCCTCAAGAGAAACCCTTGCATGTGTGGTTTTGGGAAAGTAGGCATTCATTTCTAGTGTTTCCATTGTTGGTCCAGAGTAAAGCTTGGTAATTCAAAGACCACTAGGTCTAGATCGCTGCTTATTTTTTGTAACTGAAATTTTATTAAACTATTGCTAGACTATGCTTCATTTGTTTGTAAAGTGTCTGTGGCTGTTTGCAGCACCATGTTGGATGTGAGTAGTGGAGGAAGAGACCATGTTGTTCTGCGCGACCTTTACAGAGCGAGCATGCTGGTCTCTGTCTATGGTGTCCCTCATGTCAACTGGGATGCAAACCATTGGCCAAGAAAGTGTGCTGAGCCCCTAAAGCTCCTATTTCCATCAGAATGTACCAACTCTATATCTTTTCAGTTAAGCCCTATGGGGGATATATATGTAAAACTATTAATGGTGCCAGTGATTGGAAATGAAGAAAAGCGAGTCTGGACTCCATCGCAGAAACCTTTCCCCTCCTCTTTTCTTTAATATGGTAAGAAGAAAATGGTATGAATTCACTGATGACCCCAGAAGCTTAGAGAGAAATTGTAGCTGCATGAACACCATGAACATTGGAAAAGGAGAAGGGCTGGGCAGGGTGGGGATGAAGATTCATGTAAAAGCTTCTATTTTGTTATCTGTCAATAAACTGACTACTGTTTGTAGACTGTTTCCCCAGAAGCCCTCATTCTTACTTCTCAGCCTGACTGATGTATTGTTGACAAATGAAACCCTTATATATTTGAGATGTATAAGCTGCTTCATGTACAGATTGTGAAATGACTACACAATCAAGCCAATAAACACATCCACAGCATCTCGAATTATATATATATATATATAATAATATGTGTGTGTGTGTGTGTGTGTGTGAGAATTCTTGAGATATAGTCTCACATTGTAATTCACTAGAGTCACCATGCTATATAGTATAAGAAGCCTCCAAAATGCTTTTCTCTTCCCCCTCTCTTCTGTCTCTTCCTCCTTCTCTTGCTCCCTCCTTCTCTCCCTCTCCCTCCCTCTCTCCAGGGTTTCTCTGTGTAGACCTCGAACTTTACCTGCCTCTGCCTCCTGAGTGCTAGGATTAAAGGTGTGGGCCACCAACCCCCAGCATGCTTTCATTTTTTTAGCTGAAATTTTCAAACCCCTTGAGGAGTGCCATGTGGTTTATGTCCCTTTCTTCTTCCTCACCAGGTCCTGGTAACTGCCACTTTGGTCTCTAGTTCTGTTAAGAACTTCGATTATCCTAAGTTCTACATGGACGTGCTATCACTCTATGTATAGCATGTTCTGTTTAAGATAATGTTCCACTGCATATGTGTGCCAAATCTTTAGTTCTTCATCTACTGTGGAACACAGGATATTTCTCTATGTTGGTTACTGTAACCAATGTGAGATTATAGATATCCCTTAGGACTTATGGCATGTCCTTGGATATATGGCCAGAAGTGGTCATCTTATGACCACTCTATTTTTGAATTTTAAAGGAACCTCCATACTATTTCTCATGATGGCCATACCAGTTTATATTGTCACCAACAGTGTACAAGGGTCCCCCTTCCTTCACATCTTTGACATCACTAGTAATCTCTTGACTTTTTTTTCTTATAACATTAGTTGTCACAGATCTGAGGTCATCTGACCACGGTTTTGTTTGTATTCCCTATGATGAGAGATAATACAGCCTTTTTCATATCGTTTTTGGCTACTTGTATGTCTTTTTTGCAAAAAGAGGCCTGTTGAGGTTCTTTGCCCATTTTCAGAATGGGTTATCTTTCCTGCTGAGTTGTATAAAGTTACCATTTTGAATATTAGTTCCTTATAAGGTACAGTCACCAAGTGCACTTATACAAAGAACGAAGCCATAATACTACCAAGCAGTTACATCTCACAGGAATGCCATCATACACGTGGCCGGAGAGAAAAGTCATTATGCAGTTATACGGTGGCAAAAGGTTGAAAATAATTTCTATGCCCTATTACTTAATTGTTTGTTTCCTCTGCTAATGTGGAATTGTTGAAGACTGATGTGGTCCTGTGTGTTTTGTTTCATGTTTTTGCTGTTTTGTGAGTGTCACAGCCACTAAAATCATTGCCAGAGCAATGTTAAGAAGATGGTTTTTTCCTTAAGTTTTCTTCTAGCAGTTTTATTTATTTTAGATCTTATATTTAATTGTTTAATATGTCTTTGTTTTTTATATTATCTATTCTTTAAACTTTTACAGGCTGCTTGTTTAGTTAATAAGCATATTCCAGCCAGTTTTATTTTTATTACCACATGCTAGGAATTCTATTAAGTCCATGGCCTCAATAAAAATTGTCATCTGAGACCTTGTCCTGATTCATAGAAAGCTCAGCTGGTTCATCTTCACTGTCAACTTGACTATGGTTAGAATCATTTGGAAACGTATCCCTGGACATGCCTCTGATGGTGTTTCCAGAAAAGTTTGGCTGAGGAGAAACATTCTTGATAACTATGGTTGGGACCAATCCATTGAGTGGGGTCCCAGACTTAAGAAAAAAAGAACACAAGAAAGGATGAACACCTCCATGCCTTGCTTTCTGATTCCTGACTGGATATAGTGTGACCATGTATTTACCTTATGTTTCTACTGCTTTGACTTCTCTCCAACATGACACATTCTGCCTTCAAACTGAGAGCCCAAACAAATCCCCCTGTTCTACGTTGTACTTGCTGATAAATTTTATTTTTGTCACAGCAACAAGTTCAGTAAGTAGTAGATAAAACTGGTATTGAGGAGTGGGCGCAGTGCTATGTATAAATAAACCTGATCATGTGGCTCATAGGCTGTTCAAACTGGTAGGAGGGTTATGGGAGAATGTGGAGAGCTTGGAAAGCACTGCAGTGCCATAATGAGCCCTTGGGGGAAAAATGTGGACAGAGGAGGCCCAACTCATGATGTTGTAGAAAGGACCACAAATTCTACTGGGACCTAGACTTGGGGATGTTCGTGTTATATTCTACAAAGAATCTGGCTGCACAGTTCTTGTGCCCTGAAATTTTGAGTGAGCCCGGAGCGCGAGAACAATGGACTGAATTGTTCTGTGGAGGAAATGTCAAGATAGCATAGCACGCAGGCTGCAGTATGATTATTTCTTAGTACACTTAGCCAGCTGTACAGCAGGAAAAGGCAGAAAGATCTTAAAAAGATCTTAAGAGATTAGCATACCTAAGAAACTTCACGTGTTGCCCTGAGATTACGGGAAAGGTTCTCTGAGGGCAAAACCCCATCATCCAAAGTTGAAATTTGTAGAATTAATTTCGAAGGTGAAAGCTTGAATTGAGAACACTGCTGGACGGGCTCCTCTGTTGGAAAAGACCTGCCTTGGAAAGTCCTTCCCCATGCTCAGCCACCGATATACACGGAGGCCACTGCAGCGGAGGCAGAGAGATGCCACCCTATTCCTGGGTTGGCAGCAGAACTCAGCACATCATGGTGGTTTTCTAGGCACACGAAATGCAAGGGTTCCTGGGTAATTAAGTCATACATCAGAGTCCCCCAAATGGGCTAGCAGTGTTTGGCAGGGTGAGATTCTCTATGAAGAGGCTTGGTTTGTACTTGGAGTTCTGAAGATGAAGGTTAAGTTACAAAGGAGTTGGCAGGATGTTGGAGTGGCCAACATTATTAGGGCCATCTGTGGATGACACCAGTTGTGGAATAACCCAAAATGTGAGGGTACCTGGGCTGGCTGTAGTTTGCCGAACTGGAGAAACGGGGTTCTTTAAAGCTTCTGGATCTCAGAATGATGGTGCTATAAACCCTAGAGCCATAGGGTTTCCTGGTTTTTTTTCTTTCCTTTGGGATGTGGTCTTGTTTGAACAATCTTCCCTTGCCATTAACCCACCCTCCCACCCCCTTTGGAATGGAAACATCTGCTCTATGTCACTGAATACTGGAGGTATATAAGATGAAATTTTGATTTTAGAGAGGCTGATGGCTAAAAGATTGCCTTAAGTCTCAGGCTATTTTTTTACTTCCACTTTTAAACAAAGCATTTTGAACTATGAGATGACTATGAGCCTTTTCCGGGGCCGGGATAGAGCCTTACAGATTGAAGTATGTCTGAGTCTTAGGTTGAGTTGTCAAAGTTGAACTTATGATTCTCCACTGTCTACTCAACCCATTCAGTACCTCTGAGCATGCCCATGAGTACTGTAAGCATAGGAGGGTGTTTTCAGAGGACTTAATTGAGGAGGGAAGACTTCCTGTCAATGTGTGTCATACCATGAAGGTGGTTCCAAGACTGAATGAAACAGGAGAAAGCATTTACTTCTCAGTGAACCCTGTCTGTGGATTCAAGTTCCCTCCACTATACTTTTCCCACCATGAAGGGTATAACTTTAAACCATGAATACACAAAAAATCTTCATTAAATTGCTGTTGATGGCTATTTTGTGAAGCAGTGAGACAATTAACACATAAAATTATAAACGAAAGAGCAAAGACAGACTAAAAATCATGATACGGGGTTGGGGATTTGGCTCAGTGGTAGAGCGCTTGCCTAGCAAGCGCAAGGCCCTGGGTTTGGTCCCCAGCTCCTGGAAAAAAAAAAAAGAAAAGAAAAGAAAAAAAAGGAAAAGAAAAGAAAAGAAAAAATCGGGGTTGGGGATTTAGCTCAGCGGTAGAGCACGCAAGGCCCTGGGTTCGGTCCCCAGCGCAAAAAAAAGAAAAAGAAAAAAAAAAAAAGAAAAAATCATGATACATTAGAGTCATAGTGAAATGTTAAAAATAAGGTAAAGTGACTCTTAATTTCCTATTCTAATTTCTATTATTTATATTTATGAATATGTATGCACATGTGTATTTCTGTATGGGTGGAAACATATGTATGGAGGCTGGAGAACAACTTTAAATATAAATCTTATAAAGACAAATCACCTCCTTTGAGACTATCGTTTGCCTGAAGCTCGTCAAGTAGCCTAGACTATTAGGATTGGCTAACCATTCCCAGGGATCCTCTCGTCCATAGCTTCACAATGTTGAGATTAAAGGTGCATGCTGCTGAGCCTGGATTTTGTGGGGGTGTTGGGAATTGAACTCAGGTCCTCATGCTTACAAAGCAAGTACTTTAACCAACTTTGTCATTCCTTGGCTACTCTTTTTTTTTTTTTTTTTTTTTTTTCTTTTTTTCAGAGCTGGGGACCAAACCCAGGGCCTTGCGCTTGCTAGGCAAGCGCTCTACCACTGAGCCAAATCCCCAACCCTTACTCTTTTGTTTTACACTTATAATCATACTTCAATTACCTGAAAGGTACAGGCCTTTTCATGTTGGTTGAGAAGAACTTTCATAAGCTAGAAAAGGGGTCTGAAAATTGAGCTCCAAAAAGAGGAAAGAGAAAGCATGTAGTAGCCATGAGGGCTCACGAGTAAACAGGGACAATGCACCCCGTGCTAAGCCACCACCAACAGATACCGACAATTAGGCCAGTGACTTTTCATATCAAGGTCATAAGGCAGAGGAGAGAGAGCAGCCATCTATGAGGAGAAGCACTTAATTGCTAGGTTAAAGAAAACTGAGCCAATGTGCTACATGAACAAAGAAGAGAAAAATTCCCCATGATTTCGTACTTAAAAGGAAAAAAAAATCTTTCGAAAATGAAACAATGAGCTTAAAACGATGCTTGAATTAAATTCCAAGTCTTATACAATAAGACAATAGAGGGAGAGCTCCAAAGGCAACGTCTACATCCTATTTTTTTTTTCCTCTCCTCTTTTGATAGAAAGGTCTTTTTGATAAGCAGCCAAGTATCAGATGTGAGGATTAAGCCATTTTTTAATTTGTAAATTGAGAAAAAAATGGTCAGCATTAAAAAAAAGAAAGAAACGGGTGAGGTTATTTTGGGATAGAATGAAACTGAATTTCCAAATATTTCATTAAAATGATCTCAATCACAAAACCTTCCCGTGCCCTCTGAAGCTCTTTAGGTGCTAAGTGGAGAAAGCCAGGTACGGTGATTAGCTCTCCTTCCAGTCCGTGGAAAACTTCATTCGTTCTTTCATTTGATACAGAGCTGGCAGATGGACACAGTGGTGCATGTCTCTGATTTCAGCATGGAGGAGACTCAGGCAGGAGCATTTTGAGTTTGAGGCCAGCCCGGGTCAGCTAACGGTACCCAGTATGACCAAACAACAAAAATCCAGCTACCCGCGTATCTCACATCAACCTATTCAGCCAAGCAACCAAGGAAACAAAAGAGATCAGAAAAAGGAAAGAGATAAAGCCTTGCCTTTGGGTAAAGACAACACTGAGGCATCTTCCTTTTCAGTTCATGCCCACTCATGTTTTCTTCTCCCATAAGTCCTCACTGGACAATAAGCACAATAGTTGTGCTGGCTAGCTTTTGTCAACTTGACATGTTACAGCCATTCGACAGGAGGGAACCTCACTTGAGAAAACACCCCCACAAGTTCAGGCTGTAGGCAAGCCTGTCGAGCATTTCTAAAGTTAGTGATTGATGGGGGGAGGATCCAACTCATTGGGAGTGGTGCCAACCTGATCCGACGGTTCCGGGTTCTATAACGAAGCAGGCTGAGCAAACCATGAGGAGGAAGTCTGTGAGCAGCATCCCTCCCTACATCAGTCTCTGCCTCCAGCTTCCTGACCCATTTGAGTTCCTGCCCTAACTTCTTTCAGTGATGTTGAAGTGTCAGCAAAACGAATCCTTTCTTACCCAGTTTACTTTTGGTCATGATATTTCAGCACAGCAAAGGAAACCGTGTCTGAGACTTCGGTCAAGAACACAAAGTTGGTGAGAGTAGACCACTGACCTCGAGTCTAGATTTCCTAATTGCAGCCTCTGAAATCCCTTAATACAGGCAAAGCCCTCAATACAGGCAAAGGAATACTTACCACAGTAAAAAGGCCTTTCGGCAGCCTAGCTACTTTCAAGTTTCTGAGGCTTTACATAAATTAAAAATAATTTAGCAATGAGGACAGAAGATCCTTTTAGTTTCCTAAAGCTAAATATTCCCAAGTTAAAGACTGAATGCATGAACTGAACACTAGTTTGCACTGGCTGGAAATGCTATCGTGAGTCCTCTCTTATTTTGTATAATTAATATGTGCTAATGATAACCCCCCAACCCCAAACAAAAGTATACATGTGAAGATATGAGGAAAGTGAAGCTGGGAACAACAGGTTTCCTGGGCTAACAGGGTGGATTCTTATCCTAAGCGTTCCTTGGCAGTGGAGACAGTCGCATCTTGAGCAGATCATTTCATTAGTCTGCTCAGGCAGTGCTCAGCCTCTGGGCATTTTGTGTCAGGGCTTATGTTATTAGGGACCAAATGTGCTACAGCGTGCTAACAGCAGAGGACAGGATGTTAGGGCTGTTTATAGTGACTGTAGCTTGAATCAGAGGACGGAAGACAAACTTGACCCCGAGGGATTATAATTTGGGGTTGGCTGAGGAAGCCGACAGCCAGCACGACCAGTCAGATTCAAACCAGGAAGCACTGCTAGGAAAATAGGAATTGAATAGCTAATCCATGGAGATTTGTGAGAGTCAACCCCCAAGCTCTAACACTATTAATGGCGTCTGCTTGAAATTGCTCTGGTCTCAAGGAAAAAAAATAACAAAGACGCAGGCAACACAAATGTGTCAAAGAGAGTTTGCAAAGAAGGGTCACATCTCGGGGAGTAGAAGTAGGATTGGGAAAGAAACACTATTCTCTCAGATTCAGAATGTCGGCGTGCAAAGGTGTAAGGCATCAAAGAAAACCGTGAAGGAAGCAAAAATCCCATGAGGCCTTATCGTCTGTGGATCAGCTGCAATATTACCTAATCTGCATGAATAAATGAGCACCACCTTTATTCAGGTAAATCTTGTCTGCCATCTGTCACATATTCATTCAATCAGGACAAATGCAAAACAGTTCTTGCCATTACTGACAGATAGCAAATTAAGTTCCAGGTAGAAGTTACTTCTGATAGGTGTGTTCACAAGCGCCTTAAAGATTAGGATTACTGGAGTGCTGTTTACTCAGGAAGGCAGGCTAAAGTGTTGCACTGTGGGGGTATACACGGCCCTAATGTATTTAAAATAATTATCCTATCTAATGAAGACATGGAAATCTGTTTTACTGAGTGTATCAGTGAAAGAACACTGGGAAAAGGGTAGTATTTGGTGTGTGTGTGTGTGTGTGTGTGTGTGTATGTGTGTGTATGTGTGTGTGTATGTATAGGTGTGTCTATGAGTGTCTATGTATGTGTATGTGTGTATGTGTTTGTGCATGTGTGTATATGTGTATGTGTGCATGTGTCTGTATGTGTGTGTGTATGTATGTGTGCATGTGTGTGTATGTGTGTGTGTATGTATGTGTGTATGTGTGTGTGTCTATGTGTGTCTATATATGTGTATGTATGTATGTGTGTGCATGTGTGTGTGTATATGTGTGTATGTGTGTGTAAGTGTGTGTATGTGTGTGTGTATGTGTGTGCGTATGTGTGTGTGTGTATGTGTGTGCGTATGTGTGTGTGTATGTGTGTGTGTGTCTGTGTATGTATGTGTGTGTGTCTGTGTATGTAAGTGTGTGTGTCTGTGTGTGTGTGTTATACAAAGATAACTTTGGGTAATGATTCTTACTTTCTGTCTTGTTTGTGACAGGGTCTCTTGAATACCCCACGCCCATGAATTTCTGTGAATTTTCCTATCTTCGACTCTCATCTTGTAGTAGAAACACTAGGAAGCATAACAGACATATGCTAGCCTGCCTGGATTTACGTGGCTTCTGGCGATTTGAACTCTGAGGCTCCAATATGTAAGATGAATACTTAATCACTGAACCATCTCCATAGCCTGGAAGGCTGGGTTTGACTACAGAGTTATACTGGGTGGTTTTTCAATTCCCTAATTTTGTTTTAGTTGAGTTCCCTGAAGAGTGACACACAACAGAGGTTGTGAGTAGGGAGTTTATTGAGATGAGAGCTGGAAAAAAGTGCGTATGGATGAATGAAAGAAGGGGTAGCAGGACCCATGCAATGAGTGGGCTTCAGCTGTGCGCCGTGGAGGACATGTCATAGGGACGTGTAGTAAACATGCACAGGATAAAAGTGTTCTTTAAAGAAGAATAAGATGGCTAGACACCAGCTCTAGAATCTCATTGGCTAAAGACTGCCTTTGGGGCCAACTCACCAACCACAGTGAGCTGCCTACAGGAAAGTGATTGCACTTCCTCTTCCTGGCATGGCTGCTGCCCATGCTCTCTTAGGGCTAAGAAGGAGGAGCAACGGCCAGCATCAGAATGGCTGAGGCATGACACTTCTGCTATGCAGTAAGGGACCTGCACTGGGGCTGCTGGTGAAGTGCAGGGACCACAAGAATGGGCAAGTGTTGCCATTGCCTACACAGTCATGACTTTCACCCAGAAAAAAGGCAAGACCTCAGGAGTCTGGGCTCAGCACTCCAGCCAAGTTTTAATTGAAGTTACTAGGAGCTAAATCAGGGGACACCTTGGTTTGGACAGAGGGAAATCATTTCATAGCACATGTCACATTAAGTCAAAAACAAGATAAAATCCACCTATAGGAAAGCACAGCTATTATAACAAAGACACACCCCTGACCGAAAGAATCAAGCAAAGCCATTGACTGCCCACAAAGTAGCAGCGATTTCCTGTTTTTGACAGCCTTTATCATACACTTTTTTCTTTTTACATTTCATATCTACGACATTGCCAGGAAGTGCTGTCATGAGTGGTATGTGGTGACGATGCCTCCTACTAATCATGCTGTTAGCATTTTCTTTTAATTTTGATTGGGTGTGTGTATATGGGTGTGCGAGCTCTGCTGACTTGTGTGAGCATATGTGGAGGCCAGAGGTCAATGTTGGGTATCCTCTGTCGCTTTGGATTCTGAGGTAGCTCATTGCTGTGGCTAGGTGGGCTGGCCAGTTGAGAATGTGCTAGTCTGTGGCACTCTTAGCATTGAGGTTACATGGTCACATAGCCATGCTTGTATTTTACATGGCTTTGGGGGCCGGGGGGGATCTGAACTCAGAGTCTCATGCTTGTACGGTAAGCCCTAGCTTTTTTTTTTTTTTTTTTTTTTGTTCGTTTTTTTGGAGCTGGGGACCGAACCCAGTGCCTTGCGCTTCCTAGGCAAGCGTTCTACCACTGAGCTAAATCCCTAACCCCAGCCCTAGCTTTTCTGAGATGGGATGCTTTCAAAGTAGGTACGAAGCAGAGCGTGACCTTGAGCTTTGATCCTCTTGTTTCCTGGGGGCTAGATTCTAGGTGAGCACCACCACACACAGTGTATCGGTGCAATAATCAGACCCTGGGCCTACGTGCGGCAATACAAGCATTCCAGCAACCGAATCACACCCCCAGCTTCGGCCTCAGATCTGATGAAATACATTATTCTTGATGTTTCCATTATAAATTGGTATTTGCAACTCGAGCTCCTAATTCCTTTGCAGGCCAAGTCACAGCCAGCCCCTTATCAGTGAGGTTTGGACGAAATTCACTTCTAACACATTTTCTTCCAGAAGTGGGGAAATGTAAACTTAAACAAGTGGAATCACTACTGATTGAATATAATTAGAGAACCGAATATTTTATTCACCATGACTAACAATTAGTGATAACAGATACACTAGGTGAGGAGGGTGATGAAGAAGGTTGATCAGTGACTTCCCAATGTGATATTTATTTTCACGGACTTCCTGAGACTTCTCAGAGAAGTCGTTTCTATGATCAGTGTTTAAGGCAGCTGGCTTTCTACTAAGAAGCTAGGGAGAACAGAGTAATTGAGGTGTCTGCGTGCTCTTATTCTCCGTGATCTCTCCCACTCCTTTCTGAGTGATAGCCCTTGAAACTAGCCATGCTTTGATATGTAGCTGAGGGCACCTCCTCTGGGCCTAGCACAACAGACTTAGGAGGCAATACTCCATACTTAGTAGGAAGAGACCCAAGAGAAGCAGTGGAAGCACCATAGAGATAGAGTAGAGAAATTCTACCGGTGGACAACCATTGTCTAAGGGAAACTGTTCTCGACGTTCTTCCTAGAGCCAAGCATATAGCTCAGGTTAGCTCACTTTCAACTTTTCTAATGCTGAGATCCTTTAATACAGTTCTTAATGTCATGGTGACCCCCAACCACAAAAGTATTTTCGTTGCTACTTCATAACTGTCATTTTGATGCTGTTAGGAATCATAATAGATATATCCCATGTGCAGGCTGTCTGATATGCTATTCCCAAAGGGGCTGTGACCCTGAGATTGAGGATCTCTGCTCTAGATAAAAGCATAGGGCATCATTAAAGCCCAAGGACCAATAGAAAAACACGGATTCTGAAGTGGTTTTAAATAGACAGCGGACAGTGTAGAATATTCAGTAACCCCAGTGGAATAAAGTAACCATTCTTCCCACAGTTAGGGTAACTTCCTGCTGTAACATGCCTTTCTAGATCTTTCTGTCTAGATCTATATCCTTCAGTATTCAAGTCTATCTGTAATACAGTTTTATTATTGTTTCATGAACCAAAGCTAAAGCCCACACTACATGGTGAATTAGCCCGGAACAGTGGGTCCTGAATGGAACGAACTGGATAAAGGTATGGAAATCTCAGAAAAGTTGCCACAGCAGATTTGCAGTCAGCACTGAACATTTTCGCACTGAGACACTGAACTGTAAGAAATCTGTAAACTGAAACCTCACCTCTACGGCTTCCCAGGCCCAGGTCCTGTACTTGGGATCATGGGTCAGACGCCACATGTACATGTATGTCTCGATAACCTCTGGCCGTAGAATGTAATACTTCTCATTTTGTCTCGTGGCAATGGCTTCCACGCCGCCATCAAATCGAAACGCTTCTGGCCCCAACTTCACATCTAGGGCACACACAATCAGTTAACAAGGGTTACCTCCCGAATTAGGGTATGGCCATGACAAAATCAGAAAGAGTGCAACAACCTCGGAGATGTGCCAGGGTGACTAAGGGCTACTTAAACACACCATAAAAGACACATTACTCAAGATATTCTAAATTCAGATCGGCTAAAAGAACCCATTTTAGAAAGTGACAATTCTTTTTTTCCCTCTTCCCCCCCATTTAACTCCTATTTAGTGAACACCCACCAGGTGTTTATAAGGCATTGCACCATTTTCTGGGTAGCTGAAAGCTTAATGGTTGAGAATTCTCTTAGAATGTCACCAAAGGCCAGTTACTTAATATTTGCATAATACCTGTCTTATAAATATGAAGCCAGACATATAATCTCCTCATGGGGCTTTGGGGAAATTTCTTTCTGTAGTGGGTCAGAGACTCTTGCTCAGTATTACTGAGGTAAAGCACAGGTCAGTAAAAGGCCTGGCTTAAACTTATATGGCCTATTTTTTGTGACTCACACACTAAGGTGTGCATTTTTGTATAAAGCAGTGACTTTTCAGTACAAGCACAATTCTTTATAAGACATTAGCATCATCAAATTTCACAGTGGTTTTATTTCTCCTTCTTCACTCCCTTACCCTCCCTCGTCCTCCTGTGAAAAAGTCCTTTCTTTACCGAGTGAGATCAAAGCTTGAGAGAATGGGGTGTGAATGGAGAGTAACGTGTACTCACATGTGCGGTTGTAAGACTCGTGACAGGTGCGGGCGATCTCAGCTCCGAGTTCAAGGTAGTGTTGGGCCCGAGCTTCTGGAGCTCCGTCGGCCCCAAGTGCAAACATCCCCCCTGCAAAGCACGTCAGGTGGCCCATCTTGTGCTCCAGGAGGCCCCCTTTCCACTCTGCGATGTACGTTAGTCCCCCACTTGACTTGCGGATCAAGTGAGTCTCGATGGCCTGCAAAGAAGATGCTTTAAGTGGTCTGTAGCTTTTATTCAAATTCAGAAATTCTATATATCATACTATTAATGCTCATTAATTCTATTATTATTGTATAATCAATTATTTCCTTTTCTTTCCTCTTTTTTCTTGGAGACGTGGCTTTGCTATTGATCACAGATTGCCTTGAATTCACTATGCAGGGTAGGATTGCCTTTGGCAGCAATTCTCCTGCCTCAGCTCTTGAGTGCTGGGATTATATGTTTATGCCAACAACATTTTCAGTTTTACATTATAATTAAAAACATACATATGCACTTTAATTGTGTATGTAAACACCAAACAACCACAGTCATTGTTGGCGATTTTCTTGTTGTCTCAATCTAATTTCTTCTGAAATGTTCCTGCTTTCTGTATTCTTCCCTCTCTCCGAGCGCCATTTCCTCATCTGGCTAGGATTCCCTCTATTTGCTGGCTCCATTGGCTTCATTTGGCTCCCTGACCAAACACTTGCCATTCTCATTCCCTAAATGCCATTCCCTTCTCGAAGACAGGACACTGCCACCCTGTCTCAGCTGAGTCAGCTCAAAGCCCAGGTCCCACTGTAGAGGAAGAACAGAAAGTACTAGGTTCTAAGATCCAAGATGGCGGCATAGCTGCTTTCTCCCTCTGAGGCTTGAGCAGCAAAAGAGAGTGGCTGAGATGGGCTGTTCTGGAGTCAGAGGGTAAGGAGTTAGATGCTCTCTCTGGTGCGGTTGAGCAATGCTGCAGGCAACTTGTTCAGTATATCTGTAAGTCTCAGTACACGTCTCATCTCTAACGTGGAAACGATGCTGTCTATGGTGAAGACTCGGCAGCATCTTATTTAAAAGAAGTCAGGATAGACACTAGCCCCAGTAAGCCACTTATTTCCATCTCTTGTGTGCTGATAAGGGACCAATCAGATGGTTTGGGAAGATGGCTCAGGAATGGACGGAGAAAAGCTGTCACTGATGCCTTCTGCTGTAATCTCAGTGCTTGGGAGGAGAAAGTCGGTGGCCTGGGCCTTGCTGGCAAGCCAGATTAGCCTCATCAGGGAGCTCCAGGACAATGACAGACCATGCCACACACAGACAAATAAGGAGGACGGCTCCTGAGGAATGACCCGAGGTGACATCTACCCACGTATGCACGTGGGCCTACATGTACCCAGAGAAGATAAGGCAAGCCCATCACCACATTTCCTGTTATTCTGAGAGTCATACTACTGTTCAGTTAAAAAACTTAAAGCCAATGCTATTTAAATCAAGGATAAAAAAATAAAATTTACAAAACTGAATTGTAAGATATATTTCAGTTATGTCCTCGAACTGCTGCTATTATCAAAAACCAGGTTAGAAATAAAATAAGCCTCGTATTTAAAAAAAAACAAAACAGAAAGTATGAACTAGGTTTGGAATTGCCAATTTCCAACTCTTCTGATAGGAATCGATCACTCTGACCTAGGAAGAAAAAGGCCTCTCCTGGGGTCTGCAGTGATCTGTGTTGTCAGGAAAAGGAGGGTTTTCAGGAGGCACATTTGGGAAGGTAGAGAGAATGACTGAGAACGAAATGTGGGCGGATGAAACCTTCTCTACCTGTCTTAGAAACAAACAAACAGGGGCAAGACAGTAAGAGATAAATGAACCCCACTGTGCTCATTAGCTGTGGTTAAGCTAATTTTATTGATGGTTTAGCTTTCGCATTAATATTTCATTCTCATTTAATGCAACATCTTAGCTATTTACACTTCTCATAACACCAATTGCAGTAAAGTCCTTCAAGCAGATACTTGTTCATCACCCAGGAAATTATTCTTTCTCCATGGCAAGAGTAATAGCTTTTGTGCACAGATTAGAGAAACATTATCACCCTGTTCTGGAGAGTGAATCAACTACTATATTATTATTTTTTTTGCATGATTCTGACCAACTTGCTGTCTCCTAAAATAAACTATGATGAAGGTCTGTGCCCAAAGCAATGGTTTTGTGTAAAAGTGAAATAAATGTAAATATACTCTAATAAATAAAATTGTGTGTGTGTGTGTGTGTGTGTGTGTGTGTGTGTGTCAAGTCTATGGGGAATTGACTGAGGAAAAAGAGCATGGTTTAGTCTGTGGTTTAATTCTCCCTTTTTTGTATTAATTTGATGAAGACTGGGGACTCGTACATGGTACATCACCTGCCCACATATCTTGCCCCACTGTGTGGTGGCTTTGTGTGGTGTCTAGGGAGGGTCACAATAACCAGCTGAGAGGTCACAGTACTGTCTAGTTAAAGACTCCCATCTGAATCTGCCTAAAGCTAAAACCTGACAATGTCCCCACTGACTCAACAAGTGAAAACAATATACACACCGCCCGCCCTCCTCTTGACAAGGACAGGTGTGGCTTGCGTTTTGCATTTGTTATGTTTTGAGGCAGGCCATGACTTCCTGGCATCAACTGAGCCTTATGGCTCAGGGGTGGACTGCTGCTCTGTCAGAGTCATATTAAAATGTTTTTATTTATACTCTAAACTTTCATACTTATGCAATGTGATCATGTTTACCCTCCTCCAAGCCCTTCCCCAACTTCTTCTAGACTCCCTCTGCCTCCATTTCCTACCTCATGTCCAAAACCACCCAACCCCACAGGTTCCTGTGATTCCTCTAAGAGTCCTAATCTGCCACACAAAGCATTAGGCCTAAATTCACTCCGGTACACCTGGAGACAGCATAAAGGAGCCAAAGCCAGGAACCCGGTTCTCACTAAAATCCTCACAGGTGATGAAACTTCCCCACTCCTGAGTTACCTCACAGGCTTTCCCCAGAGCATGGTGACATTGTGGCAAGATGTGCTTGGGGCTTGGGATTGGGTCCAGCACTATATCAAAGCTTATGCGCTGGACAATAAACTCAGATCTGTACTCTGATGCTGGTCTCCGGAGTCAGATTTCCTGAGATGTGTCATGTGACCCCATTGCTCTCACTCCGCCCCCTACCGCCACCCTCAGTCTTGTTGCCACAGTGCACATAGGTATGACGTCATGGGCAGCCTACTAATGGCCACCACCCTGAAGAAAATGGATAAGTAGCAGATGTGAGGGTTGGTCTTCACGCAGGTCCCCCAACAACTGGAGTAGGGGCTGTCCAGGAATCTGTTGCTTGTCTGTGGATCCTGTTCCCCTAACGGGACTGCCACCTTGTCTAGCCTCAGTGGGAGATGATTTGTTTATTCCTGCAGTGACTTGATGTACCAGGGTGAGGGGATGCCCAGGGGGTCTCACAGATTTCAGAGGAGAGGTGGATGGGGATGGGGGGAGGAAGTGTGTGTGTGTGTGTGTGTGTGTGTGTGTGTGTGTGTGTGTCTGTATGTGTGTGTGCATGCACAACCAGGATAAAAAGTGAATAAATAAATGAATTAATAAAATAAAATAAAACAGACTCTCCTCCGCTAGCACCACCAACTGTGGAAAGTTCCTCTGCTGGTAGTGGGAGCTTGTGGGCTCTCCTAATCCATGACGGAATGCCAATGGTCTTGATCTTACGCAATAAAGCATGACTTTGGTAAGAAGATTGTTAATGCTGCTTTTAAACTCAAGCCTTTTTTTCCCTTTCTCACTGCTATGAAAATATATAATGGGCTGAATTTTTTTTCCTTTTTTTACAATTAAGAGTCACAGGAAACACTTTGCCTCATTTGTTCTTAATGGCTTTTCCTGTCAACTGTTTGTCTAAACAGAGCATGCTAACAGTTACACGGGAACGGTTCTAGAAACTGGGGGAAATACTTCAAACGATATTTCAAAGGGGCTTTTCGTGGACTATCAAGGCCTTAGGGGGCAACTTTGGAAACAAAACAGTTAAAATGTCTGCTAGGATGCTAATCAGATGACATATGCAAACCAAATTATATTGAAAAGAATTCTCAAGATTAATACTCAAAACCTCACAGGGTGGAGAAAAAGGGTTACCAAATGAGGACAGGACCGGAGGGATCATAGTGTAGCCTGCAGTAGATGCTTATCACGGGCTGTAAAAAAGGCTCCGTTATAGTCTTCCTCCTAAGGAGTTCCTGATGCCTGCTTGTGACAGTGAAGGGCTGTGGTTTGCTCAGTGAAGCCCTCACCTGATCCTGGGAGGACAAGGACAGAGTACTCAATCCAGCTAGCCAGGTCAAAGAAGCTACACTATATTCCAACAAGCAAACTTTCCAGACCTACTAGAGAGGCTAGCACACTTAGAATAAAGACTTAAAATAAGTGGTATTACAGGTTTCTAAGGCCAGATGTGATAGCGTGTGCCCGAGATCCCAGCACTTGGGATGTGGAAGCAGGAGGGACAGTTTCATGCAATCCTAGCTAGATAAGGTCCCATGCTGTCTTGGGATAGATGAGGGCCCATTTCAACTCCCTCTACCCCATAAATGAATAGTATTGATCACAAAAATATTCTGAGCATTTAAGAAAAAGGTTAATATTCTATGGATTTAACTACAGTTTTATTAGCTCTCTGGAGATGAGTTCCAATGTAGGAGCAGTGGACTGTCAGTGACCATCCAGTATTTCAACTTAGCCCGTTTTCAGAATATTAAACCCCAGATTCCTTCCCATAATGAAAAATGTAGCAAAAAGAATATAGTCACATCCTTAGGGAAAGGGGTATTCCCAGGCAATGTGCCATCAGGCAATGCCACTGGGGCAACACAGTAGAGACACCAGTACGATCTTAGTAGACAGCGTCCTCTTCAGGCAACACTGTCTTCCATATGATCTCTTGTTGACCAGAATGGTATCTGGCCTATGACCACCTGTCTTCACACAGGTGCCTGTAGCTCAGGTTGGCCTGGAACTCACTCTGTAGCCAGTCTGACTTTAAACTCAAAGCAGTCCTCATACCCTCTGCATGTCCCCTCCCCAAATGCTGGCAGTCCAGGGTGTCACCACTATGCCTGATGTATGACTCTTGGGTGAGATTTGAACTACATAATAACTTTCATTGCTCTGTTAGAACTGAAATTGTAAGTATGGTTATTATTGTTAAAATGACACTGCAGACATCGAACTACTAGTTGAAAATACTTTATAAGCCAGTTATGAGGTACTCTATTTTTCTTTTTTCATTAAAGCTTGATTAATATGCAAGTTGTAAGGCAGAACTGACTAGCAAGTATGATTTAAATATTGGGTTACCTGGACAGCATCAAAATACATCTTCTTGGCTTCGAGATCGGTCTTGTCAGACATTAACCATGCCTTGAGCAAATATTCATAAAAGCTGTCTCCAAGTCCTCCAACTGACACATGATCTGAAAGAGAGAGGGAAGTGAATTTCCTGGCCACTCCGCTTTTAATTCAGATAATGCAGCGAAATCATATCAGTGGCTAGGATTCAAAACCGGTCAGCTGCAGCTCAATGGAACATGTGAGTCCCAACAAATCCCCTCTTTCAGAAAGATCTTCTGAAACCAGCAGATGGGCTGTGAAGTCATGTGATGTATCCTCAATGGTCACTGGGCTACTCCTGCAAACACGATGAGAAATGGTGTGTGTGTGTGTGTGTGTGTGTGTGTGTGTGTGTGTGTGTGTGTAATTTAATTCTTAAAACCTGGGCTGGAGAGATGGCTCAGCCGTTAAAGGCTAGGCTCACAACCAAAAATAATTCTTAAAACCTGGTTCTCTACTAAAAAAAGGCAAAATAAAATATTTCATAGCCTATATTTAGGGGTTTTTAATTTAGTTTAGACCCGGAGTAATATAAAACTCCATTAAAATTTTAGGCATTAAAAACAACAACAGCAAAATAAGCCAGAGACTCCTTGAGTTCACGACATTTTGAAGACTACGTAATTTATCTATTGCTCTAAGTTTGAGGGGAGAAAGCAGATGTGGCAGGGGACCTAAAAGAGAAGAAAGCAGGGCTGCAGTGCCGCAGCTACGGCTCAGCAGCTAAGAGCAATGGCTGTTCTTCCAGAGGACACTGGTTCGATTCCCCACATCCACATGGCAGCTCACAACTGTCTGTAATCCAGCTCCAAGTGATTTGACACCTTTACACCGACATACATGCAGGCAAAGCCAATGCACATAAAAAAATATAAATACCCCGCCCCCTCAAAAAAAAAGAGCAGCCAGGAGGGGGTGGTGATGCCCTTCATCCCAGCACTTGGGAGGCAGGTGGGCTCTGGGAGTTCGAGGCCAGCCTGGAGTGAGTTCCAGGACAGCCAAGCCCCTGTCACACAGAGAAACCCTGTCTTGAAACACCAGAAGGAAGGAAGCAGGCAGCGCCGTCTTCTGATACGTCCATCCCACCGTACACGTCAACTTTCACTGCCACTGACTATTGACTACTTTTGGTCTAAGGCAAAGATCAAGCCTTTTCGGTTCTTCATCTGCGCAGGAGGAAAACGGCCACTGGGCTAGGAGAGAGCCCAGGGTGTTGACAGCCATTTGTCCCACGGCCTGCACAAGGCCCCACATTTGGACATTGGCTTTTCATTGGACATTGGCTTTTCATTGGACATTGGCTTTTCATTGGACATTGGCTTTTCATTGGACATTGGCTTTTCAATATAAGACACCAACCACAAAGGAACGAATCTTCATTTTTTTAAGCACACTGCTTCCAAACCGCAAGCACCATCGATGGGAAACACCATGCCAGAACTGAGGGAACTCGGCCCTTGACAAAATGGCCTTTCAAAGTTTCACAGCACAGAGCTATATGGAAAATGAAATGAGGGTTTCTTGATGTGGTTACCCAGGAGAGCATCAGTGTATCTCTAGATACACAGAATGGCCTGCTGCCTGGCCAACCTCACTTTGACTCTACATGGATGTTGAAAAGAGAATAAATCCCCCCTTCTCTTTTCTCTTTTTCTTTTTACTTTTTCTTCTTCAACTTCACACCTGAGTCAGGCTTCCGCTCGCCTATCTACAGACACTGGACAATTCAGGGGTCAACAAGGCTGGGGATGTAGTTCAGTAACAGGCTAGTTGTCTAGCTAACGCTAAGACTCTGGGTTCGATTTCCTAGCAACACACACACACACACACACACACACACACACACACACACACACACACAGTAGAGCAAGAGCCATTAAATGGCTATTTAAAGAATTATATTTTCTGATTTCCCCTTTCCACAATCAGTGAGGTCTGGAACTCTACGCACTGTACTTCCCATGAGTCTTTTGAGCAACGCCCCCTCCCCCTGCCTCTCCCCCCGCCCCACTTCCTCTCTGTTCTTATTGCTGTGACCTGGCTCAAGCCATTACTTCTGTCCCAGTTAGCTTTAAATGACAGCTTGACACAGCCTACAGTCGCCAAGAAATGACTCCCAAATGAGAGACAGAGACTGGCTCAGAGTGACCTTTGGGCGTAGCTGGGGAAGACTGCTCTCATGATTCGTTGACGTAGGAGCACTCAGCCCACCGTGGGCTGTACCACCGAGACAGGTGGGTAGGCTGTTTGACAAAGTTACAAGAACTTCAAGCCTGGGAGTGAGCCAGCCAGCGTTCGTCCTCCATGGCTTCTTTTTCATGTTCCTGCCTGACTTCCCTCAGTGATGGGTTGTGAGAGCCGAACAAAGGTGCCTGGACCGAAGAATGTTTTTATCACAGCAACAGGACGGACGCATATCTCGTTTCCTGCTTTCACTCACATGGGGGTGTGCAATTTCTGCTGAATTTTAGTAAAATTCAATAAAAAGGTCACTTCCTCAACTGTCACAGGGCTCGGAGAGCTCCACGCCGTCCTGCCCACTGCGCTAGACACAGAAGTGAGCATGTCCCTTGCTGCAAGATGCTCTGGTGTCAATCAACGTCTCTCCACACTCTTGGCACCCGACCCCTTCCCAGGAGAGTCTGGCCACCACTCTCAAAGCCCTTAGACCCCTCCTTTGGGACCAGTAAGGACTTCCATGTCTCAGTCCTCTCCGTGCCACTGGCCACTTGGTCTAGTCTCACTTTTCATATTTTGGGTCCTCAAAATTATCAGCTTCCAGCTCCCTTGGGGCATCTGTACGCCTTATTTTCCCTGAACGAGAAGGACATATTTCATACCGAGTATCACACACAGACCTTCTCTGAAAACCTTGAAGGCGTGCCCCTCCCTTTAAAAGTTTGCCACACGTTTACTGTCAGAATGTGGTCCCAGTATCTTGCCTCGTCACCAAGTCATGATGCATAAAAGTCCTTATGGTCCACACTGGGCCCTAACAAGCCTCTTTCCCTCAAAACTAAGTGCTATCAATGTTAATAGGGACTCGTTCTTCCAACCTAGCAGGGTCTGGTTTTACGTATTAAATGTGCAATTTCCTTATTAGGAATAGTCCAGAAGCAAATGAATTCAATTTTAGGGGAAATATGTTTTTAAAGTGGTAGGTCTGATTTCTTAAAATAGCAGCACATGCCCTTTAGAGTTTCCTAAATGAATTACCGCAGAAACCTCTGACATTTACAAAGTAAATAGACTAAGTGGGGTCTCATCAATAATAAGAGCTGCTGTTGTAAGCATGGCCGTAGGAGACAAGAGCAAGCGATGCATGGCAAAGCAAATCCCTGTCCAGTTACTGTCAAAATAACAAGGGCCGAGCGGAGCTATGGGGAATGACAGCCCCGTCCAGACATGCCCTTCGGAGTCACAACCACCACAGAGGAAAGCCAACAGCTTGGAAAGGCTGGTGATTGTCCCCTTGGGTTATGAGTCCATAATGAGGAAAAAAAAAGCTCAGGCATCCGGGAGGATTTTATAGAAAAAAAGGTTCCATAACATATTTATTTTGGTTAATTTTGGTGCTAGTTAACTTAAAAAATTTTCTAGCTTTCAAAAATCAAAGTAAAGGAACAAAGAGGTACGTGGTGCTTTTGATAACTTAGTATCTCATCCGTTGAGCTTTCCTAGGTCCGGGTGATAGTTTGTGTGGAACAGAGTTCTGCCTGTAGCTTCTTAGTAGGTATAGGACAGAAGATTCTTCAGAAGGACAGGACCACCAACCTCCAGAAAAATAAAAATTTGGTATTTTCAAGCCTAACAGTTCTAAATGAGCAGACACTCAAATCTCGTGTTCTTCTCTAAAGAGTTGATTACCGTTTTTATTCTTGGTAGGAATAGGCCCCACACACAGATTTCTAGTATAATGTCTAACAAAGGAAAACAAAACAAAATGACAGCAAAATAGCAAAAAAAACCAAACCAAAAAAAAACAAAAAAACATGGGGATCAAATAATCATTTCCCTTAATTTTTAATAACCTTCTATCTACAGCAGTTTCAGTGCTACTAGTGACTCAACACACACACACACACACACACATACACACACACACACACAGAAACATACAGACAAAGAAACACACAGACACAGACACACAAAGACACACACACAGACACAGAAACACACATACACACATACACATATAGACATACACAGATACACACAGAAACACAGACACACACATAGACATACACACACAGACATACACACAAACACACACACAGACACACACACAGCGCTGCACGCACACACATACACACACACATAGATACACACATACACACATACGACACACACAGACACACACAGACACAGACGCACACACACAAACACAGACACATATATACAAACACACACAGACGGCACTGCATGCGTATACACACACACACACACACACACACACACACACACACACCTGTCACATCTAGCAGCAATGATCACAAAGCCCGTTTCCCTCCCATGGCGAGGATGGGATGCTCTTTAACTACAGCTAAGACGCAGGGACGACTTTTACAGAAGGGTAAATAGAACCATCGCTGAGAGAATGAAAGGTCAGATATAACACACCCCAGTGCAGAAAGCATTCAAGCACACAGTCACTGAGTAAGAACAAAGTACTGTGTTCTGGTTTAGCAAACACACCCATGGCATGTTTACCAACCTGGAAAGCTCTGAATCCCTAGGAAGAAGGATGGGCAGGAGGCAGCAGGAAAGGGACGCTGGGCAGAAATAACCCACACTGTCCAACTGGAGAGAAAGAAGCAGAGGTGTGGTAACAAATTCCAAACAGACCCTTGAAGGAGGAAGCTTCTGGAAGAACAGGTATGTGTTCTGGAACTTAGTGGAGAAGTTAGATAAAGGAGTTGAGGAAATAGCATAAGGGGAAGCCCAGCTATGGCCAAGAGAAATAGAAATAAAGTGTTTCTTCCTTATGGCTGGAACACAGGATGGAGGACGGGAGAGGGCAAGCGCGAGACTCAGCAGGCCTGTTTGCTTTCCATCAGAAAACCGGCTGATAAGCAGTACAAACGTAAAAGACAATTTGTCCCGGAAATCTGAGCCAAATCTATGTGTACAGGTGACTGGGCAGGAGGAGTCACAGTGTCCTGGTGTCTCTTAGTGTCCTTCTGAGTGACTTCTGAGTCCTAAATTAAAGCGAGGAAGCCAGAGATCATACAGACTGTTCTCCAACTGTTTGCAATATTCAGGAGAAGAACTCTCGCACTGGTCACCCTTTCGGTAAATTATATCTAACCGTCTTGTATGCAATCCTCTGTGGGCCTTACAGGTTTCAGGTTAGTCTCAGGGCCCTTTGTGCTGAGACAGAACTCAGTAAGATTGCTGTCGGCACACTGAAAGCAACAGTTATAATGACAAGTGATAGTATTCATAGAGATGTCATTTCAGAAATCAAGCACCTCAGTGGGAAGATGAACGTTATTTTATTCCCACCCCCAATCTCCTTAACGTTTGCTTTCCTGGCTAGATTTTCATGCCTGATCCAACTCTGATCCATGAGTATACTTTGCTTTGGCTAAAGTATACAAAGAGAAGTGTCTCATGCAGTTTTACGGCTGCAGCAAAGGAAGCATATCTTCATCGCCCATCCAGGGGCTGGAGCCGGGGCTCAGCTGATAAAGCGCTCGCCAGATCATCATACAAGTATGGGGACCTGCGCTGGAGCTCTCTGAACCCACATTAAAAAGAAAAGTAAGCGTAGTGTCACGTGCTTGTAATATCAGCAGCTGGGAAGTCAGAGACAAGTACATTCCTGTCCAGATAGCTCCCAGAGGCCCAGGCCAACACACACACACACACACACACACACACACACATGCACCTGTATGCACACACAGGAGTACAGCCCTGTCATACACATGGAGTTCTCTTAGTATACATTTAGCTATAACAACAAAACCTAACAAGTAGTATTTAAAAGGTTAAAGTTCCACAATGCAGGGTTACGAATCATATCGGCAAGCCGTATTTTATTGTTATGTGTGAGTGCTTGCATGCATGAATGCATATTAGGTGCACGCTCAGTGTCCCCATTGTGCTGAAGAGAATGTCTGGTCCTTTGGAAATGGGGTTATAAGCAATGTGAGCCATTAGATGGGTGCTGGGAACTGAACCTGGGTCCTCTGTAAGAGCAGCAAGCTCTCTTAACCGTGGAGTCACCCTCTCCAGCCTCTCCGTGAACTTTTCTACTCTGTTACATTCAAGTCAATTGCGTATCTTTTTGTTATCATTGGGTTTTTTGGTTAAGGCCTACGCCCACACCGCTTGTTTGGAAATGACTGGTTTTCCCTTTCTTTTCCAAGTTTGCACACATTCCACTACACAACAAAGACAAAACCACCTTTGTTAGGGTCACCACCAATATTATCAGACAACTAATGGAGGCAAGCTCATGGTGAGATAGACAAGGCTTCTAGAATTCCAACTCTTATTTAGAAACTCAAATTTTACCACCACTTTTACAAACAGTAGCTTTTCATTTTCAAGAACCAACTCCAGCCAGGTCCGAACAACCGGTTGTTTTTAGTTGTATTTTTGAGTAAAGATGGTGACTCATGAAAGGATAGTCACAATCATCCCAGGGCAAGCAATCATGTTGGTAATAGCGCAACCTTGAAATACGTGATTTCTACCACCATATGCTGTGTCAGAAATGCTTTCCTTTCCTCTCCCGGTGGTCATTACTGGAATGGCTGACACTGATGGTGAGCTCGGCAATCTAGAACCACTTAGGAGAGGAACGTCTCAGCATGTCTGCAAGGGAGTTCCTAACAGGAGTTAACTGGAGTGGGAAGACTCACTCTAAGTGCGAGTGGCACCATCCAGTGCGAGAGGGTTCCACACTGAATAAAAAGAACAAAGCAGGCGGAACATCTCTCTGAAGGCTTCCTCAAGCTCTTGCCCCGTAATAGGCTACCCCGGAATGCGAGCCGGAATGCGTCGCTCCTCGCTAAGCTGCGTTTGCTAAGTGTTGTTGGACTATGTCACTTACACGGTCACCTCGCCATAATGCACAGGTTGGTGTTTACTTGAGTCAAAATCATTCCTCTGCTTCATGAGAACATGCACAAGGGAGACTGGTCTACTTTGTGGTAGACAAGACACTGAAGATTAGTACTCTTTGGTGTTTGCCTTGGTTTTTACACAGCCAACCAGTGTTACCCGCCACTGTCCACTCATTATAAATGCAAACATGTACAGGAAGAAGGCAAGTTGTCTCCGGATTTATAAACTTTTAACTCTGTGGGCCCATGAAAGGTGTGTGGAACTTCCAGCAATCTGTAGGCCACACTGGGTGGGAGCCTTTTTTTACGGGGCTAAGGCTTCTAGATGTAGGCTCAGTTACCAACAGGAGACATGGGGGTTAGCATGCTCCCCCCACTAATGTGTTCTTTAGAAGAAGTACTTCTAAAAGAATAGTGAGATGTAATTATCTAAGAATATGTTATTTGATATACATTTTTAAAAAGCCAAAATTAGATTACAAATTTAACGCCTTCGACATAGCTGGGTAACTCAACTGCTTTCATTTGATACTTAACGCATCACGGCCTTTCCAAATTGGTTTGAGAACATTTCTTTTTACAAACTCCAAGTCTTTATACCTCTGTTGAAAGTGTCCTGAAGTGGGGTATCTGGCATCAGAATATGTGTTTGACACTTATTTCTGTTCTGAAGGTAAGTCACTCACAAGAAATCCTTATCTGGTACTTACAATTTATGAAGAGAAAGATCTATGTCTGAGCTCCTAATTCCCCAAGTCAAAGTAGAAAGTGCTAGAAATGGAGTGGTCTAGCTACCACCT
Source organism: Rattus norvegicus (assembly GCF_021556685.1). NCBI lineage: Eukaryota > Metazoa > Chordata > Mammalia > Rodentia > Muridae > Rattus > Rattus norvegicus. Next base: position 34,372,883 of record NC_141553.1, read on the forward strand.
GGGCAGAATAGCACTGCCATCTGCACTGTCATCACCACACAGCCAACCTGCTGTGAGTGGAAATCCTCACCACACTGGCCAGGTCTTCCTTTTCTGAAGGTTGGTTTCCAATATGCTTACAACAACATCATCCGACTCCAGCCTTCTGTGGAAAACAAGCTGTCTGCTTCCCCTGCAGCGTGCTTTCTGAGGCTGGTTAAGATCCTCTCCCCTTTTTCAATATTCCTCGACAAGAACTGCGCTTGCAAGAGTGAATGCTCAGGTTTGGACTTACGTTGACCCCACTGTCCACTACTGGGGTTCAGGTAGTTAGGATAAAGGCCTTCTGGTTTGTCCAGCTTGTTCAGCACTGTTCGAATATTCATTACCTATAGAGGAAAAGGAATGATAATGTGAAAAATCTAAGAAAAAGTTCACATGCCACTGTCATTCTCTCTCTCTCTCTCTCTCTCTCTCTCTCTCTCTCTCTCTCTCTCTCTCTCTCTGCAGGGTAAGAAGGAACCTTCATAAAATGTTTCAGAATTTTGTTATCAGAAAAAAGTAATAGGAATCAGTATATATAGTCATAGGTATCTAGAACCTCAGACCCCAAATTGAGACCTCCCATCTCCATGTTAAGGCTATATCAATGCACAAAACCACTCTTTTAGAATTGTGCCTTTTGGATAGGATGATATGGAAAATAAACAAATATAAATACTAGGTCAACAGAAGACAAATGGTGTAGAAAAAAAGAAAAGGAATTATGAGAATTCCCTCATTGAGTTCTACCTACTCAACGCAAGGGTATAGGGAGATGGGGCTTTGAGGGACACTGAGGAGGGCAAGTCTTCTCCCTCCCCATCCCCACCAACCCCTTGTGGTGGAGAGGCACAAACAAGAGGTTATGGGAGCATTTATAAGCCAAGAGAACTAGGACTGAATCTTCCTGGTCTAACTCCTAACTGCAGACATGCTGCTGGTGACCACAATGTTAGAAATAAGGCTCTACTGTGAGCCATTCCCCTAGGAATCTCTTTGCTATGGAACCGTGCATTCTCTGAGGAGAAGATGGACAGGACAGCGGTACAGGTGAGGTGGCAGGGCTGTGTACTGTGGTAGTCAGATGGTCTGGAAAGTGCTTGAGCAGAATTTCAACAAAGTGAAATATAACTCTGTCAAGGAATTTTGCTTAAAAGAGGTAAAGTGAAAAGCTGATTTGTATAACACTTTAGCCTTTCCCACATGTACTTCATACAGTGTATACAGCACTACCTATTTTTAGATGGAATAAATTTCACACAGGTAGCAACTTCCTTACTGTACAGCAAGCCACGTGGGGGAAGGTGGGCCCTCTTACCACCAGTTACACAGCAAGACTAGGTTGAGTTTGGTCAGGTGAAATGAGGCGAGTTACAAAGTGTCCCACAGACATACACTCTTTCCTTTCCCATGCTCTGCACAAGTGCTTCCAAGACTTACCTTTTCGGCAAAGACGGGATTTCCTGATAAGTGGGCCAAGTGCATGAACTCCAAATGGAGAGTTCCAAATTCTGCCAGAATACTGCTGCCTCCAGAGGCCCAGGGCCAGTTACGTCCGATCCCACTATGGAAGGAAAAACAGGAGAAGTTATGGGTCAGGTGGGTCCCATTTTCCAAGGTTCTAAGTGGCTGACATTGTAAAGCTCACACCTCTGGGATGGCATTCAGAGCCTGCCCCACATGTGGCCCACACATATACAGCCATCCAATTAGACAAGATGGATGAAGCAAAGAAGTGCAGACCGACAGGAGCCGGATGTAGATCGCTCCTGAGAGACACAGCCAGAATACAGCAAATACAGAGGCGAATGCCAGCAGCAAACCACTGAACTGAGAATAGGACCCCATTGAAGGAATCAGAGAAAGAACTGGAAGAGCTTGAAGGGGCTCGAGACCCCATATGTACAACAATGCCAAGCAACCAGAGCTTCCAGGGACTAAGCCACTACCTAAAGACTATACATGGACTGACCCTGGACTCTGACCTCATAGGTAGCAATGAATATCCTAGTAAGAGCACCAGTGGAAGGGGAAGCCCTGGGTCCTGCTAAGACTGAACCCACAGTGAACTAGACTGTTGGGGGGAGGGCGGCAATGGGGGGAGGGTAGGGAGGGGAACACCCATAAGGAAGGGAAGGGGGAGGGGTTAGGGGGATGTTGGCCTGGAAACCAGGAAAGGGAATAACAATCGAAATGTAAATAAGAAATACCCAAGTTAAAAAAGATAAAAAAAAAAGAGTGGACTCTGGTAACATACTATCATATAGTTGTTTTTTTTTCTTTTTTCCTTTGACTCCTATTTTCCACCTGACACTCACTGTTGACTAAAACCAGAAAATCCAAAATATATTTCAGGTAACACAGTTACGTGGAAGGTCCAGGGGCTATGTAGCACCCACGCATACAGCTTTGCAACCATTTAATTGAGATTGCAGGAATTTTAGATAGTCGCATTATCTTTTAAAATCTACTTGGATAGGAGTTAAATTTCAAACATTCTTTACTTAAGAACTTCTGTCCTTTTCCAAATCCTGCCTCCAATGACTAGACTTCCGTAAATTTTATCTATTTTTTTTTTTTAAGGCACTGACTCACTGCCTGTCTTACTTAATCTATGCTTAAGAATATAAAATTCTGTTATATAAACCTTAAAGGCATGAGCTGCAAATATATTGCTGGATGTTTTATCTAAAAAAAAAATACTTTCTAAATAGAGTTCTTTTTTAATGTGTGTTGTATGTAGCATAAACATGTTCATGTCGTTGGTGCATGTATCCCTAAGTGAAAATGCCATGGGGACATCAGGTACACATCGCTCTTTTTGCCTTACTGCCTTTGAGACATGGTCTTCAGCTGAACCCTGAGCTAGGTTGACGGTCAGAAAGCCCAGAGATTTCTAATGTAGTCTCTGCTTCACCACAGCACCGGGGCCATTGAACTATGGAGTCACAGACAGCTTTTTGTGGGGGTGGTGGGATTTGAACTCAGGTCTTCACACTTGTGCATCAAGTATTCTTATCCACTGAGACATCATCCCAGTCCCAAACATGAAATGGCTCTTGGGACATAATCAGACTTTTGGGTACAGTTTGTTTTGAGAGAAACACTTAAATCTTCAAGACATATATGATAATTCAAATAAAGTTAAACATACATCTGACTGATAATTTCAGTTCCTATACCTGAAAATGCACATCCTGGTTTTGGTTTAAGACTTGCATTTATTGCACGTTATTTGCTATGCAGTAGTGACAATGAATGACACTGGGTTACAAGCTTGATGAGACAAGTTGTTTCCCTCAAAGGCTGTACAGAGTATTAGGAGGCAAATATTTGAGCAGAAAAAAGTCCAGTATTGTATGTCAATGCCAAGGTAAATGCGAGAGGAGTTCTTAGAGTATGTCCCACACGGATGTGTAGTACAGCATCATGGGCATCACAGGATGCCTCCTCTCGGCCCAGAGTTTAGTTAAAGAATAAGTTAGGGAGGAGAAAGCAGTGAGGAGCTGAAGCTGGCCTCATGCCCACAGCAGAAGTTACCTAGGGCAGGGCCTGACCTCATCGATGTAGGGAGAGGGGTGGCAGGCACAGTGACTGTCATACCTGAGCCTGGCACTTGAAGTCTGCTGAAAGGCTGGCTTTCCTGTTTTGAACATAGATTCTTTTTTAAGTATTCTTGGTGCTCCTTAAACTTTCAAGCTACCCCTTTTTATGCAGGGAAACCTCGTCGGTCCTGTCCTTGGCTCTAGAGCAAGGCTGCTGAAGAATGTGGAGCCTAAATGAGGAGGAAGCTGGGCACCGGAAACCATGGGCCAGCCTCACTCTTATTCCCTCACTCTTATTCCCTCACTCTTATTGCCTCACTCTTATTCCGTATCCATTTAGAGCCACGTTCAGGCTTTGTTTCAAAGCTCAGGAGTATGGTTGACGTAACTAATGAAAGGAAACATAGGGAACTAAAAGCTTGCATTCATTGATTTTAGACAATGTCCTAAATGTTCAATTCTTGGAGTCAGTGCTTCTCCTTACTTCACAGTGAGTTTAATAAAAGGAATGTTGAGTTATCCAGACGGAATGTAAAGTTTGATTTGGTTAATAGTGGCCAGCGCATGAAGCAATTGGCCATTTGTTGTCAGGACGTATCAACGTTTCTACTTCATGCTAAAGGCAAACTCCTACTGAGCAGGAATGCAAAATCCTCCATTGAGGAGAAACAGGAAGAACTTATTTGCAACATAAGGTCATATCAGGGTAAGACAGACAGACAGACAGCTTCATTCTAGAGAAGGAACAAGTCCAGCCTACTTCCTGGAATCCAAGGAACTGATTTTTTTTTTTTTTTTTTTCAGTTTAGGGGATTAGAACATGCAGAGGCATTGACTTCGAAGTGCCAGTTAAACAAACTCAATGAACCAAATAAAAATCAAATGCACTTAGCATCTCTACCTTTGCTGTCTGTAATTTATGTGATGAGAAAGGCCGTTGGGTTTATGATAAATGTGTACATGAAAGAATGGCTTTGATTATCTCTCGGCATGGAGAATTAATGTATTTCCGTACAAATTATTTACAAGAGGATAGCTATGATGGTTCTTAAATATGCAACTGGAAAGTAGTTGAAGAAGCCCAAGAGGGTACAGCTCAATCTCGATCTTAGACGAATGCACAAAGACCAGCCAGTTCACCTAGAGAGTGAATGGAATGTACCACGTGACAGTGACCTGTGTGACAGTGTCTATTCTTGCATATCGCATAAGTCAAACCCAAATTTTTGTCACTCATAGAGGGATCAGCAAAAACCTTTCTAAGATTATTTAGCATTTAAAAAAAGACAGGGACTAGCCTAGACTGACCTGGGACTCCTGTTGAAGCTTAGGTTGACTTTGAACTTGTGACCACTGTTCCCCAAGTGTCTGAGTTACAGGCACGAAGCACCAAGCCTAGTTACAAGGTCATTTTGTTCTGAATCTAGTGACGAATCTATCATAAGCCGAACATTCTAGTTCTTCAGTACAAAATTACTCTTATCTGTAGGAGTGGCCAGGGGATTTTTAAAGGCCCAGTTGTAGCACTCTTCATCTGGCCCCTTATACAAACATGAGTAATATTTCTAGAAAAATATGTTAAAGGAAAAATAATAGCTTGTGTTTAAAAAAAACTATTAGCTTTGTAAGATAAGTCTGAAAGGGAAGGCCGTTTAAATATTAAATATTCCCAACCTTGTTATAACATCTTCATCTTAAGCAAAATGATGATCAGTGTATAGAAATGTATACACAAAGAGGCAATTAACATGATCTGGGCAGCTGCCAAAAAATTGGTTCAAAGAATCCTGGGACAGAATTTTGAACTGCACTGGCCATCTAGTTTCACATACTTGTGTTTCCCCACTTTGAGGAGGAATATTATTTGATATGTATCTTTTAATGTTTACTTAGCTTCAATGTCCAATATTCTACTAAGGTCATCAGCACTTGAAAACAAAACTTATCATAACAAAAAAAAATAGTTGTCTTTAGCAAGTGAAAATAGAAAACTGTCTTTAATAAAGACTGGACTCATTGGCTCCTTTGAAACCCGTGAAATAGTATTTTTTTTTGATAGATTTTATACAGTTTATTAGTGGTGGCAATACATCCTGATTCCACCATTCTCAAAGCATTAAGGGGTGATTATTTACTGACCTTGTAGCTCTGATTTGCAGTGGGTCTAGTGTGCCTTTTCTGTCGCCTGGGGATAACGGGTAATAGGGTCAGAGGAAGAAAACACACCACTAATGACCCATCCTACTATGTCTGAATCCCATGGGAGATAAGCTAACTCTTCCTAAAGCCTGTAATGATGTAAATAGCTAGACGAGCCTCTGGATTGATGCTCCACCCTTTCCACATAGTCTTAAATGGAGCTTACCCCACAGGACTGTATTTTATTGTCACTACCCCGATAAAATTGGGTCAGTAACGCATGTAGTTAGCAATGTAGCATGATCAAATACAACAAGCCGGAATGAGCCTTGAGAGCTGTCAGATTAATAGATAAACAAAGCATTAAAGAGTTACACAGTATCCATTAGCTAGGACTTTCAATTCCCCCTTCCCTGTGGCTTCCTTTGCTATGCAAAATGGGAAAGGGAGCAATTTTCATTAAAAAAAAATAAGGAAAAAAAACCCCCATACTCTTCAAGAGCCCTCTTGCCTGAATGATTTCTGATTAGCTGATCAGTGAATAAACTTCCTTTAAGTCAACAGTCTGTAATCCAGTTTACTCCTTGCGGTGACAGAACCATCAGTCTCTGGAAGAAAACCTTCCCACATCCTATATATTACTCCAAAGTCTTACTCAAGCATGCAAATGTAATGGCCCACAGGGATAGTGAGTGAAAAAAAAAAAAAGAGGAGATTAATCTGGCATTACTCTACATTACTCCATCGGATTTTTTTAGAAGCACAAATCAGGAAAGAATAATTAGAAATTTCATCAACGATTGTTTCATTTAGCTGTACCCTCAAAGCTAATCGATTGAGAGATAGGGAGACTTCGGCTGCGTGTACTGATGTCTCCTGCCTGCAGAGGTGTGCAGAGAGCCAAGAACCCAGGAAAAGCTGCATCCCAGGGGGTTGCCATCTTAACACAGGCAAAGACTGTCCCAATGTCTACCGCAACAAAGCCAACGGGGAGGACTACGCCCTCAGGGGAGAGTGGCTGACTCAGGAAACCATTTGACTAAATTACTCACAATCACAGCTGCTACCTCTAAGCGTCCAACATAACACTCGGAATTTGTCACACTCTGCTCCATTTCACCGTATATATTTGTTTTAGAATATTTTAATTTATTCTGACTCTTAATACTCTTTTTTTTTTGTGTTTCGCTGGCTAAATTTGGGGCTGTCAGTTACAAAGACAGAAGATCTCAATCTTCCTCTGTGATCCCAAGAGTCTATATACCTTTCTTTTATCTACTTCTCCCTTGGGTAGTACCTCAGTGCCAAGTGAGGTGAAGGAACAGAGATTAGATGAATCAGCCTTCTCTGGATTCTTAGGTGAATTTTATTGGGTTCAAGAAACATTACCAACAAAACAAAACAAAACAAAACAAAACAAAACAAAACACCACTCCCCCCCAAAAAAAACAAAAACAAAAACCCCCAAAACCAAAAACCTCATGGGAAGACATTTTTGTGCATGTGGGGTGTCTGAGTGGGCACGTACATTCCTCTATTTTATGTTATGAAAACCAGAACCATATTCTATACGTTGTATTAAGTACCCGTCACACATTCCATTCACTTTCCACGACAAATGATGCATGCGCTTATTTTTGTTGAGCGTGCTTTCTTACTTAGTGGATACACTCTCATTAATTTACTTTCTGTTACTGTTTTGTGTTTTTGAGACCAGGGCTCATTGTGTAGGTTTGACTGACCCGGAACCCAATGAATGTATCAGGCTGGCCTTGAACTCATAGTCACTTGCTTGGATCTCTCCAGTTCTGAAATTAAAGGCCTATGCCACTACTTTTGGCTCGTATGGCTCACTTAAAACTTAAAACATTTGCAATGGGCACCGAAGCACATTGACATTTATTTCTGGCCACGATTGCTGGTTCAATGATGTGTCTAGATGTACCTTTTCAAACTAACTTATTTCATGCAGAAACAACTGCCTAGCCTCCACCTGGCAGATGCTACTTTACTTGTGTAAACTGAAAAGAGGATTGGTTTCAGACTGTGTCACGGAGGTGCAAATGACCAGTCGGATGTCCTGCCACATGGAGACGTGCTAGCTTGTGGAAACTTCCTCACTCCATCTGATATAAATCATGGCACTAGGTCCTTTAAGCTGGAGCAGATTAGCTCCGGTGTTCACCAGTACCAAGACACTCCGGAATGGAACAGAACCATGCTATTGCACATCCTTTGAAAATGGTCCCCTCCCTAGTCACGTGGTTCTCCGGTCAGCCCCTTCAAATTCTCACACGCTTGCATTTTTAATACGATTGTCCCACTATTCTGCCTTTACACATACCGCCACCACTTCAGGACAGTGAAATTGCAATCAAATGTTGCTATGTTTGTTCACCTGAGGGTCACCCATGGAATACGTTGTGTAATCAGCAGATATTCCAGGAATCTAACAGTTCTCCCGTTTCTGCATCACTGTTTCTTCCTGCTTCGGTGGGTAAGCGGCCAGTACCTCTCACTTCTATTAGCTGTCAAGATCCTCAGGGACAGAGATTCCTAATCTGTGCCACGAACATAACCCTAGTTTCCTACACGGCCAAGAAACACAGGTACCTAAGGAATGATTAATTGTTAAAGAAAAACAAAAAATGTCCCATTGGCTTCTACCACAAACTTGATTTTGAATGATCTAACACGGCATTTATTGTTACTATATAGGTAACTCCTGACAATTGAAATACAAAACAGAGGTCTGTGAGAGGGATCAGTGGGTAACAGCTGCTGACCAGTGTGTAGGAAGGAGAGAACTGACTCACAAGTTGTCCTGTTTTCTGTATGCATGTACTGGGTACTTGTATGCATACATATAAGCACATAAACACACATACACACAGGTAGATACATAGACCCAGGTATATACATGCGTGCGCGCACACACACACACACACACACACACACACACACACTACAAAAGCGTAACAAAAACACCCAAAGAAAATAAATACATAGTCAACCTTGGCTGACTGATTTCTATACTTAAATGACCTTTGATTGGGGTGTGTACTCCTTGTAATTATGAATCAGATCAATGGTAAAAATCTATGAGCTACACTGTGCTATTTCCATAAATGCATGTGATATGCTCTGATCATGTCTAACCCCCGTTTTAATAACTAAGGCTATTATACTTGTTCCATTAGAGTTGAAGGTCGGGCCCCAGTTACCTTAGGATAGGTGTAGCAATGGAGCCATTGCTATGGGAAAGACTAGTTTGCTATCAGTTTTGCCAGACGTAATATTAGTTTTCTGCAGGAAGCTCTGTGATCTATCAGGATACTATTAAATAATTTCGTTCAGCAGTCTGACAAAGAAATACTTCCAGATGTCCCTTGCCAAACTCAGGGAGTGGGACTAAGCCAGCCAGTCAAGTCAAACTTCCTGAGAGCTTACTCTGTGCCAGCCAGTGTGACACAACACTGGACCCCGTGGAAACTATGCTTAGGTACCCTTAAAGTCAATCTGTCCTCCACTGAAAGTGTTGAGGGTTGAAGTCTCAAGTGTAAGCCAATTAAGCTTTTGTCCAGTCAGCTAAGCTCAATACATAGTTTTTTTGGGGGGAGAGGAAATCATTTCTGACTTTCCTATAAGCATTGCTTAAGATTTTTATTTGAGCTATCCAGTGGATTTTGATTATATCTTTAGAAAAGTGAGCTTTTCTCAGTTTTCTCCCCAACAGTCTGATACCTCATTGCTGAACTCAGATCCTCACTGTCGGTTTTTTTCCCCAGATATTAGACTTTTGGGAGTAATTGGAAAAGGATTCCTTCTTTGATGCCACAAGAAGATGGGCAATACATTGTTTTTTAAGGCAAGAGCAGCAAACAGAATATTGAAAAATCTATAGTGAGAAAATGTAAATACTGTGATCGTTCTTGAAATTCTCAAATGACAAATTCATTGCAAACATGGTTCAAGAAAACAGATGATGTTTAGATAATCCATGCTAGTAATTAGGGTGTTCTTTTGAGGCTGCGTTATATAAGCTTAGCCTCTTCTGTTAACACAGAGAGGAAATATGACCAAGAAAAGAAACAGAACCACTAATCAAACCATCTTATGATTTAAAATGGTGGCTTTCTTTAGATTTGAATCTTCATGTGGAAGTGATATGCGGTACATGCCTGGTCTGTGGTAAGAACAGACAGATCTGGGGAAGGGCTGTGGTTGGTAAAGTGTTTGCCTTCCAAGTATGAAGACCCAGGTTTGGATCCCTAGGAACTATGTAAAAAGTTGGACGTGGTGACGTACTGAGCACATGGGAGATGGAGACAGGTGGGTTCCTGTCTGGCCCTGACAGGGAAGGTCACTGTGTGGTCCACTTGAAGTTCCAGGTCAAAGAGACACTCAGGTGGGTTGTGTTCACACACACACACACACACACACACACACACACACACACACACACACACACTCAGGGGGTCAGGGATGATTGGCATTGAGAGCTGCCTACAGCTTACACTTTGGAGGTTGTTAGTATGTTATAAAATAGTTTGACAACCAAAGTTTTGGATGAAAATTACGACAAAGTGTAGAGACGTCAATTAAGAATCCAGAGCCCAAGAATAAAGACAGATATTCTCAACAGAACATGAATTACCAGGACACCATTAATGGTGGCCCTAGTTGTCCTCAAGACCCTCTTCACATAACTTCGAGCCAGTGTCACCGGGCAGTCTCCCATGTATCACAACACACACAGCTTTGTGACGCCTTGGGTGTTTAAGATTTCATGCTTAGTTCACCTCCTGACTGGAGAGGAAGATCAAAGGCAGGAGAAAACATCTCTTTCCTTTGCCCCATCGATCCTCTGCATACACATTCTTGGAAAGGGGGCCAAAGTTTAACAATTATTGAATTTATATATCGCATCCATTAATCCACATCTAACATAATAATCCTTAATGTTTTCTATCAAATTTAGGAAGTATTTAAAGCAAAATTTATTACTCACAGCTAACATGTTTCTTACAGATGGGCAACGTCCACATTTAGTTCATGAGTTTACACATTTTTCAGTGATTAAGGATTCTTTATGTTATTCGAAAAAACACTGAAAATCTAACTAAGCTTCAGCAACTGGTATGGGGACAGTATCGTGAAAATATTTTTAAGGACTTAACTTTCGATAAGGAAGAAAACAGAAGCGAAAGAGACCAAGTTTTCTCCATGCATTTTTTTTGTTGGTTTTTTTTTTTTTTTTGTTTTGTTTTTTTGGTGAATGGAGTTGTGTATGTCTTCATGTGCTACCAGAAAAACGTGTACAGCAAAGGCTGTGGGAATTCTGACATTTGACATTTAACCTTTGGAGATGTCAACTAGTTACACACGCAGGGTACTGAGGGGTGTGGGAAAGCAAGGGCGAACTCCAAACTCTAATAAGCCCACATGACGTCTGCACATAGTTCTGACTTGAGAAGGACTGCTGTGCAATAAAGTGAATGGCAGGAGCCTAGGGCTTCATGTTGGGTCTACTCCTGGCACAACGTATCTTGAGATTGCAGTAAGTGCCTGATTTTTCCTTGAATGTCAATTTAAGAACAATAACGGTGTTTATGGGCTATTTTTCTCCTCATTCAAAATGAGAATGCTTTCTTAGATCCCATGAGGAAAATGCACATTCTTAGAATTTCAGATTACCTACTTCAGTTAATAGCAGAACGCCGAGTGTGAAAAATAGCACAATTATCTAGTAATGTGAAATGCTAAGAAGGGAGTAAAGCAAGGTGATGTGACAGAGTCCGGTGGGCAGGTTCTGTGGGCTCATTTGCAGGAAAGCGCCTGTGTTAGGGGAGATGTCCATGGTGGCCATGGGACAGACCTGCTGGTGCAGACCATAGACATGGCTTTCCCCATGCACTCAAGTGGTCACAACTGCACAAGGAACACACTGCCGGCTGTGTGGAAAGAAGATCACCAGGGGAGCCATCCAACAGCAGGGAGGAGGCCAAGTTCTGGGATTTATTCTGAGTGCAATGGGAAGTCATTTTAAGTGGGGATCCAATCAGGTCTGCATTTTAAAATTCATTCTATGGACTACAGGAAGAAGGAGCTGCATGAAAACAAGACAGGGAGTGAATATGAAAACTCCAGGTAGCAGACAGGTCAGGGGCTGGACTAGCAGCCAATGCCAGAGACAGATAAGAAAACTGGGGTTATGGTCCAGCACTGAGTTTGGTCTTCACAATAAAGTCCCATGTGGGGAATTACAGTGCAGAGAGTATACATTTAAAGTTTAATGATCCCAAACCAACAACTTCCTTCTAAAGCTTACCCTACTGTAATCTACACATGTACTAGACATGTACTACACATGTCCAGCTGCTCATTAACTGGGCATTTGTGTAATTTAAAAAACAAAACAAAAGAAAAAACTTGCTCAGTCCTTTAGGTTAAAAAGCAACATCTTAGTGTTTTCATTTCTTTGCTATAAATTTCCAATGTTTAATGGACAATTCCCTTTGTATGCAAACAAAAATCCTAAGATAAAAACATAAAGACTATGTTTATAAACGCTTTATGTGGGAATGCAAACTTTACTTGGAAGCAAGTTACAAAGCATTTGAATTATGGTCTAGAAAAACAAAAACAAAACAACAAAACAAAACTTGAGTTTGCTTTGCTCAAACCCCAATACTTTGCTGCCATTTAAACGGGGGTAGATTTCTTTCAAATCTGATGTACAAATTTCCAACGCAGCCCAGTAGTCAATGCTATAGCGGTATGAGTCTTTTTGGCTGCTTTTAGCAAGATTTACAGTAACAATCATAAACAAAAGCAGAGTGGAAATACTTTAAATACAATTTGATTGCAAAATAAGAGTAATTCAAAGGCTAAGGAAAGTATCTCGGCTAAAGACATTAAAAAGACTTGTGCCTTTCATCTGGCCAGTAGGAAGGATATTTTAGGGGTACACGAGGAATTCTCCATAGAGTCCATCTCCTTAAAGGGATAGAATATAAACTAATTTGAAAGACTTTCAAAGAACAGAACGCCACTGGGCTGGTTAGGAGTTTGTTTCCCAGGATTCATTGCATGGTTCCCAGCTACTCACAGGTCACTACAGTGATGGTTCAAAGGGGCTTGACTATAATCTTGCAATGAGGGTAGATCTTAGAATTGGACACACGATTCTGGGTTGGTAGACATGTTTAAAAAGTATGCTTCCCATATGTAGTAGATTTACAGTCTTCACATGGGTTCCTCAACTGGAGTGGAGGCTATCCCTAAAGCTCTTGCCTGTTTGTCAAATCTGTTCCCCTAACTTGCTGCCTCGTTTGGCCACAGAGGGAGAGAAAATTCTGCAGAGAGTTGATGTGCTGGGGGTGGGGGGTGATACCCAGGGGTCTATCCTCTCAGGGGGAGAAGGAGAAGGGAGAGGGAGGGATTATGCGAGGGGGAGACCAGAAGGAATGGTAGCGATGTACAAAGAATAAGTCAATAAATTAAAAAGGTGTGTGTCTCTGGAAGCTTCCAGCAGAGTTTAAAGGAAAGTGTTGGAGGCTATGCACTGAGTGGCAGCGTGGGAAAGCCTGTTGGTATTTCCTGAGAGGGAGAAGCATGAATCTTACAGAATAAAAGGAGGCAGCAAAGGGGAGCCCGGAAGTTCCATCAATCATGGCAAAGTAGGGGAAAGAAGAGGGGAGTAAGTACAGCCTGTGCTGGACAGTGGTCATGTAGGCTGAAGTTAGGTTTATTTGCCTGTGGTGCCGGACAAGGAGCTGCTGGGTTTAAACATTCATCCTGATGGATTCAAGCTTCCTTTGTTCCCCGTTCCCCGTTCTAGTTCCCATTTCTCTCCATTTAAAAATGCAAAGATTGACTTCACGATGTTGCATGTTGGAAATATAAAACTTAGCATTTTCCTTGAGCCTCATAGGAGACTCTGAACTTGACGTTAGGAGCTGGAATTGTTGCGACTCTGGAGACACAGGAGGAACGGATGGACTTTGGAGGTGGACTAAATGCCACTTTTCATTCTGAGCGGATCATAAAGGCCAGGGTGAGGGTAAAGTGTTATGGTTTAGACATGACATATCTTCACACAAAGGCTCTCGTGTTTGGTCCCCAACGCAATGTATCAAGGTATAGGATTGGATAAGGAGGGATTTGATTTAACTAAAGATTAATCTGATAGATTCCTAATGTTGTGTCACCAGGGTGGGCAGTGTTGGAAGCTATGGGTTCAGGACCTGTTAGAGGAAGCAGGGTCAGTAGGAATACGCCACTGGTAAGCATATGTTGCCTGTGCTACTTATCTCTCTGCCTCTCAGTTGCTTCTGCCACTGTACCCTGGCCACCATGATGTGCCTCGCCACAGCCCACATTAGGAAGGCCAGCTGAGCCCGGCCTGGGCCTTTGAAACAGGGAGCCAAAAATAAGTCTTTACTCTTCTAAGATTATTTTCCCTCATGTTCTTGTCACTGAATGTCTCTCTTCCTCCTATGCTGGGTTTGCCATCCTCAGTAAAATGGGATTATATTATGCACATTACTTAGAAACATGCCTGTTTCCATTAGCACTTGTCACAGACATCTTTCTGGGATAATCATTTTTAATAGCTATATAATAACATTCTTTAAAGTACATAATCACATTTTATTAAACCCATCCTCTACTGACAGGCAGATAGACCTTTCTCATTTTAAAAGATGTTACAATCCTGCCACATTAACCATGAATATTTATCATAATCCTTTCATAAAGAGCATTTTATATAAAAACCTCATCTCTTACCCACCCTGTGACTTGCAGGTCTTTAATCAATGTGTTGTCTTTTGACTTTTATGTGTATCTTTGCTGTAACTGATTTTTATTTTTATAGTTCATGTGCATTGGTGTTTTGTCTGCAAGCATGTTTGTGTGAGGGTGTCAGAGGCCCTGGAACTGGAGCTACTAGAAATGGTGCTACAGAGAGTTATGGGCTGCCAGCTCTGGAAGAGCAGCCAGTGCTCTGAAGTGGTGAGCCGTCTTTCCAGTCCCTTCATAATTGAGTTTTAGTTGGTAAATTCCTCTGAAAACTGCACGGTATATGCACTGAGTTCTGTGTTTGAGTTAGAAAACCTGTCCTCTACATCCAACCTTACATTAAAAAAAAATCCTGAAAGTCTGGGAAACAATTTCTCTTTTTGGTTAGGTTCAAAAGTAAGAATTAGAGCAGCACGGCACCGATATGCAGACATTTATATTTTGTAGCTACATGTATTCTGTTTTCCATGTAAAATGCATTTAAATGTACTACGTGCTTACTGGTTCAACAGTCTCTCTAATTAGGGGCGCTGAACGGTTTCTGTATTTTAAAGTCAATTTACTTTTGGCATTCCTTTTTCATTTAGATTTTACTAAAGAAGTTTACGAATTGATTTCTCATTTCTTGAGATTTAGAGGCTTCATCAACACTTCCCACTAGGTAGAGACAAAGCAGGATGTACTGAACAGCAGAGGATGTCATATCCAGAAGGGCAGAGAAGAGGTGGGTCAATCAGGGGACAGGCGATCATCATTTAGTGTCATTTAGTGTTATGTTCGCAGCTAGCTCATCTCAGGAGGGACCTTGGATAAGTCCTTAGCTCTGGGAGGCAGTTGTTTCCTACTGTACAAAACAAAAATATGTTTGGCCACCTCCCCTTGTAGGGATTAAATGACACACAGACAAAAGTGCCTTGAAACTTGCATGGTTCGTCCCAGAGAAATATTTTTATCTTTTTAGATTATAGCAACTGACATTTAAAAAGAAAAGTTCCTTTTTTTTTAATTTGATTTTTCTTTTCAATTTTTAGAGATCTCTGCTCAATAAAAATAAATTCGCCAAATGTTCACTGGGAGACAGAACTTACAGACAAGTAGTAATGAAATAATGTTAGGCATTCCCAAGATTCAAAAAAATCTAACAATTTTTTACTGTTAACAGCCAACTTTCTTAAAGCAATTTAATTGGTGTGCAACCACCAATATGTAGGCTTTTAAGAAAGCTCAAACGACCTCTAAATGTTTAGAGAAAGGTAATTAAAGTGCTTCAAATTGTAATAGAGCCTTATAGATACTAATGACACATCAAATGATGTAATAGAAAGGACCAGAGAAATCTCGCTCAGAGATTTTTTTTCCCTCCTTGAAGTTTAATACAAACTTATCCTGTCCGGGGCACATACATATCCTTCGTGGAAGATGGCTAAATAATCAATGACATCGACTTAATAGAAACATCATTTAAAGATTCTATTTCCTGTACATTGGTTGGCTTTGGCGGGCAGTGTTTCTCGTTACCTGACAGCCACTGCAAGAAGAAGATCCTCTGATTAGGGCTGAGGGATTGTCTCATTTGCTCAGCCCAGAGTCAGACATCTACAGGACTCAAGGATCTTTGTAGAGGAGCCAGTGGAAAGATTATAAGAGTCAGAGGTGGCTCAACTGGCAACATCAAAGAAACAGCATTTTCCAGACACAACTGGGCAGTTGTACACATGAGGCGCTATTAATATTTAATAGCTGATGGGAGAGGGGAGAGCTAGTTTTCTTTGATGATGTGACCCCCTTGGAGGTTGACCACATGCTAGGGCTGGCCTTGCCCCCAAGACTAGCTCAGCAACACAAAGTGTACTCAATAAAGAAAGAAATAACAACAAAAGAAGAGATCTCAGCTGGGTGGGAGAGGAGGGGAGGAAGAAGATAGTGGTTACTGGAGGAGTGAATATGCTCAAAATACAATGTATATAATTTCTGAAGAATTAATAAAAGTATTGTTAAAAACCTGTGTCTTGTTGAATAACTATATAATTAGGAAACAAAATATTTTCTTAAACTATCGTCTTTGGGAACAACATGTTTTACCAAAATATTCATTTTAGGGTAACTTCCAAAACCCTACCACATAAATGTTTAGTCCCCAAAATGACAAACGGTTTTCCTATAGGTAATAAATACATCATCTTTCTAAAGAACATTTCGATTTTTAGAACTTCTAAGCCAATCTCCCGTCAATAAATGAATTAAATACAATAGAAAAATTCAGAGCCTAATTCTAAAGAGTAAATTTAATAGACTGAGTTTTTTTTTTTTAAAAATTTGGCAAGTTTGAAGATGACCTGATTAAATTTTAATTTAATTAAAACCACTTTCACAATATATTCTATTTGCATGAAAAATGAATTAAGTTCCCTTCTCATCAGATTTGTCTGTAATTTGCCTCTAGATAGAGGTAGTGAGGTGGCGCAGCAGAGAGCAGTGGCCTAGAATGTGGGGGGCTCTGGGACTCTTTTTTTCCAGGATTGTATGAAAAGAAGAACAACACATGTAAATATGAACTGGGGATAAAAAAGGTATACAAATATATAACAATGTCAACAAATTCTCGGTCCCTTTAGATTTTACTGGTAATGCTGTTTAAAGATAAATACCATCATCACCATCACCACCAGAAACCGTAGCAAAAGATAATCAGTGCCTTTAAATGAGGTCATGCTAAATGCGAGTGCATTTATATAACTCCTCTTTGCGATACCCATGTAGGCAGCTTTAATCAACGCCACAGGAAGCTAGCTGGGCTTCAGCAGGGTCAAGTGGCTTGCTCCAGTTATTAAACGGTAAGGACAGGGTGGGTTTCCACACAAGGACTGCAACCTGTCCTCTGCTCTTTTCAGATAGCACATGGTGCCACTTTTCCTGTTCCTGTCTCAGTTGGCAATTACATCAGAAACTTAGCAGTTAAGAGAGCAGATTTTCATTAGGACTGGAAATTGAGATATCATGAATCTGGGTTTATTTATTTATTTGAGAAAGGGTGACATTTTGAAAAGAAAATAACACACAAAACATGGTAACAATATAACATCCTTTAAAAGAAAACCATCCAATGAGAAATGCCTAAAGGGGTAAATAACAGGCAAAAATGTTGACATGTGGCAATAAAGTAAGATAAAACCATTTTTAAGGCACCTTTTATGCAAATTTTAGCGGGACTGTTACCAGGTTAAAAATGGTTACTAGGTCCACACGCCCAAGTGCTCCCCCAACAGCTGAGTAGTCTTGAAGCCTAAAGCTGTCTTTTCCCTACTTTTAGGGTTCAAGTCCTTAATGGAATTTTGTGACTATATTCTGTCATCCATCCATCCATCCATCCATCCATCCATCCATCCATCCATCCACTCAACCACCCATCCATCCATCCATCCATCCATCCATCCATCCATCCATCCTCCCTCTCAACCACCCACCAATCCATCCATCCATCCATCCATCCATCCATCCATCCATCCATCCATCCATCCATCCACTCAACCACCCACCCACCCATTCATCCATCCATCCATCCACCCACCCATCCATCCATCCTCCCTCTCAACCACCCACCCACCCACCCATCCATCCATCCATCCTCCCTCTCAACCACCCACCCATTCATCCATCCATCCATCCATCCACCCACCCATTCATCTATCCATCTACCCACCTACCCACTCATTACTGTCATCACTGTGTATTGTTATCGGAAAACAAAATGTTTCAAAATATGAAAAACAGCATTTCAAAGATTTAGAAGTAAAACTGTTTTACTCCTAGTCCTGGACTCATCCGGTTTTTCTATTCTACTCTCCACACAATCACTATAATTTACTTCATGAGAATCATTCTAAAGATATTTGCAAGTTTATAGTAACAAATGAGTAAATACCCCCTTTACATAAATACTAGTAGATTAAATATACTCAAGATAATTTTCTCTAGAGTACTTAAATCTATTTTCTGAGACTTGTAAAAAAAAATTCAAATATCCAGAGAAGGCAAAGTAACACAAGAATAAATACTTAAATGACCCACAATGCCATCAAGATTTCACAAAGGGCAATGGTGACTTTTGTTGTAATACTTTTGCCTTTGTAACTGAAAAATATTAATGCCGTTTTGGAAAATGATTTTGAGGAAATTACAGACATCAAGTGACTAAATATTTCAACAGGCATCTTCCAAAAGAAGGCACATCTTCTTTTGTCTTGATAGCATATGGCAAAGGGGGGCATTCACAAGTTTTCTTATAATATACAGTGCTTCGTTTACGTTTGTATCTCCCCCACATATCTCAAGATGTGAATGGCGTTCTTTACATAGCTCGTTTCCTTGGAGTTGTATATGACAAAAATTGCATGGTCAACACCAGAAGTTTGCCTTATGATGTTTGATTGTGTGTCTGCTCTTTACTATATTACCTTAAAAATTTCTATTTTTTTCAAATCTGCTTCCATACTGAGATAGGAAATATTTGCCACGATTATCTCCCTCTGGTTTAGCATGCACGAATTTACCTTAAAATGTTACTTGTACATCATAGATAAACTCAGGAGCAGGGCTAGAAAAAGGAAAGGAAAATAAAAACAAAAACAAACAAACAAAACAGGCAACCAATCCAGGTGCACTGGGAAGTGATCTAGAGTAGCCTAAACACAGAGCATCTGTGAAATCACTGAAAAGCAGCAACTGTAACACATGAATTTAGAAAGTATTTTTATTATTTTTTTTTAATTTAAGATGGCACAGAAGTATAGTGTAGGATCTCAGAAGTGGGCCACGGGATGGGTGGGACCAATAATATGAGTGTCGTCTTCACGTGAGCTCTACATAAGATGTGCACAGGGGTGGCACCAGGGACTTTCAGTTACTGAAACCAGAGGGACATTCACTGGACCAGAAGGACGAAAGTGCATCAGAGGAAATGTATGAGTGTGTTGCCTTTCTGACTGCCGGTACTCCTGAGGCGGTAAGTGGCTCAAGAGGCAAAAGGCTAAATCCTGAATGGTTGGAAACATCAGAGGATGATGCGGCTTAGATCCTTGACCGAATGGCTATACAGTACAGCAAGGACCATCGGGAGGCCAGGTTCAGAAATGACGGCAGTTCTGAATGGAAAGGGCTGGGGTTGCCACCGTCACCATCACCGCCACACACCTCAGGACAGAGCTGATGGCTGGCACTGAATGTTAGCTGACTGCTGTACAACTAACAATCAAACAACCCTTAGAGGATCACACGAGTTGCTGCTAAACATGTTCCTAACACTCAGAAAACAGGCGCGTGCAGAAACAAGAAAATGTGACGTATGTTTGGGTGGATGGATATTTAACAGCAACTGATGTCACTGGGTCTAAACGTCAGATTAAGAATGACTTTAAAGCGATTCTTTAAATACCATTGAAGAAATAAAGGACAGATACTAAAGGGATTGGCAGAAGCAACAGTAAGTTAAAAGAAATCAATAAAAATGATTATGAAGAGCAGAGCAAAGAGATTAAATGTAAACGAGTCGTGCTTAAGAGACCCGTTGAAAGTCCGACTATCGTCCTGGGAGAGGATAAGGGAAGCATTGAAAAAAATCTGAACTCATAATTGCAAAATCTCTATGTCCTGTGAAATTTGCTCCCTAAAACCCCAGCAAACTCAAGCAGAGTGGAAACACAGAAGCCCCTACTTAGCTGCTGAAACTCTGAAAGTAGCCAGAAAAGGAATAACACGTTACCCACTGGGAATCCACAAGGTTACCTTATTCTTGGCAGAAAATACTGGAGGCTACCAGGCAGTAATCACAGCTTCAGAATGGCAATTACAAAACAAATCTGAGAGGCTGGAGGCATGGCTGAGGGACAGGGGTGGGGTGAAGAGCAGTTGCTGCTCTTGTGGAGGACTCAGGTTCCGTGTCCAGCACCTATTAGCAGGTGGCTGACAACCACATATACTCCTGAGTTCATTGGCCTGCGAGGCTCTTCTAAGCACACATGCAGTGTATACAGACAAACAGGTGAGCGTGCGTGCATGCATGCACACACACACACACACACACACACACACACACACACACCCCACACACACATACACACTCATGTGCACACACACACCACACACTCATGCAGACACACACACACACACACACTCACGCACATGGACACATGTACATGCACACACACACCTATGAACTCATAAATTAAAACTAAATCATTTAAAAATCTGAAAACAGGGAACTCATATTACAAGGGTACTTTCCTCCAAATGTGACAGGGAAGAAAGCATTTGAAGATAAACCGAGATCTAAGACCATATATTATCAACAAATATGCAGTAAAATAAATGCTAAGAAGCACACAGGCTGTCAGGGACAGTTGTAGGTGGTCACACATCTAAAGGAAGATATTGTGGAGAGTGGAATGGTAAATTATTTGAGTGAATGTGACTATCTATTTATCTATTATCTGTCTACTTTTTTTCCTCCCTTTCTTTCTCTTTTTCTCTTTTCCTTCCTTTCATTTGCCTTCCTACCTACCTTTCTGACTTTTCCTTTCTTAAAGATAGTATCCTGTTACAAAGGTCTAACTTACCTAAGCCTCAATTTTGGCTGTAAGAAGCCCGAAATTCTCACAGTAAACATAGATTTGATAGCCCAGCCCTTAGTTGAATGCATTTCATTAAAAGTACACACACGCAGACAACAGATCAAAAGGTAAGTTAAAAACAGAATGGTAAGAATATTTGATGAACATAACAGATGAACAGATATGGTGAAGAAGAAAAGCGGGAACTGCAGGTGGGGTGAATTTTTCTGCACCTCAGCTCCCCTTGACTCCTACCTCACACAGCTGAGCATGGCTGTTGGAGAAAGGGCCACTGCGCTTAGAGTTAGTCTGTGTTAAAATCTTTTTTAATGCTTGTTAGCAGACCAGCCCACGTTCTGTCTAGAACAGTGATTTCTCAACCCGTGGTTTTGGATGTTGAATGACCTTTTCACAGGGTCACCTAAGACTATCAGAGAACACAGATATTTATATCATGGTTCATTAACAGTAGCAAAGTTACAGTTTTAAGTAGCAGGGGCATAAATTTATGGTTGGAGGTCAGCAAAACATGAGGAACTGTTTTACAGGGTCACAGAATTGGGAAGGTTAAGAACCACAGGGCTAGAAGAAAATGTTGTCAACAACAACAACATCAACGACAACAACAGTAAAAAAAGTAACAACAGCAACAGCAAACCCTGCCCACTGACCCAAAGCATTTAGGATACTTCACCTTCTAAAGTGATTTGCTTTTTAATCAACACTGAAAAGATAGATAGTAAAAAAAAAAAAAAAAAAAGACAGGATTCAAGAATTCTACTCCTCTGCATTAACTTTAGAGAAATGAACACATGAAGTGTTCACCCAAAGATATAAAAATGACAATTCTTCTGATCAGACAAAACTGGAAAGAGCACATATTACATCAAAAGGCCAGTGACTAAAAGAAATGAGGATACACAGATCCAATGAGATACTATCTGTCAACACAGAAGAACTATCAAACACAGGGTAACATTCATAGTCTTGCAAGCTACTCTGTAGATAGAAACCAGACAGAAAAGATACATAGTGAATAGTTCCTTTTGTGTAAAACTGGTTCCTAAGGTTAGATAAAGAGAAGGAAACAGGTCCTCTGAGAAGTTTTATGGATGGTGAAAAGTTGTGTACCTTGATTGTAATATGAGCTGGCTCAATTTCATTGAAATTTATACTTCACAATTTGTATGTAAATTATAACCGAAAAGGCTATGAAAAGGTTTGATTCCTTAGTATTTAGTTTCATGCATTTAAGGAAAAGTTAAACAATGTTGATGTATGAACTCGTGTAAGGATGTGGTTCAGTGGTCGTGTTGTAATACAGTGCCTCCGTAATTACTTATCGATTGTTCGCCGGCATATTTATTCCTTGTTAACTCAATTGAAGAAAGTTTTACCTTTAGTTCAAGAGAAAGAACCTGATAATCTTCATTCTAACCTACTAGTGTTTCACATGCTTACAAGGACGTCAAAACTCCAGTCAATATCAATGGTCAGACTGAAAATGCCATGACACTGTGGTATCGACACGAGTTTCTATTATTAATATAATTGATCATTTTTAAACACCATTTTATTCTCTTTTTTTCTATTTTCCCTAATCTCCCTTGGGAAATTTAACCATCTAAATTTGTCATTTAAATGTGAATCATGGAATATGTCATTAGAATACATAAGGCTCCCGTTACTCAGAAAAACAGAGATCTATGAATAAACACCTCAAATTTGACTCATAGGTTAGATTAAAAAAAAAAAACCACCAAGGATGCTTGAAACATTCGCAGGAATCATAATATTATATGTTTAACTAAAATTAAATGATTTGTATGTACATGCATGTTTGTTAAATAGAGTTATGATACTCATTGTGGTAATGCTACATTTTGAAGACACAGTCTATCTAACAAAAATTCTAGTACAACACATGAGAGAACTTTCCCTTCCGGTTGTTAATCAGGAGAGTCCAAGAGAGCATAGAATAATTTAGGCTCCTGCCAGTGCCTTTGGTCGCCTCTCAGAACCTGAAGTTAAATTCCTATGGCTGAAGATAGCACACATGTTGGACACAGGGTTGGAGGAACTGAGCTGGAACTGATCTGTATGTATCTCTGAGAACTGTCCCTCAGAATATCAGCAGGTACCATGCGAGTTGCCAAGGGAGAAAAGGAATTGACACTCCTACCTAGCTGCGACACTTATAAATCACAGCAATAACCAAAATGGCAAGATATCCTCAAAGGCACAAGAGTGGCACTTACAAGTTGGCAGCAACCAACAGCTGTATGTTCAGACTTAAAGCCTGCTCATTAGACGCGAATTAATGACTGGTGTTGTAAGCAAGTACCTGTGTCTGGCTGGGCCATGGACCTTAGAGGAGAATCTATTGCTGCCACTCCCCCAAATAAGTGTAATCTCTAAGTGCAGTTTTGATACCTATCCTTACACACACACACACACACACACACACACACACACACACACACACACACACACACACGTGTAGTTCTTACTCCTTGTCAAAGAAGCTTCTTTGCCTAGGAGACATACGTTATTACATACAGAAGGACACAACTGGTCAAATTCAAAGGTTTACTGACTATGGGTTGCTCAGTTCCAACTTCAATATCTACAATACAATCCTTACTCTTAAGGTTCAGAAACAGTGGGAGAGGGAGGCAGGAAGACTGTAAGGGCCAGCGGGGCCAAGATGTCTGCTATGAGATTGTGTCTACTATCTATGAAAGGGAATCCACTCTGAACTCACAGTAATTAAATGAGAGCTGAACAATGACACCACCAGTTGACATCCCAAGGTGGATGGGGGGAATCTCATGAGGCTCCTCTACTCCTAGATGAAATACAGAAAATAAGACTTCTCCAAAAATAAGCCCTCTAATTGCTTCTCTAGTACTAAATGGTAAACCCTAAGAATGACATGTGTATGTGTGTGTGTGCGTGTATTTGTGTGTATACAAGTAACACTAAATCAACTTAGCATGTAATATTTATATATTTATCCTGAAACATAAAACTATAATAATTAAAGAAATGGAGATCACGGGTTTGTGAGAGACACAGAGACTGAATGTAACACAGCACACATATATGACATTTAAAAAGCCATGGATTAAATCTAGCCAAAGAAGTAGAAAAACAAAAGAAACTGTTGGAAAAAAAAAAAAAGAACCTCTTCCTTTCTCAGTCACAAAGTTACTATAAAATGAGAATCTAAACAACTTAAAAAAGCCAATAGAGAGTGACATATTAAGCTCTCTGTATAGATGCACGTGATGCACACACACTCACCAGTGAAGAGGGGATCAGTTACAAACGATCATCATCAGCCAGGAGGGCTTTGAAGCTTTGTAAACTGGAAACCTCTTTAAAAGCAGACAAAAGAGGGCAGAATAAGTGTGCACACACTCTTCTGCCTGTGTTATGTGTAACTGTACCACGGTCCCTACCACACTCCCATGTTCCATGCTTCTACATCGGCCAAATGTAAATAAACCAAGCCTTTCTTGATTAAAAGGAAGCTTAGAGATACACAAAACTGCAAACGCTGCAGAGAGAACTCTTGGAGGTTATCCTGTTAGTCTATGTTACTTGGTATATAGAATTCTCATTAGTATGCACGATAAATGACTTACCTTCAAATTACTTCTAAATATATTTGGTCAAGACCTTTCTTAGGATAATAGAGTCACTAAGATAACTATTTGGAAGGACACAGAGCGGCACTCATCCAAATGAATGATTATCAAAAGTGCATCCAGGAGTCAGGGAATGCAGATCAGAAAGCTATCTGCTGTTCTGGATAAAACAGTATTCACAGGGAAAGCAGCTTGGCAAAGCCTGTCGCAGATTAGCACAAAAGTCATAATTTCTGAGAGACTGGGACAGAGAGAGAGAGAGACTTTACCCTTAGAGCAAAACCACAGGTTCTAAACTGAACTGAACTGAACTGAACTAAACTGAACAGACAACCAAGCCCTAAGTGTAGAATTTATGACTTAAAACATGGAATTTCAGGTAATAGCCCCAAGATTGTCTCCTGGGTAACAAGGCCCTCCTTCTCCTGTGGCTTCTACTAATATGGTTTCTATTTTATGTGAACACTTGTGGCCTCAGTACAATAAAGAAAAAAAGATAATGGTTGAATTAAATTTCTCCAGTATTAAAATTGTAGTTTTGAATCCCCAAATTTTTCACACAAAGAAATTTACCTGCAGCTTAAAAACAAAGGCAAGAAATATATGTTGTTAGCAGTTGGAAAACCACATGGTTGATTCAGGGGAACATTCCCATATTGTCCCATGGTGATTTCCCACTTTTAACATTCCTGATAACTGCTGTACCTAAGACTCATGATTAAACACTCACAATTCCTCCTCAAGTCGTTTAATTAAAATGCTTGTATGCTAACAAATTATCAAAAGATGTTTGCCAAATATAGTAGGTCTACCTTTATTTTTAAGTTCTCATTTATATTTAAGGTGAACAAAATATTTTGATCTATTTTACACACACACACACACACACACACACACACACACATACACACTCACACTGAAATGGTTACCAGAGTCAGGCTAACTAACATATTCATTGTCTTACATGGTTAACATTTGTGTGTATGCTTGTGTATGCACACACTCATGCATATGCAACTAAAAATGGAGAGAGGAGGCAAGCTGGTATCAGGGAGATAGTTTCCAAAGCATCTGTTCAAATGCAGAACTGTTAGGGGCTGAGACAGGGCAGTGCAAGGGGAATGGGAAAAAAGTCTGGATATGAGAAGTATCAAATATCATAAAAAAACATAGTGGACAAGATCTGATGACAGACTGGATGCTGGGGTATAATCCTTAAAGGTGACGTCAAAGATACTGGTATAAGAAAAGATCAGTTCAGAAGGGAAGTGCTGTGGGGGTTGCAATGATGCATAGGACTTATGACAGGTGAGGTTTAGAAGTGACCTCAAATGCAGCTAGACCTACAGCCTTAATCGACCAGTAAGATGACACCAGAGCCAGGATTAAGGGGTGTCAGTGTCTTCTACAGGTAGAGGGATCCCCTTGCTTCCAAGGGCTTGAGAGGGCCAGTGCAGATCAACCTCACCCTCATGCTCATGCACTGAACACTTAGCTACTTGATTCTGTCCTGATTTGAGGTAGAGATCAGCTATTCCCCAGGTGAGTAGCTTCTCATGCTCATAGGAGCCACCTGTCATGCTTCAGTGTCATACTACCACACGTGTCACCACCCTCACAGTGACACTGCAGGGGACACTGCTGCTGAAATGTAGCAGTGTTCAGCCAGACACAAACAATCTGGATGCAGACCATGGGCATGCACACAGGAGAGCAATCCGGATCTGGTGAACAGTAAAGAAGAAAGTCTGCACCATTGGAAAAATGAGGGGTGATGGGCAGGCTAGCCATCGCTACCGAAGCAAGCAGAGAGAGAACATCACTTGGGAATGGCGGAGCCCCGTGAGTTTTAACGCCAAAGCAAAAGGGGAAGGTTGTTCTAGACCGAACAATACAAAGACACATTAGAAACAGAATTATGGTAAAATCGAGAAAGTGCCAAGAGTTGTCTATTAGACTAGATTGTGCAGTGTTTCACCGGTGCTAGTTTGACTTCACAATCAAGGAACCAGCTAAACACTAAAGGTGGGTCAGAAAGTGACAATAGAAGTTTCTTTTGAAAACATTTCAACCATCTGGGACTTTGAGAAATGGCTTGGAAACCAGGAAGGTGAAAACTGTTATGGTATTTGTTGAGGCAAATCATAACAGGGCCTCTAAACAACCTTATGTGTTGATCTGCCCGGCTCAGAGGATACCTGTATGCCTAGTCAAATATTTCTGGCTGTGTCTTGAGAGTGTTCCTTCTTTGAGGAGATCAAGACTAGAATTAGTTACTCTCTCACCTGCTGGGGGAGCAGCATCCAGACCTCCAAGGGCCTGGATAAAACAATAAAGAGGTGTACAAAGTCGGGGATTCTGTTCCTTTGAGCTAGGACATCCATCTTTTCCTGCCCTTAGATGTGGGAGCTCCCAATTCTCAGCCTTTAGACTGCACTCACTGTGCAGTGGGTTCCTTGGATCTCAGGCCTTCAGAGTCAGCCTGAATCACCCCTTCTGCTTTCCTGAGTCTCAAGCTTGCACAGGGAAGCCAAATGGATCCAAAGGGATCCTTGGGATCCAAAAGGAGACATGCAAATTCCCTCAATAAACTTTTTCTCCTATGTATTTTTGGTTCTTACAGTTTTCCTTACTCCTGGAGAGGAGCGATGAGAACTGAAAGAAAAAGAACTGTGGGGAGAAGTGGACTAGTGAGAAACCATGAAGAACTGTCACAAGAGAAAAGGGGTATGGATAGGAGAAGGAAAGAGGGAGGGCTCACTACACAAGCTTTTGGGAGGACGAAAATGGAGGTGTGTGGGGGCGTCTTCCAGGGAAACAAGGATTGGCAGTAAATGCCTTTTCTGGTACGGGGACAGGGGGAGGAAGTGATTCATAAACAATCCAAGAGTCGTGCACTAGTGCTGCTGAGATGTTTCCCAATGACAACTCACAGAAGGGTGTGCATAGACGGCGAGGGTGAGGAAGTGATGCTTCAAGGACTTGTGAGGAACAGGGGCCTTGAGGAGCAGGCAGAATAGGGAGAGGGCCAGCTTAACACAGGCAGGAGCTGGGAAGAAGGGAGGAAACTTTAGAGGAATGTTTTCTCTCCATCATACAGGCTCCTGCTGAATACAGTTTCGAGTGTGTTTACATTTCATAAATGGGGAGGATGAGAAAGGCAAGGAAGTCATAAAGATTGTACAGCCGGAGAAAAACTAGTTCTACAGAAGGCGTGGGCAAAGACTCAGGTTTACTATTCTAGAAGGAAGATCAAAGAGATTGTCCCAATCTTATTATTTGTATTGAGAAAGAAGCTAGAAAAAGGTTTCCATTTTTAACTTAGGAAAATTCACAAAGCAAATATATAATTCTTTCAAGACTGTTCTATACAGAACTATGCTCACTATACAGATTCTATTTTTATAACTGCTATGCAAATATAAACGTGAAGTTAGTGCTTACAACTCAGACTGGGAGTCTGATGTAACTGCAACAAAAACATTGAAGCCTAGCATCAACTTTGTTCTTCATTTAAAACCATTACCTAGCACAGGCACCCTTCATCACTCACTGTCTATTCCACAGTATTAAATGGTTATGTGTTCAAGCCCTTTCTGAGCTATTTCAAATGGTAGCAACCCAAGAAAGACTCCACCACTCCACAACTTCATGAGCACAGCACTGCCCATGGCCCACTTCTAAGTGGATAAATCAGGGCAAGAAAAAGTGAAGGTGGCACCAGATTATTTAATCTTGGGATATTTACATCTAGTTAAAAGTAATTTAGGACTTTCCTTCAAGCCAACTAAAAAGAAAGTGTTGAAGAGTAATCTAAACAAGATCAAAGGCCACTTAACATAATGAGACAACGTGGCCATTACTGACTGCCAAGTGATGAGAAATTGGCCTGGCCTTATAGGTAAATGACTCTTGGATATTTACTGTTTATGACAGCAGCCTTTGAAGGCAAGGGCGAGAGTTTTAATTAGGACTACGAGGAGAAACTATCAAAGCTGTGCTTTCTAAATTTTTTATCTCAAAGTAAGAAAGGCTTCATTAAACTAAACATTCCGACATGCACTGCTCTTGACCGTGGGTGAGTTCTTGGGAGGCAGCAGAAAGAGGCAGAGAGGTGGGAAGTGGTGAAATGCTCCCGCTTTCCATGACTTCTGATGCTCCCTACACTACCCACAGCAGAATAAGGACAGCACTCGTGCTCCCCAAAGAGCAGGAGGGTGACCAGGATGAAGTATTTCATGAAGAGGGGGTTTTCTGATCACTGCAAGAATTACTAATGATGGAGGTTTGTGATGGAGAACGGCTCCATCACAAAAGAGGCAGCCTCAAGTTTGTTCATATTTCCTGTGACTGCAGCTTAGTTTGAAAAAGAAGAAAAGAAAAAGAAGGAAAAATACACCAGTTCTTTCAAAACAGAAGCTGCAATTTTGTATGAATCAAGTAAACAGCCATTGAGGAAATTGGTCTAACGAAAGAATACTTTGAAACCAGGTGTTTATGTAAATGTTTGTAAGGTAGTTCTTTTTTTTTAAAAACACATATTTGTATTTGACTCAAAATTAGAAATTCCTACCTTGAGCATTCAGAGGCAGCGTGTCAGGAGTGTTGGAATTCATTTCTAAAAACTGGGTGTATATGCATATGCATTTATTATAATTATA
The DNA here is from genome assembly GCF_021556685.1 of Rattus norvegicus. Taxonomy (NCBI): domain Eukaryota; kingdom Metazoa; phylum Chordata; class Mammalia; order Rodentia; family Muridae; genus Rattus; species Rattus norvegicus. The sequence continues at coordinate 34,402,312 of NC_141553.1, forward strand.
TACACAAACCATTCTCCTATTAAGTTACAGAATAATGATATTAGGAGTAACACTTCCCAGCAAAACTTTCAAGAAAATTGTTTGTGTAACCAAAAAAAAAAAAATCATTTAAAATATCTGTTTTAGGCAAGTCTGGCAGTACTCATGTTCCTTGTGCATTTGTGTGTTTTTATCCATGTATGTATGTGGGTGAGCATGCTCATGTGTGCATGTGAAGGCCAGAGGTAGGAAGCAGGGGTGTCTTCTTCAATCACTTTCCACCTTACTTTCTGAGACACTGATTTGGTTAGACTGGCTGACCAGCAAGGTCCAGAGATGAGCTTGCCTCTGCCTCCCCGGTGCTGGGATTACAGATGTGTGCTCCTGCACCTGCTGTGTATGTGGGTGCTGGGGGTTTAAATTCAAATCCTCATGATCATGTGGCAAGCATTCTGTCTATTAAACTATCGCCCAGCTCTTCATCCTGCCTTTAAAAGCACATAACAAAGCAATGAAGAGGAGGTGAAACTAAACAGCCTAAAATGCTACCCAGACATCTCTTGCCTTCAATTCTCTTTCAACCTTCTGCCATGTATAAAGGCAAATCAGTTAACTCTATCAACATACTTTCATATCCATTCACTTAGGGCAGATGTTAGAGCCCTGTTGTGAAAGAAGTAACACAGAATAAAGGCTTTAAATCACTCACTACCACATTTTAAAAAGAATGCTCTCTCTAAATTCTATCCCCACTTAAAAGGCCCACACTGAAATTATGTGCAACGAAGTTCATAAATATCTATTCCTCCAGCTACTGCTTGCCCTCATGTGGCTTTCCTTTTTGAAAGTTGGAAGATGGTCATGGCATATATTAACACAAGTGTATACACATAATTCATAAATACAGAGGCATGTGTGTGCTTTTGGGTGAGCACACAAAATATTTTTACTGCTAAGGAAGCAAATGGAAGAGTTTAACGTCTACTGCTCGCGGTCTTGATGTATTTGTGGAGTTCCAACCAACATACACGCAACGAGCAATAAGAATTCACACACAAATGATCAGCTAAATGTGCTCCCCTTAATATAGTGCTAACTTCCCTTTTCCCCCTACTAAATTTAAGAAACAACACAATACCTCTCGATTAAGGAAATCACTACATTCTTCCTTATTCTGGTCTCATTTCAGAGTATTTCAACAATTTAAAATAAGCCTTCTTCAGCTGGGTGGCTTCAATATTCAAGTCCCTTGTTGTCCCAGATGATAACAATTACTCCAAGCACTTTAGGATGCTGCCTGGTTTCCGGAGAGCTCTGCATTATAAGCCGAACACTCAGAGAACTGCCGGAATTAGAAATGCGTGTAGATAACACACACTCTTTTTCACACAAGGGGCTAAAGGCAAGGATGACCCCAACATGCCCCTGGGAAAGCTTAAAGGATGCTGAGTTGGCCACAAGCACCTGGCGGGGGAGGGGAGAGGCACTGAAGTCTCTCTGTGAACTATTTTTTTGGTTTTAGAGTTTCCTTCTCATTTCAAGGTCTTCTTGTAAATATTCTTCCTGCCAAACTGACAGGACTTCTCAATCCTATGTCCACGAGGAGAACCCCAGCTTAGGGACAGGCCTGTGACGATATTTTAAAAAGAGTGATATTAAAGAAAACAGTGTCTTCCATATGGTTTAGTGTGTTTTGATTTATACCCCTGCCCTTTCTACTGCCCTTTCTTTCTGCTGATCTTTCTCAAATACAATCAGCACCATTATAGGAATTGGCACTGTCAAATATTTTAAAATTATGGAAAATCTGTAACAGACAATTCATTAATTTTCCAATGTCCACTTGCAGTGTGCCTGCCAGGACAAAAAGGTTCCAAATTGTCATTATCTAGGGGGACAGAGTAGGAGAAGAAAACATAGAGAAAAAAAAGCCCCAAACGAACAGATTAAGAGCACTAAGAACACAGAATAGTTGATCCAAAGAGCTAGGGGAGTCTCTTACAAAGAAGAGAGGGTATACATTCCCTGACTTTTGAACAAGCACATGTAATCAGAGCTGAAGAGAAACAAACAAATAAAACCCAAGCTACTTGTTTGATGATTTCCCCAACACACTATTAGGAATGGCACATATCTTAAGTTAGATTATGTAATTTTTATTGTACTTCCAAGTGTGTGTGGGGAGGACAGATTTATTCCTAAAATTTAGGCAACTGTCACTGATAAAGCCATTACAGTAATTGCACGGGATCTGTTTATTAATTTGTCACAATTAAGTCAATATGAGCTTTACTAATGTCCTATTACTTGATTAGTTTTGAAAGTGATTATCTTAAGAACTCGACTTAATTGGAAGCCTCTCAATTTACAAGGTACATTAAACTCTCAGTTGCATCTTAAAATTATTCAACGCATGCAGGTCAATTACCAGTAATCACTGTTTTGTACAAATGTTCCATGAAAACTGTGGCATGGCATGACAAGGAAGGAGAGTGCTGTTTAATTAATAACGTGAAACTCCCATAGACATTTTTCAGGATAGAAGGGCCACATGCGCATTCCCAGAACCTTCACCAATGGGGTCCAGTTCTCAAAACTGCACAAAGGAACAGGAGCAACTCTCCACCTCGAAGATGAAGATTCTTTGTCGGGATTGCCAGATCACCGAATTGCACCACCGAGACCCACACCCAGCTGCACACCGATTTCCAGATTCATAAAGTACAATGACTTCTTAGGCTCACCCCATCATTGTCCCTTCTCTAGTTAATAAGAAACTACAGTCTATGATCGTTCATCCAATTTTCCAGAACGGATCAACTGAAGCGTTCACTACATAAGCAGGACACGCTGTGCGGTTAATGTACCAGTGAGACAGGGCGGCCTTTAAAAATTATTGGCACAAGTCTGAGTGTTTTATATCACCCTTTCAAACTCCCACTCAAAAGGACTCAGCGAATTCAGTTGGATATTTACAATGATTAACAATCACAGGGGCTGATAAAGTACCTATAGGCCTGCTGTAATTTTCAAATATCTTTTCAGACTACTTCATAAACTTTTACACTTTATTAATTGGCTATTTGAAAGGTTTGCTCCACACGAACAACCCAGTCTCGAGATCAATCGCAGGGAAATTGACTGCTGGCTCGTTAAAAACCTGGGGAAGTCAATTCCTTTGAAAAGCTGATTCCATTGCTGGTCTGCAGAGGCACTGTATGAATTTATGTGTTGTGACTTGTCTGTAATCTAAGTTCTACACAGAGAATAAATTGAAGAGTGCCAAGGCTGACTTGCTAGAAGTGTATGAGCATGTGAACTTAGTGAACCAAGCTGAAAATGGTAAACACTAGATATGTACATTTGAATAATCTTGTGTTCCTGGTACTCAAGCTTACATGACTGTCGGTAGATAGTAGTTCCTGGTGATATATCTATAATATTTACTATATAAATATTCATATATAATGTGTACTTAATGATAAAACATAAATATCATTAGACATATATGCATAATTAATTCTATAGTAAAGGAAGTGGTCATTCTACTCTCCTGTGTTTTAAATCAATGTTCTGTATGCTTAGAACTGAACGTTAAAGAAGGCTTCTTCAGTTGACTTTCAGCCCTTTGATTAATACACAGGTATTTTTTAAAGGGGTTTAAGTAAATTTGAGATGAACTGTCTTTAAACTGCCTACACACCACCTCTGATACATTGTCACACGTAAGTACTCATAGTTATCCTTAAACTACAGGATGTTTGGAAGAACATAAAATATTTAAACCACCTAACTCTCGGTGGAATGTACAGCCCATAAAGCATCTGCTTCCCCATGTCAGTTTTCTGTCCCCGTGGTCCTAGAAGAACTGCAGGTATCTGAGAGGACATGGGTTCAGTCTGAGATGCAGAGAAATGTGGACCTCCACGCCTGCCCTCAGAGGGAGATGGGGTGTGCTGTTTCCTCTGGAGGTTACAAGACACTTTAAAATCCATTTGCCAGGGATTTGCGGCCTTCAATTAACGACAGAGGTGGGGAGAAAGGGAATAGTTGAGGCATCCTGAAGACCTTCAGATTCCTACCCCTACAAACTCCGTGACTAGGAACATCGAAAGGCATCCTGGGGTCGACTGTGTGTTTTTTCCATCAAGGAAGGCGACACACGAAGTACAAGGAAATCAGGAGTTGCTCTCCTTGGTGTCCACGTGTAGTAAGTAAATGTTTTTGGTTTGGTTGTGAATGCCTGGCAGAGGCGTAACGATCCAAAGATCAGCCAAAGGATCAAGGAACCTCAAGGAGATCTCGGCTCCCTCCTTCTCATCTGGAGGGAGGAAGGGCCTTGCCTGTGATGGGCGCTTCCCCCCACGTTCCTTACCATATGTAATAAAGTACTGTTGCCTGAAGGCCCAACTATGTTTTCCTGGAAGTGGCTTTGCCTTTCAACAGTTACCGCAAAGTTCTTAATTAAATTTAATTAAAAAATAACTTTCACTTTTCTCTCTCTGCTAGGATGGGTCAAAATTTGTTTTGTCTTCAAACAGAACTAAAAAAAAAAGAGTAGGGTATGGAAGAAGTACAGGACAAATAAAATCTTCTGGAAAAGTCAATATTTGGAATTAACTACTCTTTTTAAAAAAAAAAGCGATAAACTGCTTAGAGGTAAATAGACAATTTTCATACAGTCTAATGGCAACATTTTAATGCACTGCAAACAGCAGGAATGGCTGGGTGGTGGGCAGCCCTGCGACCTTTTTTTGTAACTGCTGCTGAGCTAAGACATTTCTCACCATAAAGGTTGTTTTCAGAGTCTGGTTTTGGGTCACCTACAGCAGCTTCTGAATTGGTCTGAACCTGGTTAGAATAGCAGGTTACAGAATCTCACTAAAAACACCGGACCACAAGCCGGCCATATTGGATACAGTGCTTGAACAAGCTCTCCAAGCCACACACACACACTGTGAAATTTGAAAAGTTTAGTTCTACTAAAGTTGGCTTTTTAGGCAATCCTTTTCTGGTATTTTTGCATTTCAACAATTGAACTGACTATGAACGAATAGAGAAAAAACTTCAAAGGCAACTGAGAGAGGAGACAAAACTGTCCTCACCCTTAGCAGAGTCTTAGGATGCCTGCCCTAAGCACAGGGACCCTACTCCAAAGAGACTTAAACAGATGGGGCAGCGGATGCCGAAGGGGACATAAAAACATTCCAAACCGCTGGAGAAGCTGAGAATCACAGGCATAAGGTGACCATGATAGATAACGGAATTAGAATAACCTAATAACTCGGAAATAGGTCTACGTGAGTGTTTATGGCTGGAAAACACACCTTTTCAGTGATTACATTTGTACCACAATAATTAGGCAAGAGGTAGTATGCTGGACTTGGGAAAAGAACATAACACTTATTGCCTGAAACTCACTTTAAATTTGCAATGCTCATTAATAGAGACAATTAGAAATAAATAAGAATTTAGGTAATAAATTCAGCCAGGATCTAATATACTATACCTAAAATGACAAAAGTATTAACATCCTGAGCATGGAGCGGTGTATAATACCCCATGGACCACACAGAGATACTCCGTATTTTCTGTCAGGTCCACACAAAACCCCAGCTCTTCTCTAATAAGGGCAGGAGAGCTTGCTTCGTAAAGGGTAACTGGGTGCTTCAAGCCTGAAGACCACCATAAAGGGTCATCACCACCAAGTTAACTCTGGCTGTTCACTACTTTACCAGAGAGAAATTAGAGAGTCTTTCTGGCCTCTACTTTTATTTTATTTTATTTATTTATTTATTGGATGTTTTTTATTTATATTTCAAATCCACTTTTATTCTTATGTGGGCTTTTGGCTAAATGTGGAAATTCCATTAATACAAGGGTGATACAGAGGAAAAAACCATTCAAGTTTGAATTAGTTAGTAACAATTAATTGTTCACTCTTTTGGAGTTGATAGAAGTTCTCTCTGTGTTCCTAAAGTATCCCTAAGACATACATAGAGTATCAACTGTCAGAAGAAGCCCGGAGTCTATGTCTATGCTGAGATCACTGGTGTAATCTGGTCCAATGGATAAAACCAGATGTTTCACACTTCTCTTTTTATTTATATTTATTTATATTTATTTTTATTTATATTTATTTTTATTTATATTTATTTATTTATTTATTTATTTATTTATTTATTTATTTATTTGCAGAGTTGAGGACCGAACCTTGCACTTGCTAGGCAAGCGCTCTACTACTGAGCTAAATCTCCAACCCCATTTTTTTTTTAAGATTTATTTATTTTATGTATGTGAGTACACTGAAGCTGTCCTCAGACACACCAGAAGAGGGCATCAGATCTCATCACAGATGAGTGTGAGCCACCATGTGGTTGCTGGGATTTGAACTCAGGACTTCTGAAAGAGCAGTCAGTGCTCTTAACCGCTGAGCCATCTCTCCAGCCCAAAGGTAAATGATTTTTTTTTTTTCCCCCGAGCTGAGGACCGAACCCAGGGCCTTGCGCTTGCAAGGCAAGCGCTCTACCACTGAGCTAAATCCCCAAGCCCCACACTTCTCAGAGAGAACAGTTGACATGTAAAGGAGTGGTGGGGACATATGGATCTCTGGACTAGGGGAGTCTATTCCAGGGACTGAGATGTCAGGAGGAGAGGAAATACTAGTTGGGCTATGGGTTAATATCATGAGTTTAGGTACATTCCAGAACCAAATTCCATCCTCTGCTGAATAACGCTATTGTTTTTTTTTCTGCTTTGTGTATGAGGGTTACTTCTCCCCAATGAATTATTACAGGTTGCTACATGAAGGAGAAGGCAGAATAACTGGCCTTTCTGCAGGCAATTGTTCTTTAGTAAGTTTTCAGCTTGAAATAATTAATATGCCAATTCAGTATTTCTTGAAATGCACCACTTTTATGTATAGCGTTATCCTCAGTACTGAGAGCAAGGCCATTCGCTAGCAATGAATTCAACGTGTGTTGCTTTCCTGTTCCTCTGCAATATTTTTCTCATGCATTGGTTCAATTTACACAAAAAAACCTTTTGAGTTCATTACTGGCATTATTTTAGATTTAGTTATGAGAAGACAAACTGAAGACAGTGAAGAAAATGGCCCAAGTTTTAAAGGCATAGGGACAATGTCAATAAAGACTAGTTTTCACCATTGCAAAGGAACAGCTAGAAAGAGGTCGCCATCCTATTTTTTTTTCCTTATTTGAGAGTTTACTTGTATTTTACAAAAATGTGCTTGGTAAAGCAATTCTCTGCTTAGAGTTGTGATTTCTAAATGAAAGGAAAATCTTTAGCTGGGAGAGTGCTTGCATGGTGTGCACAGAGCCCTAAGTAAGATCCCAACTTAACAACCCAGGCGTGTGGCTGCTGAGCTGTACGGGGCCAGGAGCATCAGAAGCTCAAGTTCACCTTTGGGCAGGTGAGCAGTCTGAGGCCAACATCATACATGAAACCCCGTCTCAAATACCAGCGGAGAAGAATCCCTTTAAGTGGTTGATATACTAACTACTATAGCAAACTATTCCAGGAAAGAGGGCTTGGCAATCAGAGGCAGTTATTTATTTATTCATTCATTCATTCATTCACCAGAGTAAACTATGTGGTGCTTTTCAATGATATTAAAGCTGTGATCAAGGATTTGTTGACCCTACTTCTCAAATGTCTGAGTTGCATGGGAACAGAGTACTCGACATGACTACGGGATGGATCAGGAGCTGAGGCTACATATAATCCCAGCAAAGTCCTGCTAAGAGAAAGAAAAATGGCCTCAGAGATGTCCAGCTCAACACGCAGCCTTCCTGCCCATCACACTCCTTCCCTTCCTTCCCATGGAAACCCTTTGATATATCTGAGTTCTGTGACAAGGATAGGAGAAAACTAGCCATTTCCCCGACCACTAGCTTACTGATTTCCTTCCCCTCTTGTCCTGCACTGGCAGTTGTAAGATGTGTAAGACCACACCTTGGTGGCAGGAGTTGTACTAAGCGCATCACTTTTAAGATCTTCAAGGAAGATTCATTAGTATTTCCTAGAGAGTATCAACAGCTAGGTGAATTAGATAGAAACCTGGTATAACAAAAGAGCCAATGGGGGGAAAATAAACTCAAAAAAGGAGGTCAGCTTAGAATACTTAGAAAAACTCATGCTTCTGGAGTTGGTAGAACTTGTCTTTGAGTTCAGACATGACTAAATCATGAACTATCAGACAGAACTCTGAGTCTCTGTGCATGCTTAGATCGCTGGTGTAAGACACCACAGGATAACGAAGCAGTGTGTTGTCTGCTAAGATACTAGGAAGTCATTCAATCAGCTTTGCTCTCTTTCGCTCGGAAAATGTTTAGTGATATTCTTAATCCTACCCCTATGGCAGTCGAAGTATGAAACTGCGTTCTGCCTCGTCTTAATGCATTTCTCTGGAGTCTGAAAGCAGAAACTTTAAAACACGCTATTCGAGTATAATAATGTTGAAATATACACACCAACTGCCAAGTGAAATCACAGTGAGACATTTAAAAAATTAAAATTCTTTAGGCCACTAAGCAGTTTTCCAGTCTGTCCACTCAAAACTCCAAATATGATATATAAGCTATTTTATACTGCTCAGGTATTAGCAGCTCAGAAAGGGGGTTATCGGTCCTCACATAGGATAATCTTTCTTTGTCAGAAAACATTAGGCCATGTATTATTTCTAATTAAAACCCTGTTTCAGGCAATGAAATTTATAATTTAATTATAAGCATATAAACCACAAAGCAACTCATAATACAGCAGTGCTTTGTCAGATAATTAAAATAGTGGGCAGGGAAAGCTTTTCCAAGCAGGGGGAGAACAGGGGAGGGAGCCGTGCATCCTCCATCGCCTTGCTGACTAATGAGACTCGGAGCAGAGAACAGTCAGGTCCCAGCACATCCCCTGATGGCGAGAGTCCCCCTACCCTGCAGTATATCCCTACCAGCAAGTGTTGGTTCAGAAAATCCACAAAGAGAAAGGTGATAACACAATACGGCTAAAACTAACTCATTTATCAAGAGAGGCAGAATAATTATTAAGCATGACCCGACTGTGTGTGTGCTCATGGAAATGAATAGTGGGGCACATTAACTACATTATTTTAAATTAAGAGCACCCTTTAGAAAACTAAAAAAAAAAAAAAATCTAATGTAAGTCTTTTCTACACCTAAGCTTGAATTATGCCTAGAAATAAAGAAATGTAAAATGCTTGATTTTGGGACCTACAGGGGTGAGTTTTTCTCCAGGTGAGTTGGAGAAAAATAAACACACAGGGCCCCTTGCTAATAGTAGTCACGAGATCAGATATCAAACCTTGACATTTTGTCATTAGAGAAACTGGGTTATAGGAAAAATCTAATCTGCTAGGATAGCATTGGTTTCGTTTGGCAGGGACCCTGGGTAAGTTGTATAGCCTTTTTTTTTTTTTTTTTTTTTCCACAAGGGTACCAGGAAGGAAGGCACGTTAGTCTGGTCAACCCTTGTAACACTTAAGCTATCTAGTGACAACTAGATCTAAAAACCACAATTCCAACCAACTCACAGCTTAAAATGCAGCTCTTGAATTAAGAATTTGTTACAGGTGCAAGCAAAGCACCCAGCCCTTCTCCCTCCTACAGGGGCAGAATTCCCAAGATAGCATATAAATAAATTAGATTCTCTTCATATTTTTCAGGTTACATAAATAACGAAATCCAATTTGGCTGATTGGTATTTTGGCTCCAAATATATAAACCTTCCCAATTCAAAATGCTGCTTGTTTTAAATTCAACCCAGTAAGCAGTTATCTCTGCTTGGCAAAACTATCCTATTTTTGTAAATTACAAATGTGAGCTTACAAACACCACATGCAAAATATATATTCTGCTTTAACAATCAGGCCGTGGATCCTGAGGGAATGGGCCAGCCTATCAACCTCTTCAGTAAAATCAAGTGAACAGAAGTAGAAAACCTTCCCAAGATGTAGAACAACATCACAGCAGAGACACAAAGAATCAAAGAATGCTTATTTTTTTTTTTTTTTTTGGCAAAGGAGAAGCAGAGAAACACTTATCTTTAGGTGATAGCTTGGATATTAGAGACGTGCACATGTCAGAGCAATAAGTTTACATTTTCTTTCTTTTTTTTTTTTTTGTGGATGTTGGTAAAGAAAAGTATTCCTATTTTCAAAATTGAGAAGGAAGTGCTCTGTGATAACAACATGGCTACCAATCACTGTCTCCATTAACAGAGTTCCTGTTGAGTTTCGAAGCCAGTCAGCAGTAACTGCCCATTCTATTCTACAAAGTCTCTTCAACCTCCCTGCCACTGGCCATCCCCCCATCGGCATACCTTGGGCACAAAGGCTACGGAACATTCTCTTGTTTGGAGAAGATAATTGAGAAAATAGTATCTTTCTGGACCCAATTCCTTGCTTCTCTAGCTACAGCCTGCAATGTCAGAAAAGCTCTGTGCCAGCTGTGCCCTTTCTCTGGGTCCCACTGTGAAAATACAGACTCAAAGGAAATAGCACCCTGGTGAAATAGCAGCAACCATGCTGTGCGAGCATGCTGGAGGCATATTCAAGTGCTACTCTCCTCCCTTGGGAAAGGTTTTAAGATGATAACTCAAGCTTTTCAGGTGGAAAGAGGCTGGTTTCAATTAATGGGCTTAACCAGCTAGATGAATACCAAGAATCCCACTATAATTCTGCCAAAGCTTACTTTGTGAGTTTGGGGTATGTCACTGCTGTTTGGTAAACAGGAATTAGAGTGGATAAAACATTTAATATGAAAATAGCAACAAGGCTCATCTAAGTTGGCAAAAATTCAAAAAAAAAAAAAAACCCAGAAAACAAAAAAACCAAAAACCAACAAAAACGATGTTCCTATCAGTTGCCAAGTGATTACAGAATTTCCCTTACTACAAAAGAAAACATTGGAAATATATAAGTAAATACAATCATTTTTTAAAAAAACTATATCCAGTTCTTTTATAATCTACAAAGCAATGTACTAATCCAAAATATTACTCAAAATAAGGATGGCTTTATAAAAAATCTGAATGCCCCAGTTAAAGAATTCTTGACCAGCACACACACACACACACACACACACACACACACACACACACACACGCACGAAAATTCATGATTGAAATAGTTTCTTTTCCTCTGTGTACTGAAAAATATTTTTGTAGTACACAAAAGATTTCATTAAGAACATCCACTTCGCTATTAGAATCAAAAATATGAAACAAAGTAAAGTCAACAGTATTTACAATTATTTCAAGAAACATCACAACCTATTAAATATGATACTATCTGGTTCAACATATGCAAAGAAACAGGCCCATCCTTTCCCCCGTGGTTTTAGGGAGATTTTGTGTAATTACAGAAAGCCTCAGCATTGGTTCCAGTGAATCTTGGAGTAAAAGTTAGAGCTATTGTCTACTCTAGGACCTTTATCCAAACCTTCAGTTCCAAAGTGTACTCGCATGGCAAGTTTTGGAAACTAAGTACCATTTGGTTTTCTAAGGAGTGTCCACTTTATCAGAAAAGGTCTAGGTTGATTGAAATTTTAGTTTGTTAACCTGGGAAGGGTCACGGGAGACAACTGAACTAGTTTGCCTTCCGGTTCATAAACAAGCCTGCAGAATTTCTAGAGATTGCTCCAAACAAAACCTTGAAGAGGCTGGAGAAAATGCAGAAGCAAGTCTCTTGGTAAGCAGTTAGCATACTGCTCTGCTTCTATCAGCTTCCTCAGTGGGCAGGGGGAGGGGGAGGGAGAGGATGTGAGCTGACTGTAGAGTGTTTTTCTGACCAGATCTTATTGAAGCTAAGGAAATAGTATCTTGGTCAGAACGTTGCCTACAAATACCAAGTCAGAGGATATGGGAGGTAAGAGAGGCCATCTTCCTGAGCCAAATACAATGAGCATCCAAAAAAAAAAAAAAAAAAAAAGCTTTCGCAGGCCAACCTCAGAGGCAGACCTGTGTGGAGATCCTACAGAACATGGACAGATAATGCAAGCTCACAGATATGACCTTAGGAGCCCTGATGGGGCAAACAAATCCTGAGATATCGCACTTATTTGGTAGGGAAACAAGCTCAATTTAATACAGCTTTATAGTGTGACTCCCCTCTCTTTCTGCCTCAACATGCCCAACTTGCCTCATAGAGAGGCACACAGATTCACTCATCAGTAAGTTAAACATAATTTCAAGGTTTATATAGGTAATTTATAAATGAAAACAAAGCGGAATCTTGAAGGTTTTGTTTTTACTATAGGAAAAAAGAAAACAAACGATGATTACTTTCCGTGATTTTTCATGACTAACTTGGGGATACAATGTCACTAACGTAAGCAGTTATGTGTTCTAGTTTTGTCGGCCCCCTCTGTGGCTTCCTGTAGTGTTTCTAAGGTAGGTAAAGCATTTCTGTGGATTTGTATCACTATGCACATAAACATCCTGGTACACAACGCTAGCACTCCCATGTACTCACTGTCTGGCCTGAGATACTCCTAATCTTTCTGAGACTCTAGTTCCCCAGGAACAAAGTAGAGGATCGATAGAGGTGACTACATGGAACTCTTCTGAGGACTATGCGTCTGACAGTTGTAAAGAACCTGTCACATTTCATGTTGATCATGACAGTGATGATCGCCATCATATATCTTAGCCAAAGGGGCCCATATGCTATCAGCAATTGATGGGTACAGAAATGTTAAGAAGGGAAGCTTAAAACAAAATTATGTAATTGATGGAACACTAAGACTACAATGAAAACTCAACTCCCTCCCTTGGGGAGCACTACACAGTATTTGGCTGGTCTGTTTGTTTGTTTGTTTTGATCAGTTGACACACTGTCCTTAAGGTCTTAGCTTGTCAGATGTCTCTATGCCAAGGGGCTGGTTGATCTGTCAATGGACCAGGCTCATTTGTTCTTTCCAACTGTGGACCTGGAAGTCTCCAACCTCAGATATTCAGATATACCAGAATTATTATTATTATTATTATTATTATTATTATTATTATTATTATTATTAAATTTAAGTCTAAGTGTCATTGCTCTGCAACATCTGTGCCTCCAATGGTTTAAACAACTATTGGAGTAAGCAACCGTAGAGATCTGCTTAAACAAAATGCTTTCCTAATAACTAAAAAGGTGATATGCTCTTGGTATTTAGGGAGTGGGGCAGGACCAGTAATACAAGAGCACTCTAAAACAGAGAAAACTTAAGCTCAAATCTGCTTTGCACGATTCTGTTAGGACCACGTTAGCTCCTGGCAGCAGCCCATCTGAGGCCATAGAACACTGAAGGTCTAAGAGCTTCCAACACATTTCTCAGACACTCAATTGAGGTCCACTGTCGGCATCATACATGTAATTAACCATCTCATGAGGCTACAGTCTCGGATATTGCACCTTAAAGTATGTTGTTGAAAATGAAGACTTTTTTACCTTTTCATATTCAGCAATGCCCAAGGTATTCCAGAGGGACTATGAAATGCAGGTAGCAATTTTACCCCAAGTTCCACTGCTTTCTTTCGAAATATCTGAAAAGTTAAACAATTCGGTAAGCTACTATTGCAAGTAAAACATTAATGTGCTCCACTATTATCCATATTTAGTACTTTACTTTGCAACTCTGTCTGAAACGAGTAATAGATCATGAGCTGGTCCACGGGCCATTGCACTGTGGGGTTCGTAAGTGACACTCTGGCTATTCCTTAGTACGATGAGGGAGTGAAGTAGCAAAATTCAGACACGTGGGTCTTAACTTCCTTGATCTTAATTTCTGATCCGAGTCTGCTGTCGCAGGCATTTGAAAGCATCATAGATAAATTCTGATAATTCTACGTGCATTCCAGGAGATGAACTCACTGTTTTTTGACCACATTTCTTAGCTAGAAAAGTACGAGGTTTATCCTAGGCACATTTACTTAGTGGGGCATAAAGAACAAAAGGTTTAGAAAGAGATAATGTATAGAGTAAGAGTATCAAGCCCTTGTAGTTTTGATTTTCTACGATATTCAAGGAAATAGGTAAAAGTTAGGCTGGGTACAGATTCTGTCCAGGGTGTGGTAGGAAGGTTCACATAGACCACAGACAATGAGAGTCAGTAACATTCTATTGTGGAGATGGTCTTTAGCTGAATGGCTTCAACACTGGCCTGGGGCTAAGGAAAGACTGGAGAGAGGTGTCAAGAGTGGGCATACTCTTCTCCGGAGGGATCAGTCTAACACAGGTAGATGCATGAGGAACCTGCAGGATAAAATGGCTTGTCTGTCCAAATGGGCAGATAGGGTGGTGTACGCAGTCTATGTCAAAATCACGAACAATCATAAATGTGCTTAGTTAAATTAAAACAATGAAATATTTGGAATAAAATTCCATTGTGCTGAACTGTGCTTTTAGGAAGAGTGATCAGATGGCATGTGTTCAGACATAGTTTGACTTCCAATCAACTCAAAGTACTGGCAAGGTTACTCGAGGAGGGGCAGACACCTATCTTCCCTGTAGAAGCAATAACAGCAGACTGGTACGTTGTCCCCTCACCTTCAAAGTGTATGGCTTAGTCTGGTGTACTCTTCCCTTCTACTTTCTCCTCAAACATGGACAAGCTTGGACAAATAAATCGGAGGACAGCACTAAGGCACTAAGGTCCTTCCTCTACCAATGGGGGAGCATTGACCGCAGGGCTTGTCAAGGAAGTCCTCTCTGTTCTTTTTCCAGATAGAATGGCTCCTCATGATTTCTATTTCATTACCTGAGCCTCCCTAAAGAGAGTCCTAAAGACTTGGGCTCCACAAAGGACAGTGATCCAGTAATGCTAACCTGAAGACCACCATATAACTCTAGTCTTTTCCAATCTAAGTCTCATTGAATAATGAAATTTAGAAAGAAAGGAGTTTCAAATGAAAACTCTGGCAATCAACTGACACATTGTATACAAATAAAGGCACATATATTTGTAGTATACTGAAAGAAAAAGAAGAGGCCATTTCTGCCATAAGTTATCAACTGTCATCAAAAGAGAGAATTTCTTGAAATAACAGTGCATGGGAAGAAGACAGGAACAATAATAAAACAGACCCATGGATTCATTCTCCCTCCCCGTTCTTTGTTTTATCCTAAAAATTCCAAGCTGTCTCCTATGGTAAGGATTTATGCTACCACTGCCCGGCCATCTGTGGACTTTCTGGTCTTCACCCAACTTTTTAAAACTGTTAATTAACTCCTTTTCAAGACAGTTACATAAGACAGAAGTCAAACTATGCAATTAAAACCCCATCTTGGATATAAGCATATGGTGTGCGAGCTGAAGGTGCAGGCTTTGAAGGCACAATGCTTGTGTTTCAATCTCTGCTGTACCCCTTCAAGTTCATTCATCCTGGCCCCACTGCTTAATCTCTCTGAGCACAAGATTTCTTGCCTAGAAAATGCAGATAACAGCAGCATTTGCTTTTGGAAAGCTGTGGGAAAACATCAACAAGTTACTATATTTACAAGCTTTAGATTAAACCGAGCTCACTCTACGGGTTAGGTGTAGTTTTGAGGATTGTCATAGCATATATCCTCAAGGAGGTACCATACTGTTTGAGGCGGTTTCTTTAGATAACTCTGCTTTGGTTAAAATTATGCTTCTCCATCTCCATGGCTCAGTTATGAGCTGAAGAGACGCGTTCCCAGTTCTGCCTTTCCTATTCCTTGACTCATGAGAATGCATCACAATGTGGGTATCTCGCCATTTTCTGAAACTTAATCTGTCCCACACTGAGTCAATAATTGAATATCCCAGATAAACTCTAATTCCATCACTGATAATGTTTAGTGAGTCCCTTGGACTTGGTACCTGATTTATTAACTTTCAGTCACCAGAAGGTGAACCGGGGTTAATTCTGAAGTGTCCTGTGCACAGCTCCCTTGAAGATGAGTGTAGCCCATGTTCTCAACACCAGCTAAAACAAAATGGACGATTGAAAAGAAGTTTTCCTCCCTCAGCCATCAGATTTTCTCATATCCGTTAGACTGTGTAATTTTTAACATTTTTGTTTAAAAAAATCATGATTTTGGCTGCTTTACTAATCTTTTGAACAATGCCCGAGAGTGAATCAGGACTCTCACCTTTGTTCACTCAAAGGCTGCTCTGGCTGTCTCCTGTGAAACTTCATAGTCTCAAATTGGCTCAGGGTGTGACACTGTTAGCATCTTTATCTAGGCAGCTCTCTCATTTTACTGCATCTTTTGAGCCCATCAATTCTATTCATTCTCCCAGGCTCAAGCCAACTCTCACTCCCTGATCTTGGTGGTCCACAAATGCCAACCGACTCTGGCAGCCCATATCACACAGTGGAGTATTTGCCAAGGCCTGATTCGGATTGCTAAATGTTTTCTTGTACTTTTATCCTAATAACAGAGAGATTTCAATTTCCCTTTACCCCTTGTTTTATGGTCAGTCAAGACGACTCATTTTGCATTTAAGTTTGTTGATATCAGCACAGTATTCATATGACCAGTTTGGAGGAAGACAGCATTGTTCTCGGTAAGCAGATAGAGAAGTGGTGACAGCATTGTTCTCGGTAAGCAGATAGGGAAGTGGTGACTTGCCAGCTCGGATGATGACCTTCATGGTGTCTGCTCCCTGCAAGCTCAGCTTGCTCTCATTTTGGGAATCTGTTTAAACAGTCGTTTTAAGAGAGTTCTTGCAAACATCCCCTCCCAAAGTGGCCCATCCTCCCTCAGCATTTACCACATTACCCTCTATGCTTTCAGAACCACTGCTTGCCCCGTTAGAATGACTTATTTCTTCCTTGTTTGTTATTTTGACAATCCCACAAGATAGCAGCATAAAAAGAGCATGGGCTAAAACATAACACACACACACACACACACACACACACACACACACACACACACACAAATACACACACACCCCACCCCAGCAACACAGGAGCGGGACTTCTCAAAATGCCCCATTTAATGAGCGAGTGGATAAATCAAAGGTTGATTTAATGCCTGAGGCACAGTGATAAGATGCCACGGATCCTGCAGTGATTGTAATGTGGCTTAACACATTCCACCCGTTTGTTATTGTCATCAAGTCATTATCTCAGGAATTCTGGAGTCTTAAGCCTGGATGTAATTGGGGAAAAAATAGAAAACGGTTTTGTAGATAAACATTAATTACCCCACTGATGCTTTAAGTAATATGGAATTCGCAAGTTCAACTCTCATTGTTACTTGCTACTATTTGATTTTTTTTTTTCCTTTTCTTTTTTTTGGAGCTGGGGACCAAACCCAGGGCCTTGCGCATGCTAGGCAAGGGCTCTACCACTGAGCTAAATCCCCAACCCCCTATTTGAAAATTTTAATTCAAATTTATTGTCTCGTGCATAGGTGTTTTGCTTGTATTTTGTACGTGTATCACATGTGGGCAGTGCTGCTGGAAGCTAGAAGAAGGTGTCAGATCACCCGGAATGGGAATTACAGACAGTTGTGGGTTGCCATGTGGGTGCTGGGAAGCAAACCCTGGTCTTCTGGAAGAACAACCCGTGCTCTTAACTGCTGATTCATCTCTCTAGTCTTCTTGTTATGCAAAGAAAAGGTACTTGAAAGAGGAATCCAGACTCTAAAGTTATAGAATATCTTTCTCCTTGCCATGATGTACACGTAATAAAATTGGCTTATAAAATTAACACTGTTGGGAGAGTGAAGGAGACACACTACAAATCAGTCTAAAGGGCAATTAAGCTTTAAGTGGTCCATCTTGGATAATGTGCTGAACATCAAATTATTCTAAAAGCACAGTAGAAGAAACTTTGGTGTCCCTTCAAGGGGCGCGGCATGACGGCAGGAAGAGGACTGGTTGCAAGTGCCTGGGGTCCAGGGTTGATCCTGCTCCCTCCCTCGTGTAAGACTTGGTGGCAACTCTCTGGCTTGGTTTCTCCAGTATAATCAAGACAGTTGGCTGATGACTTTTGCTTTTGCTTTATCATTGGTAAACACTATTACATAGAAGTCACAAGATGAGATCTGAAGTGTACTTGACCATATGTATGGGTGTGTGCAAATATATAAAAAAAATGAAACTTAATGTCAATTTTTAAGAACAGGTTCTGAGAACACGCCATCCAATTCTGAATCAATCTTGGTTTCCAAGGCTTGTTGGTGCTAAACTTGTCAGGGAAGATTTAAATTGAGAGGGCACGATGAGAGCTCATAAAATGTAACCCTGCTTCTAGCCAAGGACTTTCTATTCCCTCCCCCATACCTTTTCTAAAGGCCACTTTAAGAGAACAGTTTTTAATAACTACCCATCAGTTGGCTACGGGCAGACATTTTATGACCCAAGAAGAGTTTTCCAAATTTGTTCTGTTACAAAGATTCTGACTACCTTCGTGGCAAAAGTCAAAACTAATAGAATTTGCTGAGAGAAGGGCATTGATATGATAGCTTCTCGAATAACCTTTCATGCGTGTAACCTGCAAACATCTTTAAGTAAGAACTTTAATGGCCCACAGCTAAGAATCTTAGAACAAGCATCACAAAATGGCATCCTTTCCTTATGTTTAAGGAACATCGCCCTAGTCTTGTTGAGTTTTGGCTCAATGTTTTAGAAAACTCCAAAAGTTAATCCCTATCAAGTAAAACATTAATCTCTTTACTCTAGCCTTACAGATAGGAGCAGACAAGGCTGTGAGCAAGATGTATTGCATTCCTTGTCTTTTCTAGTTTACAGCTCCCTGAAGAACTGGACAAGAGTCATATACACCCCAGAGCAAAGAGAACGGGAAGAAGAAACGAATGAGAACAGAAGGCTGTGGCCGGGAGCGCTCTCACCCTGACAGGCTGCAGTCTGAAGAGCACACTCGATAGCAAAGCCTTTCTTAAAATTCTCACACTGAAACTGTCAAAAGAGCAAACACTAATTCTCCATTAGGGTAAATAGAGTCTAGCTATCATTCACTTTTACTACGTACCGCCATCAGAGAAAGGTGTCATCATATCTATGATAAATATCGTGCAGAAAATAAGTGAACTGATACATCATTAAGGGAGGTGATTAACTTGCACATAAAACGAGCGAGATTCTGTCACTAAACCAACATACACTATCAAGACACTAGAGTGTTTTTTTAGTGGTTACATTTTGAAAGGTTTAAACATGACAATCAAGATACATAGGCGAGCCCATTCAGCAGAACTTAAAACTCAATGTCATCAGAAGTCTTTGACCTCCATGAAGGTAAAGACCTCTTCAGCTTAAATGCTGGTTTGCTTACAATTATATCAGTGTGATATATCAATCTCTGATGCCATTCTTTTGCTTTTTGATCAGTATATGTTGTGGGCATGTGTGTCTGCATGTTCACATGTGTGTCTACATGTTCACATGTGTGTCTGCATGTTCACATGTGTGTCTGCATGTTTACATGTGTGTCTGTATGTTCACATGTGTGTCTGCATGTTCCACATGTGTGTTTGTCACATGTGAATGTGTGTGGCCAGAGGATGGTGTTGCTATGCCTTGTAGGTTTCAGAGATCAAACTCAGAAATTCAAGATTCAATTTATTCGTGTGGCTAAGTCTTACCAATTCAGATAGTCTAGTTTGTCATGTTGTCTGTGAATCCCCTGTATTTGCTTCATGGGCTCTGAGATAACAAGGAGGCCACCACACCATCTAGCTTTTATGTGGATTCTGGAGAGCTGAACTCAAGGCTACACTTGCATGGTATACATGCCCTGCAAATGGCTTATCTACTGAGTCACCTCCCCAGCCCTCATGTAACTATTTTGACCCATAGGGATGATACCACATGTATCCCACCATGTGTTCCTCCTTCTGTGCCTTTCGTTTAGTTGATCAAAACCTAAAGCTGGGAGACTCTTTTAAACTAAAGGCTCAAGTGTATTTATTGAACTGTATTATGATTCCACTCCCTGTGGTTTTTCTATGTGACAATTCAACTTGTCACCCCAAAACAATTAGGTTAAGGGAGCACTGTTCATCTTCCTAAAAGTTAAAGTATTAATAGATTTCAACTTTTCATAAAAATGATGTCTATGCTATTCTGTCCATAACCATGGGTCACAGCCAAAGAGAATCCATTTAGAATCCCTTAGACTTCATGTTTATTGTGTATGAAAGTACAACATTTAAGTGAAATAAGAAATCCCAGATTTTAATTTAAAAACGCAAATGTAGATGCTTGACTGAACAGGCATTTCGGGTTTTACCCACTGTTCTGATTTCTTTAGTACTGGGGATCAAATTCGAGACATTGTGCATGCTAGGCAAATACTGTACCAGTGAGCTATTTCCTTAACCTGATCTAGAAAATTTATTTTTTCATAAAATATTTAATAGCTAGTGAAGTTTAAAAGAAAGAAGTTGCTTTTATACGTTCCTGTAGTCAAAATGAATAAATGTTGATAAATGAATAAAACTGCATTTGATATTGATTTTTTTTCCCTGAGAGGATGATTTCATTGCCTAGCACTTAAGTGGGGGGGATTTAGAGCCAGGGTGGGGGCAAGGTGAAAAAGAGGTGAAGTATCGGTGCGAATTCTAGCTGCTGTTCAAGGGCAGGCAGGCTTCCACTGCTCCACATGGGCAGAACCCTCTCCTGCCTTCTCCTGGAGCGGGTCCTGTGGGTGCCCTGAGTGCCCCATGTCAAGGTTGCCTGGTAACAGACAAGCCAAACTGGGAATCAGACACTCTGGGCTGCAGTTCAGATTTTGCTAGTCCCCATTCAATCAGAACCAAGAGGGGCCAGCTTGCTGTTTTTCTCTTGTTTTATTGTCAAATGAGGACAGTGGAGAAGACTTGTGAGGTTGTTGTTGTGGTTGTTGTATAGGACATGGTTTTGAGATTCAGTAAGCACATATCCCTGACTGCTGATGTGGTGAGGACTATTAAGAGATACAGTTTCGAAACAAAAGAAGATCCTCCATTGCATGAAATTCACAAGCAGGGAGGTAAGCCTGATGATGATTTAAACACAATCATGTAAGCAAGATTACATACAGCCTAAGACATAATGCAAACCCAAATATAGGACAAGAAATAATGACATGATACAGACTTTATTGTGGAAACGAAAGAGGGTTGGGTCTTTGAATGGGTGTATATATATATATATATATATATATATATATATGTGTGTGTGTGTGTGTGTGTGTGTGTGTGTGTGTGTGTGTGTATGTATATATATGTATACATACATATATACATTATGTTATATATATATAACATGGAACTTAGTGCATGGGCATCTGCATTATTACCTGGGGTGGATATATGTACTTGTTTGCACACATCTTTGGGTTTATGTGGAGGACATGAGAGAGGACAGCAGTGGAGGGGAAGGCACACACAGTTCATTATGCTATGGAACATGTAGAAAATATGAGTGATAACCAGTCAGAAAGGAACAGATTAGATAAAACAAGTCAAAGTCCTTTAACCAAGATAAGGGAGTCAATGAGTGGCTAAAGGAAGATCTTAGGTGTCTTGGAGGTTTCACGTTCTACCTCAGGGCCTCCTAGTCTGGTTCATCAGGGTTGAGAGTGGCCACGGAGAAAGGAAGGCTGCTGTTCTAATGAGCTATGGGCCTTTCCTGGGTTACACGATTCAAACATACATCGATGGAAATAGCAAGATATCTGATAGAAGTAAAATCTCGAGAAATAATTCAGTTCTTTCATTTAGTGTGTGTGTGTGTGTGTGTGTGTGTGTGTGTGTGTGTGTGTGTTCATGTGATAATGTATATGGGTATGCATGGTGGGCTCTCCTTTATGTGGGTTCTGAAGCTTAAACTCTGGTTCTCAGGATGTGTGGCAAGGGCTTTTACCCTCTGAGTCATCTCACCGGCCCCAATTAGGGTTCTTTAAAGAAGCATTTTCTTAAAATGAGACCTGGAAGGAAGCCATATGATGTATGCTATCCGTCCTTCAAATTCATATTCAATATAGAACCTACATAGAAAAGGCAAAAGAACTCTCCAGGTTTTAGTGCTGCTGTGTGAACTTTACATTGCATTGTCTTGGACTTTCATCTCCCCCAAATCTTTTCCAGAGCAATAAATGATATACCACAGAGAGGACAATAAACATTGGCACTCGAAGCAAAGTCATTATGCGGCTCCTAAAGATGGGCTGTCAAGTTACTCATTCCATCTCAATCGAGGTTTCAAAGATGGGCAAATCACCAGCGTGGTTTGGGAAAAGACAGTGTATACAAGGAATCGCATTTCATATTTTTCAAGCAGGCCAAATAGTTTCTGGCATACTTAAAATGTATATTTCGGATCAAAAGCAAATACCCCCGTTCGAAAAAAAAAAATGCCACGCCTTCTACAACAACAGAGAGCTTCATATTTTATCTAGTGATAACTTCTCATAGATTTTTGTGGAATCCACCCTGTAGAGATTATTACCTGATGCATTAGCATGGAAACACCAACTGATCTACTTGCCAATGCTTTTACAGTAGACATCACAAGCTACTTGAAATATAGATATATGTCTGGGCTTGTCAACACTTATTTGATAAAACGAGATAGAGAACGAAGAAACTCATCTCTGCAGTCCCTGACACTTTGGAGTTATGAGGCGTTCCGTGCCAGTGAATTTTTCCAGCTAAGTGAACCTCACATTTTTATTTTCATCAGTTTTAAAAGCTAGTCTATCTGCTCCCCTTGATTTAATGAGACACGTGGTGATCCTGACTTGGTGACTCAGCATGACGGTCCTCTTTAGACCCTAAGTCTGGACCAGGTGAGGTAAGTTTTCTTACCTGAATGGCCTGTATTAGCCTTGATGTGCAGCTAAACCCTTTGGTGCCTCAGTTTCTAAGTATGTGGATGGGGAATCACTTCCCCAAATCCTATGATGGCTGTGATTAAATGTGCGAGAGCTTTTAAACAGCGATAATAGTTACCATTCTCCTCCTTTGCTGTATGATAGTGGTTCCCATAGGAATCATAGAAGAGTTTTAGGCTCTTTGTGCACACACTAAATGGTCCAAAAACTGCTGAGCTTTTCTGTCTGTTTTCTATGACCCTCCTCATTCTTTCTGCTATTAACTATCAGTTCACTACAATAAAGACTTCTCATGCGGTAGTGTATTTATTTGCTCTCCTCTGGGTTGCAGATTTCTTCTGCGAATAGTTGCCTGCATGAGTGCCTAGGGATAAGTCAATCGTCTCTTTTGTGTCTCCTTCCTTCATCCTGAAGGGCATAAGCTTCAGAACAGGTCAGGTTCTGAGCTCATGCCATAATCTGAACTATTCATTCTGTAGGTATAAAAGACAGCAAATCACTGTAGTTAACAGCAGTAACTGAGATTTTCTAAGCTAAATATCTATGCACATAAAGATTTTGCTTGATTTGTGTTTGCCTGTAAAGGTATGTTTGTGCACATGCGAATGGAGGTAGACGAGTGTGTGGTGTATATGGGTCAATGGTCAAGGATGGCGTCTTTTTTAGCTGCTTTCTACCTGCCTTACTTTTTGGTGACAGAGTCTCTCGCTGAACCTGGAGCTCAGCAGTTTGTCTAGGCTGACTGGACAGCAAGCTCCCTCGCCAGCCCTGGAGCCAGAGTGTGCTGTCACGCCTGGGTTCCGAGAACTATAGCTCAGGACCTCATGCTTGCGCCCACAGTGCTTCGCCAGATGAATCATCTCTCTGGCTACAATTACTTCTTAAAATTCCCAGCATTAAGCTACTCATTCTTCATCCTTCCTAAGCAGAGATCCACCTGTCTGGTTGTAGCTCATCACAATAGTCCTGGGGTTTGCTTTCATTCATCATACACATATGCCATGCCCGTTGATTACTTTGGGGCACCGAGTTTATAATTGCATACAGACGATGGATGAATATTTTAATTTATCAAATGATGAAACTACTACAAAGGAAATCCGGCAGTGGCGACATTTTTGTCTTATATTTGTGCCCATCTATGCTAATTAAGTTTCCCCTCTCCACCTCGATTCCAGAAACAGAGAAAGGCATCTTGTCGCTTACAACTTAGATAAGTTCCTTTTTTTTCTCCACACCAAATTAAAATTTTAATTTTTCCATTACAGAATGAATATACTTTCATTGTTGAAAGAAATCACGAAATTAAGGAGAGCCAAAAAATATAGTGTACTATATTAATACACTAATTTTTATTTATATTAGATTTACAGGGTAAATCTTTTGGCCACGTAGTCTCACTCTTCTAAAATGTAAAAACCATCTTAGTCCTGGTGTCCAAAACAAGTCTGATGCTGACTTAGTTCGGAGTCATATCTGTGGTTTTAGGTCCATAGAGAGATTTCTGTAACCCTCTACCGTCTATTGCAAGTGCTGGGGTTCAAGTACAGGCCTTGTGCATATTAGGCAAGAGCTGTTCCATTGAGCTATACCTTCAAGTCTATAATAGTTGTTAACAATCCAGACAAGACAGACCAGTAAAAGAACTGCAACAGGAACTAAGCAGCTTATCTGTCATTAATTCATAATTAGGTTTTGACTGTTTTGATTATAAAAATGACCGTGGAATGAAAGTCTCCACAGATACTTACAGGCATGTACGTTGCCAATAGAACTATTTCTTCAAGACTTTCTGAGTCCTGGTGAGAGGACTTTCAACCACTCATTTCCTCACTGTCTTTGCAAGGTCAAAGTGCTCGCACAGGGTCAAAGTGCACAGGCGAAAAGTGTGTCTGAACTTTGCCAGCCCTGAATGAAGTTAGTTGGTTTGAAAGCACCTTAAATTTTCTCATTTAGATGAAAAGATCTTCTGATCTTATTTCATGACAACTCTGAATATACATTTAATAGACTGGTACTATGTCCTAGTGATATGAGTCAATGCCCTGAATTAAAAGCAACCATCCTCAGAACATCAAAATAGCTTCTAGTTCAATGGGTTTCTTAGAAGAATGATTTCAAAACTATCAAGTACTTAGGAAGACCTTTCCGTAACAAACAAAAGTGCATAAAAACCCAAGAAAACACAATTCCTTGTCTTCCACAGCCGCTCATACACCTACTGAGAATTTTGTTTTGTTTTTCTGGAATGCTCTTTCAAACGATCACACACCATTTCAACATAATTTATATTTTCTAAATTATAAACTTTCAAAGAGGAGCCTCTTTTACAACTCTGACCTTTTAAAAATGTCAATTCATTTACTCAGCAAATATTTATTGAGTGCCTAAGAGCTGCCTTGCAGGCTGCATAAGACATGTGGAAAATTGAAGTAAACAGGACAGCTGAGGTCAGTAATTCACAGGAACACAGAAAAACAAAAAAAAAGCCCACGGAGCAGTATTTGCATGTTTTATGCTGCACAGGAAAGGACTGAGGGACAACTTCCATTTCTCCTTCAAAAGCAAATGACAAACATTGAATACCTCTGGCAGTAACCAGGCACAGTCTCATCTTTGGTTTTTACCACAGAAAGCTGCTAAATATATCACAAATTTAAAGAATAACAACTCTATTAAAGACCATAGAGAAAGTTATCATGTCGGTGTGTGTGAGGATCTTAAATTCAGTTTCTGGACCAAGCCAACACCTACCAGTATGGCTAATGCACACATTACATTCATTTTTTCTGCTGAACTGCTCACCATCCTGAAGGCTTTCCTTCACACAGCAATCACCCTCAGTCCCTTTAAGTGATTAAACACGAGGAAGACCCTGGGTTTGACTTCTAACTCCAATGAAAGACAAGGAGAGAAAGGGACAGAGAGATGGCATGGGCAGAGAAAGGAAGGAAGACAGAAAAAAAAAATCAATGCCTAAAGATTGACAGAACAGAAACTTCACATCAACCCCCATCGCATTGCTAATACTGTCCCAGAGGTCAGTAGTTTCCATATTAAACAACTGTGCATGCACCAGTGAATGACTCAGTACGAATGCTGGAAGTCCCATCTACTATAAAATGAAATAAGATCTGGACACTGTCACTTAGGCATTAAATTTAGTTACTCTAAGCCAGACTCTTAGAGGGGAAATGACCAAAAACCTTTGCAAGAATAATCTACACACGACACATTAATGATGATAGAACCTTGTGTCATGAACTCTTCAGAGCTCTTGAGAGGATTTCTGTTATCTGATTTATTTGTGAAACTGGCATTTCCCCAAACATAAATAAGACCTCCAACAGTTTAATATTTTATTAATAGATATATTGTTCCCCAGATGTTAGCATAAAATCTTGATTTCAATGCCCTAGGGAAGAAATGCTTTTCTTAATCCTTGGCCTAGTAAATGAGCAAATTCTCATAAGTATTTTCTTAGCATGTTTTGGAAAAACACATACAGTGATTGAAGTCTGGGAGTTTTACGGTACCAAGCCAGTGGCTGCCAATGTGTGATCCTAAGGAAGACAGCACTGGCCCTAAATGGGAACTAGGAGGACAGGAATGCTTCAAGGTCCTACTCAGATCAACTCAGAAGCTGTGAGGAGGAAGATTACAAATTTCTGTTTTAACAAGCCATATAATGATGAGCCTTCCAAGACCCCCCTTTTGATATGAGATGTACCATTCACTTGTATCTCTCATTGTCCTGATGCTGCTTGTTACAATAGAACACATTTTACTTCCATGAACTGTATTTTACTGCTCATTACTACTCTCAACACCTCTCCATCTCCCCCTTGGATTGTGATGTAGACCACAGCTGTAGATGCACAGAACTGGTAGACCTGGGTAGCCTATCCAGCCTGGCAAACACCTTGGCTAGCAACCACACTTTAATATGGTTTGTCCAGCACACCGATACCACACTGCTTCTGTAGCAGTGGCAATGGTATTAACAATATTTAAGGTGAACAAGTAGCACAACAGTGTAGAGCCAAGGGATGCTGAATTTGCAGCTTAGCTACAAGCTGTTACATTTAAGAGCAAATGGGAGTGCCACTTCCCAAATGAATCGGCACGTCATCACTGTGAAATCTCAGGTTTTATGTGCTGGCCACTGAGGCGCAGGCATTTATTTTATTGTTAAGTTATGTCTCTAAATCACTTAATTGCATTAGAATGAAAAGATATGGTCAGATTTATGGGGCCAAGAAGGAAAACCCTGTGAGTACTTTATCCCACAATGAGAATCTAATTATTGCTTTGCAAC
The DNA here is from genome assembly GCF_021556685.1 of Rattus norvegicus. NCBI lineage: Eukaryota > Metazoa > Chordata > Mammalia > Rodentia > Muridae > Rattus > Rattus norvegicus. The sequence goes on from NC_141553.1 coordinate 34,429,442, forward strand.
ACAGCATTTATTAGTCCTTTTCTCACTTCAGGCAGACTATGGTGCGAATCAGCATATAATCGTTTCTGGTTTTAAAAGGCTATTTGCATGTAAAGTAGCTATTTTATCTATTTGTGACAGTTCATAGGTAAAACGAATTCTATTTTAGCACGATACTAATCATACAAGCCTAAAATATTTTCTTAAATAAAACCATTTCCACGAGAGCAATGCGACACTGTAGATTCAGAGCAATGTAATTAGGAAACATTAATATAAAAGAGACAAAGCTTCCATCAATAATATATTTGGATGCAAGTATACAATGTATAATAATAAAACAGGAGTCATGAGCATCTCCCCGAATATTACATCCGATGTTGGGGACCTTTCGAATTCTTCCTTTGATCATTCTGTACATACATGTACAGTCACTCTGAGATACTCAATTCACTCATATCTCACATTGCCCTATGGTGCTGTCAATGACAGAAAATTCAATTTTTCCGTTAAAGTATACTTTGGTATCGATTACTCATCTCTTAATATCTCTTATCTCTCTTCCCTTAGCAACCTCCAGTGAACTTCATGTTACTTTATAGTTCTTTGTCATCAGTTTATGGCACAATAACAAAACAAAACATCCCAACTTCACAAGTGGAACCAAGACCTTCCTAGACAATGTCAACAGAGAAGAAAGAGGAGTGACAAATAGGCAAATAAAAAATGCTTCCCACATCATTAGAAAGACAAAAATGAAAACTACCCAAGATACCAATGCATACTGATTAGAATGGCCTGAATCTACAGCACAGACCACACTGAATGCCTTGCTATTAACCTGTGTTCGTAGACATTGGGCTGCTAAATGATACAGCTACTTTGAGAGATAGTCTGAATGTTTTATAAAACTAAACACAATCTTAGCATATAATTTTGGCTGTTATTCTCTTTGGCATTCACCTACAGAAGATAAGAATGTATATCAACTGAAAACCCTACACACATATGTTTATAAGATATATATTTATAACATACAGAGTATTAACACATCATATTTGAATTAAGCTTTAGATCTGAAATATGTGATTTATATACATCAAGTTACACATGCACACATAAACCTGATTTATATCCATAAAATTAATAAAAAATTCTCAGATTGACAGAGATCCAAAATAAATCCCAGGAAATGTTAGTTGCCCTGTCCCAATCATAATTTCTTTTTGTTCTTTACAAATAATTCTCATTCTGCCATTTTCTCCCATTGTTTACTAACTAACTAACTAACTAACTAAGTAAGTAAGTAACTAACTAACCCTACTGTAGCAGACAGATTGTTAAACATTGTCACACTAAAAACCAAGGACAACAACACCAACAACCACTGAACAGAAACAAAAAACAAAACAAAACAAACTAAAACTTGTATTAAGCTTCATCTAAATCATTAGCTCCTTATTTGTCTCCTTCTTTTCCTTACAGTTTGTCTAGACAACAGTCATTTGAATTTCAGGAGAAACAATGTGTGTTTTCCTGGTTCCACATTGTTAGTGAAATTTGACAAATCAGAGGCTGATCCAGGGACAAGAGTGCAGGTGATATATTCCGTGATCAAGAGGCATCTTGGAGGCTGATTCTCTTCTGGTGACATCAGTAGCTATGTATCATGCGTTATAAAAATGAGTGAGTTCCTACTGTCTTGGTTCACTTTCACTAATGAATAGGGATCATCAAGAGAATGTTTGTCTACTGTTTGGTTATCAGGGGCACAGTTGATATGGGAAAGAAAGAAAAACTGGTTCATTACTCTTATTGACCTGTTTTCAAGATAACAATTTGTTTCTCAGACCTTCTTTGAAAGTGATCAATTAGCTTTACTTTTCAATATTATTTCAAATTCAAATTCAAAAGACTTAATGAGTTTTATTTGCTACATGTCTAGACTTAAGGGAAACTCAAAATCTGTTCCCTGGTCTGTTCCAGTAGCACCCTGAGTGTTTGGACACTATAGTTCATCTTTGTTAGCTGCTTTGCCACCTGGCTTGTTGAGTTGTTCTACACCAATCTTGTACATTTCCAGATTCAGTCATTGCTCCAATAAGTGATGGTTAGTTAACTGCAAATTCAAGCCAGGATCTGCATATTAGAGAATTCTTATATCCTCAGATCTCAGTATCTTCTAGTTTTTTTGAAAGATGAACACACAGACACACACAGACACACACACACACACACACACACAAACACACACACATCTGTACAACTTTAGATAAAATACCTCATATATTCAATTTAGAAATCTCACTAAATTTCAGAAATATATTAAAAAGTCTTAATACCCTTACCATATTAAAAGTGAGTCTCTTGGTGCATTTAGTATATTTACATTAAATTGATTCACCAAGATCAATTTTAGAGGAGAATCACTCCTCTATGAGCACTCACTCCTTATGTTGCTGTCAGTGGACCCAGTTTAGGATCCTATGACTCAAAGAAATTTTATTACACACACACAGACACATACACACACAGACACACACACATAGACACACACAGACACACACAGACACACACAGACACACAGACACACACACACACACACACACACACACACACACACACACACACACACCAGGTTGTTTGAAGCATATTCTCTGGTAGAAAAACCCGAAGGGTTTCTACCCTCTATAAAGAAGAATTTACGTTTATAATAGTCTGCCTGTGCCCTCTTTATGAGAAAGTCAGTTTTGCTGGGTATAAAATTTCTGGCTTCACAATTGTTTTGAGTGATCATTACAATGTCAGATGCATTTATAATGGAATGTAATCTGTACTGATAATTATGATATGAAAAGAGTCAAGATTGTGGCAATTTCATCAGTTAACAATGGGCATGACTAATGTATCTATAACAATTTATCATTTTTTCTCCCTTCAGGTACTTATTTGTTTTTTAACATCTTCATTTTGTTGTTAACCAGTCAGGTTCTTGTCTGTAGAATACAAGCTGCATTGCTGAACGGTCAACTTTGAACATCTTTTTTATTTCCAAGTATATTTACATTTGTATTACATAAGCGTCACATAACAAGAAGCACATTTTATCCGGAAAGAATCATTATGTTCATAGCAGCGAACAGGTTATAAAGTTTTAAGTATAGGAATACAATTCCTTCTACCACATCCCTTATAATATCCTAATGGGAGGAAAGAGGGAGGGACAGGGAAGGGAAAGGGGATGGGGATGAACTGAAACACTGGTTCATTGTGAATTCATTTAGTTCCCAGTAGCCTGCTCTTGTAATATGTGTACTTTTAAAGATTTATCAAAATTTGGTGAGCCGAATCATGATCTGGTACTGGGTGGAGAAAAAGGACTGAAGCCCCGAGGGCCAGCAGAAAGAGTGGAAACAGGCCCACCTCAGGAAAACAGAGGTTGGGAGGACCCTCTAGAATGTACCAGAGACCTGGGAAGTGAGAGATTCTCAGGATTCAAGCAGGGGGTGGGGGGTAGTTCCCTCTACAGTGGGGAGAGGGAACTTCTTGAGCCCACTTCCAGCAGAAAGACAGGGCATCAAGTGAGGGATGGGGTTGCTATCCCACAGTCAAAGCTCTGACTCATAACTGTTCCAGTCTGAAAGAAATGCAGGGATAGAAATGGAGAAGAGCCTGAGGAAAAGAAGGTCTAGCGACAGGCCCAAAGTGGAATCCAGCACAAGGGGAGGCCCCAAGACCTGACACCATTACTGAGGCTATGGGCATTCACACAAAGGGACCTACTATGACTGCTCTCCAAAAGATCCAACAAGCAGCTGAAAGAGTTAGATGCAGATATTTGCACCCAATCAATGAACAGAAGCTGCTGACCCCTCTGGCTGAATTAGGGAAAAGCTAGAGGAAGCTGAGGAGGAGGGAAATCCTGTAGGAGGACCAGCAGTCTCAATTAACCTGGACCCCTGAGATCTCTGAGACACTGGATCACCAACCAGGCAGCATGCACCAGCTGAGATGAGGCCTCCAACACATACACAGCAGAGGACTCTTGGGTCTGGGTTCAGTCAGAAAAGATGTGCCTACCCCACAAGAGACTGGAGGCCCCAGGAAGTTTAGAGGTCTGGTGGGGTGGGTACATTCATGTAGAGACGGGAGGCAGGGTGTGTGTGTGGGAGGAGGTATGGAGTGTGGAACTGTTGGTGGGATGGACCAGGAGGGGAATAAAATCTGGAGTGTAAAAATAAATAAATAAAATTTTAAAAAGGATATATTAAAAGAATTTTTTAAGGCCAAAAAAAAAAGTATCCTAAGTACCTAAAAAATCATTGTTATCATAGTTGAAACAGATTTACTATGATATTTACAAAACAATGATTTCCTGTTCCATTATTTTAAACCAGTGAAAAGGATCTTCCTGTGAAGAAAAGGGCTGCTTCAGGTAACACAGTGAGTCAGTAACCAAACAGGGCCTGCGAAACCAGGCGTCTGGCCCTAGAAGCTATGCTTACCCCACTCATGAGAGAGTCCTCTGCTCATTAGGTGGCTGTTTCCCATATAATGGCTATTTTAAGAATCTCTCTAATTACAAATGGTTTATCTATAGGCAAAACTTCGGCAATTTCCTTAGAAATACAATTAGAAGTAGAAAGAGCTTTAGATCATTCCTTAAATGTCTATTTCAATTACAAATTCTCATGTGGTTAATATCCCATAACAGTCAGGGTGACGGAAGCAGGGAAAGACACTAATGCTGATTTTTTTTATTTTTAAAGTCCCAGTTATAGAGTCCCTAAGACACATGCAAATATAAAAAAAAAATCCAAAATCTTTATACCTATAGCTATAGATAGGCTCTACCTATTCACATGTAGTCTTACAGTTAGAAACCTGCTTTGCATTTCAAAAACAAAATCTCACAGACCTGAAAAAAAAAACCCCACACTTTCTAATTACCTTGGGTTTCTATCACAAAGTGAGTCCAGGTTTTGATTTTGAAGCCTCACCAGTCTCTGGTAGCCTGTGTCCTTCCCTTTCACAGATACCTCCTTTTTCTCCCAGGCCGGGTGGGCTTCCTTTTCTCCCTGGCTTATTACTGATCAGATTTCTCCCACCGACTTCTTCCTCAAGCAAGCATGCATTACTTTTGAAGTTTCTTAAAGGAACATTTCCTGCTTGCAGCAAGAGGGGAAAAAAATGGCACACCATTATGTCTTCCCTAACACTTCCCTTTCAATTAGATTCTGTAGGGAAGGAAAAAGTCACAGATGGTGCCAGATGCCTCAGGATTCCCCAAATCCTTCTGTAGCAGCAGTGAACGATAGCTTTGCCATTTCTGGAGTCTAAACACCTTTCAAAAATAATTCTATTGTTTCAGCTTTTAAGGAGATAAAGGAAAATGCAAAGAGACTTCAATGACATACTAAGAGTATAAAATGTACAATCCATTATGCCATATCTGGTTTGGCACATGTGCATTCATATACACACATGCACACATGCGTGTGTAACAGGGGAGTCATGAGACTGTAAGCCACCTCTCTCTTTTTAAGCTGCTTTTGTTAATGCGAAATCTAAGTAATTGGATCTGGGATTTGTCAAGGATCCATGACCAGTCTGTTTATTTAACCTTTGTCTCCATTTTCATGTGGACTGAGGATAGTATTAACATCTACTCATTTCGATAGATAAATAACCTATAAACTGGCTATAGAGAAGAAAATTCAATTATTATTAAGTAAAGCCATGTTTTAATAAACCCGATGTTAGACGGGGGGGAGAGAGGTGACTTTCAAGATTTTATGGTTAATATCCTAGTCTGAAAAGTTTTAAAAGTCAAATCTTAGAAAAGATGAGGACAATGGATTCTCAAGTAAGACCGAAGTCAAAGTTTATGATTGAGTTTTCCCCATCCAAGTCTGTTGGGATTTCTATTATTCTTGTGTGTGTGTGTTTTTTTTTAAGATAGGAACATAATTCTGTTTAATTTGTTTCTAAATCCATAATTATTACCAAAATTATATTATATTTAGATCGCAAATAGTTAAAGAAAACAACTTATTTTACGGACAATTTTAAAAGGAAATGTGTTTTTGAAGAGAACAGGGAAGACAGGGAATTTTTCTATTATCTTAATTTTTTAAAAGATTTTTTATTGGATATTTTTATTTACATTTCAAATGTTATTCCCTTTCTCGGTTTCCTGTCCATAGCCCCCCTATCCCACCCCCTTCCCCTTCTTCTATGAGGGTGTTCCCTGATCCAACCACCCACCCCTTCCTGTCTCCCCACCCTGACATTCCCCTACACTGGGGGTCTGGTCTTCACAGGACCAAGGGCTTGTCCTCCCATTTGTGCCCAACAAGGCCATCCTCTGCTACATATGCAGCTGGAGCCATGGGTCAGTATCCCTGGGAGCCCTGGTTGGTTGATATTGTTGTTCTTATCAGGTTGCAAACCTCTTCAGCTCCTTCAGTCCTTTCTCTAGCTCCTCCAATGGGGACCCCATTCTCAGGGTTCAATGGTTGGCTGTGAGCATCCGCCCCTGTATTTGTCACTCTCTGGATGAGCCTCTCAGAAGACAGCTATATCAGGCTCCCATCAGCATGCACTTCTTGACATCAGCAATATTATCTGGGTTTGGTGGCTGTATGTATATGGGCTGGATCCCCAGATAGGGCAGGCTCTGAATGGCCATTCCTTCAATCTCTACCCCAAACTTTGTCTCTGTAGCTCCTCCTATGAATAATTTTGTGCTCTTAAGAATATTACATCTTCACTATGAGAAAATATTTACGGTGGGAAGGTCATTGAAATACAGAAGTTGGGGCTGGGGATTTAGCTCAGTGGTTAGAGCGCTTACCTAGGAAGCACAAGGCTCTGGGTTCGGTCCCCAGCTCCAAAAAAAAGAACCAAAAAAAAAAAAAAAAAGAAAAAAGAAATACAGAAGTTAGTATTACAGCTTAGCATGACTTCTTGTGTATTTCTCTGTCTCTGTCTTCCACAGCTGAACTCATATTATACATAGATGGAGTTTTGCATTTTTCTTTGTTTATTACACTGTTATTTGCCCATTCCTTTAAGTAAATCACCAGACATATATTTTAAGGTTTGCTCAAGCATTCCATGATCTGTTTGCCCCTCCATTCCTTTCTTATTGAATAATTTGGGTACTTTCATGTTTGTTAAGTGTGTGTTTTCACAAGCACGTGTACATGCGTGTGCACACACACTCATTAACTCCTTGACATTCCTTTAGATATATTCCTCAATCTTTAATAAGTAAACCTATGTAAATACATTGACCAAGGAGGTTCTTATGTCCTTGACAGTTTAGTAGTGGTTCTCAACCTTCCTAGTGCTGTGGCCCTTGATACAGTTCTTCATGTGGCAGTGATGTCAACCATAAAATTATTTCCATTGCTAACTGTAACTTGGGTACTGCTGGGAATCATAAAGTGAACATAATGTGTTTTCTGATAGTCTTAGGTGACCCCTGTGAAAGAATTGTTTTGTAATGAGGTTGTAACCCATAGGTTGAGAACCACTGGCTTAAAACAATGTAGCAAATTCTATTCCTACCAGACATGACTAAGAGCAAGTCTGTTCTTGCCGCACTTGGTGACTACCATAGTTTATTTTTCAATGTATTATTTTAAATGATGGTTTTTAGGCATTGAAAGCACATAATTATTTTTTTGTTAATTTGGTAAGAATAACAGGAGGGATGACACTCTTAAACATTGATGTTTTATTTTAAATACTGTAAACTGCTTAGGTGACTGTTATGTTTTATCTGTCTGGATGGAAAGCAGTGAACAGACAAATAAGAACAGCAAGAAATACAACAAGAAGTTGTCAGAGTCGGAAGGGTGGGACTGACTACTTATTCCTGTGCTAACCATGCTCTGTCTTTGAGAAGTCCCACCTCCGATGCACCTCTGTTCATAGGGACACCTATTTGAAACTTCTCTTTTTAGTGTACTAATAGCACCCAAAGCAAATACTGGATCAAATGCTTACTGTAAGTCTTTAAACTAAGATGAGTAGACATTTGGTCATTATGGGGGCAATTACTTTTAAAAAATCATAATAAATGTGAGCTTTCCTTTCTCACTTTTTCAAAGTGAAAGTAGTATAAAACACAAATAGGTAACTGGACTCCAAATTTTTATTCGGTCTTGGAGATATTTATTAAAGTGCTGTCAACATATGGTAGATTTATAAGGTATTTCTAAATGCTTTCTGGAACTCTCTAATTACATCAAAGCACTCCACTTGTATTTATGTCTGTTGATAAAGGCAAATTATTTCTATTTTCATTTGAAATGCAAAGCTACTCCTTTTTCCTCCTTCGTATTCTCTTCTCAGAAAATACAATGCAAACATTGAGATATTTCTAAAGTGCAGATGCGTCCATATCATTTAGTGCGCACAATCATTTTCATCCTCAATATGCCTGACTTATAAAGAAAAGGCTGAAGGTATACTTTCATTCTCATAGTGTAAGTGTAAATTTTATTGACATTTCGAATTGTACTTGATCCTAATTCAGAATAAAAAGGCAGTTGCAAAGTTGAAATCACATTTCCATACTGAAATCACAATTACATATTGTAAACTTTTGGCTACATGTACGGACTGGACAATGGAAGAACTTTACTGCAGTGAAGACGCAGGTGAAGGATAAGAACATGAAGGGAAATGAGAATGTTCCCAGGCTGGGGAGAAATTCAAGAGACTTCTACTTGCTTTGAAACAGACTTCAGTATCATGATCGCATAATTTCAGAGGCAAGGTAAATAAAAAAGTATCTTACTAAGTGTTTTGACTATACCATAGGCTACTTTTTGTAGCTTAAATTGTTCTTCATTGATGAGAAACTGGATCTTTTTTTTTTTATTATTAACTTGAGTATTTCTTATGGCTTTCGCTTTCTGCTGTCTTATTTCTGTAAGGCTTGGATGTTGAGGAAGTAAAGAAGGCTCATGGCACTGACCACAGTTAACACTGGTTTCGGTCACAATATGTGCTCAGGGCCGTGAGCTTTAGAGCAGGATCTAAACCCAGGTTACTGATTTGTTACACAGATATGAAATAAATTTCAGTGCATCTCTAACACAAGTATTATATAAGTCTCCAGTACTTATACTGTAAACAAAGTGTATGCACCATGTGCATGCACATGCACACACACACAAACACACACACGAACACACACACACACCACACACACATACATACACACACATAAAAATACACATACCACACACACACAAACACACACATACACACACACAAACACACACACACCACACACATAAACCACACACACCACACACACAGACATACATACACACACATAAAAATACACATACCACACACATACACACACACAAACACACACACACCACACACATAAACCACACACACCACACACACAGACATACATACACACACATAAAAATACACATACCACACACATACACACACATACACACACAAACACACACACCACACACATAAACCACACACACACATACATACATACACACACATAAATATACACATACCACACACATACACACACATACACACACACAAACACACACACACCACACACACAAACACATACACCACACACACACATACACAAACATATATACACACACATAAAAACACACATACACCACACACAAACATACACACACACACACCACACACACACATACACAAACATATATACACACACATAAAAACACACACACACAAACACACACACCACACACACAAACACACCACACACACATACACACACACACCACACACACACAAACAGACCACACACACATACACACACACACACCACACACACACACCACACACACAGCACATGTGCTCACAAACACATGCCCACCCAGCTACCTCACAAACACAGTGTCTTATTGCCACTATTATGACTACAGTCCTTTTTCCTTTTCTTCAGCTCACATTTAAAAATCAACTCTTAAACTTAGAAACCACTGTATTCCTCTGTTCAGAAAGTGGTATCTTCCAAAGGCCCAAGGCCAGCTCCACGTCATTCAAGCTATGACTTTAATTCCACCTAAGGTTCAAGGTTCATCAGCTCCCCGGCTCACCCCTCATCGCTCTTCACCATAAAATTCCATAGAATTTTCTTCATAGCCCACACCAGTGTCTAAAATTATCACGTGAACACACTTCAGACTGTTTGTATAGTCATAAATATTTCACGAAAGCCAGGACTCTTGTTGCTGAATCATCCATAGTCTAGGACATAGCCTGTTATATGATAAATAAAATAAATGCATACATATTTGCTAAATAATGAGTCAAAGGAGGGGCGTAATCAGGCTAATGATAGGATCTGATCAGATAATAGGGAAAAGCCAATTGCAATTTATTCTGCAGGCTTCCCCTTTGAGTTTTGTTACTTTCTGTCTAGTCAGAGACCGAGAGAGAAAAACTTTAATGTCAGTGTGGGAGTGTCTGTGTGAAGCGATAGGCAAGCTTAAATGGAAGAAGACAGTGTGCTTTCCACCTGAATGATGAAATGTAGGAGAGAAAAGGAAAGAGATGGAATTGTTTATTATTTACTTTCGCTTCCAGGGATTGAATCCAGGACCTCACATACCTGATCACACCCTGTACTCCTGGCTCCACTTTCTGTCCCTAAAGAGATCACTGCTTAATAATAACTGTAAATGCCAAGTTGCAACCGAATATTAGAACAGGAAAATTGGCAGCAGATTATAAACGAGAAGGAAACTGCAGCCATGGCTCTAAGGAGGGCAGGCAACATCTGGTTAAAGAAGCAAATCCATCAAGCTAGATGATGCTTTGATGGCCAATGAGACGTCTCTTCTGCTTCTCCTTTCTACGGAGTAGCAAGTCAAACCCATTGAGGTGAGCTGCTTTGGAAAATTTGCAGGCTCTCCTGTGCTTGTCTACTACTGCTCTTGGCAGGATCTAGACTTAGTCACTAATGGTGCTATTTCAGAATAGTGGGGTACTTCAAGTTAAGATAAACATAAACTTCCCATGCTCCAAACTAAACATTCCTCTCCACACTTAACGTTTACTTCAGTATCGATGCAAATGAGTGTTCAGCTAAGTTTTAAGACCAGAATTGTTCGGCTTACTCTGATATAGCAGCAAAGCTCTCAGAGAAACATATCACAATGGAGCAGACTTGGATTCAGTTAAGAAGATGATTAACCCTTAGGGTCTGCTGGTGATCCATATTCTAAAATGTTTTGAAACTAATTAAAAGCACATAAAATTATAAGACATTTTGCAAACAAAGCATTCAGAAGGCTTCTTTTGGAAAGGAGCCTAATTGGTAAATCATAAAAAAATGGTAACCAAAGCGAAAGTTTGTAGACGCTTTTATATAATTTGTAGACGATAACTAAAACAAATCGGCATCACTGCCACATTTTATAGAACACATATTAGTTTTTTTTTGTTTGTCCATGTAGGTAAAACTCCAGGAGCAACAATTTGAAAGAAACAACCCTGGAGCAGCATACTTGTATTAAATCCAGCTCATTAGCAGATACACATTTTGTCTACGTTCCTCTGCCAACTCTCGTCATATGCAGTGACTTTGCAAGGCCCCAGAGTCATGAATGCTTGTCCAACAACCACTTATTTAAGTTTCATTCTGCATGAGTATTTTCTCTGCTTTTGTTTCAGTGGTAGCTTTGATCAATATATATTTCCAATAGAGTAATGAGTCTTCTGGAAAGAGCGTTCATATCTGAGAAATTTTCAATCTGCAGAAGTTTGGTACATATAATTTTTCAATTAAATATATTTCCTAATCAGCCATGTAGACAGATTCTGATTTAAAAAATTTCCCTTTGGTCAATGGTTTCATATTCTATCATGAATTTTGAATTACTCAAACTATCCCGTTTTTGTTTGATATTTTTTTTATTTCTCCTAATCCACATATCTGACCTTCTAACCTAGACATCTACATCTCCAGTCACCAAAAATGACCAGGATCCTCTGATGCTACTTTGGACCAGTTACATAGTCTGTTTTCCATGACTACACAGCTTATCCAATCCCTCCACTCCCTTCCCTTGTCTTGTCTTTCGTAGTCTATAATTGTGATACATGTTGTCGGTACTTTAAAGTCTATCCAAAACCCAACTGAGATCTCCATCTCCATGACTGGTCCCAAGGGCTGAGCAGTGCATGAGAAAGAGGTGACTGTCACAAGCCTGTGGTCACTACTAGAAACTCTTTCCGCCTGTCACCTTTCCCTAGAACAGCACTTTCACCTCACATGTGCTTACCTCAAATGTCCATCTTCTCCTCCATCAGCCTCTGAAGATGGCTTTGTCATGTAATTCTTTGAGCAGGGACCTCAAGGTGATAATTTCATAAAAATTTTATCACTAAGCCTACACTGGTATTAAAGCCCGTTTTCTCCTCCACCTTCTTACACTGCAGAAGGGCGCTTTCCTCAGGCCCTCTGTCTTCTGGAGCCCACATCTGCTTAAAGGCTTAAACAAATCTTTATTTCCGTCCACCTTCTCTTCACTTGGATCAGATTGGATCTATCCTGACACTCCCTCAAAAAGGCTCACAGAATACACCAGTGTATTCTCCTCTCGTCATCTATATAGCAACCCCTTCTCCTAAGCTCCAGTGATCGCTGCAGAAGAGTGGGCAGTTACCACACTCCTCAGCCATTTTCTCCTGGGCCTGTTAAATTGTCAATGCTTTCATGTTGCCATGTTATGGATACAACTTCAAAGATGAAGACTATATCAGATTGTGTCTGGGAAACAACTTCTGTAAAAAAAAAAATTCATAGGAAGAATAACCTAGGATCACAAACCCACATCGAATTGATTTGGGTAAATAATAGAAATGAAAATGATTTGAAATGTTGGTTTTAACAATCACTATGGTCGTTAAAGTCATCCAACATAACTGAAATGTAAAATTTGACCACAGTGATACTAAAATTCCTTTTCTTACAAGGTACATCAGAGAAAAACAGTGTCAACTTTACTGTTGGGACTGAAGGAATGACCAACCAATAACTGGTCTAGCTTAAAACATACGCCATGGGCAAGCACCAATCCATGACACTATTAGTGATACTCTGGTATGCTTGGCAGACAGGAGCCTAGCACAACTGTCCTCTGAGAGGCTTCATCCACTAGTGGACTGAAGCAGATGCAGAGACCCACAGCCTATCACTGGACGGAACCCAGGGACTGTTATGGAATAGTTGGGGGAAGAATGAAGGGCTATAAAGCAGATAGGAACTCAACAGGAAGACCAACAGAGTCAACTAACCTGGACCCTTGGGGCTCTCAGAGCCTGAATCACCAACCAAAGAACACGTATGGTCAGGAACGAGGCCTCCAGCACATATGTAGCAGATGTCCTACTCAGTCTTCATGTGAGTACCCCAACAACTGGAGTGGGGGCTATCCCTAAAGTTATTGCCTGTCTGTGTAATCTGTTCTAACTGGGTTGCCTTATTTAGCCTCAGTGGGAGAGGATGGGCCTTATACCTGCAGAGACTTGGTGTATCAGGGCAGGGGAATAACAAAGAGGGAACCCCATCTTTTCAGAGGAGAAGGGGAGGGGACTGGGGGAGAAATTGTGTGAGGGTGACTTGGAGGGTGCAGCAATTAGGATGTAAATTGAATAAATAAAAAAATAAAAAGTAAAAACATATTTTGGTTCATTTACACCATGGAATACTACTTGGCTATTAAGAACGAGGACATCCTGAGTTTTGCAGGCAAATGGATGGAACTAGAAAATATCCTGAGTGAGGTAACTCAGAACCGAAAGGACATGCACAGTATGTTCTCACTAATAAATAGATATTTAGCCAAAAAGCGCTACAGAATACTCAGGATACAGTCCACAGAACTCAAAAAGGTCAATGAGTTGAAGGGCCCAAATGAGGACACCTCAGTCCCACTTGGGAGGGAGAAGAAAGCAACCATAAGAAGTGAGGGATGGAGGGTCAGGGAAGGGAAAAAGGATGGGGTGGAGGGAGAGGGGAACATGAGCTGGTATTGAATGGGGAAAAAGGACTCAAGTCCTGAGGGCCAGCAGAATGGAAACAGGCCACTTCGGAAGGAAAGAGGTTGTGAAGACCCTCTAGAATGTACCAGAGACCTGGGGGCTGAGAGTCTCTCAGGACTCAAAGGAGGGACCCTAGATGAAAGGCCCTACAGTAGGGAGAGGAAACTTATTGAATCCACCTCCAGCAGAAAACAGGACATCAAGTGAGGGATGGGGTTGCTATCCCACAGTCAAAACTCTAACCCATAATTCTTCCTGTCTGAAAGAAATGCAGGGATAAAAATGGAGAAGAGCCTGAGGAAAAGTAGGTCCAGTGACAGGCCCAAAGTGGGGATCCAGCTCAAGGGGAGGCCCCAAGACCTGACACCATTATTGAAGCTTTGGGGTGCTCACAAAGAGGGACTTACCATGACAGCCCTCCAAAAGATCCAACAAGCAGCTGAAAGAGTCAGATGCAGATATTTGCACCCAACCAATGAACAAAAGTTGCTGACCCCTCTGGTTGAATTAGGGAAAAGCTGGAGGAAGCTGAGGAGGAGGGCAACCCTGTAGGAGGACCAGCAGCCTCAATGAACCTGGACCCCTGAGGTCTCTTAGACATTGGATCACCAACCAGGCAGCATGCACCAGCTGAGATGAGGCACCCAACACATGTACATCGGAAGACTCCTGGATGTGGGTTCAGTCAGAGAAGATGAACCTAACACTCAAAAGACTGGAGGCCCCAGGAAGTTTAGAGGTCTAGAGGGGTGGGGACATCCTTGTTGGGAGACACAGGGGTAGGCTGGGGAGGAGGTATGGGATGTGGAACTGTTGGGGTGGGGTGGACCAGGAGGGGAATAAAATCTGGAGTGTAAAAATAAGTAAGTAAGTAAGTAAGTAAGTAAGTAAATAAATAAATAAATAAATAAATAAATAAATAAATAAATAAATAAATAAATGAGAGTCTGATGGAGCAGCCTACAAAGCAGAAGGTCCTGCTCGGAGAAGCAGACCTTTGTAACTCCAGGCTTTTGCCTGACTATGTGAACGACATTTCTATGCCAAAGCATGGCTTTCCAACCTACTCTTGCCTGACTCCTGCATGGACGCCTTCTCTAGCTGCTCACTCACTCAAGATTGGGAGCTGTTTACATCCTTTCTCGGAAATACCAACAATTCTTCCTCCTCCTCGGTGGAAGGAGGAGTCCGTACTTAAACAGAAATGGAAGTTGCTCAATGCTTCGCCTACACCTAGGACTTGTGAAGATCAACTGCATTTCTTCAACCCTTTCAATTACACTGACCATGTGACTTTCTCTGGCCAATGAGCTTATGAGCTGTCCTTCAGATGGACGCATTGAAAGCCAAACGGGCTATGTTCCTAGCAGACTGTCACAACTCTGGTAGATTATGAGGGAGATACTCCACCACAGCCAGGATGCAGTCCCACACGTCTTTATCTAAAGTCTCATGTAGCAGGAACTACACTAACGAAAGAGTCAGAAACAGTTCAAGACACAAACTGACTCCCTTGCTTTAAGGTGTTCAACGTTTGGCCTGGCAACCAGGTCAAAGACTGGGACAACCTCCATTATTTACAGAATAGAATCAAGTTTTACAGGTGGAGTTCTTAATGAACTCTGTAGAATGTTTCACAAATTGCTGGGGCAAAATGCTCACAGGGATAAAAGTTTTATGCTTTTCAAATTAATCATAAATACACGAGTGAGGTTTACACAGTGTGTAATACGACAAAACTGAAGTAAGAAAGAGGAATGATTTCTGTAACTTAAGGCAAGGAATGGTAGAATTTCATTTTGACAAAAAATGCATGGTGTTTCAGAGTCAATCTTATATACTGGCACACCTCTTTAAAATTACAAATTAAACTCACCAATTATAATAGGATATTCAATGTGTGACAGCTATAACTCACCAGCCATGAAAATTTAATTATAAATATAAGCAAATCGACTATTCTCTAATATGTTTTGCTAAACTAAACCCTTCTATATGAAACTGTCTATTTTTACAAAAATTTCAGTAACGAATACCAAATCCTAAACTAATAAAGTATATGCAGAGACCAATCTAAATGTGTACAAAATTATAAGGCTAAACACATTAGTACAACATAACAAAGGGACAGTATCATTGGATAAACAGGATTAAAATTGTACTCTTCCAAGAAATAGGCCTAAGTGTGGCATTAAATGTCTTCGGAAACTTTGTCTGGATCGGAGAGTTCCCTCAGGTTGAAGAGAATACGCAGAGTCCCTTTCACTTGTGCTCTTTATCATTTCCTCCTAGGCTTGTAATTTCAGAAAATGCCCCAACAATGTCAATTCAATTTAAAAGCTCCACAATAAATGACCTAGTATACTTAATAATGATTTAATTTAGATAGTCTCTAGCTCACTGGTTTTCAGAACTCATCTCTTTCAGAGAACCAGCAGGCACAGAACAGATAAAAGGGGGAGATTTAGGCCGTGTGTGTGTGTGTGTGTGTGTGTGTGTGTGTGTGTGTGTGTGTGTGTGTGTGGTGGAGGTTGACTGAAGGTGGAGGATGGGTGGAGCCACAAAAGTTTATAAGATAGGTACTTCTCAATCTGTGAGTTGAGACCCCTCTCAGGGTAGTATGACCCTTTACTGTAAGACCTTTGGAAAACCCAAATATTTATATTACGATTCATAACAGTAACAAAATTACACTTATGATGTGCAACAAAAATAATTTTATGGTTGGGGTCATCGCAACATGAGGAAATGTATTAAAGGGGTGTAGTGTTAGGAAGGTTGAGAACCATTCTTATCAGGGGACTAACTAGTGGTCAGGCATATTCGTAATCGTGTTATTACATTCTTTCCCTCTCACCTACCGAAGCTTTCCAGCCCAGCTGCTGGGTCGTGTTATTGATATACAAATTTTACTATAAAAGTCATTGGAAATATTTTCTGTCAGGATCGTAACAAGTAAAGGTCACAGAAAAGCCAGTGAGGAGCTCAACTAATGACCACTTACTAAATGCTTTCCAGGCACAGAGGGTTGAGGAAAAGCATACAAACGTAGCAGAAATGTAATCTTCCTTTTGGAATTGAGTTCAAGATATTGAGGAAACATAGTATGTTGGTTATTGTTTGTCAGCCTGACAAAAACCTAGAGACACCTGGGAAGAAGGTGAGGCATTGGTTCCATAAGACTGGCTTGTGGGTGTGTCCACGGGACATTTTCTTGATTACTAATTGATGCAAGACACATCATTGTTTTAGTGAATAAATGTCTGAGGGGTTTAAATGAAGCCCTTTCAATAAGCTTTTGGCTTCTTTTCATATCATACCCAAACTCAAAAAATAAACAAACAAAAAACCAAAACAAAACACCTGTGTTTGTTTTTTATGAATCTGATCAAATTTTCCAGTTTGAGTTTCTGAAGTTATATTTTCCCGTAAAACAGAAGGTCCACAAGGCCTCAAAGCAAGGTCTGACACAGTCTGCCAAAGAGATAGGTGACTTCTCCCACTGTTAAGTGAAATACTCCATTCTTCAGGGAAGTGGTTTTAAACTAGAAGGGAAACAACTCAAAATAGCTCCAGGAAGTACCTAAAATTGAAAAAAAAATAACTAGGGACTTCACTCTCAGGGTCAGCAATAAAGCTGCCAAGAAGAATCTCAGTCACGTCAAGCTGCAAAGACAATTCTGAGACCAACCAGATTCCTGTAAGAAGCAGAAACCAGTGGAACTGTCTGGAAGAGGACTACACCAACGTAGGCACCGGAAAGGACACTTACAGAGCTGCCTGCAGGCTTTGAAGGCTGGGCAGCACCCCTGGGACCCCTTCTGGGGTGGGCTTTGGTGATGTGGCTGTCTTTGAGTACTTCAGTAAAACTCAGTGGCTCAGCCGCTTGGGAGGTTTGGTGGTATTGTATTTTGGTCTGTGGTCCCCTCCATAGCTAGAGTGAATGTGCTGTGTCTCCAATAGAGTTTTCTTTACACAATACCCACACCATGACTGTTCACTGGCTGTTTTCTCTCCACGTTTCATCTTATCAGTATATTGCCCAATCAAGACCACCATGGTGAGTCTTAGTTGGGATACCCCAAAAATACACCCATGAGACCTTCCTCTTTGAAGAGGCTACTCAAACTGACCTCTCCTAACTTCCAGTCTTCTAGTGGGTAAATATTCCCTTACCACCCTGTAGGGCTTTTTACGCAGCTATCTCAATAAGGATGTGGATGTAAGAAAATGGCCGATATTTTGTTGTTTTGAATTTAAATTGGATATTTACAGATCATTATTAAAGTGCCTTTCATATATGTGAGAGAGAAAGATAAATTTGAGCCCAATTCTTGAATTGACTGTGGCTGAAATGGATCACATTGTACTCCTGGATTTTGTTTGCTTTTAGGACTATTCTTTGTTTTGTGGAAAATTTAGTACATACACGTTTAAAATTATACATGAGTTTATTTTATGTTATCAAATTTTAGTTTCAAAAAAACCACAACAACCAAACTGGTGTTAAATCTCTTTTCTTTTTTGCTCTGGTCGCTAGGAAACCTGCAGATACATTTCTGTCCAACGCTTACATGATTAACAAGTTGGCAGAGTGTGCTAATCTTATCTGCTGCTATCGCACGCCCTGACTTTCTGAAGCTCTGCTTGATCATGCACTTTCTGTAAGTCATTTTCATTCCTTGAAGAATGAGGCAGAAACAGACGATTGTCTCGGAGTCATCTTTTGCAAGCAGATTGTGGCAGACTGAGTGTGAAGTGAAACAACATCAATATATCCTAATTTTCTAAGGGATTTCTAAATAATTTTGTGATTCTCCATTACTAAAATATACTCGAAAAACAATTTCTAATCCTCCAAACATTCCAAGCCTGAATCTTATCATGCCAGAAATCTTCCCCACTATTAGGCACACATCTCCGTCTTTCTTTCTTTTCAGCTTCTCACTCTCTCTCCTCCATGTTTCCCCCTTCCTTGGTGGCCTTGAGGTTTGGATACATAAGTTATTTCCTCTTAGAGAGTCTTCAATAACCTTTGTACTGGTGTTTTAGCATGGCGGGTAACATAGTGGGGGTTTTTGCTGCAATTAAAATAAAGGTCACCCACTGCTTCCCCACTCTTGGTCCAAATACTCTCTACCTTGACTTATGGGAAGACAGACCTTCTTCCCATCATGGAAGATTAGTCTTCCCATCAGTTTGGTGTCCGAGAAGTTGGTTATGGTCTTCTAGGTTAGACTTAATAGCAGCCTGTTTCCTTCAGCAAAAAATGCCTGGAGGTGTGATCCCTTAATTTAAGGAATAAAGTAGGTTTTAAAATCAGGTAGGCGTTTCATTAAGTTAATAGCTCGTGTGGCTATGTCCTGTCTCAGTTTTTGTCACACTGGTGTATTTAAGTCTCATTCAAACACTTGTTTCTCTTCTTACAGTTGCCCCAGTTCTATCCACACTGCATTAATAGCTTGACGTTGTAGGGTTCTGCCAAGCCTAGTGAAGGTTTCTGTCACTACCCTTTTATCATTTCAATTCTTTTCCTTTCCTTTTCTTTTCTTTTCTTTTTTTTCTTTCTTTCTTTTTTCTTTCTTTCTCTCTCTCTTTTTTTTTTTTTTGGCTTTTTATCCTCTAGGGACTTGCATTTTTGAGTAAAGTAAGACAAGAACAGGAGAAATAGTCTGTTTAATTTGCAATAACTCAAGGGGCAGTCAAGCTATAGAAGTCCTCTATGACGACCAAAGACGTTCTATCCAGATTGTTCTTTAAAGCATCGGTCTTATTATAATGTCTTCATGCCATCATGTCTGATTAAAAGCAATTCTGGTTCAACATGGTCGTTGGTACTTTCTACCCAACAAACATAGATGGTATATTTTAAAAACTTGGGGCTGGTTGGGGATTTAGCTCAGTGGTAGAGCGCTTGCCAAGAAGTGCAAGGCCCTGGGTTCGATCCCCAGCTCCGGAAAAAAAAAAAAAAAAAAAAAAAAAAACTTGGGGCTGGAGTGATGATGGCTTGGGAGTTTAGAGCACTTGCTGCTCTGGTAGGGGATCTCAGTGCATTCATTCATGTCCGCTTACAAACACTGATAAATCCACCTCCAGAGAATCTGATGCCCCCACCCCTGATCTGGCCTCTGTAGGTATCAGACATGCATACGGCACACACAGATGCACTCAGGCAAACATACACAGAAAAACACTTTATGGTTATTGTATAACTGTGTGCTTGAGTATGCAATGGGGTATGTGAATGTCGGAGGACAGCTCTATGGAGTCAGTTTTCCCCTTCTCCTTTATATGAGACCTAGAGATTGAACTGAAGTCATCAGGCTTCTATGGTGAGCTCATTTACCCACCGATCTTTCTCACCTGCAGTGATATGTAATATTCATATGCTGTTTTCCCCACATGTAAACACTCACTTTGATATGCCTTTGTAAGTTTACCTTATTCATTCATAATTGTAATTTTCAATACCACTTTTGATTTAATTTTTCTTATTCTACAGCATCAGTTCCTAAAAATTGTTCCTGTAGATAGTTCTACCTTAGTTTTGACATTTTAAAAAATGGGAAGTTATATTTAATTAACTGTGTAAAATATATGGGAAAAAATAAAAATTATGTTATTTCTTTACATTGAGATTTCAAGAACTAAATAGACACCCCAAGTTACAGGTTTATTCTGGCACATCGAAGATTTTAGTGAGTGCATTCTGAAAGCTTCTATATTTACTGTCCCCAGTGAGAATTTCATTTCCCTTGAGTGTACCATGGAGCAATACATATTCATCTTTTATTCTTAATAAAGGCCATTCCTATTTTGTAATCATCTTATCTCCACTTATCTGTATATAATTATTATGGTTGTTTGAATTCCTTATACAGACCTGGAAAAAAGTTGTGGATTGGCCTCTTAATGTTACTACGAACTATCTTAACTGAGCTATGACGCTTTACATTTCTGAATGTGTTCAAAATCCATTTTTTGCAGGTGTTTCCTGTCTTGCTCACACAGTGGTAGACTAGAGCTCTCTGCGTCCATGCTTCCTGACTTATGTTTATAATGGTAACTATCCCATGGAGTACAGCCCAAACCAGAAACACCCAGCTTCCTCAACTTCCCAACATAAATCTGAGAATTATTTTTTAGATTATGTCAATGTAGGGCTACTTATATCTATCTAACGGTGATCTACAATTTTCTCAACATGCCCAACTCTTACTGAGGACATCAGAATCTTTCATCATAGCTGCTTAGCAACTCTTGAGTGACATAATTTATGAAGATGAATTTTTTTCCTGGAACATTCTAGGAAATTCTTTTATCTACATGTGCATGTAGAGAACTTTATAGGTATATGAAACCAAGTTATGAATAAATTTACCATGTTGTGGATATTTCCATAAAGTGACTGCAGTTTTTTCATCTTGAAACAAAGTCAAATGACTGGCCAGGGGTAGAATAAGGTTTCCTAGTCAAATTCTTGGTAGGCAATTCTCCTAAATGCATTAGGGAAACAAAAAGCAATTGTGATCAGGAGGAAAAGGAAGGGGAGAGGATCTACACAATCAACCTAGCACTAACTACTTCTCATATGGCAATCATGATTTGGAGAGTAAATATGTACCAAAAAATTATAACCACAGTAATCAGAGCAGACATACCGGGCATGACCTAAATCTCAGTGTTTATAGGACACTCAAGAAAAGATATGGTAAGAAGACAAATCTTTATTAGCCAACATTTAAAAATGATTTAAAAACAGAAAAGTGAACAAGAAAAAAAAATCTTAACTTTTTTCTTCAAGACAATGTCAAAGAAAATCCACAATGAATTAATTTTTACATAATGAAACTGACAGCCAAATATGGTGAAGCGATAGTTATCTCTGATGAAGGTGTTCTTCACTGTGTTCTCTGCTAAAGGTAGCCAAAAAAAGCATCAAAACCATACTACTAGCCCTGACTTATAGGTTTCTCCCAGGCTACATCTATATGTAGCTTGGGTCTCACATCCAGTTCCCCAGCCTAATCTGGCCACTTCTGCCTGTGTTTCAACCAACCTCTAGGTTTCTGCCATGAACATAATGCCTCCTCCTGATCTACCAGCTCCTGCCAAACCATAGACAACCTTTTCAACCCCAAAGCTGCATATACTTATCCAGGGCCTAGCCCTGGGAGTCTGCCTGGTCCTTGCTTCCATAACCACGCTGCAACCAAAACCCCAGATACACCCCTGTAGTTAAGGCTTGAACCAGGGTCACGCACGATATACCAGCCTTGTACTCTGTGTCCATCTGACTTCACTCCACCTAAGCCATACCCAACATCTAGGCCAAACACAGTTTTCACATTTTTCTTTTGCCCCAATCTTCTCTGACAAATATCAGACATGAAACTAATAAAAGAAACCCACACGCACGAATCTCATTGCAAAAAATATAAATAATTGGAAAGAGAAGAGCAGTTATCTCCCCTATAAAGTCCAGCAATCCTGTAGAGATGTTTGCTAAATGAGAATTACATAGATGAAACCAGGACACAGAATTCAAAAGAAGAATTATAGACTTCATCATAGAACTTAAGGAGTTTAAAGAGGACACAAAGAAATAGTTCAATGAAACTAAGGAGAAAGAACTCAAAGAGAGTAAGTGCCTGAGTGTTGCCCCAAAAACTGTAAACATAAGGCTGATGGGAGTGGAAAAGCCAATCTAGTACTCAAATATAGAACTCTATAAAGAGAAATATTGAAGCTGAAATGAAGATGGAATTTAAAAACCAAACTACTCAACTAGAAAATGCAAAGGAAATCTTTATAAGTAGGAGGGATCATGTCGAAGATCAAATGTCAGGACTCAAAGATACAAGTAGAGGATCTAGACCAAATGAATCAGGGAATAAATAGAAGCAATTGACATGCAGGAAATGTGGGATACTATTGAAAGACCAAACCTTCAAGTTATAGCATAGATGAGAAGAATCCCAAGTCAGTGGCACAGAAAAGATCTTCAACAATGTCATAGAAGAAAATTTCTCCAAATTAAAGACACACATACAGATACAAGAAGTATACAGAACTATTTGAAAATAGAAAAGCCCAGAAAAGAATATCCCTACAGAGTATCATAGTTTAACACTACATATACAGAATGAAAAAGAGTATTGAAAGTTGTTTCAAACCATCCATCCACCCACCCACTCACCCACCCACCCACCCACCCAACCAACTAATCAAACAAACAAGAAAACAACCAAGCCTCAGTTACATGTAAAGTAATATTATCAGCATAATAGCAGGTTTTTCACTAGAAACGTTGAAAGCAAGAGAGCCAATCATTCTTAAACTATTCAAAAATAGAAAATAAAAAAAAAAGGGCAGCTCCAAATTCCTTCTATGAAGCCAGTGTAACTGTGATACTAAAACCAGATAAAGAAACAACAAAAGAGAAAACTCTAGGTCAGTATCCCTGATGAACATAGATTAACAACGGCTTAACAAAATATTTGCAAATAGAATACAGACACATAACAACACGGCTGTATGCCATTACCAAGATGGCTTTATCCCTGAAATGCAGGTATAACAGAGGCAAGTTAATAATGAATGCAATAATATGCATAAATGAACATCATAACAAAATCACACGATCATTTTAATAGATTTAGAAAGGAATTGTTTGATGAAATCTAACAGACCTTCATGATACACATCCTAGAGAATGTTGGGCTAGAGGGAACATGCCTCAACAGAATAAAAACTATATATGAGAATATCACCCTAAATGAAGAAAAGCATGAATCAATTACACCACAGTCAGGAATGAGACAGGAATATCTATTATGACACTCCTTTTCAATACTGTCTTTGAAGAACTAGCTAGAGCAATAAGCCAAGAGAAGAAAATTAAAGGGATACAAACAAGGAAAGAAGTTAAGCTAGTTGATCATATTTGCAGATGACGTGATTTTACTAATTAGAGTCCCTTCACCGTCCTCCCTCCAAAAACAAACAAACAAACAAACAAACAAACAAACAAAAAAACTCACGGGAAAACTTTCAGAAACAACAAACAAATTCAACAATGTGGCAAAATTCAGAATCAACGTACACAAAGCAATGCCTTTTCTAGACGTGAACAACGACCATTCCCTCAGAGGTGGAAGGTAACTCGCTCTACTGCTGAAGATACGTTTCAGACACAGGGCCCAGAGGACACAGAGCTGGAATTGACCTGAAGCGCTTAAGGTTCTGAGGACAAGTTTTCATAGTCTCAGAAGGCTCCAAGGAAGCTTCCAAAGGAGGGAAGTAACCTACAGTCCTGCCCAGCTCCTACGTCTATGACCCAGTAACCATGGCAGCAGAGCACAATAGTCCCAGGACTGCAGCCGTGGCACACATATATCTTTGCAATAACCACGGCTCTCTAATTGAATGTAGAGACTTTAGACTGTGATGGTTTGTGTATGCTTGGCCTAGCGAGTGGCACTATTAGGAGATGTGGCCTGGTTGGAGGAGGTGTGTCACTGTGGGGGTGGGCTTAGAGACCCTCTTCCTAGCTGCCTGGGGATGCTCAGTCTGTTCCTGACTTACTTTGGGTGGAGATGTAGAACTCAGCTCCTCCTGCACCAGGCCTGCCTGGATGCTGCCATGATCCCACCTTGATGATAATGGACTGAACCTCTAAACCTCTAAGCCAGCCCCAATTAAATGTTGTCCTTTATAAAACTCATATTCGTCATAGTGTCTGTTCACAGCAATAAGACCCTGACTAAGACAAAGACTGACTCAACAAGAGGGAAATCATGCCTTGTACTGGAAATATAGTCAACTACCCAGCAGTGAAGTCATGTATCTTGTAGGAGAGCCTATAACTACTCCTTTAATAAGCCAGAATGATCCCTAACTACATTAGAAATCGATGCCCTTAGACCTACAGATAAATGAAATTTTCACCCCTCATCCAAGATACTTCTCTTTGTAGCAGAGGCAGACCATTCCAGAAAGCCACAGCTAATAAAAATGCAGACTTGTGCTGTCCAGTCCCGACTAATACGTATACAGCATAACTCCTGCAGCTGAGGCTCAGAGAGGATTACAGAAATGGGCACAGCACAATTCTACAAACCAGAGGAACGGAAAGTTGTGGGATTCACCTCCTAAAAATATCAGAAGCTACACCCTAATCAACATGAGTTCTTACACATACGCTCCACAGGGAGCACACTAATAAACACTGTCATGTGGAGGGTGAAAAGTTCAGTGGGCCTCACTACTCAAAGACCTACAGACAACTAGGAAATGTAGAGAGTAAAATAAGTGGTCTTCGCCAGGAACGAGCCAATTGGGTAGTCCATATCAAATGAGCAGCCCTAAAAATAAGTAACACTGAACAAACTGAACAGGTTGTATTTATGGATATGTGTATATTGAGTAAATATATATATATATGTATATATATGGGTGTGTGCATGCATAGACACATATGTACACATACATGTATGAAACAATTACTAAAAACTGAGGTCATTTATTTGAAAGAGGGTAAGCAGGGGTGTAAGGGAGGGTTCATAGGGAGAAAAGAAAAGGGAAGTGATGCAATTATTTTATAATCTCAAAATAAAAATAAGTTAATAAAAATTCTTACAGGGACTTGAATTGATTATTGTACTTAAAAGCAAATGACATCATCTGTGGACACTTCATTTAGATAAGCACATCCACATATGTCAAATATTTATAGAAACAGAACCACTTATAAGTATGGAATCCTGAAACAAGTAAAAATGACAAAAAGCTAATGAAAAGGGATATATACTTAGAAGAAATACAGATTTGTTTCTTTGTGTATTTCCCACAATCCCCATAAAGCTCACAGAGAGGAGACACATGCCTTGCGTTTTCCAAATTCTGTCATCTATATGTGGATTATGGAGGAACATAAATGCAAGGTCATCTTATCACACTGTATCCAGACGATGAGAAGACACAGCCTTACGCCGCTCAGGGACATTATTCATAAGGAAAACATTCATTTGCAGGCAGCTTTTTGTAAAATATAGTTACATGTAGTTACTCCCACTTAGGGATGCTAACCTGGGCTGTCCAAACGGTAACAGAGCAGAGAAAGCTAACTGGGGGAAAAAAAAGAGGAAAGGGAGCTAACACAGCACAGGCCTTTGTTTCCCAGGCTAGAATGAGGCTTTGGACAGAATGACACAGGGGACTACAGGGACTATCTACAGACTTAAAATATATGGGAGAACCAAATCCAGAGATGGAGGAAACAGGAGTGTGAGAGCTGCTTTGATGAGAAAAGCACCTTGGAGACAGGAACAAAGTCAAGCAGCCTCTCTCATTAAACATTTATTACCCTGCTTAAATCTGTTTGAAGCACAGAAATACATGAAATACTACACAGGCTAAGACCTACTCTCCCCCAGCCAGAATGCTGAGCCTGACGTAAATCTGACTGACGTGCCGTTGAAATACGTGACCGTGTTTTCTCGATGTCAGCTCTTAACGCTGTCAGTATTACAGGTGAGTCCATTCCCGAAACTCTTAGTGGACACTTAACATAACTCACAAAGTTGTCCAAATGCTTTCAAGAAAATAGCATCAGTGCCCTTGATGAGCATGATACAAAAGTCTTTAATCTACCCAAAAGGAAAAAAAAAGAGTAAATTAAAAGTCCGTGCTTTGCCCCAAGCAGGGGATAATTCATTAAGCCTTGACTCAGGAAGAGAATGAAGCATTTCTCACAGGGACAGTGGCCTGCAGGATCATGTGCTGGCACACTCAGAGTTGCAACCCCTCCATTTCACAATCACTGTCATTTTCAGGTCTTATTTGTCATGCCTTCTTCACTTAAATAAGTTTTTACTAAGCTGACGTCCTAACATGAAAGTAAATTTCAAGACAAAAATTCGCTCACAAGTCTGCCGTTACGCTAAGCATTGTTAATATGCCTGCAGACACGTGAGATTTGTACTCCTGATCACAGCACGCATAGCATAATGAAGCCGTGCCTTTTAAAGCCAGCACCTTAACCTGACAATAGGAACTGTCGAACTTTGCCCAGCTTGTTCGTTTAATTGGCACACATTTCGAGAAATGAAACTGAGCAACGGAACGTGAGAGTTCAGTGGGTTTTTCCTAAATCCGCACCACAGCGGCATATCTAACAGAAAAGGAGTAATTTGGAGACATTTCATAATTCACACACCTACATGATTTTGTGACTTACCTCCTCTCCGGACAAATAGTAGGCTGACAGCAATCCACCAACGAAACGTATGTTTACTTCAAAAACAGAAACTTCAGCATTCTATGGGAACAAAGTGGAGGGGGTTAAGACATAATGATAGCATACGGAACGAAAGCACATCGTGCGATAAGCTGCTCTAATTTAAAGTCTGCTCAGACCTGTGTGCTTGCCCAGGGGCACCTATAGGCAAGACAGGAAGTCCCCTGTAAACGGTGGCAATGTATGGGTAAGCAGATAAGGAGTAATTCTGACTCAGAGTAAAATTATAAAAATACCACAAACTGAAATCCTTTCTTTCCTCTATGCAGAAGCAGGCCTAATACTTGATATTCTGTATGTGTACAAAGCCAACAGGATTGGGGCTTTTATTATTATTTTTTCCTATTCTGTGTGCTTGTTATTTCCTTCATTGGCCTGCTTTTTCCTCCTGAAAGGCCAATCAGACTATAGTGTGGCTGCAAGCTCCACACGAGTCTAGCAATCTGTTTCCATTATGTTAAAGCGGCCCAGACAGAATGCTAATGGCTCAGCAACCCGGGCTTGAGTTCCAGTGCTGCTCTATGCCTCTGCCTTCCCAGTCACAGCTCTGAGGTGACATTGTGTCTTGCCATAAGGGTCCTGATAATGTGTGTTGTCACTGCTAGAGTGGTTCTTAGTAAGAACAGTAGTAGCCTGCTTTTATTTTTTTATAATATGACAATGTTTTACTCATTTCCATGTCCTTTAATCCCCACGCAGACCTTTGGGGTTAATTATTATTCTTATGTCCTGTCCACAGAAAGAGAAACAAGCCAGTCTGATAGTGATTTGTGTGACCTTTTGAAGGTCACACAACAGTAGTAGAATTAGGATTTGAATGGAAACAGGTTTATTCATGGTTCAAAACCCAGCTGTTCCTAACTCTACGGATACCTCACAGACTATGCTCCATGCCTTGTTATTAATGGTCGCATACTTGTAATACATAAGTATCAATTACTGCCAATAGTTTTATGGTTCTATAATATCTGACTGCTAATTGCATCTGTCTTGTATTTTGTAATGAGGTGATTAGCACAGTCTGACCCCCCCCCCCCCAAACAGAGCTAAGGTATACGTCATCGGGCCTACTAAGTAGCTGTCACTTCTGGTTAACATCAAATCACTCACGGATAATGACAAGAACTAAGAGCAAAACAGAATGGGTGGGACCAGCATCTGGCAGATAAACTTAGAAAAACCATTTGAGATCTCACCTTTAGGGACCATTTTTTAAGCAACTACTACGTGCCAAGCCCAGTCTTATGTCCTGTGAGCATGGCAATGAAAACTGACAAGATCCTTATACTTACTGAGGCTACATTTCAGAAAAAAACAAAGTTTCAGAACCAAATCAGAGATGGATTATTTCACTCCTACCTGCTCGACTTTAAACGATCTGGGGACCTAATAATTTAAGCTCTTACTCAGGTTAAGAAAGTTCTGGCCAAAGAAAGCTTATAGGAAGTTAGAACTGTTAAGTAAAGGTAGATAAAGCCATCACAAGATGAAACCATGCTGTGAGTTTGCTTAACTGTGCTGAATCATTTATGATTTGCAACTTATATATTTGGATTAAACACCCTCTGCCTTACGCAATTTATCCCTAAAGTGTATCAGTCTGAATGAGGGTCATTTAAACCCTGCTGTTAGTTCCCACGACATCTGATAAAGAAAAGGGGACATTTATGTCATTTAGTTTGGTTCATACAGCTTATCTCTCATATCTAACAGAAATGATGTCTAATAAAACTCTTAATGATTTTAAGTCCTTAAAGGGCATTTGCCTTAGTCTGTATTTTTTTATTTAATTTTTAAACCAGCAAACAGGACTTCATGTTTTCTGAAGCCTATAGAGATGGGTTTTTTTCCCCTTTATTCTGGCTCTAGGCTCATTACACATGCTTTTCCTATTTCCCCTTTGAAAAGCATTGGGCAGTTGAGACCTTTCTATAGACATCTGATAAAAATTATTGCAAGGTGGGGACTGAGCCATGTCAATTGCCATCAGAAATATATCTCAATCTAGACATCAATCATTTATTGGATGCAGTTAGTCAAGCAGGTATTGATCCAGCTCTGTGTGTATTCCAGAACCTGCGTTCTATTTATCTTGCTTTGCTGTAACGTACTGAAAGATAACCTTGCAAAGTCCTGGGCCCAAGGTCAGCAGCTATGACATTTCAGTTGCAGGGACTGAATCATCTGGGGAGCCCAAGGCAAAGCCAGGATTGTTAGTCGAAGCCACTCAGGTTGCCAGTGATGAGAATGTCCTTGTCTTTGAAACCCTCGCTCGGGAATATCACGGCATCGCAATCCTTAACCCTCATCATGTTCCTGTGCTTGGAAACCAGAACCACACGGGAACAATGCTCCCGGCCCCTGCCCAATGCAATTCCTTCTGCCTCATTTTTCCAAAGTTCCAGTATTTACAAACCTTACTTTGAGCTCTCTTAATAGTCTAGTGTTTATTATCTTGTAGGTTAGAAGATTGACATTTGGACAATTTGGATCATTCTTTACTGAGCCTTAGGTGGAAAGAAGGGTGTGTGTGTGGTGTGGGGGGGGTGATAAAACTTCATACTATAACAAAATGGTTAGCAGCTATGAAAATTCTAGTCTGGGGCTTGGGAGATGGCTTAGTGGGCAAGGATGCTTGGTATACAAGTATTAGGGCTGGAGTTTGGATCTCCACACCTATGGAAAAAGGGTGGACATGGTCATGTGTGACTCTAAGTGCAGTTCTGGGGGCTAGCAAAAGGGAGAGTAAGGTATCTCCATATCCCTGGCCAGCCAGCCTAACTAGAGGAGTTGGCTGCTAATTCAGTGAGAGACTTCTCAAGGGAATAAGGCAGAGAATAACAGAAAACAGCCACCTACTTATGCATATGAAACACACACACACACACACACACACACACACACACACACCACCATGCATGCATATACATAAAAAATTAATTAATTATCTAGGAGGATTGGTTTGCAGGCTGATTTGAGTGTTAGATCCTGGAGAACTTATCTGCTCTCTCTTAACATCTGTTCTGCTACTGGGAAAAGTCAGGTGTGCATTTCCTACAAGGCACTCTGAGTCCATGAATGTCAGGCAGAACATGTACCTGGACAAAGTCACACATTCGGTAGACGGCTGTTGCCATCGGGATATTCTGTAGTATGTAGTGTAGAGTCTTATGGGAGCCATAATTTGAGCAGTAGGTTCAGTCTTATGTTTAAGCTGAATGACCCTGCTGATGTCAGACTTATTATCAACTGTGGGTTGGACATGTCTGAAGATAGAGTATATTCTTAAGCAAATCTCAATTAGAGTCTGCTCTTTTGTTTTTCTTCTAGCACTGCTAAACAAACAGAACATATTCAACAAACTCACACATAAGTTTAATAAGATAGGTGTTATAATTAAGTTGACATAAAAATAGCAGGAGGTTGAGTACTATATAGGTCACTGAGATGGCATGCTTTGGTTATGAGCCTTACTTAGTACCTGTGCTGGCTAATGTTATATCAACTTAGCACAGGCTAGAACCAGTCAAGAGGAGGAAACCTCAGCTGAGAAAATGTCTCCCTCAGATCAAACTGTAGGCAAGCCTGTAGGGCGTTTTCTTTATTGGTGATTGTCAGGGGAGAGCCCAGCCCATTATGGGTAGTGCCATCCCTGGGCTGGTGGTCCTGGTTTTATAAGAAAGCAGATTGAGCAAGTCATGAAGAGAAAACCGGTAAGCAGCATTCTTCCATGACTCTGGACCAGCTCCTACCTTCAGGTTCATGCTCAGTTTGATTTCCTGCTGTGGCTTCAGTCAATACACTGTGACTCAAGCTTTGGTCACGGTGTTTGGTGTTTCATCACAGCAAAAGAAATCCTGACAAGAATATTGCCCATAGCTTGTATCCTTCACACCATTAAGTTTAACCTCGTGTTCTTGAATTCTCTCTTTTTTTCCTTCTCCAATTTACAAGACACCCAAAGTTACTAGGTAAATTGACAAAGATTGCTAAAACAGAAAAACAATAATGTTCTTTCCTAATCCTTAAATTAGCATCTTTGCCCCACTCCTGTACTGGAAAAGACTTCCTCCTAACCAACACACCACGAATCCACGGGTATGAAAGCTCTAACGCTAATTTGGAGACAAGAAAACGTGTTTCAGAACCTTTTCTAAAATGAGTGTGTTTGAAAGACTCTTATCAGGTGAGTCAACATTTTAAAGAGCACAGAGAAATTCCAGTTAGGTTACATTTTTGTAAGCAACTTATCCTTCAAAATCACCCATAGCATGATATTTATTGGACCCTGGTCAGCAGAATCACAGGTTTGGCCAAGAACATAAAAGATATGATGGTTCTAGAGCCAAGTCAGCTCCCGCTCCCATTCGTCTGAGAAACTGCAGAACCATGAGCTTCCCCAGAGCAAGTAATTTATGTCACTGGGTCTCAGGCCATAAGCTAGTTACTTATAATAAAGCTTGTTCAGACTTTAACTATTAGGATTCTAAACAGCACAACATGGTCATTGAGTTGACAAGATCTTTTGAAAGAGACCATTTCTGAGGCTCCCAACACATATCTAGCAGAGGACTGTGTGGTTTGGCCTCAGTGGGAGAAGCTGCATTGAGCGAGCCCTCGAGAGACTTGAGCCCCCAGGGAAGGGGGAGGATGGTGGTGGGGGAGTATCCTCTCAGGGACAGGAATGGAGGGAGAAATGGGGGGGGGGCAGAAGCAATCGGGGCAATGGGTGGATTGCAAATGAATAAATGAATTAATTAAAAAAAAAACCCTGAAAAACAGGAAAAGTAAGAGAACATGTGATCCCTAAATTCAGACCAAATCCTTTTACCAACTCTTCCATCAAACTCTGTGAGCTTTCTACTCTGAGATCTGTGGGCATGGGATTCCTGCGCATACACAACACAAGTTTCAGTGATGGCTGCTTCATTGCATACGTATGCAGCGACTGTGATTAATAACAACTTCCCAACCACAGCCCACTGCAGTGATTATGTCCAGGAGCAATGCTGCTGCACCCACCCATATGCACCCATAAGGCTTTGTGTACAGGAAACCTTGCCACGCCTCTAGTTGAAGGAATTGCCTATAAGGCTGGCCTGTGTTTCCCAGTAGTAGATTCCTCCTTAAAACACACTTCTCCAGAATGTGTGCTGCTTCACATTTCTCGTACTCAAAGTACAACACTTAATCTATTGAAGTGCAGTCGCATCTGTTTGTGTACACCCCCACAGCTCTTAGCTTCATAGATAGCACAATACATTTCTTGACTGTTAAAGATAGAGAGAAAGGCAAAAAAAAGCCATGTTGTCTATGTTAATGGGCTGGTTTTGCTATGAAGATTCAGTGGCAACTCAGATCGTTTAGGAGTCATCGCTAGAGAGACAAAGTCCTCTCAGGGCCATAACTCTTAGGGTCAATCTTCAGCATCAGAGGGTAGATATCCCATGACTCTATTCAGTGGGATAATAACTTAGGGATCTGTACCAATCAGGATGGAATGCTGCTGATAAACAAACCTTTTTTAGGAGCAAAATTAAGAAAAATGTCATTTCGTTCATGTTTCATGACATGGAGTGGTGGTGCAGGTAGCCAAATTCAGACATGTGAGAAGACAGCATTGGGCTGAAGTGGACTCACATTCTTCTAGAGCTTCTTTGGGTTATATATTTAAAGGAATATGTTTAAAGTGCATCTTTAAGTAAAAATCAAAACAAAACCACAAACACAAATGCCCCCCCCCAAAAAAAATCATCTTTCCGGGATTTATTACACATCGTGCACAACCCTGCCATTTTGCCCAACTTCTCAGCATCAGTGTCGCTCTAGAGCAAGCGGACCTACTCCATTCTTGCCTTCCCAAAGAAGCCCCACCTCCCACACTTCTTTTCTGCAGCGCCCAAAGACAGTTTAAGAACACCGTTCATCTACCTTTCCTGTTTACAGAGATTCTGTGTAAGGAATTGCTACCTGGAGAAAATGTCTACCTCTATAGTTTTTAGTACTTTCTAATTAATACAGTATGTTTTTGAAGTGCTGTCTAGAAGTTCAAAATTGAATTGAGTAGTGGTCCCTCAGAACCATGTTCCTGTACCAGGAGGCACCACAAACATGTTTCAAAGCAGGATAGTGTTGTTTAGACCGCCTGAACTTGCATTCCAACTATATAAAAGTGACGTAGCACAGGTACGTCTGTGGCAGGCCTTCCAGCTCAATCTACCACATTCGGTCAGGAAGTAGGCCAAGCCAGGCATCTTCTCTGTTCCACCAGCACTGGCTGGATTCTTACTAAATGACAAACTCTAATGAGCACTGAGATATGGAGATTACATGCCAAAGTCACAGGCTCAGATTCTTAGGATGTGGGTGTATTTCTCAACTTTCTATATTTCCTTACCATAAAAAAAAAAAAAAAAACAGAGTGAATGATCTTGTTTATTATAGCTCCTGTTTGCTGTGCAACATTGGGAAGATTAATTATGTATACCACCTGCCCTTCCATGGAGATTGAAATAACCTATGCAAAACACCAAGCATCCATCCATCCATCCATCCATCCATCCATCCATCCATCCATCCATCAGTCAGTCAATCGTCAGGTGTTAACCTGGTACAGCCCCTTTGGCCTGTGTGCTGTGTCTTCCTCAGGAAACCCAGCTCCAGGGAAGGTTTCCATATTTCCAGTTAGAGAAGCGCCCGGAGTGTAAGTCATTGGTACTTAGGAAGAGCTTGGTAAATAGCATATGAATGAACGGATAATGAATAAATGAGAATCTAGATGCTTTTGTCCTAGGCTTATACTGAATTGAAATCAGGAAGCTCATCAGTGTCTATTCTAACATCGCTCTGTCTCACCTGTATGCCTCGGCATATACCTGAGCTGAACACCAGCTCTGTCAAGGAAGCCCCGACTCTGACTTCCTATATCATATTAACCCAATGACGTATTTAAAACCAGTCTCAGAGATGCTTGGATTTTGTGCTACTAAGTGAATCAACTTGTTATGCTTAGCGAATGGCAGTATAAACCCACTGAAAAGCATCTGGTGAAGTAAATTTGAAGTGCTATAAACTGGGTATTTTGCATGTCCACACATTTATTCTCAACTTCAGGACTTATTTACACCTAGAAATGCTAGGATTAAAGCCCCAGCAACAGTGCTTCTATCTCAACTCTCTCTCTTCTTCCCTTGCAGTGATGACATATTTATATGCATTAACTTTTTTTAAAAAAACCAACAAAACAACAGCAAAACAAGAAACTCTTGGACTTTCAGTTAAAATACTTAATAAGGAAAAGGTGTTAGCTTAAATGCAGGCCATGGTATGTCCTCTAGGCCAGACTATTAAATGTTATCTCCAAGAATGAAATACAGTTGTTTTTTTTTTTCTATTTCAGTCAAAGCTTACTTTCTTCTCTCCTCCCATGAATGCAAAATTAAATTCTCCAAGTTTTTATTTGAAGGAAAATCAAGCGGTTGTTGAAGCAATCACGTGAGCTCTCCATTGTGGCTTACAAAACTAACTAGAAAACATTGTGCTAAAGACCAGTATCATTCAGGGAAAAGCAGAGCAAATAATCTATATACCTTGCCTGAACTTAGGTATTATTCTTTTTAGTATGGGAAGCTTTAACTCTGTAATATTGATCCACATTTAAAACAGAACAAAAATCTCTTACAGAGACCAAGTTGGCTTGAACTCTTTACGTAGCTAAAGTTGGTCTGGAACTTCTGATCCTCCTGCCCCATCCCCTGAGTGCTAGGATTAGAGGCATGTGCCACCCCATTCAGTCTTTATGTGGTGCTGTAAATGGAACTTAAGATTTTTTGCATGCTAAGCAAGCACTTTACCAACTAGCTACACCTAGCCTGATAACATATTTTTTAAATGGGTAAATTTTGATAAAGAGGCTCAGTAAATGTTCCAAGCCTCCTCATGCTATGGATAGTATAATGAGGCCGAGGAGATGGTTAGTGGGTAAAACACTTGCTCTGCAAGCATAAGGACCTGAGTTCAAATGGCAAGCACCCATATAAAATGTTGGACAGGGTTAGACATTCCTGCTATGAGAATCCATGGTGTGTGTGGGCAGGTGGGTTGGGATGGGGACAGGATGCCAGGAGTTTGCTTGTCGGGCAGACTAGACAAAATGGCAAGTTTCTAGTTCAATTCGAGTCCTTGTCTCAAGGCAATGAGGTGGAAAAAGATAGAGGAAGATACTTAGTGTCCTGTTGTAGCTGCTCTTGTGTGTATCTATATATAATAACTACCATGAACGTACACACACACACACACGCGCACACACACGCACACAAACAGACACACACACATTGACAGATACATGGGGGGATGGGGGAAAGATAGATGATAGACAGATAGACAAATAGAATGATAAACAAAAATTTGAGACATATGACTACAATTTGTACACCATTTGAAAAGCATAGACAGATTATCAATAGTTATTAATATCAATGTACTAAGAAACATGTTTCTTATTAAAATTTAAACCTTTAAAAGTCAATAAATTTTTTAATTTCTTTTTTCATTTACATTTCAAATGTTATTCCTTTTCCCCCACCCAACCACCCACCCCTTCCTGCCTCCCCGCCCTGACATTCCCCTACACTGGGGGATCAAGGGTTGGCAGGACCAAGGGCTTCTCCTTCTATTCCTGCCTAACAAAGTCATCCTCTGCTACATATGAGGCTGGAGCCATGGGTCTGTCCATGTGTACATTTGGATGGTGGTTTAGTCCCTGAGAGCTATGGCTGGTTAATATTATTGTTTTTACAGGGTTACAAACCCTTTCAGCTCCTTGAATCCTTTTTCTAACTCCACCAATGGGGACCCTGTTCTCAGTCCAATGGTTTGCTGCTAGCATTCGCCTCTGTATTTGACATGCTCTGGCAGGGCCTCTCAGAAGACAGCTATATCAGGCTCCTGTCAGCATACACTTCTTGGCTTGAGCAACACTGTCTGGGTTTGGTGTTTCTATGCATATATGGGCTGGATCCCCAGGTAGGCTCTGAATGGCCATTCCTTCAATCTCTGCTCCAAACTTTGTCTCCATATCTCCCCTATGAGTATTTTTGTTTCTCCTTCTAAGTAGGACTGAAGCATCTGCACTTTGATCGTCCTTCTTGAGTTTCATGTGGTCTGTGGATTGTGTCTTGGGTAATTCTGGCTTTTGGGCTAATATCCACTTATCAATGAGTGCATACCATGTGTGTTTTTCTGTGATTGGGTTACCTCACTCAGGATGATATTTTCCAGTTCCCTCCATTTGCCTATGAATTTCATGAAGTCATTGTTTTTGATAGTTGAGTAATATTCCATTGCGTAGATGTACCACATTTTCTGTATCCATTCCTTTGTTGAAGGGCATCTGGGTTCTTTCTAGCTTCTGGCTATTATAAATAGGCTGCTATGAACATAGTGAAGCATGTATCTTTTTTATATGTTGGGGCATCTTTTGGGTATATGCTGGATCCTCAGGTAGTTCAATGTCCAGTTTTCTGAGGAACCTCCAGACTGATTTCCAGAATGGTTGTACCAGTCTGCAATCCCACCAACAATGGAGGAGTGTTCCTCTTTCTCCACATCCTCATCAGCATCTGCTGTCACCTGAGTTTTTGATCTTAGCCATTCTCACTGGTGTGAGGTGGAATCTCAGGGTTGTTTTGATTTGCATTTCCTTGATGACTAAGGGACATTTCTTTAGATACTTCTCAGCCATTCAATATTCCTCAGCTGACAATTCTTTGTTTAACTCTGTTTAACCCAATTTTTAATAGGGTTACTTGATTCTCTGGAGTCTAACTTCTTAAGTTCTTTGTATATATTGAATATTAGCCCTCTATCGGATGTAGGATTGGTAAAGATCTTTTCCCAATCTGTTGGTTGCTAGTTTGTCCTAATGACAGTGTCCTCAGCCTTGCAGAAGCTTTGCAATTTTATGAGGTCCCATTTATCGATTCTTGATCTTAGAGCATAAGCCATTGGTGTTCTGTTCAGGAAATTTTTCCCAGTGCCCATGTGTTTGAGACTCTTCCCCACTATTTCTTCTCTTAGTTTGAGTGTATCTGGTTTTATGTGGAGGTCCTTGATCCACTTGGATTTAAGCTTTGTACAGGACAATACGAATGGGTCAATTTGCCTTCTTCTACATGCTGACCTCCAGTTGAACCAGCAGCATATGTTGAAAATGCTGTCTTGTTCCCACTGGATGATTTTAGCTCCTTTGTGAAAGATCAAGTGATCATAGGTGTGTGGGTTCATTTCTGGGTGTTCAATTCTATTCCATTGATGTATCTGCCTGTCTCTGTACCAATACCATACAGTTTTATCACTATTGCTCTATAATACAGCTTGAGGTCACAGATGGTGATTCCCCCAGAAGTTCTTTTATTGTTGAGTAGAGTTTTCACTATCCTGTTTTTTTTGTTGTTGTTGTTGTTATTCTAAATGAATTTGCAAATTGCTCTTTCTAACTCTATTAAGAATGGAGTTGGAATTTTGATGAGGAGTGCATTGAATCTGTAGATTGCTTTTGGCAAGATGGCCATTTTTACAATATTAGTCCTGCCAATCCATGAGCATGGGAGGTCTTTCCATCTTCTGAGACCTTCTTCAATTTCTTTCTTCAGAGACTTGAAGTTCTTATCATACAGATCTTTCACTTTCTTGGTTCGAGTCACACCGAAATATTTTTTATCATTTGTGACTATTGTGAAGGGTGTCGTTTCCCTAATTTCTTTCTCAGCCTGTTTATCCTTTGAGTAGAGGAAGGTTACTCATTTGTTTGAGTTAATTTTATACCCAGCCACTTTGATGAAGTTATTAGCTGTTCTCTGATGGAATTTTGGGATCACTTAAATACACTATCATATCATCTGCAAATAGTGATGTTTTGACTTCTTCCTCTCCAATCTGTAATCCTTTGATCTCCTTTTGTTGTCCAATTGCTCTGTCTAGGACTTCAAGTACTATATTGAATAAGTAGGGAGAGAGTGGGCAGCCTTGTCTAGTCCCTGATTTTAGTGGGATTGCTTCAAGTTTCTCTCCATTTAGTTTGA
Source organism: Rattus norvegicus (assembly GCF_021556685.1). Lineage (NCBI taxonomy): Eukaryota > Metazoa > Chordata > Mammalia > Rodentia > Muridae > Rattus > Rattus norvegicus. The sequence goes on from NC_141553.1 coordinate 34,467,887, forward strand.
TGTTGGCTACTGGTTTGCTATATATTGTTTTTAGTATGTTTAGGTATGGGCCTTGAATTCCTGACCTTTCCAAAGAAAACTTCAACAACTGAACAAAGTGATGGCTTGGCTCCTTTATGAAGGTGGCACAGTGACAGACTATCTTAGCTCTACATAGGTTTATATTCCCTATTTAGATTCACTTTGCTTCTCAGGGGTTCCTGTGGCCCACAGAAATTCTCTTTTCACCTAATTAGTGCCCCAAGGCCACTTATGAAACTTCCAGTACAGTGATGTTTTATCTATTACCTTGAGAGGCCTCTTCACTTAGTTTTGAAAAATAAAACAGTTCCCACCCTCCAATTCTCTTCACTCCTCAAGTTGAGAATAAAGAATTGCTGTAGGATTTGGAGAGGTTTGGGACAACACAGGATGTATCAGGCAAACCAACCCAAAAATCTGAAAAGGGGCCTGGGACTGCTCGTAGGTCTAGTGCTATTAAAGTTTCTAGGTGTGGAAGAGATATTGCCATAGCTGAAAGATGGTATGGTGGTAGTAGGAGGAGGCATTCCTAAGAATAAGCATTGCTAAGACAATTTTCAGTGCACTCACCAAGAACATGCAAGACCCTGGATTTGATCACTAGAACCACAAAAGCAAGGAAACAAGCAAACAAAGACCAAGTATTACTAAGGGAACAAACATAAAAGGGGAGAATTTTGTACTTTAATTTTTCATATTTAGTTCTGTTGATATGATCAGAACTACCGCATAAAGCCCCATATCTCAGCTCTGTACATTTGAGCCACCAGCTCTTTTTACCCACTTTCTCTCGACATGTCAAATAACAACAAGGGGCTGGAGGGTAGCTAGGCATTTAAGAGCACTTGTTCTTGCAGAGGTCCCAGGGTTGTTTCTCATACCCTTATGGTATGTCACAACCATTTAGCTTCCTATTTTTTTTTTCCTTTTCTTTTTTTTTTCGGAGCTGGGGACCGAACCCAGGGCCTTGAGGTTGCTAGGCAAGCGCTCTACCTCTGAGCCAAATCCGCAACCTCTAGCTTCCTATTTTGATCATCTCTGGACACCAGGTATTCACATGGTACATGAGAATATATATACGTGTAAGTAAAACGTTCATATATGTTAAAATAAATAAATCTAAAAAAAAAAAAAGAAAAACTTGTCACATTGGTTTCCAAAATTCTGGAGTATTGGAATTTGAGCTCTCTGTGGAATATTATCCCTCTAGTCTTCTAGAATCAGTTTCCAGGAAGATGAAGCATAAACCTGTCTGTCCGTAAAACCTTCTAAGTATAGCATGGATAGCACCTAATCAAAGAAGGAAGACTAAAATGTTAAAACTTGCAATTTATAAATCTTTTAAATTCGGAGCGATGTATAAAGACACATTTTTACTAGTCTTCAATGCTCTGGCTAACACTGATGTCCAGTTTCCATGGGAACAAGGTGGTGCCAAGGCAGCCGGGTAGGCAGGCGCCCTCTCTTGCTCATCCTCTTTCAACATGCAGTGTGTGTCCTCTACCTAGGCTGTGGGGATTCACAGATACTGGTGAACACTTCCTAGCTAAACAAGAGGCTTACGAAGATTTCTGCAAAGTAATCTCAGGTTTAAAATAATACCAATAATACAGTCATAAGTCAGGGTTCACGTGCTTCCTTTTCCTTAGAATAAGCTCCTTGCCAACATGCTTATGAGGGAAGACAGATCTGTCCAGTTAGATCCAAGGAGAGACACAGTCCTCACTAGCCAGGGTCTTCAAACACTGGAGTCATCTCCCTTTATCACCGCATTCCCTCAGAGTACATTCGGTCTCACGATATTTGCCAAGAATGTACGTATACAAAGGAGTCAGAAACTGTTATTTATGTACAAACATCTAGACGTTAATGTGTTTTTTCCACTGTGTTTTTTTTTTTTTTTTTACTAATAGTACATGAGCAACAATGTTTGAAGCCTTAGTTGAGTAACAGTGGCAGCTGATACCCTGTACCATGACAAGATTAAGCACCAGGTACACAGCCCCATGACAGAGCCATGGCTCCAACATACAGTCAGCCATATGCTCTGGAATGAACCTTAAAGGCTTCGACATCCACAAACCAGGGTTGCTATGGCATTTTGAACAGGAGGATTTGATGATGTAGAGAACTTTAAATATTTATTTCTTTTGATTTGATTTACCTTTAAGTTAGCAAAAAGGTACAAAGCATGTACAATGCCACGTACAATAACGGAACAAGCAGAGAGCTTAAGAGTGTCTTGGCTATTTAAAGTTGCTTCATCTGGAGTTGTGGCGAGAACTTAGTAACGTGCTTGTCTTTCAAGCTGCAGAACCTGTGTTTGATCCCCAGAACCCACATCAAAAAGCTGGGTGTGGTGGCCTGTATGTGTAATCCTCATGTGAAGAGCTGGGAACAGGTAGGTCCTTGGGTTTTCTAGCTAGCTAGTCTAAGGTGGCAAGTTCTAGGTAGTAGGAGACCCTGCCTCAGAAACTAAAGGAAGTAAAAAAGAAGTGGGTGACCCTAGAGGAATGATAGCGAATAGCACTGTCCTCTGCTTCGCTTATATGCACACGTACCTGTAAACGTATCAACATGTACACACACATACACTAACAAGCCCAATCTGTTTCTATTAGAATAACGGGTCTAGTATACAATTTATGGCAGAGATAGGCTAAAACATAAGGACTCGATGAGCAACTTGAACTTACCACATTAAAATCTAAGTATTTTTTAATCCATGATTTAGCTTCTTGAAATTCAGTCTTCATACCCATAATGAAAAGGGTATCTAGGGCATCTACTATTGTAGCTCCTTTGATGTTGCCTGAAAAAAAATACCAAAAATATCTTTTCAATATATGTGTATATATGTACATACGTACATATATATATATATATATATATATATATATATATATATATATATGTACACACAAATATCTAGAGAATATGTAATCAGACCTAGGAAAAACCGAGGGTAGTCCCTAACTTATTAATGAACAGTAATCCTGAAGAGAGTCTTATTTTCTTCCAGAAAAATAAAATATAAAAACCACACCAAACCAATTTGTTTTCCCCTCTCACAGGTTACAGGCTATGAGCACTGATCGTTAACATTTGCTCCAAGTTGTATAAACTAAACCTCTCGGAAACTTCACTTGTGATTGCATTCTCCAACAAGAAAAGAGAGAATAAGCCTGAAGCAAAGGGGGCAGTTGTCATTAATTTTTGTGCAGCCGCACTGGAGTGTGCCTGTGTGAAATTTGCTAAATGTAGAATTATCACCATGCTAGCTTTTTTTAAAAAAAATCATTGCAGTAGTCACCCTTTATCTGCAGGCAATATGTTCCAGGAACCCTGGGAGATGCCTGCAAAGGCAGATAGCACTGAACCCCATATACGCCACCATTTTTCTGAAGCATAAATACATTTAATGCTTTCCCCATCTTAACATTTAAGCACTACGACCATAACTTTTGCGGTTTGATGTGGGACTATGAAACCAACACAGATTTCCTTTTTTTTTTTTTTCCTCTTCAGTTCCATGGACAGAAAATCCATTGGATTGTAGCTCTTAGTGACCTTAACTTATCATTTTTCCCCCCTCTTTTTCCATGTTAAGTTGAATATCAAGTGCTTTCAGTGTTAAAGGAAATCCTTTTGGCTCCTCTTTGGCACACCCAAATTCTCAGCACGGTCCTCTTGTCCTTTCAAACTATTAGTGGAATCAGAATGACCTGGACAAGAGGCACGGGAGCAAATGGCTGACAGGTGGGTGACAAGTACTTTGGCTGCTGGGATGAGTCGCATCCAGGGCAGGACAGGGTAGAAAGTGACCATAATCTCAGGATTGTGTACTGTTCAATGTATAAGGAGTACTTTTAGACTCTTCCTAAATATTTTGTTAGACTGCAGTTGGCTACAGGTGACTCAAATGCAGAAAATAAGAGCATGGGTAAGTAAGAGGAGCTCCGTACTTCAACATGAAGTTCCCACCGCCTGTAAGACTATGACTCATCCCAACTCCCTTCTCTTGCCACGTCAGGCCCAGGTTCTGTTTATTTCCTCTGAGCTCCTGTTGCATGGAGATTCCACATTCTCAGGCACGTGTCACTCTCTGCCACCCTTTAGTCTACAAACCTCCCTAGAAGAGAGACATTATGTGTTGCTTACTCCACACTGTGTTCCTGTATGGCTGTAGCTGTGTGTTCAACAACTCCCTGTTCCATCAGTGCCGGTTCCTGAATAGGAATGGAACACACTTGAATGCACACACTGTTCAACTAATAACGGGAGAAGTTTATCTTTAGGAAGCTAGAAGTAACTGAATATTAAAATACTCGACTTTCGAAATCAGAGTCAGTTTCAGTCTTACATAAGGATAAAAACATGACAGTTAGACAAGTTTCAGTGTCACCACTTATTCTCGTCCAGTGTTCTCAAAAAATACAGAGATTAATTTCGAGACAAAAATATGGAGTCAAGAGAAACACTAGTGGGAAGGTTTCCAGGTCACATCTGGAAACTTGATAACAGTTTCTTTTGATCATCAATCTCTAATTTCTCAGCCATTAAGAGCTTTTTTGATATACTTTATCTTTATACTGAATATAAGCAATCAGATAAAAATGGTTCTCTTTGAGGAGCAATTCTGTCTGTTTTCTTCTTTAAAGTGGAACTGAGAAGCTCCTGGGGGTCACTGGTCATGTGTGTTAGCATCACGTCAGCTAAGCGAGGGGCCCATTTCCCTATCCCTGGCAGACAGGTGAGTTTCAAGTAACTGGAAAGAAACAGCCCTGGGAGAAAAAGGCATTAGTGTTGAAGGGCTCCCCAGATGCTAATGTCTGGCAAAAAGGAGGCTCACAAAGCAGACTTTCCTCCCTTCTGATAGGCTGATCTTAGGGATCAAATCTGAATAAGCCACTGCAAAAGAAAATAACCACCTCTAAAAAGCCAGGGGGGAGGCAGACAAATTCTTCCTTTCTTCTATGGTTTACTAAAAGAATACACAGGTTGACATATTCCTTACAGACAAAGAATTTGGCTCACATGTGTCTAAAGAAGCCAATTAAAAGTTTTCCTCACCTTCAAAATGAGAAGTTTTAATATTTGCAGTAAGTCCCAAGTGTTGATTTTATTATAAAAGAAAACCCTCTGTAGCCTATTCTAATTTGAAAATGCAGGTAGATAGCATTTGCTTATTAACAGTTCATTCTGTTACATTAATATTTAAAGCAAATTCTGGGCAAAAAATAAGTACTTATCTTGGTTATAAAAAAAGTGTTTTGTTTTGTTTTGTTTTGACTAATAAATCCAGTAGACACTGTAGAAACAAAAAGACTTGGTATGTTTTTAAAGTTTCATTATTAAAACCACTGATCTATTAGCAGAGAACCGAGAATCTATTCAATGATGATTATAGCAAACTAACACATAACTGAGTTATCTGATCAACCTTCACCAAGACAAAAGTAAAAAATGAGGTCATTTTTAACAAGAATTAATTATTTATTTTTTGTGCGTAGCTGTTTTGCCTTCCTGGGTGTCTGTGAATCACCTGTGTGCGCTGGCTGCGGAGGCCAGAAGGGGACATCAGATCCTCTGGAACTGAAGTCAGAGAGAATTGCAAGCTGCCATGTAGGTGCTGGGTATCAAACCCAGGTCCTCTCTAAAAGCTGAACTAACTGTGCAGCCCAGAGTCAGATTTCTTAAATATTATAATTGTAAACATTAAAAAGGGAATGCTCTCTGATTTACATGAAACTTCAGTTTCTCTCTTAAACTTGCACCTTCCCTTTTTCATGGAACCTGGACTCTGAGTCCTGAGACACTACTTGTAGCTACGTCTGACGTCACTTCTGCTGCAAGCGCTCCCAGCTTAAGCTCCCTGTCTCAGAACTGAATCGTCACAACCGTCACAACCGCCTCTTCCACCCACTCCTCCCTGCAATGCCCTTCTCCCTTCCTGAGACCCCACTGGCTCCTGGAACTCCATGTGACTCCTGAATCATCTCGTGCTTTCACAACTCACTCTTTACACACACGTTGCACACACATGTTGGCTGCACCAGACAATGAACTCTTGCAAAGAGTTGCATTATCCCCCTTAACAGCCATGTCATAACTGGAGCTAAAGTCATGAAAAGTCCTAAGGAGACAGAAAAGTGGGGTACCAGGAACCGGAACATGGAGTCTAATGTCAGTTAACACTGGAGTCCCTATCTCTGAGAAAGGTCTTCTCTATGATTTTTTTTAAACATAAAAATGAGATTAAATTATATGTGGCCAAGTGGCACTCTATGATATTTGCTCTGTGTCACCAGAAATTGTTATTTGTTATAAGAACAGGTACCAGTTAACATGTTCAGTTATGGGACCGAAAGGCACGCTGGTGTGAGTTCAACGGTCACAGAATACTTTTCCTGAACACCATTACTTACAGTTACAGTTTTGAGAGCTGGAAAGAAACTAAGCCCAATAGGAGGGGTCCTAAGGAGGTCTTGGCTCAAGGCAATCCATCAAACATTTCCATTGGTTTCCTTTTTTCCACAGTAGGAACACTAGTGGTTCTCACAGGACCAACCACAGAGTGTTGCTGTGAGGACCAAGCCCAGTACAGCAGAGAGCAGATAGATGGAAGCTCAAACAACTGGCCTAACTGCGTGCCTTGTCCACCGAACAAACAGGAAAAAGCTACACCCCAACCTGAGTTACAGAGGGGGTCACCACAGCCCATTGCCTCAGCCAGCGTATTCATAAAGAAACAGCTTTTATACAGCAGGAAGCTGTGGGTGACTAAATCCTCTTCCACAGGAATGACCAGGGACTTGGTGGGTCCTCCATCCCTGGACATCAGTTACACCGGTCTCTCTGACACAGAGCTGGTATGGGTTCTGAAAGATACATTATATACACTTTTTCCATAGTTCTAGCAAGGGTTCAAGTTTCCTGGCAACATGGAGATCCTGGAGAATCACAGAATGACACAGGCTTTTTAACCCTCAATAAATTTAGGGTACTCAGAGAAAAAGACACTGTCAATAAAAATCCAGGAGTGGTGGTCCACAATTATGATTTCTGGGAAGGTGTGGTCATTTGAATAATAAAGAGTCCATTAACTCATATATTTGAATCCGTGGACCCCAGTTGGTGGGACTTGGTGGGAAGTATTATGAGGTTTGTCTGACCCCGGGGCTGGGCTTCGAAGTTTCCAAACCCATGCCATTACTAGTTAGTATTTCTCTGCTACCTCTTTGTGGGTGAGAATGTAAGTTATCAGCTACCGCTCCAGTGTCTGCCTGCCACCTGATGTCATGCTTCCTACCATGATGTTCATGGACTCACCTTCTAAAACTATGAGCCCCATTATACTCTTTATTCTATAAATTGCCATGGCCATTGTGGCTCTCTACAGCAATAGAAAAGTAAGCATTGGAGAAGTAAGTCAGGAAGAATCCTATGAGTTCAAGGACAGCCAGGGCCATGTGCTCAATTCTAAGAAAGAGCTACAGAGTTAAGACTTTGTCTTAATAACCAAACACCAAACCAAACCAAACCCTTAAATCGAAGCGCGTCATACTCACCAAACAAACTGCTTGAATGGCCTTCTTTTGATATCGGTTTCAGTTCGTTCAAGCCCCACGCATAGCGTTTATAATTATTCCAAGCATGGGCCATCATCTGAGTGGAGATAAAATTGAGATTACAGTTTGAACTGGGATGCTTTTGATACAAGACAGATCATATACTTTGGCTTTGAAGGTCACAGCATTAAAATTCAAGGTTTAGTCTAAAAGGCTGACCATTAAGAGCATGACGGTTGTATAAATTAGGGCAGATATGAACAGAGAACATGCAAGACTTCTTTATCCTTACAAATACAAATTTTCCTTTTCGGAATCCATTTAATCATATATATATATATATATATATATGTATATATATATATATATATATATATATATATATCGATCCTCTTCAGAAGTCAGTCCCCGAGAACAGAAATGTTATACTACAATGCTGAGTCATCCCTGTCTTTATCTGTTTCACTCACATAAAAGATTAGACCTGGAAACTTTAAATTCATATTTTTGTACGTGGTCCCTCCTATTTTGTTTACATAGACAAATTACTTGAGGCTACCACTTTAAATTTATCAAGGTTTTCTGACCCAGAAATATGAAAAAATATTTTTGAAATAGGAACAGGAAACAAAACCCGAAATTCTACAGTTATATCAATAGTTTGAAAACCTTTCACATATTATAATCAATCTTTGCCAAAATATGTATTTGCATGCTCATATGTTATCTGCAGTTAGATCTTATATATTTGCAAATTAGAGAGAAATGACATTATTTTAAATACAATCAGCTCTCCCATAAGTTGGTTAAATGAGAAAGTCTTGACTCAAAGACTCTGAGCAACCATTACTATTCTACTGAATGACAGTTGGGTCCAGGGCCTTACACATAACAGACTGGCACTCCTCTGATCCATTTCCCTGAACCTCTTGCTTTTTACTTTGAGACAGGATCTCACAAAGTTGGACTGGACTGGAGCTCACCATGTAGGCCAGGCTGAGCTCACAGTCCTCTCCACTCTGCCTCCTCAATTATTAGGACAGAGTCCCGTGGTACCAGACCTGGGTTATAACTATTTTTATAGAGAGTTTTGATAGAGCTGAGGACCCCTTAATTATCAAGAGCTCAACGATGCTATTATCTTAGAGTAAGCGCCATCAATCCATGGACATGCTATGAAAATTATCCCATCTGGTTCTGAATTTTATAAGATCATCAAAAACATCACACTCGGGGCTAGCCATACAGCTTATCAGTTAAGAGCACTAATCACTCAGGCAGAGTACTCAGCTCCCAAAAGCAACAGAGTGGGTCACAACTCGTCACAGCGCCACTCCCAGGGGACCTGAGGGACATACATATCTATTTAGGGAAAATACACACACAGAATAAAATAAAATAAAATGAAGTAAAATTAAACATTTTTTTTTATACAGCAACACATTTGGTGCCACTCAAGGGCTGGTTATGGAAAGTCTTCACTACGATCAACCTGAGTTAAAGCAGTCTATACCTGCCCCCTGAACACAGTAATGAGTACTTTCATTTACCTGTCTTCTGCCTTATTTTTCCTTCTCACCCATGTTACTATTAACAGCTACCAAGAATCTAAATGCTCTTCTGAGGATACTTAGCTAAGTGTTTCCCTTCAGCAGGGGGGCTCCAATTTTGCTAGAACCCTTTCAATTATATCCTCAAACCACATTGGTTTGATAGATAAGGAGACTGACGTGCAGAACTTAAAACCAAAATGAAACTTGACTCAGCGTCCTGACAGTACAGCCAAGGATCCAGCATGCATGCGTACACTGGCGTGCCTCCAAGGCCTGCGGGCAGGACCCAGCGTACTTCACCTCCCTCTAATGTGTCTGTGGCAGAATATCCCTCTCAAGTACCAGACTGGATCTTCCAGCAATTGAGAAATGTGCATAAGGTTATGTTTTTAAGGTTTTCTTGTATAATTAACTTTATAGGAAGGCGCAATGGACTTGAGGTCAGGTGACTGGACTTCTGCCTGTGGTGCCAACTGACGCATGAATGAGTTGGCTTCGGAGAAATTGCCGCTACTTATCTGAAAAAAAAAAAAATCAATGCCACAACTTCTCAGAGGCCTCATGGTAGGATTCTAGAAGCAGGGCTTGTGTCTTTGCACCTAGCACACTGGCCGTGCAAATGACATGTGGTCATGTGTTCATAAATGTTAAGCCAATATCAAAAGGCATCTGCGTGCATATCGCAGAAGCCAGAAACCAACGAGCTTCAGAAAGAACTGGTACAACTCCACATGACACCTTGAGATGGTATCTCAGCTTTATTTCTTTCATCATCCACCTCCCCCCTCCATCAAATCCATTTTGCTAAACTCTTTGTTTTATGAACTTCCAAATTTGTGAATTTCCAACTATACTTTAAAACTTCAGGAGCTTTGGAATATACTCATTATAAAAAAACAAACAAACAAATGAAAACAGGTTAAAGTTATTAATTGCTTTAATTATGGATCTGAATGATAACTAGTACTAGACACTATTAGTGGCTTAAAATAGCACATATCTTTCCCACAGGAAAACATGCTGCATTGTCAAAAATTATAAAAACCAACCATGGTGATACACATCTGTAATCCCAGCTCTCGGGGGCACAGGTGGATGGATTAGAATTTCAAAGCCATGATCCATTACAGAAAAATGAGTGGTTACATAAGACATTGCCTTAGATCATCTATACAATGAACAATATTGTATAATTTCCACAAGATAGATCTATCTATCTATCTATCTATCTATCTATCTATCTATCTAATATATCAACTACTGTCTATCTATCATCTATCACCTATTATCTATCTATCAATTATCTATCTATCTATCTATTGTCTATTGTCTGTCTGTCTGTCTATCTATCTATCTATCATCTATTGTCTATCATCTATTGTCTGTCTATCTATCTATCTATCATCTATCTATCTATCTATCTATCTATCTATCTATCTACCTACCTACCTACCTACCTACCTACCTACCTACCTACCTACCTACCTTTCTACCAATGTATCTATCGGCTTTTGTTAGCTGTTTTCCAAGGAAAGAGATGATGCTAATTGCTTAGCTGGTGATATTTCATTAATTGCTACATGTTTTCCAAAATGATTTTTCTCATCTTTTGAGATTTCTATGAGTTAAAGTTAGAAAAGAAGATAATTATGTAATCAAATGCCCCGAATGGCACACCATGAGTGCCTTCTGCTGTGTTCTATAAGGTGAAGGGAAACGACCATATCGAAGGGTACCAGGGCTGATCACCTTAGTTTGAAGTGATCGGCCACAGTATAGCAAGATGTAAGATCTATTCATCCCTTGCTCCTATTATGTAATTATATTTTTAAACATTATATATGATGGGGCAAGGGTATAAATGAATAGCCTAATCATGCGACTGGATCCCCAAGTCATACATAAGAATCAATTTGTTATTTTAGTTTTATGACTTATACAGCTATATGAAAACACAAACATGCTTGCCATTCTGTAGTCTTGCAACAGACAGCTGTGGGACCACGGGGACAAAGACATGCAATCTCCCCAGACACAGTGTTACAGCCTGCTGACAAGACAAGAAGGTCACTTCCAAAATCTGTCATCAGAGAAGCCCGTGAATAGGATGAACCCCTCCTGCTTCACAAGCCCCTTATTCTGCTTTGTGGCCTTTTATAGACTTAATTAGGGCTCTATAGCCTGGGATTCTAAGAAGGGGGATTAAAATTTGGCTAAAGCAGAGGTTGATTAGGACTTCAAACGCAGTGCTGAAACCCTCCCAGCAAAGAGGAACGGAAGACAAATGAGACTTGAATTTGCATTGGTGGACAGAGCAGAGCTACCACCGGGTACAGATGCAAACAAAGGAAGGGCGCAAATGTCGCAATAGCCATCCATTGTCCTGACCCAGAAAGGATTGAACTGATGTGTAAGATATGCTAAGAAGCATTTACCTCTCCTTGACTCTGTGCTCCCAGAAAGGATTTCTCAATCTGTACTATTCCTTTTCAGTTGGCATCAGGGCTGAGTAATTAGGCAATGTCATTTATTGAGTGTCTGTTACTCCATGAATAATAAGATTCTAAAGGACTCAAAGGGAAGCACACAAGCCTATCTCTCCCATAATCTAACAGATAATGTGTGGAAGCTTAACAGTGCCACACGCGTCCTCAATGAAAGTTTATAAATATAGAACAACAAGGCACTAAAGACATGGTGCGGACAGCTCTATGGTTGTACTTAATAATTTGCTTTAAAGGCTGTGTCTTTCCAAGGACGCTGGAAAGACATCATTTCCCCAAGGCAATAGGTAGATTTCAGAGCTGTGTTTTTGCCAACGGAACTATCTTAGCAAATAATTCTGTCATTTACATAATCTTAAGATTTTCATGATAGACATATTAAGAGTATCTCTTCCAAAACCTCCCCATTTCTGCCAGCCAGGCGTATACAGATTGTGGGTTGGCACTGTTCCTATGTAACACTTGTGATTTCAGTTCCACTTAAGTGCATTCCATTTTGTACAGTGGGGTTTTGTTTGTTTGTTTGTTTGCGGCAGAGTCTAATTATTGTCTTAGCTGATTTAGAACTTTTGACACAGACCAGGCTGGCCTCTAACACAGAAAGATCTGCCTGTTTCCAGTATGAGCTATTACCCCTAGCATCCCTTGATCCTGGCACACGAAGAGATACATACAGAGCCTGGTGCTTGACCTAGAGACAAAACGGGTGCAGGAAGCCACAAGGTTCTAAAGTGACTTCCTCTTGTAAGTCACTCACTTTTTAAGGGTGGGGCCAACTGAGCCAACCACTTCTATCTGAGATAGGTTTTTTTGGGTGGGGGTGGGTGGGGGTGGGGAGAAACCTTCCGAGAGAATGTGGAGGCCAGACACTGCTGGAGAAGCAGCAATGAACCAAGACACAAAGCAAGGTCACCAAGCCAGGAATAAAATAGAGGGTCTGGAGAGAAAGGAAGAGGAGGTTGAGAGACAGAAATGAAGTAAGGACTCTGTCCTATGTGCGGTGCCTTGGTGAGCAGAGCAATTACAGAGTTACAAAGGATGCTGTTGATTTCTGGATGTTGACAGAATATCTTCCTCTCTTCTTCGAGGTGTGGCTTATTTTGCCTAGTGAGGCTGTTTGCTTACTTCCCTGTGTGTCCTCACAGAGCTTATTTTCAGGAGTGAGGATACACAAAGGCAGGTTGTAGGCATCTCACAAGCTAGAGTCTCACGCCAGTTTTGACAATACCGAGGTGCTGGAGTGAGGCACCTCCATCTCTCGGACTCCACTTTCTACACCCGTCAGGTGTGAATGAAGGAAAGTGTAGCTTCACTGGTTGTGATGATTAAATACAGTCTCACACACAAAGAACATACAGCCCAACCTACCATGAGTACTTGATGGGTTTTAAGCATTATAGTCCTTTGTATTGAAAAGAGAATGTGTCTTTATTCTTTCTAATCTCAACGTTTCATAATTGTTCCGAGTACATAAACATCAAGGACAGATATACACAAGCCAGGGAAATCTGTACTGTGCCTGAGTTTTCTATAAATATATGCATTTTAAAATGTGTGCAACAATTTGATATCCAAACGGCAGCAGGAGGAATGACAAAGACTGGAGATAGTCCTTCCTAGAGTAGGGCAATGTGGGATGGCGTGGGGGGGGGGGGGGGACCTCTAGAGACAGTCTTAGTTTTTAGTCCCAACTCTTTGCTTCCATGAAATCTTTCATTGTTCCAGGTAAGCCTGTGGAGGACATGTGTACTAAGAGATTTTGGGCTGCCATTGTAGGAAAAAGGTATGAATACAAGATTTTTAAGGGACCACAAATACTTAGGGTGTCTGGAGAGAATAATTCTCATAGCATGAGGTCATCCAGACACTCAGGGTTAGAGTCATCATCCAGAAGAAGCACCTAAGAGAGAGGTAGAGAGGGCGTCTGATGGAAGGCTGGGTCTGGTGCGTGTGGTGAATGATGGGAATCTCTGAACTAGAAGCCTTAGAAAGGCAGTAGCAGCTGTCTATCAAAAGCCAACAGATGTTGAGTACAGATTCACAACAAGCAGGGTCTAAGGGGCTAAAATTGCTTGGTGTATTTAGAAAAATAATTAGATGTACAAAAACCTCAGTTTCATGGCTCATGAACTAACAGGCAGCAGCGTTATCAGTAAATCAAGAGCAAGCAGCCCAGGGGGCCAAAACATAAAGCCACCTTTTGTGACTTGTAAGTGTGTGACACTGAAGGGATGTTCTGACGTCTGGTAATATTCCTGTCCCTGTTCTAGAATTGTATAGGGCTGTGGCTTAGGTGAGGTCCAGGATGAGAGATCTGCTTGACTTACCAATCGTCACAGTGAACGCTCTGTGCCAGTGTGGGCTGGCGGGTGAGCTTCGTCTGAACAGACTGGATATCTGCACTCACAAGCATGTGGAAACCGGAGGATAACCACAGGCGTTTCGTTTGTTTGTTTGTTGAGGTTGTTGTTGGAGACGAAATCTCTTACTGGAATCTAGAGTTCGCTGAGGTGAGGCTGTCTGACCAGAAAGCCCCAAGAATCCTTTCGTACCCTACCTGCCCAATACCCAGATTATGAATGCGAACCATCACATCATAGAGCCTTTTAAAGTGAGCCTTCTGAAGACTGAACTTAAGTCCTCATGTTTGCACAGCAAGCTTTATGAGCTGAGCTATTTTCCACACCTTGTTTTAAATTATGCTTAGGCTTCGATTCTTGGCAAACAAAAACAGAAAGAAAAAAAAAAAAACCACCTAACTTAAAATCTTACCAGTAGAAAAAAAAAAAACAGTTAAAAAAAAAATCCAGACTGTAGCTTCTCCTAAAGCTAAATTTCTGGGAGCAGAAATTACTTGCATGCCTTCTAAAAGCAACTTGTAGAATGTTCAGACACAAACTCAACAGAAAGTATGTTTAAGGCATTGCGTTAACGTCTTTTCAGTCTCTGGTGAAAATGCGATGACGAAAATGAAGGACAATCTCCAGGGCAACAGGAGGGCATTAGTGCATAACTGCTCTGACTTTACTTACACCACAGAAAGGAATTTCTAGATAAGGAAGCAAGAAGCAGCAATCCAGCCAGCCCTCCTGTTTATCTTTCCCCCCATATCTCCCGGCCAAGGCTTATCAAGCAGAAGGGGCAGGGGCAAGCAGGAGACCGGGTGCAGAAGCAGAACCTTCACAGATAAACCCAGAGCGGGCTGAGCAGTGAGCCTGGGCCCTGCTGTCTAAAGGTTGGACCTTTTAGCTTTCTCATTCTTTAAAAGAAAAAAAAAAAAAAAGGAACCCTGGCTGGGTGTGGTGGCACGAGCTTGAAATTGTAACAGTTGAAAGGTTGAGGCAGGAGGATTACAAGTTGGGACCAGACTCACATAGAGAAACTTTTGTCTAGAAAGAGCAAAACGATGAAGAGTCAATTACAATACAACAACTGATATGCTATGGTATATAGTTCTGACTTTAGGAGAGGTCAAAGGAGAACTTTTTATCCTTCCTGCTCAATTTTGCTCTGAATCTAACACTGCTATTTTATGGGGGGCGGTAATGAATCTCCTGGACACCCGACTGGTAGATGGCATTCCCTGGACATGCTCCCCTTTAGTCACTCACCCCAGCTTCTCGCTCAGCTCCCAGGCTTCTGGAGCTGAGCAGAGATAAGAAAGAAAGGTCCAGGAAAGGCAAGCAGGCGTTTAGGAAGCTCGGAGCCAGGGTTGCCAGGACAAATGAAGGAGAAGTAAATTAATGGGACAGAAAAGAAAAGAGGCCAATGTCGCTTAGAGGTGACGGAATGCAGAGTGTGGTATGACTCTGCACTCTGTGACTGCAGGCCTGGAGTCTATCATGGTTACATCCAGAAGCACTTAGCACCCTCATTTAACAGGCACAAAGACGCCTACGAGTCATGAGAAGGCTCTCCACTAGAGGTCCGCATGCCTGTCACCTTATGACTCTATACAGAGGAAACCCCCTCCTGGCCAGGGTAGTTTCCAATTTTACCCTCCCTTAAATTAAAACACTTATTCGTACGCTGTGTTCAATTTCTCTTTGAAATTCTGAACTACACATTAACTGTCTCTCCCTTTCCCCACGGTTACTGAAATCTTCCATTTTTAAGGTTCAGCTTATCTGGTGATGCCAGGACAATGGAGATAGAAGTTTCCAGATTTGAAAAAAACAAAAACAACAACAACAACAACAACCAAAAAAAACCCTAAAAAACAAAAAAAACACATGCAGTAACTTCACATGACAAATGTACACATATCATGCTAAAAAAAAAGAAAGAATTTTTTTGTTTGTCAGAATTCAATTTAACCTTAACTGGGAGTGCTGTGTTTTGCTGAGATTAGAATAGGATAAATAAAACCAACTTAGTTTCCTCTTCAAGATCTCAAGCTTGCTACCCCTGCCAGCTTCGGATCAAGAAAGATGCTTAAAATCAAAGGATCAGGCCAGACAGAGTGACCTCATCCAGGACAGCTAGGTATGATGGGAATGAGGCTACAATCAGGTAAAGGCTCTGGCTTGAGCCACTTAAACGCGACGCTAGGGCTGACCGGATCAGTTAGCAAAGGGCTGGCCTTACAAACAGGAGGGCTCTAGTTTAGTTCGCAGCATCTACATAAAAAACTCAAGACATGTTTTGCACACTTGTAAGAGGTTGAGGTCGATGGATCCCTGGGGCTAGCTGATTGGCCAGACTAACCAAATGCCTGAGCTCTAGACCAATGAGGTATCTTGTCTTCATACACAAATACCCACAAGTGCTTCACAACCCGGACACATATGTCCTGCCACATACATGTGCACCTACATATGCACACACCTTTCCACATATCTACACCTGTACCCACAGCAGCACTAGACTAGAAGTTAGCCCAGGGCAGCGGTTTGTACTTTATCCTCAGGGTTACAGGCAGGGGTCTAGAGTAGACGGCTCTGTCCCCGAATTTGTGCGTAGACAACCTTCCATATCAGGGAGTCAGTGTTATTTGCTCCCAGTCTCGGCTTTCCACGGTGCCACGGTCCCGGATTGCTCTGGCTCTACTGCGGGCTCTTTTTTCCCTATAAATTAGTAAAGTCCTTAAGATTTGCCACGTGCGTGATATTGTGCAGACTTCTCTTTGCTGTGGGTGAGTAGCAGTTTCACAGTTTAGATAGCATTTAGGGCTTTAAACAGTCTGCTCTACAAATAAAACCTCAAGAGCCGTCATCGCAGTGGGTTTCAGAGCTGGAGAGCTGTGCAGGAGGAAGTGAATAAGCTTCGTCACACACCTACCACGTTGAACTGCGAGAGGCACTTGACTGAATTTGGCACAGAGAAGCCTCACCACACCCTGTGGGTTGTTACTTCTTATGGCTGCAGTAGCTGAGGCCTAGCATGGCGCAGAGGAAGAAGAAGGCTGTGAACCTCACCATTTTTCCAGAGCCCCTGAGCAATCAATCCAGCAGCTTCCCTTCACGGGAGGAGGCCCTTTCTAGGGTCCAGGAAGCTAGCAACATGATACCCTGTATCCTATCAGCTTGCAAGCTGTGGCTGGAGGAAAGAGCCTCCTGTCTCAGTCCTCCCCTTCCTGCCTTGAAGTTTTCAACTCTCAGGATGCACCCCTGCTACCTTCCAATCTAATCCCACCACCACCAGAAGCCTCTTGGCCTGGCCCTGTGCTACTCAGACACACCAAATGTCCTGACACCAACAGGCCTGGCAGTAGATTTAAAGAAAAACAGGAGTTCGTCTCCATGGCAAGCTGCTGACTGCCCACTGTGGTACAGTTCCTTTCAGCTATGGTATTTCCTGAGGTTTGTTTTTTTACCACCATTGGGGCAACATCTACTAGTCTGTTTTGAATCCTTTTACAGGACTCTACTTCCTTTTCCTGTTGGCAACGGGCACAATTTGAATATTACCTCAGCTGCCTCTGCTCAGGTTGACTGTGTGTGTGTGTGTGGGGGGGGGCAGGGGACTTCTTTCAGATTTCTATATCCTACTTCCCAAGCCAACTTTAATATACTTTTTTTAAAGGCAGAAGGAGATATAAAAAGTAGCAGTGATTATTTAATATAACTACATGAATCTTAATGGTTTACTGTGCATTAATTCCCCTAGGGAAACAAGAGTGGTTAGCAACGACCAACAGCCATTTCTTTAGAAAGAGAGGGCCTGATAAAACCAGTTTGAAAATAAAGGAGAGAATCCTAGTAATCACTGCTTTTGCAGGAGAGATTACCTGGTGGTTTCTAAGAAATGTCTCCATCTCTTAAGAAAAAGCCAATGTACAGAGTTCTAAAATTAAAAAAAAAAAAAAAAATCCATGCTCATCTAAGGGCTCTCTTTGTGATAAAAATTCTAATATCATTTTACAAAAATTTTAAGGGACTTCCAGGCGTTAACAAAAGATAAATATACAAACAAGCAAAGTAAAAAATGCAAAACACATGAACAAAAAAAAAAAAAAGGAAGAAAGAAAAGAAAAAAATTAGTAGTACCATACAAGTAAATTTTTAAAACATACTGAAAGGATAATAATTTATCACCTTCCAAGTTAGAGATATTAGCAAGTGCCTTGTTCGGGTGTGAATGTCTAGTAAATTCTTTTGGAGCAAAGCACTACTGTTGGAAATGGTTTCTTTCTATGACATCACCTGGAGTTGTCACTCAACTATCCTATCCAAATGCCTGCCTACAGGTTAACGACCTTGCTCTCCTTATACAAAGGTTGCCACTGAGTGTAAAGGTTTACTCTTGGGGCTTTTGGCCTTTTTATCTGGTTGATTATTAATCAACGCTAAAAGCATGCTCATTAGTTTAAAGGAGCTAACACCCCTGTAGTCAGTGGAAGTTGAAGAAGGGGGCCACTTGTGGGCCTGGGGACCAACTGGCTTCATTGTTTCCTAAACAAAGACCTAGGCTGGCTTGTGGGAAGGGCCAGCAACTAAAGGTCTTCCCTTTCATCCAACCATAGAAACTGGTCTCCTATGCTGGTATGCCAGTGCTCCTTCTTAATTCTAAAATCTAGAATCAAATATTTCATAGGCACTCTCTTCATAGCAAAAGATAATTTATGTTTAGTTCTTGAATGTGTAAGACAAGTGTAACTCCAGGGGTTGGAAAGATGGCTTAGTCAGTAAAGTGCTTGTAACCTTATCATGGGGGTTGGAGGCAGGGGTATGGGAGGGCAGGCTCGTCCTAGGAACTTGCTCGCCCTCCAGTCCAGCCAATCAGTGTGCACCAGGTCTAAGTGAGAAAATCCGTCTCAACAGATAAGATAAAGAGTGATCTAGGAAGACACCCAGTATGGACATTTGTCTTCCCCACAAATGCATGTGAACACCTTCACTCACATATGCACTTACACTGTAACACATACATAAACATATGTGCAATCATTCCTAGCACGCATGCCATTTTGCAATCACCAAGATGTTAACTAGTGTTTTTCCAGTAATGGCACACACTTTTTTTTTTTTGCAAGGCTGAAATATTTAGGTCAGGGATATTGCTCAATGGTAGGGCCCTTGCTTGGTATGTGCAAGGTCTCGGGTTAATACTGAGTACCTGAGACTCCTAAGACTTCATACTCATATTCTTATTCCTATACACTGGTGCATATGTTCAACACATCCATCCATCCATACATACACACACATACATACATATTATATATATACACAAACACACACACACACACACTGAAATATGTGTTTTTTAAGAAAGAATGTTTGTGGATTTGTCAAGTTCGTAAAGACTAAACTTTTGTTCATTTAGATTCCTTTTTAAACT
Organism: Rattus norvegicus; assembly: GCF_021556685.1. Taxonomy (NCBI): domain Eukaryota; kingdom Metazoa; phylum Chordata; class Mammalia; order Rodentia; family Muridae; genus Rattus; species Rattus norvegicus. The sequence continues at coordinate 34,487,318 of NC_141553.1, forward strand.
TTGCAAATACTAGGAAGTCACTGGTGCTACAGAGAATAGTTATTAACAGTAAAGTTACTGGTGATTAAAAACAGTCATCAATGAAAAATAGCTTGAACTTTATTTTAAAAAATCCTATAATTAACCTAACTGTAAAAGAGATGACCCAGTTAGCCCCAGAGAATCGAAGTCTGCTCTTTTGGTATCAAGAAGAAAAGGGTAATGTGCCTTCTGTATTCCTTATTCTCAGTGGTTTATGTTTTATCTAAATGGAAGGATTCTTAGAGGAGTTTTATGATCATAGCAATATGAAGCAGAAAAGCACACAGCTCCCCTATGTCCCCCTCACGACAAGCACAGAACCTCTGCAAGACCAACCCCATACAGAGAGGCGCATTCGTTACAAGTGATGAGCCTTGAATTATACGCCATCAGCACCCAGGGTCTGTGGTTTACATAAGGACTCCTTCTGTGAATGTTATAGCTTCTGACAAATGTACAATGGCATATGTTTACTACTAAATATAAGTATTCCCATTGACCCAAGATCCTCTCTGTGGAGCCTGTGATCTCTTCAGCATCCTGAGCCCAAGACCCGCCACGGCCTTCAGTGTTCACATCCTTGGGTCCATCAACGTCTCTATGGCTTCTTTCAGTTGTCATACATGCCTGATTACTTTTAATGCCTGGTGGCTCATTTCTTTTTAGTATCGAATAACTACTAAACGACTAACTTCCACAGTCTGTATCAACCATATTTTACCCCAGATATCTACTGAGAAATATCCTGGTTTGCTTCCTGGTTTTGTTAGACAAAAATGAAGTTGTTACTAACAGTGGAGTCCAGGGGCACAAGCACTTCTTTTTCAGATTCACACCAGAAATCAGACTTCTCTGAACCAAAGGATTAGGAATTATAGCAAATATATTAAAATAGATGGGTCATAAAACATCAAACACTCTAGAAAACGTGGTTATTTTAGTTTGAGAAACAATTGCTCTCCAAACCATTTATTATTTAATAAAATATTAATTTCCTTGAATCATATATCATATAAGAGTCTGGCAATAATCTATACACTGCAGTCAAGAATTTTAGAAATTATTATTTGGATTAAAAAGTCAAATGCACTCAAAGCAAGTATTCAAAAATCACTTATGAAATGTAGTATTAATGTATTATAACTAGAATTTCTGATTCCAAAGTATGATCATATAGTAGTAATGAATACTATAAAATGTAACACCCTTAACTAGCACAACCCAAAGGGGTTTCCATATTGCCTTTACTATAAACCTGGCTGGCATGTATTGAACATGGCACGAAGCATTGTTTCCTCGTCCTTCACAACACATCAAGGAAGGAAATCAACAGGCTAAGTCAAGGCCACACCTCTAGCATGTTTGCAAGTCGACTCTAAATTCTGACTGACCCGTGGATCTGCAGTTTGTCCACTGTCCTGAGCCAGACCTCCCCAATGATGTGATGATATGATGTTGCTACACACAGCTTTATGCTCTTGCTACCCTAGTTATTCTGGAGGAAATGTAACATTTAAGAGACTTTCTGACGCAACTCATGTAGAGGCAGCTTCGGCTGTTCTTGGTTTCAAAAACATTGTGGATAGAGAAACATTAAACCCCATTGGTGGATTAAGGAAAAGAAAAGTCTGAACAGGTCACCTCACATACACCGAAAAAAGAAAAACTCTCATTACGCAGACCTCAAAATTTCTCCCTCGAAAGATATTTGTGCATCTGTGTGTGAACACTGTACCTGCTTACTTCTTAATCTTTATTCTTCATTTCTTAGAGGTAACATTTTATCACCAACATAGCAGCCTGAGATTTTCATTTTGTGGCAGAGAGAGAGAGAGGGGGGGGGGGGAGAGACAGACAGAGAGAGAGAGAGAAACATTGCCTGATACAGTAATCCATCTATTAGTCTAAAAATTGATCCTAAGTCAGTGACATCAGATTTCCTGTTAAATCCATGTTAAAAATTGTGTGTGTGTGTGTGTTACTTTTCAAAGCTTCACTAGTTTTAAGATGTCTACCGTAATTGAGATTATTGAAAATGGCCAATTATTTAGGCTGACATTTTTAAGGAAAGCACTTCCAATTAATCCCCTTGTGTCACATTTACCTTCGAAATGGTAACTTCTTAGGATTAAAGTTTGTAGGAGATCTTCTCTGAGTGACTGTAGGGATTTTCCAAGCCTGAGAACGCATTACTGTAAACATTCTTTTAGGACTTTATGATACGACGAAGCCTATTTAAGAGAAAAATCATCCCTCGTTTTACTCCGGCTGGATGGCGCGTCCCCAGCATTAAATGTGTGCCAGACTCAGGGGCTAAGACAGACTGCACTGCTTCCTATTAGCTCTGACTGCAGCCCTTTTCAATGTCGCTTTGCTTTAGAACGAGACAAGGATCTCAGAAATGTAAGGAAAAGAAAATATGCCAAGTTTGTCAGGAGAGGCCAAATTACTTTACTGCAAAAGTAGGCTCTGAAAATATGTAAACAAATAATAAATTGGGGAAAAATGTATATATACATACACACACATTCACACTCACATACACACACACATACACACACATACATACACACATACACACACATACACACACATACGCACACATACACACACATACACACACATACACATACACACATGCACACACACATACACATACATAGACACACATAGACATACATACACACACATACACACACATACACACACATGCACACACATACACATACATAGACACACATATACATACATACACACACATACAAACACATACACACACATACACACACACATACACACATGCACACACATACACATACATAGACACACATACACATACATATACATACATACATACATACACACATACACACATATACACACATACGCACACATACACACACATACAAACACATACACACACATACACACACATGCACACACACACATACACATACATAGACACACACATACATAGACACACATAGACATACATATACATACATACACATACACACACATGCACACACACATACACATACATAGACACACATAGACATACATATACATACATACACACACATACACACACACACACACACACACACACACACACACACACACACATGCTATTCACCCATTGCAGATAAGTATGGTGTGATCACCAATGGCTCCTACTCATTGCTTGACTCCTGAATGGAATAGCAGCTGTAAAAGCTAAAATCTCCTTCTTAGCCTCTCTTGAGCTAGTGGTCCTAGCCTTGGGCTATTTGCCAAGGTCTGCAGATGTTTTATTTCATTTTCCCTTCTGCCTTGACCCAGAGTGACGGTGATTAGATATGCCATCACACTGACTGCTCAGCTCCTGGGCAGTAAAAGTGTGCCCAAAGACAGAGGAATGGTGGTGGTGGAATCACAAGTTCAAATGAAGGCTTGCTCCTCACTATTGAGTTTGAGGACCAGTCCTTTGGATTTCTGTAAATGTTGAGTGTCTAGGTCTAATTGGACTTTAATACCATGTCCCCTGTTTGGAAAGACAGGAAAGTTTTCACTGTCATTATTTCTGGAAATGTTATTTGTTGACTAAAACTAGTTGCTAGGTTTCGGTTGTATGACAATAAGTCTGATTTGCCAAACAAATTGTGGTAGCTGATCAAGTTTGAAATGACCTGCGTCACTGAGAAATACATATAATTTAATGGAGGGATACGAAGTTGGGTTCACTCAGTAAATATCATGGAACATGGAGGCAGTTTCCTCTACCGTGATGGAAAGAGGAAATACATAGTCAAAATGGAATAAATTAGTGAAGAAAATCCTGCTATCAAAGATGCAGGCTTTGTTATATTTGGGGGATGAAAACCTCAGATGATAACTAAATCATTTTGTGTACTGTAATCTACCCACACGGATAGCAGCAGCTGGAATACCCCCTAATTGCATCCTGTTTTGTTAAACAGCTTTAGCTTCGGGGAAAGAAGACAAGTGAAGGTTTTAAATAGTATTTCTAGAGCTGTGGAGATGGCTCAGTGCATAAAGAGCTGGCTGTGGACATGTGAGGGTGAAAACTCAGAATCCCAGAACTCACATTAAAAAGTGGGTATGGACGCTTACTTGTGGTCTTAGTAAGGGAGGTAAATGGGGAAACCCCAGTGCTGGCTAGCCAGTCTCATCCAAACTGGGAGCCACTGGGTCAGGAAGACCCTACCGCAATACACAAGAGGAAGAACCAATGAGGAGAACACCTGGAGATGACCTCAGGCCTCCACACCATGCATACACACCTACACGTGCACTAGCACATACCCGTGTAAGCACACATATGTTCATCCAAGCGTACCATACACATACACATACAACAGATATTTTTATAGACACTGTGCTTCTGTGTAGTAAAACTGATAGCATTAGTTGAAATATTTAATTTTATCTACTTTTATGAATATGATTATCAGAGTTACAATTTCTTTTTCTCGGAGATGTCAAACTTCTGTCCCTCACGCGCATGGGAAAGGAGAAAACTTCCTCCCCAAAGTTTTATTTTAAGCACACTATGTATTATTCAAAACAGGCCAGTAGACTTTCAATGTCACACTGTTGATTTCTGTATAAAAATCTTAGACTTTACGTTTCCATTACTTGAATGATATTTGCATTCCATATCCTTTATTTCTGGAAGCAGTACTGTTGTTCCAAACAGAGAAATATGACCTTCTACTACCGACAGAATCTCCCTTCCCAGCACTGAATATAAAACATTGTCCTTGGCTTAGGAAATCCAACTTGGACTTAAAATACCTTTGTTCAAAATGTTCCTTTGTAGCGGTTGGGTATTTTTTCTACCAGGAAACTATCAGAATCTCTGAGGGCCCTGTCCACCCAACCTACTTTCTCAGTCCCATCTGAAGTCACTCTACCAGGAACTAACTTCTCACCTGTGAACTTCACTGACAACTCCCCTAAATCCTTAAGTCCAGTGGATTGAGTACATGATCCGCTGGTGATCACCCTGTGCCATGTGCTATTTTGTTACAGAGCCCTCTGCCTGCCCCACACTGCAGAGGCTGGCACAACATGTTCTTACGAAAGGAAACAGACCTCACATTTACCAGCCATGGAAAAAGTAAATCCCCAAAGACAATGAGTTGTGGCAGAGCGAAACCTCTTAAGCACCAGACTTTTCAGGCCGGATCCCATGTCTACCAGGATGCCAGGGTACACCATTCATTCTGCCACGTCTTCAAAACACCTCCCTACAGGGAGGGATTGGGCATTTGCCCCTTTCCTACAGGCCTGTGGTGCACAGCGGTGTGACTGAGATCCCCTGGTATTACCAAGTGCAGCAAGCCCAGATGTGCTTTTCCTGCTGCCCAACTTGAAGCATCTGGTGGTATTGGGTTGCACTCGGTGTAGACGCACGAGTCCAGGCTACGTCCAGATAGTCACTGCTGAAACCCACATCTCAAGTCTCATCTCAGAACTACTTGTAAGCAGCAACCTCTTCTAACAGGATGGTCTTTCTCCTGCAGTCTATTTTGTAAGTCGCTATAGCCAATGGTGCAGACACTCATGGTAAAATGTCATAATTTACACTTAGAAGGAAGTTACTCAGGATCTGTGATGCCGGCCACCAGACCATCCCGCTTGTAGAAGTTATTACTGCAGCAGAGCATACTTAACATTGCCTCATTGCAATGTAAGGCCCTTCTTCCCCCAGATCAACCAATTCTGGATGGTGGTACTTAGGTATATTCCCTAAAGTTCATTGTTGAAGCTGAGGAATTTCCATCAAAGTGCTGAATGATGACATAGTGTATCAAGGCTGGAGAGCAAATTACGGGAAGGCCTTGACTAGTTTTCGTTTCTGTGTGCTCCATACATTTCTTTATACCTGAACCATATTAATCACTCAGTCTATGAGGAAATAGTTATCACTGTCTTCAATTTGGAGTATCACAAAAACCACGCTGGAGACGTTTAACAAGGAACAAGTTACAAAATATAACGACGCATATTTTCCTCAGCTAACCCTTATACTGCAATATAGAAGGTTTTTTAAATTCAAAAAAATGTTTTATTCTTTTTAAATTAAGTGGCTGGCCCATTAGCCTTTATGACCTAGATTCAAACTTGTGACCAATGTTCCACAAAGGACCGCATGTGGAGCCTCTCAACGGTCACAACACTTTCCTTCTGAGGATAGTTAAGGAAGTGAAAAATTTGCTAAATATCACAATATAAAAGTCCTTCTATTATTTTATAGCCACAAACTTATATATTTTATTGATGGTTCACAACTATCATACAGTCAGTCCTTGGGCATATCTGGTCACCTAGGTCATCATCCTAGCACAGCAGGGTCTTTTTGGATCTGTCACTATGTTGAAGTGCAAGTTACCATTGCGTATGTATGTTGTGGTTCTTAGATTCCTCAAGTAGATGACAGGGTGGAGTATAGCATGTGCTGGGGTTTTACCCACCCTCCCCAGACACTGGTTGGTGGACCCAACCTTTTGACACTGCAATGTAACAAACTGATTACATTTTACAAGTGAACACTCTAGAACTTCACAACTGGAGAAGGACCCAAAGAAACTCTCTACGTACTTCTTGGGTGGCAGAAGGGACATGCTCGAGCCAGTTCTCTGTGCCCTGTGGCATGGCAGGTGTTGATGACTAACTGACCCGTCATCTGGAGGCCAAAGCTAGGAGCTCCAGGATGGATGAATGGGCTGCAGATCGTGGAGTTACACAACCATTCAAACCTGAGATAGAGGTGAGAGGTCAACAGGGCAGGTCAGGAAGATGGCTGAGAGACGTGGTAAGTGAAAAAGGACGTAGCTGAAGGTGGTTCCAACTCCTTAGATAAGCCTGTGGGGTAGGAGGGCATGGAGACGGCAAATGCAAGCCTTCGGCAATATTTAGAAAGTAGTAATGAACTTGGCAAATTGCTCCCGGCCTTGTAAATCATATACTACACCCTACGTTCTACTTCACCATCCTGCTAGCTAGGACAGTCACCTTGACTGTAGCACAAAACGCAGGGTAATGGTGAGATCTCAAATCCACGCCACTTTCTTCCTCACGATCCTCAAAAGAAAGCTCACTGGAAGATTACGAAAAACAGACATTCCACTCGATGTTTCTCAGGAGCAGAGTATCCCAACCCTATATGTGCATTCAAGAGGTGAAATATATTCCTGTCTATGTTATCTGTGTTACATACCAAATTAGCTACACAGGAAATTGTGCTCTTAACCACCAAAAGTCAAGTTTTTTTCCATGTTTCAATTTTATCATTAAAAGTGCTTCCTGACTTTAGGTATGAACATCCTCACTATTCAAAACCACTCAGGATACCTAAGCATCTTACTTGCAAATTAAGTACTTTTTTTAAAAAAAAAAAGGAATTCTATCCAGTTAAAGGTTTTTCCTCCTATGAGATCTCCAAACTAAGTCCTTTTAATAACTAAAAGCACAATAACAATGTGCTAGTTTATAACAAGGTCTCTCGATGTCACCATTACTGATATTTGATTTGAAGTGGGTAATTTTGTTTTGTTTTGTTTGTGTGCATTCAGTGGTAGGGGTGAACAGCAAGTTCACATGATTTGATTAGCAGCCTCCCTGGCCTCTACACGGTAGATGCCTGTATCCCATCCCATCATGTGGACAACCGTTATGTATAGACATTGCCAAATGTAATCTGGGGGTCAAAATTAGCCCTTAATTACCCCAATATATAGCACTAGCTACATTCCTAAGCACTGCTATGTACTGTGTGTGCACACACACATAATTCATCCATAACCGTAGCTGGATAAGATAAGGTCTATATTTTCTTCTGTTTTACAGACAAGAACACAGGTTATCAGACAGGAAACCAACTCCAAGGAGTCCTATTCCAAAATTTATGCTCCTAACTTCTAAATTACCTACTAGGCAGGGAAAGAACCACAGATCAGAAGTATAGTTCAGTACTGGCACTTCATATCCCTATCGAGTTCAGAACATTAATTTGTAAATTATGAAAAACACAGGTAAAACAAGGTATTTTATCATAATCACTTAGAAAGTCTCCATGACAGTCCGAAACCGTTACAGGCTATTCTCTCTCTTCTCATCTTTACATGTGGACACTCTCTTTGTTTTCCTCCCTGGTACACAGTAGTGGCTGTGGGCGATAGAAAGGAACTCCTTCCAAGTAAGCTTCTTTTGATTTGGGTCACTCCTACCTATAGCTAAAGGCACAAGATAGCTCTTGAAAATAGCTTACTTGAGCATAGGTCATAGGTATAGGCTACACAGTCAGTCACTAATGGCTGCTGAATGGCTATGTGTATTCAGGGGATTGAGCTTGACTTTATCTAAGTACTTAAATGAGGGAATTAACCACAATGCGTGGGCCTTGATGACCCTGTAACCCTTAAACCTGTCTGTTACTTCACATGGCAGAAGGAACTGGTAAGGAAAGTGAACTTCTTTGTGGCTAGGTAAGCTGACACGAACATAAAGAGAGTCTCCTGGAGTATGCAGGCGAGCCCAAACCAATCACAGAGGCCCTTCAACACTGACAGCGACCTTCAGCCGGGGCTAAGGGATGCAGAAGGGAAAGTCAGCACTGAGCTGATGCTGGCTTTTGTGGGATGCTGAGGTTAGAAACAGAAAGGGGATGCTCACGTGTGCACCTCCTACAGACCTGGAAAACGCATGCTTATGTGACACAAACTCTGGACACAAAACTGTATAAAGCGCCCCATTATTTTTAAGGGATTTATAGTACACAACGATGACCACAGTCAACAGCACAGTGTCCACACAAAGTTCTAAATCATGTTTTAGTTGCTCCCAACACAGCCCCTCTGGCTGAGAAGCCTGGTCAGATGCTGTCTTGCCTTGAGCTTTATGAGAACTGGTATTGAGAAACCAGTCCACTCCTACTTCAGAGAAGTCTGGGCAGCAATGCATCCTGCTTAAAGGCAGCGTAGTTTCCATGCTTTGTTGTCACAGTGACAGAATACCCACACCACACAACGTGCTCAAGACAAGGAAGCAGGTAACTGGCTCATCAACTGCTTCCCATGTATGTGGTCATCACGGCCGGCTGGGGCTTGGATACTCGATCTTTCAAACCCTTAATCTATTTCCCGAGACGGGTATTAGTATGCACGACTTTCCGGATGAGACGCTCAGGTTCAGTAGCATCGTGAAGTACAGAGCTGGAGTGCTAATCAGAGGCAGAGCCAAGTGCGAGCTTCGCATCTCGCTGCCTGTGTGCGCGCCGCCTTGAATACTAAGAACGCCAAAAAACACAGAGACGTTTAAACAAAGAATCGTTTAAAAAATAGAAAGACAGAAAGTACTTCCTGCTGGAGGGGGGGAAAAGGCCCAGGTAAAAGCACATGAAGCTGATAAGATTTAAATCAGACCCTGACAGACGGGCAGGGTTTCAAAAGATGAGTGATAAGACATGATTAGTGTGTAAAGTTGGGATAAATGGGCCCGTGGGGGTTCACACATAGCTGCACATGTTCTCATTAACCAGGAACCATTAACGGTCAGACTCTTCCCATTCTGAAAGTGCAATATGTCACGGTGCTAACCGGTGATCATGTGTCATGTCTAGCATCTAGGTTGTCAGCACACTGTGGAGAGGGAACTTCAAATGAGGAAACGCTGCCGTCCGTGGTCCGTGGGAGAAAGTTCTGTATTGTTAGTTATGTAGGAGGTCCCGTGCCACTGCGGGCTGTAAGGGAGGTGGACCTAGGTTATATAAGAACTTGAGCCTGGGAGCACAGACAGGAAGCAGCCTTCCTCCATGGTTCCTGCCTCGTTTCCATCAATAACGGACTACAAGTGATAAGTTCAAGTAAACCCATTCCTCTCCAGATTGTTTCGGTCATGGCAACAAAAGGCAAAGTAGGACACAATCTTGGTTCGTGAGTTGTATTTGACCAGATTCCATTAATGTTAATGTAAAATGTTAATGCTAATCAATCATCCATTTCAGGACATTCAGTAGCATATATATATCAGAACCCCAGCCAAGGTGAGTCTGACAAGAGGTGTACATCAGAAACATTTCCAGTACAATTCATGCAACATGGCAGACACCTTGATACAGCATGGGTGTTTGGCAGCCTCTGTACAGCAACGCCTCAGCACTTCAGTGCTCAGGAGGCTACCCCTACCAGTACTGCGAACCACTGCACCAACTCCAACCATAGAGGATTAGACCTTTAAGGAAACCTGAGCCTGAACTTTCCAATCTAGGAATTCTGACTTGGGTCTTGGAGATGCTTATTAGAAACATGGTGCTCAAACTCATTGTTCAGACAAACTCCGAGATGTGTTCATAGAGAGCTTGTTTGCACGGGGAGGACTAAAGCAGTTGTATCCAGACACAGAAGACCAAATATTCTAGATTAAAAAAAAAGGTGGCCTCGTGTGCTGATGTATTCTAGATTTGTATTTCCAGGGAGGTCCTATGAGCTCTTGTTGCCCCTTTTTGACCTGAACTCATGGGACAGCCATTCTTTTCCTTGTATCACAGACCACTGGCCCTCTTTCACTGCCTATGCTTAATGGATGTATGCTTTTGCAAACAAACAGTCCCTTCTATTAGGTTATCTAACAGTCCCTGGAGACCATTTGCCTTCCTTCTGTTTCAGATGCCTAGGAGAACCCCCAGTCTAACTTGATCTGGTGGACCGTCTTCTTCACTGTGGGAAGAGTGGCTGTTACCAGTTACTTTGCTATTGTTATAAAACACCACTGCCAAAAGTAACTTAAGGAAGGGGGTATTTCCACTTTGGGCTGGGGGGGATGGGAAGATAATAGTCAGTCTTGATAGGGAAGCATTGCAGTAAACAGTAGGCTTGCCTGTAGGAGCAGGAAGCCAAGAGCTCATATCTCAATCACCAGCACAAAGCAGAGAGGAAATGGAAGTAGGTGAGGCTTTTCTCAAAGCTCACCCCAGTGACAGCCATCCTCCACACAAGGCTGCACTTCCTGAACCTCCCCAAACAGTGTCACCAACTGTGGACTAAGTGTTCAAGCACCCAAGAGAATAAGGGAATTTCTCATTCAAACCACCACATTCTACTCCCTGACCCCTACAGGCTCATATAACAATGCAAAATGCATTTAGTTCAACTTCAAAAGTCTCCCTAGTCTTTCACAGTCTCAACACTATTTAAAAGTCCAAAGTCTCTTCTGAGATTCAGGGCAATCTCTTAGCCGTAACCCTTTGCAAAAATCAAAGAGACAATTACATGCTTCGATATCTAATGACAGAGAATCTACACTACGTTATATGTGGGAAGTATGTAATTCTTCTGTGCCCTCTGCCTCATTCCCCATCACCAAGTTTCTGCCCTGGGTTCCTGCCCTGACTTCCCTTTGTGATGGACTGAAGGTTGTAAAATGACATAATCCTGACTCGAGGTTGTTTTCAGTCATGGTGTTTATCGCAGCACTAGAGAAGTGACTAATAAAGTCACTGAATGCTGCTAATGAAAAAAAATTCTCTAGTGAGAGAAGAGCCCTCTGCCTGCCACCCCAACAATGCCCACCTTGCCTTTGTCTCCACTCAGCCTTCCTGTTACCTCTCATCATAGTGTGGATACCGCGTCTCTTCTCCATTCTGTCCTCATCATGACCTTGAGGTTTCTGTCAATGTCATTAGTTCTATCACAAACACTCCCTCTACCCAAACGCTCCACCAAATCTGCTCCTGTTCGCTCTCTTTCCAAATCCAAAGGACAATTCTCAGCCCTTCGCTTTCTTCTCAGAAGCATTAGACATAGCTGACTCTCATGCCTGTAAAATATTAAGTGCCAAACGACAGTCCAGGGTGCCACACTCTGCCTGTTTTATTTTTGCATCTCTTTTACATTTCCTGCCACCTCTTTCTCAGCAGGGCCCTTACAATTTGATGTTCTTTAGGCTCCTTGCCACTTCCAGGAGGACAATGTCCTCATACTTCTTACTTGGTTTTCGGCATCTCAACACTTGCAGCCTTGGGTTAAACCCTTCCAGTACTGTGTACTCCACTTCAGAGATAGTCTCCGTTGGGTGACTTTCACCTGTCCGAAGCATCCCCCAAACCATGATGACCACTCGTCTCCACACACTCTTCCTTCACCTGTGATCCCGACCATCATGCTCAAAATGAACCCACAATAGTTCAAAAAGAACCTACAGCAGTCCGCGCCCCTATTCCTCCCCTAGGCTTCTCACTTCAACGCTCACCAAGTTCTACACGTTCTATTTTTTTAATATTCCAGAAATATGTTACTTTCTCAATCCCCAGCACCCAGTTATTATCCCCACATCCAACTTTTCCACTGCCAAGTCTCTGAACATGGCCTCGATGCTAGGCCTTATTGGGAAATGTAAATTTGACATGATATCCTCACCTTAAAACCCCTCTCAATGAACACGGGATGGTGTTGGAGCACCTGGCAATAGCCCTTCATCCGCCGTGACCCTGTCATAGCACCCTTCCCTATCCTAGCACATACCTGTCATTCTCATAGGAACCAGGCTCCATGAGCACAAATCTCACTCCTCTCTCCTTATTATTGCAAGTTCTCACGGCATCGGCATCGGTTACCTGCCCCACCACAGCACTTCCTACACTGCCTTCCTGCCCTCTACCTTCTCCATTCCAAAGCGGCAGTGGTTGCATCTCTCCTGCTTACTATAGACTTCCAAGTGCCTTTGAGTGGCTCTTTCAAAGCAGTAGTTCTCAACGTGAGTAGGGTGTTGGCAGTGACTCCTAATCTGACTTTATTAAACACAAACAGAAAGAATTGAGCAGAATGATTACTAAATTGCGCACTATACACATTTTGAAAAGTGCTGTGAAATCTGTGCGTGTCTCTTAAGAGGAATTGAACATGGTCTTTGCTGTTGCTTCTCTACAAGTACTAGGGATGGAACCCAAAGCAGCACACAGTAGACACATGCTCTCCCATTAAGCTAAATCCCACCTTCTGTATTCCAAACTTCAGAACCATACCAGTAGCACTGTCACTTGAATTTATAGATTTGTTTTAGAGGTGCTGAGTAATATACTGCATCACGAATTTAAACTTTGAACATTTGGTTAACATGTTCATACTTTATAGACTGATTCTCCTGCTTAAAACTTTAATAACTACAAAGTGTAAGAATTATAGTTTTCCATTTTGTTTCTTCCAATGTCTACTGTCTTTTTCTTCCTTTTGATATAGGAAACTTTCCAGAGTACCGAGTAATTAGGATTACTAGTAGTAATTTTTAAAGCATTACTTGAAGTAATTATATGTATGCATATCCATTTATTTACTATGTGTATACATATAATTAATATATATGTATATATGCATACATATATATGTATTCATACCAATAAACATGCTTGATGGTGAACAAGCTATTATTCTGAAGAGAGGCTTTTCCAGTCAAAGTTAGCATAGGTTTCCCTTTGTAATTAAAGTGTGGGCTGAAGACAGTATCATCGCTCCACATCTGACTCCCCTCTCAAGCAGAGGCCAGGCTGTGGCAAGAGACCTGGGAGAGAGCCCAGCCGTGGTACTGAGGAGAAGTCAGCAGACAGCAGTGCTTAGGGCAGAAGGATGAGTGTTAGAGCCAGACAGATATACAACGAGGCATAGAGGAGTTACACAACCATGTGCAACTGGCTCGACTCTTCACTTAAGGAATTAAAGCAATTGGCTTTAATTCCTTAAGTGTGAAAAGAGGAACATAATACAAAACTCCCAGGGCTTTCTAAGAATTAAATAAGAAATGTAATAATGTTAGCATAGTGCCTCCATAAATACTCAGCATACGGGACACAGCCATTACCTAAGGATTCTTCTCTACTGCAGCCCTAAAACTGCATGTATTTACTACAATATATACATATAATTAAGGTGAAATGTATGTGTAATATATATAAAATATGTGTGTATATATGTGTGTGTGTGTGTGAAGTGTGTGTGTGTGTGTGTGTGATGAATGGTGCATTATGTAATGGCTGCATCTCTCTTGCTTACTGCAGACTCCCAAGTGCTTTTGAGTGGCTCTTTTGAAGCAGTAGTTTACAACCTGTGTGTGAGTATTGGCAGTGACTCCTAGTCTGACTTGTTAAACACACAAACAAAAAGAATTGAGCAGAATGATTACTATATTGCGCACTGTACACATTTTGAAAAGTGCTGTAATGTCTGTGCGTGTATCTTGAGAGGAATTGAACATGGTCTTTGCTGTTGCTTCTCTACAAGTACTAGAGATGGAACCCAAAGCAGCACATGCTGGACACACATTGTTAAGGTATAATATATATGATACATATTATACATGTGTATAACGTATTCCACATATAGCATGTGTATATAATGTATATTAATATTGTGTATATAAAATATATGCAATATACAATTACATATTCTGTATATATATGTAATGTATACATATATTATGCATATATTTAATGATATGTATAGACATATATATGCATATACTCATAAAAAATGTTTGAAGTTGAACAAGCTGATAATCTCCAGAGATGCTTTTCCAGACAAACTTAACATAGGTTTTGCTTTTATAATTAAAGTATGGGTGGAGACAGTGCCATCCCTCCATGCCTGACCTCCTCCCTTCTCCCTCCTCAGACAGAAGATACAGGAAACCAATCCGTGCAAAGATGAGATTTCACATCTACACACTAACTGCTTTAACTGCGTATAGATCATACTACACAGAATACCAGTCAAGAAACCAGGAACAGCCCACCTATTCCACCAGGAGACTAAAGAGAGCATGACTGAAAAGCCATTTTTCAGGTGTGTGGCACTAACGGCTGCCTGCCTGTTAATGCCAGGCACAGGGAGGACATCATCAGGCAATGCCGTTGCTGTGAGTCTTAAACCAAAAATGCCAAATCTTTAAACCAAAAATTGAGGTGTAAGAGTCAACTAAGAAATGCTTTTAAAACATTAAGTCAAAGCGTATAATTTCTCAGGGTACAAGCACTAGAAAAAACTGCAGGCAACTAATGACCGTGTGTGTGTGTTTGGGGTCGGGGGAGAATTAGCCTCTGTGAGGGATGAGCCTTCTTAGCTGGTTGTCCAGTGCAGAATGGTCAGTCTTGAAACCGGATGCACACAAACAAAAAAGCAGATGCAGAATGTTGTGTTTATATGTATATGTCTGTGCAGACACATAAACGCATACCTTTAGGTATGTAATAATTATGAAAAGGGGCCATAGACTTGAGAGGGCATCACGGGTTTAAGGGAAGGTAGCCAAGAGCATGGAGGAAGGAAAGGGAGAGGGAAAGTGATGCAATTCCACTTGAAATTAAAATAAAGTTTAAAACAGAGAACTGCATAGGAGGAGGAATGTAGCGCAGTTGGTAGAGTGCAGGCCCAACATGAGCAAAGCCTTCAGCTCAAACCCCAGTGTGGAATAAGTCGCCTGTAGTAACACGTACTGGAATGATAGCTCTTGGGGAATGGCAGCAGGAGGGGACACCGGAAACTTAGGGCTATCCTTGACTAAATATTAATTGTGAGGCCAGCCTGGACTATGTGACACCTTATCTCAAAATCAAGCAATCAATCATCAATCAATCAATCAACCAACCAACCAAACAAACTTGGATTCCTGTTATATAACAGTGAGAAAATTTTAGGGCGTAGGAAACACACACAGATACTCTCTTTCATGGCCACTAATGTATTCGGTGCATCCTGGGGTTTGTGATATACTCCAGAATGGAGTATAGGACATAGGCTTCCTTGAAGAGACACAAAAGCCTTCGCTCCCTGCCAGTTTTGTTTGCTTCCCCCACCCCAACCCTTGAGCTTTTCATCTGCCCAAATCCCCCAGTGTTTTGGGAAATAGCACTCACGGTATGGGGATGCAAAAGACCTGATATCAGTCAAAGTCACTGCTTCCTGAAATGGCCTCCAAGCAAGTCCAAGGAAAAGGGAAGGCTGACAGACATGCTAACCAATCATGTGCCTTGACAGCTTTTCTCCCTCTGGAATTCTAGAGCGCAGTGAGTGCCCTGCAGGTCAAGGGAACGGTGATCCGTCTTTGTACAAATCTCGTGTCAGGAATTCCCCTCTCTGGCTTCCTGGAAGGGAAGCACTGCTCTGCTGCTGCTGAGAACCAGAGCTGGGCCTTTACTGGGAAGGCAACTAGAGATCTAAGCAGGGGGACGTGCAGAACCTCATCCCAGCCTCTCCTGCCATGTTCAAACCAACCATCCATGTTCAAACTTTCCAGCCATTCCATCTCCTCTCTCTAAGACAGATGCAGAAGGGTGGAAGGCGATGTCCAACATGGGTAAAATATGATATAACAAGGCACCTAGAATGAATTCAAACAGCATCGAAGAAACAAAAGCTAACATCTGACCATTTGTCCTGTATTTGGTATAAAACCCTTAATCTTTTTACATCTGAGAAAAGCAGGGGATTCAGTGAAAACTTCTGAGGAATACATACATCCAGAGGGGCTTCCCTAAAAAGAGCCTTCAACTGGTTGTCTTAAACCAATACCTGTCAGGCCACTTTGTAAAGTTCACTGCCAGTCCTCAGAGAAATCCTTCTCAACTCTAACATTTTCCTTGGGAAACCTGGAGTGTAATTCTTCAGATCGCAGGTGGGTGGAGAACTGTAACCACAGAAGCGAAGTCACAGACTTCCAGATGTGTTCGCAAGGACATCCTGCACACTGCTTTTAGAGAAGCACGAAGGGAAAGACTGGAGTGCACTTCCCCTCCCCCTCGGGAGTCTTTCTAAACCATATCTCATTTCACTTTACCACGCTGCCTTGCAGATTCAAAACTATCTCCCTAACCTAAGAAACTCAGCACTACCAAGGTACAGGGAACTTACATACTTTCGTGTTAATTTTTACTCCTTCCCCCCCTCCTGAGGGCAAACATTCAAAACCCCCAGCCTGCAAAATAGTCAATCAGGGTGGGGGGGATGAAATACGTTTAGGAAGACACAAGAGCAAATGTAGTCATCACCGGCAAAGAACACCTTTTAATTCTCTGTGTCAATTTTAATCTCTAAAAATTTCTGCTTGGAGTTTTTGTAGGAAATAATTTTAAAAATAAAAAAAAAATGATGCCATAGGTTAAACGTCCTGTTATTCTAGGCTGAATCTGAAGAACACATATGTTCCTTCCTATGTCAAGGCCAAAAGGAGTTGAATGGTCTTCAGAAAGTCGTCAAGAGTATAATGCTAAGAGGTAAACTTTGAGAGTATTAGCGGATGCCCCTGTTTTCAAATCCAGTCTGTTGGGCACAAACAACAAAGTCGGTTGTGAGCAGACTTGAGTTGAACAAATGACCAACTCAGGTTTACCCTTCAGTTCCCACTTGAAATGTACAAGAAACGTCTGCTGCCAACATGGCTGAAGCTGCAGCCACGCTACTAACCAACGTGTGATGTCACCAAGGTTGTAGATACGCCCTAAGCTACAAGCACACAGACCTAATTAGTGAACTAAATTTATGCACACAGCTGAAACACTCTCAGATTCTCAGTTCACCAACTATTTCTTCCAGCACTCATCCCGTCTCATCCAGATTCACCCTTCTCCCAGCCTTCTCCTCCAGATATGAGCATCAGCCCAAGGAGCCAGCCACGGCTCGACACTGATGAACGGATGGAAACTGTTGAGCTCAGCAGCCTGCGTGGTTTCCCTGAGGACGAGCATCCTTTCTGTAGGGGAGAGACTGAATCAAGCCAGACGGTGCCTTTTTCCTGCCACGGGAAGCAAGGGTTCGGGCAAGGGCAACTAAAATGAAAGTGAGAATGGAAAATGCAAGATTTCCGCCAACACAGTAACACTGTGGCAAAAGACTTGCATTTATATCCTGGAAATAACTTCCTATTTTCAACTTAACTAAGTAGGGGTGTGTGTATGTGTGTCTGCGTGTATGTGTGTGTGCACATGTGTCAATGTGTATATGTATGTGAGTGTGTGCATGTGTCTGTGTATGTATTGTGAATGCATGTACTTGTATACAAGCATGCATGTGCATGTGCTTGGCAATGTATGTGTGCGTGTGGGTGGGTGTATGTGCATATGTATGTTTGTGCATGTGTCTGTGCATGTATGCATGTGTCTATGTGTTCATCATGTTTGCATGAGTGTAGGTACGTGTGTGTGCCTATATGTGTCTATGTGTGCATGTGTTGTGTGCATGTGTCTGTATGTGCACTTGGGTTTATGTGTATATGTGTGTATACATGTGCATGTGTGTGTCAATGTATGTGTGTGTGCTTGTATATGAGTGGGTGTGTGTGCTTGTGTCTGTGTATGTATGTGTGTGCATGCGTCCATGTGTGGATATGTGTGTGCATGTGTTTACGTGTATGTGTGTGAGTGTATATGGGAGGTAGTTTCAATGCTTGTGAACGCTGAAGCTCCTGTTCCCCAATTGATTCTTAATCAATCAATAAAAATGCTAGTGGCCAATGGTTGGGCGGAAGAGCTGGGACTTCCAGGCAGGCAAGGAGATACAAGAGGAAGAAAAGAGATTTCCCATATTTCAGAGGGAGAGAGAGATACCATGTGAGATCTCGGATGGAGTGATCATTGGCCACTTCCGCCACTGGGCCTGGGGAAGTAGGTGGGAGATTAGAAAAGCAACTAAGCTGAGGGCAGATGTAAAGATGTTGAGCTGGGAGTGAAGGAAAGGGCACATTAGCAGTGGGAGGCTTAGAAGTGTCCAGTCATTGTGCTAAAAGCATATTAAAAATAAGCTAGCGTTTGTTTGTGTGTGTGTGTGTGTGTGTGTGTGTGTGTGTGTGTGTGTGTGTGTGTGCCCGCGCGTGCATGCTCATGAAGTGCCTGTTGAAACAAGGTATCACTTTGCCGTCCAGGCTGCTCTCAAACTCCCAACAGTTGGCCTACCTTAGCCTCCTGGAATGTGCTAGGATTACAGGTGTTAGCCATAATTGGGGGTTCTCAATATCTTTCTTAATAAACGTCCATATTCATTACTCCCACCAATTTCTAGTTGCTAACAGATAAAAGCTGTTGATTAAATAATATCACCTGCCAGGCATCGTGCTGAGAGAATTATACATTTTTTCTATTTTAAGGCTTGCAACCCTTCTGGAGGAGAGGATCATTAGCCTCATTTCACAGGTGTGGGAAAGGAAAGCTATGAGGTGTTTCCACTTTGGCAAACGGCCTCACCAGGCTGGCAAGATTTTCAGCCCTGTGCTTAAGTTGTTCTTCATTTTGGTTACAGTTATGATGAACTGCTTTTCTGTCACCTACTTTTGGGCCAGGAACCTCCTGGAAAGAAAAAGGTGTCTCTATTTGTAAGAGTTCTGAAGTCCATAGGAAGGTGATCAATAAAGTAGTGACATTGTCACCGGCAGGTCCAAGGAAAGAAATAATGAATGATGTGGCAATTTGGAAACAGGAGACCTTATTAACAACAGTGGAGCAAGGGCTCCCTAAGAATGCAGTCTGATGCTTTTTTTTTACAAGAGGAACAAAATAAAGCCGAATCCTAATTTAGGTTCATACAATAACTATGTAAGTTCAAGGAGAGTCCTTCCTAGTGCTGAAGACGGGGAAAGAAGAGAAGGTGACCCCGATACCAAAGAGAGCAATACGTTAGAACAATGTTTCTGAGACTCAAGTCACTATGCCAGTAGCCTCAGCATTGTCCCCGGATCATGCTAAAAATACCTGCCTAGTCCCACTGAATAAGGAACTCAGGAGACAGCCCAGTCATCCACCCCTGCCTTTCTTTACACGTTCTCCAAGGAATGTGATGTGTGTCAGTTTGAATCGCTTCTTTTAAGAGAAATGGAGAATTATGAGAACCCTCGGCGGAGCAACGGGAGAGAGAGGATATTTTAGAGAGACAACCGTGCAGAATAGATTAAAAAGGAGACCATTTGTAAGCGTGTGCATGCCACAGAGCTCTGGCACGCATTGGTTAAAACGAGGCAGCATTTTTAGGAGCTACGATGTTAACCTGGGAAGAAGAACACCGCAGCTCTTTCTCTCCCACTTCCCTTACAGGAAGAACACACGGATGAAATTCTGATCTCTCTGGTGGAAGAAAAAAAAAAACAAACCCCCTCACCTATAGCTTATTTCTTTTCTTTTTAATCACACTGTGATACTGTGAGAACCGCTTATTAAAACACACTTGTCTCCAAAACTTTCACGGGAATGGAAGAGAAATTTTTAATTAGATGTACTGTGAATAAAATCAAAATACAAGGAAAATGACAGCCCTTACTAAATATAGTCAGTACCCTAGGAGATAATGACCAGAAATGACTGGGGACTCTTTAAGAACTATGCACCTAAAAAAACCAACATGTTGGGTGTAGAGCAGAAGGCAGAGTGACTTTTCACGAGACTCTAACTTTTTTACTCCTCGAGAGTACTGACCTTTAACAGAATCCACAGTCATTTACATTTATTCCAGGGAGGCTACATTTGCTCAAATGATTTTTTTTTTTAATGAAACGCTTCCACAGCCAGTTTACAAGCACATCATAAAACAAATACACTTTTCATTGTATAAATCATTCTGAGAAACCGCTTTAAAACTGGAAAAGGTCATTTTCTATATTCATTATTCTCTCCACCCACTAGATAGGATTCTTAGGACTTTTGGCTGGGAAAACAAAACAAAACAAAACTCAGGCACTTTTCAACAGTGGCTGGCAGCCCAGGAGTACTTAGGTGATGACTTGAAAGGAGGTCAATTAACCAGAGTTATTCCTGATGCTCTTCTGTGAGCTTAAAAACATATGTGCATTTAACAAGTATTTCATGGGTCCTATTTCAGGCAAGGCCCAGAGTTGGCGATGCCGCTGTCATTTGGTAGAGGAAGGAGCGGATTTTCTCCATTTCCCAGCATGATAGTTTCGAGAACATATTAATGACCGAAAAGAGCCTATGCCGCAGAAATTCTGTATTTTTAAATTAAGACAAAGACAAGTTATTCTAACCTGCACTGACCTCCTCTTATTACTCATGGAATAGCTAATAAATCATAATTTTATTCACTCTTTCTGTTGGTACAGTTTTCAACAACAGTTAATCAATCATCTTCATTTCTTACGTTCTTTGAGCCCACTGACCTCCCCAATGAAAGCTATGGAGTTCTTCTAAACACGTTCTACGTTGAGGAACCCCAGGAGGATTTCGTAATAAAGAGGAGTCGAAGTGCTCGATATGAGTGAATGCATACAGTTTATTAATACGGAGCCAGCCATCAAAGACAGCATCTTCTACACTACACAAGCCCCCCCTTACATTTCTTAATAAGAACTCCATACAAAAATGCTGACTTATGCTAATAACCCTCAAATCAGAATACGGGCTACTCAGGCATTCTAATTATGAGCTGAAAACCTGGAGTTGACGAGATTCAACCTTCAACACTGCCAGTGGACTGCAAAAATAACATGCCTCAGAGATCAGCAACCTAAAAATTCTAAAATTACCACCCTCTCAAAACCACTATTCATAAAAACGATATACTACATTTATGCCAATCATTATTCATCATGTTAACACAGTTCAAAGCCAAATTTAAATAGACTTGGTGTCTAGCAGACTCTTCAAGGTCCAAAGAGAGACACAATTTCAAATATATAACTCTTCACTATCCCGCATTCTGCAACTACAAACATTGGGTTTGAAGAAATCGGCCAAAAAAATCAAAACACAGAGAGGTTCCCCAACTCTATCAACACTAAGCTTTCCTTCTACTTAAAAATAACTGAGATTAAAAAGCTGCTTTACACATCATCAAAGATCTTTAACCCCCATAAGATGTGTGTTCTTTCACACATAGGAAGATAAATGGTGTCCTTTGGGTAAGCTTTCTTAAGAATTCAGCTCTGTAGGGCCTTCCATTTGGGACAGGAAAATTGTCATTTCTTAAGTATGTATGGACTATTTTTAACCTTCAACTATTAGTATAAATATTAACACACCAGTGAGTCTAGACCAATGAAAGTCTCTCCCACCATTCACAGATCTGCAGCGAGACAGGCATCATCAGGGACCTAATGAAGAAAATCCCAACTTCATTTTAAACGTGAAGAGCCGCTAGTAAACTGGGGCTCAGCTTACGGAAAGTAGAACAATCCAATGCAAAACAACACTGTCTTATCACCTACAAAAATAAAACATAAAGGTCCAATA
This sequence comes from Rattus norvegicus, assembly GCF_021556685.1. Taxonomy (NCBI): domain Eukaryota; kingdom Metazoa; phylum Chordata; class Mammalia; order Rodentia; family Muridae; genus Rattus; species Rattus norvegicus. The sequence goes on from NC_141553.1 coordinate 34,509,552, forward strand.
GACTGCCTTCAGTATACCATTGGGGAAAGTAGAAACGGTTCAAGGGTCACTACATCTAGAAGGTACTATGAACTTTCAACCCAAGAAAAATGAGACAAAGTTACTAGACAAAGGCTTATCTTAATATTTGTTATGTGAAAAAAAGGAAAAGAAATGCTCGGGTTCAACGAAATGGTATATGCCAATGCTCTTATCTGACCAAATGTTTTCAGAAAACAACAGAAGCAAATTTAAACAATTAACCGTGGATGAGTTAACATATTAGCAGAGATGGGGGTAACGAATCTGCTTATGGCCTTCACCTACACTTCAACTGTCTTTGCAAAAACAGACTTTGGCTTACAGTGAAAAGGCACAGGACAAGGTACTAGCTGCTTCTAAACCGTATTTTTCTCCCTTGCTGGAACAAACATCACAGAACAACAATTTGTTCTGAGTGCCTTCAATGACGTAGACTTTGATCTGCTTGTTTGAACAGTTGGAAATAAGGGTCTGAGACGGGGCACACACTTGTGTGCTATCTTAACCATCTACAACTTTGCCTTCTTCAAGTATGCCCTTACCAAAAAACAAACACAAACACAAACTAAGACAACAGCAAGAACAACAAACAAGTTGAGTAAACACAGGTATTTAGCGTCATGAGCCTACATATTCCCGTGAAGGAAATACTAAGTTCAGATCACTATGGCCTAAAGTTTAGCTCGAGAAATCTAGACTGTCACCCTCAGAAAGGACCAGGAGTTCTGACTGTTATCTCGGAGGTTCTCTTGTCCCTTAGGTTCCTCCAAAGATCCTGAGAAGACCATTCAATGAGGAAGGTTCTGACAGGCTCCAGCAACAGCTGTGGCGTTTGCCAGTCATGAGTTTGTGTCTGAACTGCAGTCATTCCTAGGCCTATCTATCAACTACTGTCACACCCTTTCCTGTAAACGCCTAGCCTATGCAAATAGGCTTCTCCCAGAGCATGGCAACAAAACACGCCTTAGAGTAGGTCGTACTGTATTATTAAACCCTGGTTTTTTCATAATTGGGTGTTATTTGTGTAGTTTCCATCTCAGTTCCAAACCTACCTTCACACCAAGTTCTCATGATAAATATGTACAGGAGGATCTGGAGATTAGACAATATAATAACAATAATAATAATACCCATATAGAAATTTACATTAAAAATGAAAATAAAAGTGAGCATCTTATTGCCTGAGATCAGAACTGAGAGAACAGTGCTATGACATGGGGGCTGGATATTTGCTTAGTTATAATGTGGGAAGGACAAGCTGTCCTGCTGAGAGGGTTTGGGGGACAGGAAGCGGGAGGGGGAGGGGCATTCTCATCAGGAACACCAAGGAAACACAAAGGGCTACACGGGCTTTTAAATTTTATCTGAGTTACATGTAGGACTGCTGGGTTCTGATTTACCAAACGCAGCGCTGACTCCTAAATGCTCTTAAGCCTTAAATCTCATTTGGTTTTCTTTCGGGCACCTAATGATCACAGAAATCTTTATCAGGACACTGTGGAGGTGCTGTCTTAAGAGCAGACATCAGCCAGCATCGCTTTTGCAGGAAATACTTGAAGCGGCTCCATCTCCCTCCAAGGTGTTTTCAATGGGGATTCTTCCTGCGGGCCTGCCAGTCTGGGCTGTGGAGGCAAGGAAGCCATAGCAGGACCAGCCAGTCTCCCGAGTTCAGACTTGTATTAGAGGTTTTGTGTCACCATATGAACTGGCCTGGTTAGGCAGTGACCTGTACCCCCACACTCCTTCCTGTAGATACTAAAGACATTCCATGAAGTCCAATGGAGGAGCCCCATGGCTAATATTTACACGTGAGTACTGGACCTCAAGATATCTGAGGACCTTCTAGATCTGGAACCTGAAAAATATATTTAATTCAATATGGAATTCTCAAGAAAGGTCAATAGCTACAAAATATAAGCAAATCGTACACATTCTATATAAGCCTATCATCAGGTGACAGACAGGCTTAGCGCTCATTACAGACATTATCATAATTAATTTTTTGCTGGATCTAAAATATATTTTCTTTGTACTTCTTTAAAACATCCCTCCAAGGACAAAACTAGGTAAAACTCGCTTTGCTCAGGCTATTTTGAGGGCTGATTTAATACTTAAGGAGGCAGCCTGACTGAAAGTCCTGAAGAGGGTACTTCAGGGCGAGTAGACTGTGAGGAACGAGTTCATCTTCCGCACATGCCCTGAAGGATGTAAACAGACGTGCATGCATTGAGTGTACATGTTTCAAGATGCTGAAGGTTTATGGGAAATTATCAATTTATGATAATTACAGTCGACCAGAGCACAGCTTAAAAAACACACCTATCTGGACAGGTCCTTTGGACAAACTGTACAAGCATCCAAGTATCTCTTTAATCATCAAAACCTAAAGGTTACTATTATTATAACTGTCCTTAGAAATCTCATCACTTTATCCATGGCTTATTAATCAGCACAAGAAACAAAGTACTCGTGGAAGCAACAGTAACACAATAAAGCAAGAAGCATTTACTGTATGCCAATGGCACGCCTTACACCGTGTTCAGCTTTATGAGCAAACCGCAAGGTCCAAGAAGGTAGGTTCCAAGACAATCTTCACATGACGAATGAGAAGAATTAAGTTCTGAGAGATTGAGGACCTTGGCAAAGGTCTAGGAGCCTAGTGCATGGTGGCGACCAGACTCAGATTCGGGTAATCTGGGTCCAGTATCCACTGTTCTAACTGTAAAGTCATTGCAAGTGGACAGAGCGGAAGAGGGGAAGGCACTCAAGAGGACATCTCAGGTCCTCGTAAAAGAGACAGAAAGGCTGTGGACTAGTGTGTGTGTGTGTGTGTGTGTGTGTGTGTGTGTGTGTGTGTGTAATGTATATATGTCCCCTAAAACCTATATAGTTCACTTAGGATAACTGTCAACTCTTCTGCTATCTCTAATGCTATGTATGGGTAGAGAGCACGTTCATTTACAGGTTGAAGAGCTCCCCTGCATCGCGCCATCCCTCTTCTCTGGGCACGCACATCTTTAAGATATGACAACCCTCTTTGTTTCTCTCTCCTTTATAAACTTCTCGGCACAAAGGTTTGCAGTGTCCTGGTTACAAATGTTTCTACTCTCACAGAGAACTTTATAAACAGAGAAAAACACGTATCACTCTTAGCCTATGCAGCTTTAAAAACATTCTCCCGAGTCACACCCATAGGAACACTTCTTTCAAAAGACTTACTAGTTTACTTAAAGCCAATCAAGTGACATTTACCATATGGCAGAGTTGAGTCACATCTGTTCTATGCCTATTCTATTTTAGGGTCTGTATTGAACAGATGTGGTCCACCTAGTAATTCTCGTCTTGAGAGTTTCACTTAGGAAGTTAAGTGTGAGGGGTTGGCGAACAGCACACACCAAGAACCAGGCCTTCTATTCCCCATTCCGTTCTGTCAGTAACTGGTGATTTCCAGAAAGATCCTGGTGTTTTGGATCCTCCACCACAGAGCGCATGAGCTAAGGCGTCACTTGGGTCTCAGACAACCGTGGTAGATTATGATCTAATACATATGTTTGGGTTTAAAAATTAAAGAAAAAAAAGTCCTCTCAAGATTAGCATTTCCCTGGCATGTTGCTGGTAACTCAAAAATAAATAAATAAATAAATAAATAATTAAATAAAATTTAGAGATTGTACAAAGGCCCTTTAAGAAAGCATAAGGGAGGCAAGTGATGGCTAGACACTGACTATCAGGCAAGGCAGCAGGCTACCGAAAGGGGAAAAAGTTAGGACCTCCCACCACCACACACATGCACACACACAAATAATTATGTCTTCTTTAAACTACTAGACATATTCTTCACCTCTTCCTTTTGTACCTAGTTACGCCATTGGCCACCTAGTTAGGTCATTGTGCCAATCATTTCCGGTTCTATTTTGGCTAACTGAAACATATGTTTACGTATGATATGAGAAAAATTAAAAGCCTACTAGGCTGGGGAATGGATGTCAGGTCCGGGCACATGGAATCCCCTCTACATTAGCCTTCATCCTTCACAGGTATCTGTACATATCCTTTCCTTATGACCTTGACACACACACTGAAAGCCCTCCTTTAGAATTTGCCTATTAAGGGTTTGAAAACACATTTCAAGTATATAAGTTCTGTAGTAAAGTCAAAGAAGTCAGGAGCTCTTGGAAAGGCATCTTTACACACCGGAAGCACCAGGATCCATTTCTACAAGATGGTTTGGCTGACTAGCTCACCTGAGGACGGCTGCAGAGGTTTCAACACAGGGTCCATATTGTTAAGCTGCCTTTCAGACCTTTTACTAAGTTCGGAGTCCTACACACAGCTCCTTTGTTCAGTGAATCTGAACTGTCTGAGACGATAAAGTCAAGGTATTCCCTTTATCAAACTTACGGAATGGCTGGCAGCAAATTAAACTGAAGACAATTCAGACAACTCACTTCTACTCACAAGCTTTTCCTGCTTATATAACTTCAACAGTTAGCACCCACTCTAGTGTTTACACTGCTGAAATCTTTTTGCCGAAGACAGAAAGCTTTAGAAATCTCTATAGCTCCCTTGCTTTGGGACCCCTGAGTGAGGCAGGCCACACCAGCACAGATTTACCAAGGTTCACCAAGGATCAGGAAGCCAGTGAACAGGTAAACAACGGAAAAGGATGCTAGCCCCTTGGGCCAGGGCTTCAAAGGATAGCTTTATTGCGTTGTAAGTGTTCTTTTCCATAGTAAATCCCATGAAATTCACCTGGAATGTTAAGCTTCAAAATGAAAGAGTTTTTGTTTCAATTTGTGAAGGCAACTTATTCTGACATCTGATCTAAGGTCAAAGGGCACATAGTTAATATTTAACATAAACTGTAACTGTGCTGAAGCGCACACATACACACACACACACACACACACACACACACACACACGTACGCACACCACTAGTGCTAGTGTAAAATTCAATAAAATATGTTTTACTCATTAGCCATCAACGTGCATCTTTCTCTGTATCTTTGAGTCAGGAATAGGTCAGGAATGAAAAGCCTTTTCTCAAAAAACTAGGAAGACAGCTATGCCTAGACACCTCTATCACCCAGAATGCCCTTCAACTTCAGAAGAAGATGTTCATTATTCAAAGTAAATTAGGCTACCATCCTAAGGTACACGGTAGGCTGTTTCCTTCCCCTACCCTCTCGTCTCCAAATCTTTTAAAAACTTGCTAACCCCAAAAAATGGAATAGAAAGCGAAGTAGAGTATGTTCATAATAATCCCACGAAACTATTTAACTTCTAACAGTTTTTCTTAGAACCATAGGATAACATGACTACACTTTTATATCTGGCATACATATCACAAGGCAGGGCAATTTCAGGATAAATTCCTGAGGTTTCAGGAATGGGTCATGATAACATTGTGGGAATCTGGATTGGGAAGAGGAAAGTTTTCATCCAATCCACCAAGGCTGGAATTAGTAGAATGTGCTCAAGGCGTTTTGGTGGACGCAATGCCCTACTTAATTAAATTAGCAGGCTACCTCCCCTGTGATACAAACTTATCAAAAATCCAGTGTGCTACCAACAATACAATTATCTCAGCATTATAAAAACAGTGTTGCATTTCCCTTGAACCAAATGTATAAAAGTGAAAGCTTGACTCGAATTCCATCCTAAACTTTAACCATGCAAGTTTTAGTGCATGCAAGTGCAATAAAGAACTGGACTATAAAGACAACTGGAACACACGGAAACAAGGCAAAGGGCTTGGGGGCCACAGAAAGTAGCCCCGAGTGTGGCAAGTAGAACCTCGATGTTTGAAGTTGAAGTCTAATGTGTTATCAACCACTTTTCTTCTCCACCATCAAACACCAGGTCCTTTACAACAGCATGAGTTGAGGGTAAGGGGGTGGGGCACTATATTCGTCCAAAGCCGACAAAGAGTAATTTTTAAAAGAAGAATGGCATGAGTTATTGCTTTTGGTTTACGAAGGACTATGTTTGAACTATTCTAGTGGAAAATCATAATTCATCTCTCCCCTCGTCCTGGTGGCTTTTGACTAAACGCTGAAGCAAATCAAGCTGGCTACTTAGGGTTTTCGGAACTGCATGGAATTTAAAAAAAAATGTTTATTTCTAATGTTTTATATAAAGTTGGGCAGTTTGAACTAGGTTCTAAGACATTGGAACCACATGACAGATGCCACATGCATTTCCTTGACCCAGTAAATTAAGTTCCTATGATTTAGAGACATAGATCAGTCGGTCTAATAGCTGGGGGATATACAGACTGCCAAAATGCTGCTCTCCGTGGACTCCTACCAGGTGTGGTGTCTATTCAAAACCCACTTTCAGACATTAATGGCCAGCTTCTTAATGCTTTAGTGTTCACAATCCCTTCTTCCTACAGCTACAGCCCACATTAACTGGACACTCCTATGAATTCAGATGCATGCCATTCAGAAATGGCTCACTTCGAACAGCAAAGAGCAGCAGACAGTGAGCCTTTGGGGGGAAATTTTCTAATGGTCCGTATTGATTAAGGAGTCTAAGAGGTAGGAGTGGGAAGATGTTTGGGAAGAGGCAGATGTGTGTCTCTCAGGACTGTTGGGATTTCACAGAGGGGAAAAGCTATTGGAGAAACCAGCTCATGATAGCAGAAGCCATTCGCCTACTATGTCTCTGCAAAGCAGAAAGCATGACGGATGAGCAAACAGAGCCGTGAGCCTGGAGGAGACTGAGAGGGACCCAAGTCCACTTGAACTTGCTCAGTGACCCCTTACCAGATCTCATCTGGTCTTAAGCAACTCCTATGGCAACCAAGCTGCCTCCACCCTGCAACCACTTTAAATCTCTTCACAGCCTCCAAATTCTATTTACTCCCTCACGATGCCATCGGGACCCTTTCCTGGTAATGCATCTCATACTAATACTACGTCCATTCATGACATATGTTAGAGGATAGATCCAGAGTTGGGATGCCATGCTTTACCACAGTTCTCCAGGACTGGATTCCCAGGAAAACATAAAGAAAGCAGCCAGGAAGGATGCATGTCCCCAGAGTCTGGTGACTGGGAAGCTTCCACTTCTGTGTTCAGGACTCAACTCAGTCACTAACTGCTTCTTGAGCTGTAATTCCTCAGTTTCCCCTTTGAAATGACAGCCTGAAAGGATTTCCTAGGGTTCCTTCGTCTTTCAGCTTACAGAAACCAATCATATGTTACGAGTAAAAATAACCAGAAAGGAATTGCACAGGATTTACCAAAGTCCATGTTTGCTCTAGATTAACTTCACTGAGCTGCTGTGGAGGCTGACCTGTTGCATCAGGGAATACCCCCTTTTCTGACAATGTTCTAGAAATACAGAAAACAGTAGATCTCTCTCTCTCTCTCTCTCTCTCTCTCTCTCTGTGTGTGTGTGTGTGTGTGTGTGTGTGTGTGCGCGCGCGCGCGCGTGTTTCTTAGGTTTTAAATCAGTAAAAGACAGTATGTGGCCCATGACAGGAGATCTCAAGTTTCACATTTACAGCCTGTGACACACACACACCTGGCAAGAGGAGGCCACATGACTGAACACTGGGCGCGTTGGCTCACTGTTATAACCTTTGTATTGTGTGTGATTGATGCCCTCTGTTTACACTCAGCTTCAATTTCAAACCACCTGCAAGCCTCTCAGAGGAGGAGGGCTGTTCAATACCTGCACCGTGACTGTTTGCCTCGTAGACTAACTGCAGCCAGCGAGGAGGCAGTGTGTGTGTCACCTGCCCAAGTATTCGCTCACTCCCTGCCGCTTATAGCTTAAGCTCACCACAGCACGCAAGTTCAATGGGATTCAGTCTCAGATACTAACTGGCCACTTATCCTAAGGTGGTAAAAGGCAAAGGGTGGCCCTGGAGATCTCCCTCGCCTTTGCACGATAACGTTGAAGCCCTAAGTTCTAACCGTTTATCAAACCTCCCTGAAAACAGCAGCGTGAGTGGGATTTCTGGCAGGGCTCACTCACTTACCTCTTTGATCTTTGACCTCTTCTCACGGATGGTGGCGTCAGCAGGCTCTCGGTTCTCTACCCCGATGGGGGGCAGGAAGTCCACCTTGGGCAAGCCCCCAAACAGATCCTTGTCACGCAGCTGGTCCTGGGCCACCTTCTCCTTCTCCAGCAGAATGTCTCTTTGGATCTCCTCTGGCAGCTTCTGCAGGGTTTCCTTGGCTTCCCTGAGAGCCCTCTCGTGGTTTTCACGGATTCTGGCTAAGTTATCCTCCAGTCCAGCTCCAGGGTCCCCAGGCACGCCTTCCTCGCGGTGCCGGACTCTCCCTTCGGCGGCATCCTCGGCACGCGCCCCGAGCCCGGGCTTGTGCTCCGCCGGTGGCTGCAAGGCAGGGTTGGAGTGGAACAGGACCCCGCTCAGCAGCTTGGAGGAGTCAGGCAGGAAGAAGATTGCCCCGAAGCAGAGCGTGATGAAGGCGCTGAACACCAGCAGCAGCACGAACTTCTCAGTGAGGCGGAAGGCGGCGGGGCCAGACCCCTTCCTCCCGCCGCCAAGACCCCCGCCCAGGCCACCGCCCAGGCCTCCGCCCCCAGGGCTACTGAAGAGTGGCAACAGGCCCCCCACGGGCATGGCTCCGGAGATTGCAGCCGCAGGCTGACAGTCTGTCCAAGCGTCCGGCGCCGAGCCGCTCAGCAGCCAAACTTCGCTGCCGCCGGCGGTCAGCTGCTGCGGGGCCGGCTCTTGCGCATCCAGGCCGCCCAGAGCGCGTGTCTGGGCTGCGGGTCTCCCCGCTGGAAGCGGCTCCCCTCCGGCGATCCTTGCCGGGGCGGCTCCTTTGGCAAACAGGCACGCGCGGCAAACCGCTGGCTGCAGCCCCTGTTTGGGGGGGAAGAGGAGACAGTAAAACGCAGTGGTTAGGAAGGTGCTGAGAAAGTTTCCAGTGGGTCCCCGCCCTCCCCTGGCCCCGGGAGCCGCAGGACAGTATCCCGGCAGGCAGCCCCACGGTCCAGCCGCGGGCACCACCCTCGGAGCCCACTTTGGACTTGGGGTGAAGTTTTCCAGCCTCGGAGGCAGGGTGTCCCGCGCACATCTGGGTCAGGACGGAGGACACCTCGGTGGCAAGGGCGGCGCACCTCTGGGCAGCAAGGGCGCCGCGTGCGTAGGGGGCTCGTCAACTTCTCCAGCTGCCCATCTCCGAGCGCGTCACGGCGGGCGGTGGCGCTCGTACAGCCCGGTGGCTCTGCGGCCCCGGGACACGACTCAGGTGAGCGAGCGCGCCGACCTGCCGGCGTGTGCCAACAAACCAGGCAACGTGCTGCCCTCCGCCGCGGCCCCGCCGTGCACTAATAGCACTGCCGGTCTCCCGGCGGTCGGAAACGAGGGCGGTGACGCGTCCGGAGAGTGACAGCGCGTCCGGGCCAATCTCACGCCTCCCAGGGTCCCGCGGGGGTGGAGCCGAGGCGGGGAGGGGGCCGCGCGGGGCGGGGAGTTTACGGGAAGAGCAGCCTCTCCGGGACCCGGCAGAGGCGGGGAGGTCGCCGCTCTCCTGGGCGCCCGAGGGCTGGAGCTGCGCCCAGGAGCGGGGTTAAGACTCGCCCGGGAGGACCAGAGCCGGAGTTGGTCCGAGCTTACTCGGTCCCCAACCATTCGGGTCTGAGCCCCAAAGGTGGTGGATCCCGAGTGACCGCGATTAATGCGGTAGCGCCAGCATGCTCCAGTACTCGCAATTGGCGGTCCCGAAGAGAACGCAGGGGATTAAGGGGGCAAGCTGTGGTTTTGAAGTCTTTTTTTTTTCCCCAGCCACCCGTGTTACCCAAGACAGGGATTCCCCAGTGCCCAATAACTCTCAAATCCAAAGTCTCCAGGCTCTCCTACAGAGCCTTTGAGCTCTGCCTCACCAACACCTTTTCACATCCTTGGCGACTTGGGGTTCGGGGATTGCTTGGAGCTCTAAGTATACACCCTCTTCCCCTTACAAGAAACAACAACAATATCAACCAAAAAAAAAAAAGTTGTATGACTCCCCCACGCTCCCCCACGCTCCCCCACGCTCCCCCACGCTCCCCCACGCTCCCCCACGCTCCCCCACGCTCCCCCACGCTCCCCCACTTTCGAAATTCATTTACCTCATCGCAGTTGGTCAAATTTTCCATTCAAAGAAGACAGTTCTATGCTGCCAAAGCTCGAAGCAATAAATTGAACCCTGTTGAAATTAAGTCTTGGATGCGACAACTCCCAGTGAAGGCAAGACTTGGTCCAACAGAGATTGTTTTCAACACAGCTTTGCAGCACTCAGTCTCATGGAATGTCATGGAGACTGGCTCCACCTCCCATGACATCGATTGGAATGCCCTGCTGATATTGCCTAGATCTACATTTTGACCTGGCTGGGAACCCCCTGCCTCAGGGTGAAGGGACAAGAAAACATTTCCCAAACTGTGTTATGAATCCCCTGTTGCTCCACAAAGAAACGGTTGCCAGAGGAAAATTGGACTGACTTCCCACTCCTGAAAGCTGGTTTGTAGCAGCTCTATTTACCCTCAACCTTCTCCGGAAACATGATTTTAGTTCAGCCTTTACTTGTTGTCTTAGTCAGAGGAAAACAGCTGGCACCTTCCAGGAGAGCGAGCATAGCACGGTTGTTTTCAGGTGTTGGGCTGTGTGCAGAAAATAGAAAACCAAGTTAGAAATCCTGAGGAGGTTTTCGTTTAAATGTTAATTATTATTTTAAGCCATCGTTAATTGTTGTGTATTGGACGTGTTCAAAATGAACCAGTAACAGAATCAGAAGTTCTGGTTAATACGAAATTGTGGCTTGATAAGTGTGACTTCATAGCTTGATTATTTTGATACTTGCTATGAAATTCTATGCCCAGAAGAGTGCAGCATACCCAAGCAGGGTAATAGATTTTTAGCTCTAAAAATGAAAGCAGTAATGTTTTGTTTTAATGACGGAAAGGTAAATTTGTTTCAAAGTATATTTGTAGGTTGTGGGTAGGCTGAAAACCTAATGACTGTGGATAATAGTGTTTATTCTCAACCAGACCCCTGAATCAGCGACCTCACAGAAAAGAAGACAGATCCCTAGAAACCGGAGCTAACTCCTGAGGAAACCAATTTCTTGCTTTCTGGTCGTTTGGGGGTGGTGATTGGGCAGTCATTATTTTTCCAACTATGTTTAAAAAATGGAATCATTTTAAAGAGACAGAAACACCTATGAACTTTCATTTAAATTGGTATATGTATTCCAGAAAGTAATACAATTCACCTTTTAGTACATATGCAAGGATATAACCAAGAAGTCTTAACTAATTTTGTTTCTAAACTCCCTGATATTGACTCCAAATCAATTTGGGCATTTAGGATACTGCCTGTAGTGGATGCATGAAAAATGTAGCCCATCTATTTAAGGTTGATTTTCCCTTTAGAAATCTAAATTTTGTTTATATATATTATTTCTAAATTTTTAAGGTGACTGTTCTTTTTATTTGGGTTCAGTTTTGTGAAACTTACTTTAAGGTTCCCCTCCAGTTTATCATTAGACATGGGTTTATTGTAATCAAAGTTTGGTTCTGATAATGTACTAAACGAAAAGTTAATTTTCGTGAGTCCACATTCAAGGACACCCATCTGTGTGAGGCAAGTGGAGAATGTGTTGGGAATGCCCATACTTGGGCTAGAGCAAGTTTGAAACAGACTCCCAGTTAAGTTATTTTGAGGCATATGGTAATGAAATCTGCCTTTAAATAGCCACCCAAGGCCCCATGTATGTCTGGGAAGCACTGAGGAAACAGAGGACAGACAGCAGGTAGGAATGAGCATGGTATAGAAGCCAACTGCCTCTGTGCCTTGACTGTGGCGCTCAGTGCTCATCTCCCTCAGAGAAACGTGGAGATGGAACATGAATGGACTGCTTCCGGGTTCTCAAGCCAGGAATCTTTACCTACCTGAAGGGATGCCTTGATCCTTGTGAACCCAGTGCTTTAGATAGGTCTAGCGCTTACTCATTGTGAATGGGCTAGCATAAATTTGGAAACTTTTAACATCATTTTGTAGAATTGTGTTCCTCTTGTTTCTTTCTCTCTCTCTCTCTCTCTCTCTCTCTCTCTCTCTCTCTCTCTCTCTCTCCCTCTCTCTCTCTCTCTCTCTCTCTCTCTCTCTCTCTCCTTCCCTCCTTCCCTCCCTTCCTCCCCCTCCCTCTCTCTTTCCTCCTCCCACCCTCCCCCACTCCCTTCCTCTCTCTCTTTCCCCCTCCTTTCCTCCCTTCCCCCTTCTTTCTCTCTCTTTCTCATTTGATCAGATAGTCCTTCTGATGTAAAGCAAGGGTGTTCTGTTTGCCACTTACCAATAAATGGAATTCCCATCTTATCTCCCTTTCAGTACTTTGGTCTCAGTGTCTTTCCTTAACAATTTGTAGATATTTACGTTTTGAAATTTTAAAAACACTCAAAGCTATTTGATTAATATGGCTGTTTAGATTTCAGAGGCTTGTTTTTTTTTTTCTTTTTCAAAAATTAGTTAACAAAAGGTAGATTTAACATTTACAGTAAGATAATTGTGAGCATGACTCGAGGAAAACTGGCAATATTGTAGTAACTGGCAAGTTAATCATTTTGCCAGAAGCAGTAAGTTTTTACAAACGAAAGCACAAGAAGCTTTCTTGGGCATTTTCTTCAATCTTCGAGTTATAATTCTATAAAATAAACTTTTCAAATACTAGATACTAGTATTTGTTTTGGATTTAAAAATAAAATACAACTCAATGAATAAGTAAAATTTATCTAGATAACAATTCCTGAATATTTTTTAACACATTACATTCATGATTCATAGAGTTTCTAATTCACTTTAAATCCAGGTCAGAATGGCTCTTGGGTTTTTGATTTTAAAAGTAAAATGTAATATGAAGAAAACAGTTTATTGTGAATGGTAATCTTGACCTTTCAATACTTCAGTAGACAACCCTGAATTTTACATTAACTTTCACAAAAGAATTAATTAAAGACTTAAAAGGAGTATCAGTGATATTGGTACTTACATTGGAGGCTATCATCTATTTGTGATGCCATGGTATTTTTTTCCTCCCCTAAATTTACTTGGGAATGACTAAAGTAGAACATTTTCATAGGAATCCTGTTACCCTTGCAAACAACAAAGGAAGGAGCAAGTTTGAATCCTTATGCCCACCTTGACCCTGCAGGACAACATTGAGGCATCTGTTTTTGTTTCAACACCTACTTAGAGATATCAGCAGTTCCCAATTTTAGGACATCCTGTAGCACAAATATTTGTCAACTGGCTTTGAGGAACTTCTCATGGAACTCTCCTGAGAAAGGAAGCTGTAAAAGGTGCTTTGGCTTGCCAGTCTCCTGGATGAAAGTATGGGGTTCTACAGTAGTCAAAAGAAGTGTTTGAGAAAGATACTATTGCAATGCCACTAGTCAATGTAGCACTATTAAATTAGAAGTTTTCATTCACTTTGAAAGTTGGAGCTTGAAGCCAAAGTGTATTTGAAATAAGAAATGTAATGCCAGTGAAGTTCTAAACCAGCTTTCAAAATGAGAGCGGAGTGTAGAAGTTCTCAGATGTGGTTTTCATGAGCTCAACAAAGAGCCTGAATAAACTAAGCCTGGGCAAGGGTTTGAAAGAGGAATTTATTCTCGAAGACATTGTATGCTCTTGGTTTTGTGACCGTGGCACACAAATTTTGTGACCATGAGTTGCCTGTGTTCTGTGACTCTCGTATTACATCTGCAGCATTGTTGTGGATTTTAAGGATAATGTTTGAAGTAAAGTCTGGCTCAGTATTCACTGAAGGAGTTTAAATAACTTTTCCCCTTTCTCTTGAAATGGAATTAAATGATAAGACTGGTAGAAGAACGGTTATCTTTTGGATTCTTGAAAGAAAGACTGTAAAGGAGGGAGCACAAAAGGCATTCTGGATGTGTCCTTCTTCAATTCCTATCCTTCAGCACACAAGAAGGGATGCATAAGCAGTTCCATCCAGCTGTGCCCTGGAGAGGGCTGTGTAATATTCCCACACTCTTTGTATAAGTAAGATCAATTCTCTGAAACCTTGAGAAAGTGTGAGTGAGGGCAAAGTCTCAAAATGATCAAAATGGCATTCATGGCAGTGCTTGAAGAATCTGAAGCCAGGGGTTCCCATCTTCATAGGGGATGTTAACAGTAGCCATTAAGAACTTGAGAAGATACATTTATGGCTTAAGAAGATACTATTTCAACAGAGTGAAACAAAGAACAAAGGGTCCCCCAAGACTAGAGAAAAATAATTTTTTCCTTAAAATATTTTTTTTGAATTGAAAAAATAACATTTACTCCATTTTCTGTTTCAGAAAACTTCATATACTGGTTCAGAAAAAAAATGAAAAGAAAAAGAAAACTCAGGAATAGAATATTTTTGATGTTCTTTTGCCCAATTGAAATATTTTTCATGAAATAAAGTGAGGAAAAACCATGTATGCAATTCTTATTTTGGAGAAACGAGCTCTGAGCATGACACAAGAACACTTGGCTTCCCTTTTATCAATGAAAAATAAACATGGTGTTTGTACAGCATGTTCAGTCTTTCCTATTGTCCTTGAAGGCAGAATCTTGACTTCTGAGTGTCTGTGGCTAGAAACTCTCTTGCCGTTCTTTGTTGATATAGCTTCTTTTTCAGGTTCGTTTGGTTCATTCATGTCCTCTGCAACATACAGAGTCACTTAGAGACAAAGTCAAAGTGTGTCTGTTGTTGGCAACACCTGAGCAGATTGTAGGTGCCAGAAGTGGGACTGGAGGAATGAAGACTGTTCTGGACTATGGCAGTGTGTGTGTGTGTGTGTGTGTGTGTGTGTGTGTGTGTGTGTGTGTGTGAGAGAGAGAGAGAGAGAGAGAGAGAGAGACAGAGACAGAGAGAGAGAGACAGAGACAGAGAGACAGAGACAGAGACAGAAACAGAGATAGATAGACAGACAGAGACAGATTGCCATAGGAGAACCAAAGGAAAGAAGTTCAAATCACTGACCCATGTATCTCCTAGTCTTAATTAGCTGGATATCACGCATAGTTTCTAAAAATCACTGGAGTATAAATGTAACTCATTAGCTTATCGGGTACTCAAGTTTACTCCAAATATTAAATAGCCATAATACATATTCTATTATTATAACACTACAATGCCCTCAATAGTAATCAACAGGAACTGAAAATAATCAAGTGCCCCTAAATGCCATTCAATCTGCATCGTTAATATTAAAATCCATGTATATTTCTAGCAAGAAATTAATTTACTATCCTTAAAGTAGTCATTATAAAGATTTATTAATGTAGTACTAAGTTCATTTACTACATAGGTATTATAAAGCAGAGTAAGATGACAAAAACAAGGAAAACTTGTTTGTAAAGATTCTCGGTTATTACAAACTTCCATATAGTGTGCCATTGAATGGGTTTTATTAACTGTGTGTGCTTTTATCGCTTCCATTTTCTTTTTAAAATGTTTGAGGAATGTAAAATGGTGCAGCTGCTGTGGAAAACAGTCTGGCAGCACCTCAAAAGGATAAATATAGAGTTACCATATGATCCGGCAATTCTACTCCTAGGTGCACAGCCAAAAGAACTGAAAATATATGTGCACACCAAAGTCTGTGTATGAAAGCTCATGGCAGCCGTATTTACAAAAGGCACAGTATGGAGCCAGCACAAATGTCCACTCTCTGACGAATGGACAAACCAATGTAAATCCATACAAGAAAAAGGTGTTCAGCAAGCAGGACTGCCATAGGGAAACCCGGTACAGGGGCCATGCGGCCTTTGCCCATACTACCCTACAGATGCTCTTCACAGAGACCACAGAAAATGTCTAGAGTAGGGGTGCACACAGGGATGGGAAGCCAGTGCTTGGTTGTCTGGGGCAGAATGAATGGAAAAGTGGAGGGTCAGTATTAAAGGAAGGAAGGTTTGTGGACAGTGATGGCTGCCTGATAGTGAATACGTTAACATTTATTTTTCAATGAGTATGCAAAGTATTTTCCTTTCAGAATGGCTTCCAAGAGCCTTTAGACCCATAACATATCTACTAATGATATTAAGTTGACACACTAAATAGAGACATTATATATTGTAGTACAAGAAGCAATAAGTAGAGAAATATGTCCACAAACAGAAGAAATCACTCAAGTTGCGAGATAGATATATATATATATATATATATATATATATATATATATATATAATATCTTATTGGAATAATCAAACCAAGGGGATGATTTAAATTTTGAGTCATTGCCCTTGCTATACATCTCTCCATAGGCAAAAAATATAATTCATATTTTCTGATGCATGAAGATTTACTGTTAAGTGTTCTTCCCCACGTCAGCGTAAGCAAGATGTTTCCAAGAGAACGTGCTTGTGGTATGTAGCTTGTAAGCAAAACGATGCAGAGACGGGAGTTGAGGTACCAATCAGAAGACATTAGTTTCTTTCAACTGAAATGATTACAAAAGTCAAAATAAGTATCCATGTATGATGGAGAGCGGTGTAGTAATGAAGCATCACAATAAGCCATTGTTTTACCATGATAAAAGGCATTAATATTTCACAATATTATTATCTGTATTATTAGAGGGTACAGGGAGAACTCATGGAGAAGCTAGCATTAGAATCCCAGGTCAATAGGAATAGAAACAAATGGATAAAGTGTATATGTGTCTCCAACATCCTTACATAGAAAAAGTTAAAACATTTTAAAGAATTTACTGGCCTATTTTAAGAGAAATATGAATATTTCATAGGATCTAATATCACATTTATAGCAGAACCTCTCTATCTGATTCTTTGTGCTCAATTGATTCTACCAGAACAGAAATCACTGTCTTGTAATCCTTTTATAATATGGGTGTCAGAGCACTCTGTGTTTTGATTCTGTGTGTGTACAGTATTTATTCCTCCATGAAAACACATCTCTTCTCCCTCAAATCGGAGTTTATGTACATTTTGCCTTTTAATTATTTTATATTCTTATCGTAAATGTATTGTCTACATTAATCATGGAAAATTCAAAATACATAGACCTTTAAGAAGGAAGCGGCTTGAAATTTTTAGAATATTGCTTTGCATGTCCTTTAAAGCAGTTATGTTTTCTCCGTGCTCACAGGAACACTGTTTTTCTGGAATCCTCTTCCTGCTTCCCCAATTCTTAAAGAAAAAAATATTTGTAATGAGTAATAGCTTTCTTCCTTTTCTGACCTTGAAGGCAGATGGGATGTGTAATCCTTTCACTAAAAGTAATGTTCTCATTTTTACAAAGTGATCAGCACTGGGAAAGGAGGCTTTCTAGCCCAGATCTCCTTTCCCTCACCAAATATGCTTATGTTTATTTTAACTATGTCTCTCTTTGCTTTCCTGTGATGCCAGATCATTTGAAGAGAGTGGCAATTTTCTTCTTAGTAAAGCCTTTGTAAAAAAAAATTTGGATGAATAAAAACATCAACGATTAGGAAAAGAAAGAATTTATTCCTACCTCTTAGAAATAAACAGACTACCTTTCGATATTTTTCTTGTCCTTCATAATATTCTGCATGAAAAAAACACATAAGTATAAAGTTGTTAAATATCCAGGTATTACTTTTTTTTACAACTGTGGGAAGCTGACACACCTAGCATCAGAACTACTTAAGAGGACTTCTTCCCCTCTGCTCTTCTTTTTTTTTTTCTGCTAGCCTATTCTGCTCTCCTCAGCAGATTTAAGTTTTACAAGCTTTGGGTGACCAAAATGATGTAGCTGACCCCCTTTGTTGTTATGGTTTGTTCTGTCTTTTGTCTGGCACTTTCAACTCAATTAAGAATGTTTGGTTGCTTTCCCAGCGTGTTTTGCCTTACCCTCCGCAAACTATATCCAGATAGGAGACCCTGCTTCATTACTCCTTCCATCTCTCAAAATAGATCTGTTGATATTAATGTCTCCCTTCAGCCGCCGCTTTTCATAAAAGACAAAGATTTGGGGCTGGGAATGTAGCTCAACAGAATGTTGGCCCAGCATGCATAGAAGTATGAAGTTTGCTCCCAATACCCCATGACTTGGGCATGATGATACATGCCTACAATCCCACCACTCTGGAGGAAGGATCATCAATTCAAGGTCATCCTTACCTATACAGCAAGCCTCAAGGCAACCCAGACTACACAAGGCTTCTTCTTCAGACCAAAAATGATTTACTGCTTCCTGTTTTTAGACATTGCTTTCCAGGAGTCTTCTAGAACACTGGAGCTGACCCATATTTTAGGAAAACCACAGTAAGTGACTGTTTATGCATCACCTGCTGCCGTAAAGAGATGTGGAGATCTGAAGTGCAAAGATAAATTCATTGCAACAGGTTTCGAACTTAGTGAGAAACTACCACTATAGGAGCAATAAAGTCTGAATTAGTCCACAAAATAAATAGAGCACAATGTCTTCTATTTCTCATCTTCATTTAGAGCAAAAGAAAAGGAAAAGCAATGTTATAAACTGTTTGGGGAAACAATGTATTTGTCTGTGTATGACAGAGTGTCTCATAGATGTCTGACCAAAGCTTCTTTCTAGCTCCCAATTTCTATCAGCATTAGATTTTTAAAAAGAGATTGTTTTTTTAACCAACCCTCCAATGTTCTTAGATTTTGTGTTTCATAATTTCAATTTCAATAAGCATCTTTCAACTGCAACGTTTTGTTACTCTGCCCTTTGGTCACATCTCTCTGGCAAAATCTCTATTCCTAGGGAGCAGCTACCTTTTCAGTATCTTAGTTCTGGGAGCCCAGACACTGAGGCAAAAATCTCTTAAGTCAAAGAGAGGCCATCTCAAAGGAGGTGTGTGGCATTTTTCCTAAAGATGATACCTAAGGCTTCCCTTTGGCTACATGCACCCATGTACCCCTCTCTCTCTCTCTCTCTCTCTCTCTCTCTCTCTCTCTCTCTCTCTCTCTCCCCACCCCCCCAACACACTCACACACTAAAAGTGAAACAAAATCAGCCCCAAGCACACTCTTCCTGTGTATGTGGTATGTGGTTTAGTCATTTTCCTACTCTGCATGGTGCCACTTCTCTGCTCTCTGTGAGCTGGATACAATGATGTCCCAACATACAGGGGACATTTGATCATGTCAAAAGCCAAGTGGAGACATGATATCTAGTGGGGGAAATGTCAGGATACCCCCATGTAATATAGAACAGTCTAGCCCATGATGGTGGCATGAGAAGGTTCTGATACTTCCTTTGCTTTTCATACTTACTGTATGCTTGCCTACCTGAACAGAGCAAATAGCAGCCCTGTCTTTTCTGATTCAAATACAAAACACTTACATACTTCTGCACTCAGTCTCACTTCCTCTTATGATAGCTGGGCTGTGCACTTCTACACAAGGCTAGTCTGCTTCCGGTGCTTAGGATTAGACAGCATCTCAGCTCTCCATAAGGTTATACTGTGTGTTATCCACTTTCTGTTTATATTCTGCCTTGTCTTTTGATTTTTAAACATAATAAGGTTTGGACTGAAAACAAAGCAGACCCCTTTCCCTCCAGGTACCGCACTATCCTCTCTTTCCAAGTCTTTCTCCAAATAGTTGTTACTAATGACAGCTATCCACCACTTGTCACTTCTCACACCATCTCAGCTTAACTCCGGCAAGATTGCTGGCCTTGTCACGCCATTGAAACTACTCCAATAAAAATCATCTTTGCCCTTTGGGTTGTAATAACCAATAATTTTCAACATCATTAGACTTCAGCTTTCAATGACAATGGTCACTCCTTGCTTCCTGAAATTGTCTTCACTTAATGTCAGTGACCCAACAGCCTCTTGGTTTTCAAAACTCTGGTCAGTTCCTGTGTTTCCTGAGGAGTGAGCCTTTAAATGTATGAGTTTCCTTAAGACTCATTTCTGGAGCTCCGCACCTTCTCAGTTTGCACGCTCTTCCTAACCAACACTAACCCATTGCTCCATTTAGCACATGCAAACGGTTTTCATTTTCATATGAACATTTCCGGTGCAGTGTTCTGGTTTCAGATCTACCCATCCAAACATCCAGCTCTCAGCACAGGTCTCTGAAAGCTGCTTCCTCCTTAGGCCATCCTCTCTTCATTCCTTTCCTAGAGGGGGCAGTTTCTGCAGTCTTGGTCAGAGAGAGCTCCCAGTTGTTTCCTACTTAATAAGAAAAAGTCGTTTGTCTGTTTCTGGATCCTGGGTGGGGTGTTTCCCTCATTCTAATTCTTTGGGAGCAATTCTTTCACAATCAATTCACTTTCACTCAAAAACTATTTAGATTGATATTGAAGTGTGCCAACCCCCAAGCAGAGGAATGGGGGTGTGACGGACCTTATTGGCAGAATCTAGAATCCTCTGAGAGATAAGAGCATGTCTGTGGGGGATTACCTCGCCTAGGCTAATTGTAGAGGGAAGACCTACACACCGTGGGTGGCACAGTTTTTCCTGGACTAGGATGGTGGATTGTGTGAAGGGTGAAGTTCAGCTAAGATGAACATTTGTTTCTTTCTACTCCTCATCTGTGGATACAATGTGACTTAGCTGCCATAAGTTACTGCTACCGTGACTACAGCTAGCTGAATAATGTGCTTCTCCTCCAAACAGTGAGTCAAGGAGTCTCCTCTCCAGTTAGTTGTTCTTTTATTCAGATTATCTTATCACAGCAACAAGAATATGGGGGTGGGGGGATAAAAATCTAATCCTGACTTTCCAAGAAAATTCTGTCAGCAAAATATCTGGAAGTTCTGTTTTGGTTCATATTGTGAATTATAATTTTAGGGACTTATCCGATAATGTTTGTAATTTTTCTAACAGTAGAAAAGTAATTAATTTCTATTTATAGTCTGGGAGGTGATTTTGGTACATTGAGTGGAGAATTCAGTTTAGCGAGTAAGCACTGACAACAGTGGGGCAGAACATGAAAGCCACGGTGGAGGGCTAGGGTGGAAGGGAACACTAAGACCACTATGGAGGGCAAAGGTAGGGGGACACCAAGACAACTGTGGAGGGCAAGGGTGGCAGTGAGGCAGATTTATGACCACAGGGAGTAACTGATAGGATTCAGGTCATTTCACTCACAAAAGGAATGTATTTTGTAGTTTGACCAATGCAGGCATTATGTCAGGAAAACTAAGATTTGGGGGCATGAAATTTTGAGATGACACTTGTGTGTGTGTGTGTGAGAGAGAGAGAGAGAGAGAGAGAGAGAGAGAGAGAGAGAGAGAGAGAGAGAGAGAGAGCATGTCAGTTTGCTAGAAGGGTGGTGTGTATTTGACATTTGATATTTTATCAATCCAGTGTTTAAACCCATCTCTCTTTGGTGACATTCTTCAGTGAGTGTGGACTTCTGTGTTGTAAATGTGTCATATCTCATTAGTGGCATTGATGATGTTAGAGTATCTCTGACTGTCCCTAAGAGGGGGAAGCAAGCATGCAGTATGCAAAATGGTTATTGTGAGGGATCGGAAACATAAAGATGAAATTGAATTGGGCTTCATCTTTGATTGTATGATTTTGATTTTTTTTATTGGAATTCTGGCAAAGCATTTCCTATGCCTTCTGCTAGCTAAATTTCTGGATTTTACTGGCCCAGCACTTGTATTGCAGAATTCACTGATTTGCCCTGGAATGTCTTTTACTTGAATGTTGCTGTTACCTTGAGATATTTAGAGGTGATTTACATTACTTACAGCCTAATGGGCATGGAATTTAAAACTATCCCCTAATTCTGGTCCTCAGTTGAAACCTTCTGTCTCTGTCAACAATGAAATACTACATCTAGTCAAAAGTCCAGGCTTCCTCTTTGATGATCCTGTCTGAAGCTGAAATCTAATTCATTGTTTTAATTGTTTGGCTTTCCTCCTAAGTATTACTTGAATCTATCCACTTCTCTGTCAGAGTCAGAACCAGCCTCCTGTTTCAAGCCACCGTTCTAACCCACCAGCACTACAATAGCCTGTTTGGTCAACCTGCACGTTCCCCATCCCCCATCTGCACGTTTTGTAATGGAGAATCTGCACAGACATGTGATTTCATTACAGATCTGTGACTGCATCCCTGGGAATGTGCTTGCTGCTCCCTCCCTCCAGGCTTCTCTCTATTTTCCTCTCCACGTGGTGCCTCTTCCTATTTCTTTCATGCATGCATTTGTCTCTTTTCCTTCTGTCCATATCCTTTTTTATGCTTGCCTAACCCCAATCCTAATGCTGCTTGGATTTGTAGGTTTTGATTATATACTGCTACTGCTGGATGATGAGGACGATGATGAGGATGAAGGGTGACGGTGGCTGTGGTGATGATGTTGATGATGATGATGATGATGTTGATGATGATGATGATGATGATGATGATGCAAAGACAAGATGGCCAAGAGGCAAGGGATTTAGACAACTGGTATATTGTGCTCTGCATAAGTAGGTTTGTGTCCCATTCTTGGGAAATAGTAAGATACCACATGTTCTCTCTCTCTCTCTCTCTCTCTCTCTCTCTCTCTGTGTGTGTGTGTGTGTGTGTGTGTGTGTGTGTGTGTGTGTGTGTGTGTGTATTTCATAGGGATTTTCCAGCTAAGAGAACGAGATGCTTTTCACAGCACTCAAATTTTATCTCAGCCCTGGCTCAGCTCAACTGTCTGTACTACAGTTCCAGGGGATCAGTGCTCTCTGTGGGCTCTGTGGACACTGGGCATATACATGACCCACGGACAAACATGTAGATGAAACACCCATATATATAAAATTCTTTAAAAATGAAATTGAAACAATGTAAATAAATATTAAAGATAAAATGATGATATAGTAGGAATTTATTTCTCATAGTTCTGGAGGCTGGATAAAAGCTTCCAATTTTATTTTAGGTGATGTCTGTCTTTCTGCTTTTGAGTGGCCAGCTTCTCATTGTGCCCTGACATAGTTATGCCTTTTTCTACTAATGCTTAAGGAGGAGAGAATGTAGGAAAAGAAGAAAAAAATGTAGGAGAGGCTTTCTTTCTTTATTTTAAAGCCATTAATCTTGTAGGGTTAGTGTTTAATTCATAAGACAACAGGACATCATTTGACCCTGCTTCTCTCCAAAGATAGTCACATTGAGATTTAAGGCATAAGAATTTTAGAGGGGATGCAAAGTATTCTATTAGTAACTAACCAACCAAACTCCCAGAAAAGATTAGAATTCCTCTTACATGTTCTTACACATCATTATCATGTGCTTTTTCTTAGAAAGCATACTATGAGGGTAGGTTCTCATTCACTTAAGTTGTATTATATATAAAAAAATGCACATGAATACCTAAGTTATCAAATACCCAAGTTTGGCCACCCAATTTGGCTTTTTTTTTTAAATCAAATTATTTTTATTGGATATTTTTGATTTACATTTCAAATATTATTTCCTTTCCTGGTTTCATGGACATAAGCCCTCTATCCCATTTCCCCCCTTCTTCTATGAGGGTGTTCCCCCTTCCCAACCATCCTCCTCTTCCTGCCCTGACATTCCTCTACACTGGGGAGTCCAGCCCTGGCAGGACCAAGGGCTTCTCCTCCCATAGGTGACCAACAAGGCCATCCTCTGCTACTTACAAAGCTGGAGTCATGGGTCTGTCCATGTGTAGTCTTTGGGTAGTGGTTTAGTCCCTGGAGGCTCTGGTTGGTTGGTATTGTTCTTATAGGGTTGCAAGCCCCTTCAACTTCTTCAAATCTTTCTCTAACCCCTCCAAATGGGGACCCCCATTCTCAGTTCAATGTTTTGCTGCTAACATTCGCCTCTGTATTTGTCATGCTCTGGGTGAGCGTCTCAGGAGACAGCTATATCAGGATCCTGTCAGCATACACTTCTTGGCTTCATTAATATTGTCTAGGTTTGGTGGCTGTATGTATATGGGCTGGATTCCCAGGTGGGGCAGGCTCTGAATGGTTTATTCCTTCAGTCTCTGCTCCTAACTTTGTCTACATATCTCCTTCTATGAATATTTTACTCCCCCTTTTAAGATGGACTGAAGCATCTGTACTTTGGTCTACCTTCTTCTTGAACTTCATGTGGTCTGTGGATTGTATCTTGGGTAGAATCCAGATGCCCTTCAACAGAGTAATAGATACAGGACATGTGGTATATCTACACTTAGTTATCAAAACAATGACTTCATGAAATTCATAGGCAAATGGACGGAACTAGCAAATGCCATCCTGAGTGAGGTAACCCAATCATAAAAGAAAAAAGAAAAAAAAAGAAAAAGAATCACATGGTATGTACTCACTGATAAGTGGGTATTAGCT
Source organism: Rattus norvegicus (assembly GCF_021556685.1). Lineage (NCBI taxonomy): Eukaryota > Metazoa > Chordata > Mammalia > Rodentia > Muridae > Rattus > Rattus norvegicus. Next base: position 34,533,832 of record NC_141553.1, read on the forward strand.
CAAAAGCTCAATGTGTTGTTAAGTATCAGTTGGCTACACTCATGATCAGGTGACTGAGAGCTGTGTCCCACAGTTACTGGGCAATACAAGTACAAAGAGACGTTCTCTTACATGATCTGAGACCAAAGCTCACATTCTAGTTCCTAATGGACGCATATTTTAAAAAAAAAAAACTTTTGAAAAGTAGAAACAAATCCTAAGTGAAACCATTATGAACTGGGGGACCACCTATGCTAATCAAAGCTACCATCAAAGTGTATTTGTCTGATGTGTGATCAATGTTTTGTATCTGAGAGAGTAGGGCCTTGTTTTGCTTTGCAAAACAATATCAACCAACCAGACCCCCCAGAACTCCCAGGGACTAAACCACCATCCCAAGAGTACATAGGGATGGACCTATGGCTCCAGCCACATATGTAGCAGAGGATGGCCTTGTTGGGCATCAATGGGAGGAGAGGCCCTTGGTCCTGTCAAGGCTAGATGCTCCAGTGTAGGGGAATGCCGTGGGGGGGGGAGGTGGGAGAAAGTGGGTTGGTGGGGGAGGGAGCACCCTTATAGAAACAGGGGGAGGGGAGATGGGATAGGGGGTTTCTGGAGGGGAAACCAGGAGAGAGGGTCACATTTGAAATGTAAAATTTAAAAAATCTGATAAAAGGAAAAAAGAAAAGAAAAAAGAAAGCAAAGAAAAACTGCTCTAAACCAAACTCGAGAAACATAGTGGTTAGGTTAGGTTAGGTTTTGTTATAAGTCATCTAATAATGGGTAGATTTTATTATAAGTCATCTAATAATGTGTAGAAATGCAATGTTTGGGAGCTCCTTTAATCTTGTATCTATATGATGGTGACAGCTCATCTTAAATAAAAATTACCACTCAAATAGTAATTCGTGAAACAAACGTGGCAAAACTCAGGGTAGCTGACCAATTCCTGTAAACCTCATAGAAATCTGAGTTTTCAGATTTCTCATGTGCTCTAATTACATCACCGGAAAGCATCTTCAGTGAAAGCAGAGGCATCGTCCTTCGTGATTGGTGTCAGATGTCAGAATATTCTGGGTCAGCGAGTAGCTTCACGCCCACATAGACATGGAGCCTTCAGAGTCATCCCTAAGGCCGACAGAGGAAAGGTCAAGGTGAGGTGCCCTCCAGATGGGCGTGCTTTGTTTCTGGAAACCTGGGAACGGGATGCTGGAGGGCGCTGCCAAATATTCCAGTCTAGTCACACACTGTGTGTTTCACTAATTTATGTCCATTTTTAAATATCCATTATGCTAATTAAAAAGCTACTAATTTTGCTCGAGAATATGATTGTATCTGTCACCATGCTAATTTGCAAAGAAGGCTGTCTCAGATATATGAGGGTGAGTGAATGTTCGTGAGCGTGACTTAAGCTCTTGTTCTGGTTGGTTCCAAAATACAGCTTTTCTGAGAGTGTGTTAGTTCTTCTTCCGTGGAACAGAAATAGGCAGTTCCTCCTTGTTAGGCCAAAATACACCTAGGGTGCAACTTGTACATTTAGAGTCCCATCTCATTCATTCTAGAGTCTTAGAAGTCAATTAAAATGGCATTTTCCAAGTACCTAGCACAGCTCAGCACCCATGTCAACGACTACAACCAGCTAACAGAGATCAGTGAATGCACACCATCTCAGTGGCTCGTCTAAGACAGAGAGTAGATTGATCTCACTCTTGTGACCATAAAGGGAAAATAGTCAGTGTAGTCAGCTGAAGAAAAAAAACAAAGTTTTCTTTTCTACTCACAAATCCACTGTCCCCAGGGAATGCATTTGGGCCTCCTTGTAGCCTCAAGATCAGGATCCAGATCTTGAGAAATAACAGATTGGAAAAGACTCTCTTCAGGTGGCTGCAGGGCCACTGAGATCTAGGACTGACTCTGAGGCCTTAGGGATGGGACTTCAGTATTTAATTTTCTGCCCACACTTAGAGATGCTCAGTGGATGTTGATTACTAAGGGAGTTCACACCCAGGGCCCCGCCCTAAGGCTGAGGAAAAGCTATGTGAAAATTTCCAGATGATGATACTCTAGAGCTATTTTAGTGTTTCCAGTATTTGCTTGAGCATAAGATTGATCAGGGATGGATGAATAATGGCACAGATTCTAGAGTCTAGACCCAGTTCTACGAAGACAGAATTTCTAGACATGATCTACAAATCTGTACATTTAATACATACTCTAGCGCAGTGGTTCTCAAGAAGTCCCTGGAGGTGGGGGCTGGGCATCACTAAAACAGAGAAGGGGAAAGCAGAGAGCATCTTCCCTTTCTCTTCAGATTCAATTGAGAACGTCCCTCTGTGGTCTTCTAGAATGGGCATTTCCATCATTTAGAGTCATGGCTCTGGGCTACAAGTGTGCTTCTTAAACTATAACATGCAGTCATATTGGTTCCTAGTTAAGAGGGAATTCTGAGTCTAGAGTTCCGGGAGACAAAGGCTTGCATTTCTAGTAAGCTGTCCTAGATGTAGCAACAGGCTGCCAGCTGAGAAGTCTGGCCTGGTGTGGAAGCATCTTCGACACAGCATCCTGAATCAGAATTTATGGTTAGCAAAGCACTTCAATACCAGTCTGTGCTGAGTACTCTTTGGAAGGCTTCATGCCTAGGTGTTTGCATCATGAAATATACAGACTCTGTACTGCCCTGAAGGATGCAGTAGGCTTGACTTTCAAAACGCCGTGACTGTATCATGGAAAGAGAGAGAGACCGGGAGAGAATGTATGCGGTTGCTTATCTGATGTGAGGGCGCTACTTCCTGTCTTCATCTTGTGGCCACATACCTGACAGAAGCAACTTCACAGGGGAAGGCGTTATCTTGACTCAGGGTTCAGGCTGTTAAAGGCCATGAGGGTGTTGAAGGCAGAGTGAGAACCCAGACCTCATAAGGAAATAGAACACATGACATAAGGTCAGCCTAAACTTCCCCACAGTTATCAACGTCTTTCAGCTAGGCAGCCCTTAAAGGTTCCAAAACCTATCCAAAGAGCATGTGAAGAGCAGTATTCACACAGGCCTTTAGGATGGTTTCACCCTTAAAATACAACAAAGGATTATTATCCAAGATATTAGAAAGGGCCTAGAACTAAGTAGAAAAACAGCAACTAGAGAGACTTAAAAGTGGAGTAACGACTTAATCCCACTCTATCCTTTTACCTTTCCTTCTATTCCTCCCTCCCTCTACAACTCACCCTTCTTTTCTTTCTGGCTACGTGACTGTAAAGTTCTCCCACAGCTTGGAGAAAAATCATTTAGAATGTTCCTTGAAAATATATTTATTCAGGTAAGACATGCAAATATCCAGAAAGAATATGAAAGAAACATGTCACTGAACATCAGTGAAATAAAAACTAAGACACAATGATTGTGCTTTACTTCCTACATGGCAGGAAGTGTATTACACAAATGATCACAATAACTGTTGGTGAGAGTGTGGGGCAAAGGAGACAGAGGTTGAGAATGCATGTTGGTATAGCCTTTATCAATAATAGGGGTTTCTAAAAAAATGTATATGTGGGGCTTCCATATGATTCAGTAGTATCTGCTTTTGATATACATCCAAGAGATTAAGTCAGTATGTCATGGAGATATCTAGCCTCTTGTGTTCATAACAACACCATTTATAATAACCAATGTGAAGGAACGACTCAGGTGTCTGTCAACAGAGACACTGGGAGAAATGACAACGTAGATAAAATGCAACAGTATTTAGTCCTTCCAAAGGAGATCTTGCTATTTGGAAAATCACAGATGAACCTGAAAGACATTATTCTAAATGAAAGGAGGTATGCACACAAAGAAAGGGATGTGTGACTGAAATTATATGTGAAAAAAAAAATAAATGTTTGGTCAGAGAACAAGGATTGAGGAGTTGGGGACAAATGGACACAAAAGGTACATGGTTATGGTAATGTGGCTTGGATAAGTATGAAGATTGGGTGTGTAGCATAATAGCTATAGTTAAAAACATGAATATACTGAAAATTTATAAGAGAATATGTGTAGGATGATGTCACAGGTAAGGAAGGTACAGGATAGAAGGAGGCCTGTCATTGGAGGAGAAGGAAGGATGGGCGGGAGAGAAGTTTGAAGGAAGAGGAGGAGACTAGGGGAGAGAGAGAGGAGACAGGGCAGAGGAGAGGGAGAGAAGCCATGGCAGGACAAGATGGCAGGCGATGTTAAGATTCGGCTCTGTGTATCTACAGGTTGTTATTAATGTTCTTAAGGGATGGATGGTACCGGGCTTTGTATGTTTAAGTGGGCAATTATATCTTACCAGTTGGATTTAAGATTATTGTGTTGTGTGTTCTTTTATGTGAGGGTTTGAGTGTACAAAAGTGTGCGGCTGGGCTGTGGTTCCGCCAGGTATCTAGCAGATATCTTGGGACATTGCGGCGTGGGCCTAGTGGGGTAAAAGACTTACATTTTTATTTTTATACTTTTACAACAACAAATATGAAGGGTTAGATAGACATGTTAAATTAACTTAACTTCAGATTTCATCTCACTACTCTGTATATATAGTAAAACATATCCTATACCTTAACTATATCCAATTATTATTTAGAAGTAGACAAGCAGTCGGCAGATGACACACAGTGATGAGAGACTCCGTTCACTACTAACTTGTAAGGTTTATATGGCTCTTCTGAAGTATATTATTTCCTTTGATGGCCACAGTGCTGGGCAGTCAGGGGAAGGATTCTTACACCCATCTGACAGTGAGAAACCAAAAATTAGTCTAGACTAATCAATCTCCTAGTCAATGGTCATACAACTAATACGTGACAGGTCTTCCAAATCAAGTATTCTGTTTCAACCTCCAGTGTGGTTTTCATTAAGAAGCTCTTGCAGATCTCATTACCTAGTTACAAATAGAGCAATCTGTCAAACATGTTATGTGGGAGAGAGAGAGAGAACTGATCTTTCCAATCAAATCTTTCCACATTGCTTGTCAGCCTGATCCTTCCAATTCCCTAAAAGATGGCCTTGATCCTTAATACTACATCCCCCTCTTCCAAGGTGATCATTATGAAATACTGTGGACAGCACAGACAGCATTGTCTCCCATAAGATTATAAGGGAGCTGAAAAACTCTTCTCATCTGGTGATGTCACAGAAGCCCTCAAACATCTTCACACAGTTCATTATTCATGTTTGTGAGGATGCTGGTACACACAGGCCTCTGAGAGTTGTAAAGTCACCAGAGGACAGTATTTATACTTAAGCTATATACTTAAACATCTGCGTGTGATATATAATAGCTATGCTGTAAATATGTTTATTATATATTAATATATAATGCATTTTTGATTATTAAGTGTTCCTGTTTACATATAAAGAAGTCCTGTCAAGTCAAGACATATGCTGTATTGCGCTAACGCAGCCTGCCTCATCTTTTCTTCTGCTTTTCTTGTCTGAGATAGCGTCTCACCATGTAGCCTAGGCTGGCTTTGAACTCTTTATATTCCTGTTTCATCCTCCTGATTCTGGAATTACAGATATGTACCATCATGTTTTCTCCATAACTGTATGCATCTTATGTGAAAATTATATTATTAATGCATGTTGAATGACCGAGCTGTACCAGTCAAGTTCATGTGAGCACATTCTGTGATGTCTGCACATGAACGTTGCCTAACCATGCCTTTCTCGGAACATACTCCCCTCAATACACCTGTACATTCCATGCTTTCAACATTTGGAATCTAGCTGGACACTTAAGAGAGGAAAAAGATCAAAAGTAAAGTGTTTGAACATTTCTCCATTTTCAACCGTGTAGAGAAGATCCTAACTTCCTCTCTCAGACTGGGGACACGTACTTTCAAACAGCTCCTGAATAGTAGGAATTTCTGTTCTCTCTTTTCCTTTTATCTAAAGTGATTAAAATGTAGCATGGAGAAGTGGGCAAGTTGTCCATTGTCTTACTGAGAGATATTGGATTCGGTATATAGTATGAAAATAAACTATAGGGTGGTAGAGAAAGAACCGACTGGAAGAAAGATCACAATGTGAGGAAAAGATTTAGCAAACGGTGATTTCCTAGCAGAGAGGAAACAAGAAAGAAATGGTTGTCTCTGAGCTGCGGGGAGGGGGATGAAAAGGTAACAGTGCGTGACAGTACAGAAGAGACACTTTTATCCCTAGACCAGACCGTCCTCTTGGGAGGCTTTCCAAGAGATGTGTGCTGGCCCTAGTTGAAGCAAGCCAAAGTTCAGGGACTCTAGGGACTTTGGAATCCAAACCCTGGTTAGCAAACATTTCGTTCCTATTGATCGGGGAGATGAACAGTTTTACTAATCGTTTATGAGGTGAAGAAAGAGAGTCTGGTAACTTTGTGTCTGTTTCTACCCAAGGTAAAACTGAAAGTCTTAACCTAAGTAAGATGGGAAAGAACATTCATTAAAGGATGGAGGTAGGGGACTTCTTTTGTTTACCTGAAGCCAGCATCACTCCTTATGTTGGGGCAAATGAAGGTACCAGGCTATCAAAAACAGGCATATATACGTTACTCCTCAAAGATACCCTAAGTGAGCTTACCCATCAAAAAGAGTTGAACAAAATGAATTGATAAACATTCGTCAAGTAGAATTTAAAACTGAGAAAGTAAGACTTAATTTTAGGCAAAACACATTTTAAAGCAAAAACAATTACCAGTCAATGAAAAAATACCTACCTGGCATCTGTGCCAGGCTAGATGCCAAATCAGGGGCCAAAGTAATAGCAACGAACAGGTCACTGTCATCAGAGAGATTCTGTTCCAAATTCTAGACAGCAAAGAACTAGGGCTCAACCTTAAAATTGTTGCACAACAAAACAAACAAACAAAAAAAAACCAATAAAGCCATTTCTTGAAAGAGTTACAGTTTAAACAGGATGGGCATTCAAAATCCAACTACGTTGGGTTAGCCAAACTCTATAAAATTCTATTTACTCTTCAGTAAAACAAGGGTGAAAATAATTCAGTTACACCAAAGACATGGAATGCTGAATTTAGAGGGTTAGCACAGTGCATAGCTCATAAGAAGCTCACAGTTATAAGACAGCCACTTACACCTTCTCATGATAAGAAAATTCGGTAGGAATTGAAACTTGCCAGGGTCCTTGACTATATTCCTGCCCCTGGTTCCTAACAGATGCACAACTGTTAGAACTGGTAAAAGAAAGTACTTGGAGTAATAAAGTTATTGTTGTTCCTAAAGAAAGGAATAGCATTTCATGCCTTTCATTGAGTCATTTGGTCATTTTGGTCAATGTACTCACTGTAATTTAATTTTGTAAAAACTGTACAGAATATGTGAAGAATTCATATTATAGTATTCTGTAGTCTATATATAATATTTATCAGCTATCATATATTAATTATATGTTATATGCTAACTACTTTAGACAAATCCTTTTTTTTTCATTTTCAAAGTAATTTTAAGAGTGAACTCTGTGTTGTATTTAAATTGTTTGAGATAATTTATATGCAACTGTAACTTAGGATCGTGGAGCTACCTAAATTTCTATTACAATCATAGATATACCTGGGTCATAAAAATGTATTGAGCTGGGCATGGTGCTGAGAACCCTGTAATCCTAGGTATTTTGGCAGTTAAAATGGGCATGAGTTCCCAGTTAGCCTGGCAATGTAGTGAGACCTCATCCGCAAACTCAAGCATCCTATGTCACTGGTGTCTTCATCGCCTGTAAGTTAACTTGCATATTATTGCTTAAAAATATACGCTATCAAAATGTAGTGGGGTGAGAGGAGTTCAGACAAGAATTATTGTGTACTTTGTCCCACAATTGTAACAGTTTAAATTGGGGTTTCCTTTGTTTGTAGAAATAAATATTTTGTGGGTAAAAAGGAAATTATTTGCGTTAGAAGGAATAGACAAAACACTAAGGCGCCTCCATAAGTCAAAGGAAGGCAGCTGGAAGTGATGGGGGCTAAAAGTACTAACTGTAAACATGGGACTTGTCGTTTGCAATAACTCATTTGTCTTAGCCAGGCAGCAAGCTACAGTGAAGATGAATAACTGTGTTTGGCCCCTTGGCTTTTATTCCAATAAGCTAGCCTTCCGTTCGCCACCCATGTCTTCACAACACTAGCTAGTTGTGCAGGTAAAGTAATTGAACAATGCTACTCCGTGCTCCACTGGTTCCCTGCCCCTCAAAAGTCAATTGTCTCTACAATCTCCTTCATCCTGTTGGGTCATGAGGGTTGAGGTGGGACAAAGACGTTCTTTCTTCTGCCACTGAAACTTGGCCCGTCCTCCTACCCCTTCCCTCCTGCTTTCTGCCTTCCTTGTGTCTTTGTGTGCTTGACACAGTGGGGTTTACGGAAGGATGAAGGAAGAATCCATTGGAAAAGAGCCTCTCTGGACCTTTGCTCTTCACTCCTGATTGTCCCAAAGGCAGAATTGTAGCTTTGAAATAAAAGGTCCGCTCATTAAGAGTTGTGGAAAGGAACTGTTTGTTGTTTTAGATTAAGCAGAACTGTAATCATTCTGGAATCATATCCAGGATATAATTTGGATTTTACCTTCTTATTTTAAAATTTCTTTAACATATGATAATGTTGGCCATCAGAATAAACTCAGATTATTATTAGAACCTTTCATTTTAAACTAGTTCTCTACACTGGCCATGGTTCAGGACATGGGAAATACCTGAGCGAAAACAATAAAAAGCTCTTATGCTTTCTGGAGTCTAATGATAAATGTAATAAAATCATAATATGATTTCAAGGAGCCTTAAGTGCTCTGACAGGAAACAAAGCAAGATAAAGCATAAAAATTATGATAGATAATCAATAAAAGCATAATATGACTTCAAGTGCCCTTAAGTGCTCTGAACAGAGGGAAAAGAAAATTAAAAATGAAAATGTGAGTGCATGATGTGTATGAACTTGTATGTTTGTATGTGTATGCGTGTATGCACGCACGTGTGTGTGTGTGTGTGTGTGTGTGTGTGTGTGCGTGAATCATTGTTTCATTTTAACGAAGTGATGCTAAAGAAGAGATTTCTATGAAGTGAGAAAGCAGGATGAACAACATAGGGAAAAGTGCCACCCAAGTAAAGAGTAATAGTACTTCAGGGACAATTAAGTCGCAAAGGGATCTTGGAATCTGCACATATACAATCTAGCATGTAATGAGCTAAGACTTTGAATTTTATGTTGTTGTTGATAACCACTGGGGGGTTGTCATACAAGAATAACACATAGATTTGTAAGGACGCTTGCTGACAGAACAAAAATGAACTAGATAAAATTTTGCATCCCATGGTAAGAGGGGAATTCTACAAATGGTAGCTAAATAGAAAATATGTGGTTAAGCCAGGCATGGTGACAGTATTGTAAAAGCTGAGGGAAGAAGATTGTGAGTTGAAGGTTAGTTGGGGCAAGATGGGGAGTCTCTGTCTTAAAAAAATAAATCAGTTCTAGCAAAATAAAACATTTGAAACCAAATGAAATAAAATAATTCACCCACAAACCAAGCAAAACCCCCTTATTTTCTATTTTCTTCTATACATTGAAAAGACAAATTGACTGTTAAAAGCAAATATAGTTATATGTTGTATAGCTGTATTTCTATTCATATGCAGAAATAAGATGCATACCAAGAATGGCATACAGATGGGGAGAAGGGAAGTGGACGTATATCACATTATTAGATTAAAAGTCGGTTCTCACCCTTCACAATATTGCAACCCTTTAATACAGTCCTTCATGTTATGGGGTTCGCAGCCATAAAATTATTTTTGTTGCTAATTCATAATTGTAATTTTTGCTAATGTTATGAACCATAATGCAAATATCTGCTATACAGGCTGTCTAATAGGTGAACCTGTGACAGGGTTATTTGACCCCTAAAACAATTGCGACCCACGGATTCAGACACTTCGCCATATGTGGTGATAAGACTTTTAAATATTTGAAGTGATAATTTGTAGATATATGCTATAAGACACCAACATCCAGTAAGATAAAGTGAAGCATGTTTGACATTTGCTGAAAGAGAAGATGCTTACGAAGTGCTTAACTCCACACTGAGACAAGCTTGTGCTACCAACTACAAGTGCCTGAGAAATTTGCTCTGCTAAATATCTAGTTCCATCTCGTCATGGTTTGACCTTCCATAGAACACGAGAATGAGAATTGCCCTGCACCAAGTTCCTTGCTGGTCGAAATTATCTTCCTTACATATGAGAATATATATATATATGTGTGTGTGTGTGTGTGTGTGTGTGTGTGTGTGTGTGTGTGTGTGTGTATGTATATACGTATATATGTGTATAGGTGTTTATGTGTATATGTGTATGTGTGTATGTGTGTATATGTGTAAATGTGTAAATGTGAATATGTGTATGTGTGTATGTGTGTATATGTGTATGTGTGTATATGGGTTTATGTATACATGTGTATATGTGTATGTGTGTGTATACACATACATATATATGTATGTGTATACACACACAAACACACACACACACACACAATCTTCTCTTTCTACCTTTAATGCCATATGTGGTGATAAGACTTTTAAATATTTGAAGTGATAATTTGTAGATATATGCTATAAGACACATAAAGGTAGACATAAAGACTACCTTTAATGTTTGTAGAGCAGCAGCACTTTTATGGTACCCTCAACATTTTCTATACTGCATCTCAGAACTCCTAGGCTTGAAGCATGTACCTCTGAGTGCTTAGCCTCTAACCATGGACCTCAGAACTTCTATCTTCTAAGCATAGACTTCAATGCCTGGGATGTAAGCATTACTCAGCTGCACAGTCACTCTGATGATTTCATGTTTGTTGTGACAATGTTCCACTTCAGGCTACTAAAGTCTGTCACCCGAGGCTATAAACCATCATATCTTTGTGTCTCTACCTTACTTAACATGTTCATTTTCTTATAATTCTGTAGACTGGGAGGTCCAGGGTGAAGATTGTGGTACGATTGGCTCCTGGAAAACTCTTTCTGGCTTGTGGATGGCTGCTGTCTTGCTACCTGTGAGAGACATGGCAGATAATGAGAAAATTCTTATATGGACACTAATCATATTAAAACAGGGATCTATCCTTATGATCTCTTTTAAATATAATCTTATAAATTCTGCCTTCAAAAGCAGTCATACTGGGATTAAAGCTTGAGCATATGCATTTTGGACAGGACACAGTTCAGTGCACAGCAGGTCCCAAGTCACTGGAGCTTTAGAAGAAACCCAAACTGTTTGTGGGACACACGTGTGGTGTCTGTGTGACACAGGTGTGGTGTATGTGACACAGGTGTGGTGTCTGTGTGACACAGGTGTGGTGTCTGTGGCATAGGTGTGGTGTCTGTGTGACACAGGTGTGGTGTCTGTGTGACACAGGTGTGGTGTCTGTGACACAGGTGTGGTGTCTACGTGACACAGGTGTAGTGTCTGTGTAACACAAGTGTGGTGTCTACGTGACACAGGTGTGGTATCTGTGACACAAGTGTGGTGTCTGTGTGGCACAGGTGTAGTGTCTGTGGCACAAGTGTGGTGTCTGTGTGACACAGGTGTGGTGTCTGTGGCACAGGTGTGGTGTCTGTGTGACACAGGTGTGGTGTATGTGACACAGGTGTGGTGTCTGTGTGACACAAGTGTGGTGTCTGTGTGGCACAGGTGTGGTGTCTGTGTAACACAAGTGTGGTGTCTGCGTGACACAGGTGTGGTATCTGTGACACCAGTGTGGTGTCTGTGTGACACAGGTGTGGTGTCTGTGGCACAAGTGTAGTGTCTGTGTGACACAGGTGTGGTGTCTGTGACACAAGTGTGGTGTCTGTGTGGCACAGGTGTAGTGTCTGTGGCACAGGTGTGGTGTCTGTGTGACACAGGTGTGGTGTATGTGACACAGGTGTGGTGTCTGTGTGACACAGGTGTGGTGTATGTGACACAAGTGTGGTATCTGTGTGGCACAGGTGTGGTGTCTGTGTAATACAAGTGTGGTGTCTGTGTGACACAGGTGTGGTGTCTGTGACACAAGTGTGGTGTCTGTGTGGCACAGGTGTAGTGTCTGTGGCACAAGTGTGGTGTCTGTGTGACACAGGTGTGGTGTCTGTGACACAAGTGTGGTGTCTGTGTGACACAGGTGTGGTGTCTGTGTGGCACAGGTGTGGTGTCTGTGTGACACAAGTGTGGTGTCTGTGTGACACAGGTGTGGTGTGTGACACAGGTGTGGTGTCTATGACACAGGTGTGGTGTCTGTGTGACACAGGTGTGGTGTCTATAACACAGGTGTGGTGTCTGTGTGGCGTAGGTGTGGTGTCTGTGTGACACAGGTGTGGTGTCGGTATGGCACAGGTGTGGTGTCTGTGTGGTACAGGTGTGGTGTCTATGTGACAGAGTTATGGTGTCTGTGTGACACAGGTGTGGTGTGTGACACAGGTGTGGTGTCTATGACACAGGTGTGGTGTCTGTGTGACACAGGTGTGGTGTGTGACACAGGTGTGGTGTCTGTGTGACACAGGTGTGGTGTCTGTATGGCACAGGTGTGGTGTCTGTGTGGCACAGACATGGAATAACTGAGGTGTGAACATTGATAGACAAGGTCAAAGGGTGACAGAGGACAGATCATTAGGGCTTTGTTACTCATTACACAGAATGACCAATCGAGTGAGTTTTCATGAAAAGAGTTATTTTGGCTCATAGTGCTGGAGGCTAAGGTCAAGGAGCCCAAACTGGTGGTGACATTCCCCTTCTGCAGCCCAAACTGGTGGTGACATTCCCCTTCTGCACTCTTGAGGCCAATGCAGGTCATCTATTTGTGAGACAGGAAATGACCATGAATGAAACACTTGACACGTTTTCTACAACCACCAAATTGCACCTTGGTCTTTCCTTCCTCTAAGGCCATCAGGATTTAATCATGGAGCTCCATTCTGATGACCCCATCCAATCCCATGTACCTCCTAAAACCCTATCTCGTTTCCGTTTAATTCTTCCCACAGCGTATCAAGCTCTGGCAGCAGTTTTAGAAGAAGCGAATCATGTTCCAAGCACAGCACCTTGGTGTAACTTTACTCTGTATCTTTTTCTTTCAGATATAGATGGACGTTTCATCAGTGATCAATCAATTGTGGAACTCAAGAGCAAAATGACAGAACTTATATGCTTAGTGACCACAGCTCTTGGGCTTGATGCAGGAGGATTGCTGTTAGTTAAAAGGCAGATTAGAATGCATACTGAAGCCTTGTCTCAGACAAATTTTAAAAAAGGAGGGATCTTTCTTCTTTTTTAGAAAAAAAAAAACCAAGAAGTGGATTGGTAAAATGATTGTTTCAGTAAGTTTAAATTGAGAAGGTTTACAGACAGATTCATCTTTGTAAAATAAAAAAAAGTTATAGAAGGACTTCCTTGATTTTCTGGAACATACTTAGTAAAATTGGCAGCTCGGTGCTTTGTCCACTTGGGTTTTATTTCCCCAAAACAGGATGAAAATGCTGACCTAGGCAGCTGGCTAGTTGATAAGCTTGCTAAAGACCTCAGTGGCTGCTTAAATATTCTCCTTTTATCTTTGTTTCTTCTCATGTAAAATACTAGACAGACAAGGCAAGTCCTGTTACTTTACTCCTGTGGAGAGGGTGTGTTATGTATACTGTACATAATATATATATATATATATATATATATACATATATATATATATATATATATTAAGTCAGTCAGTTTCTGTAGAGGAACTCTGACTAGTACAAATTGGATAGTTTATAAAACCTTTCCTTCGATGAAACAAGAGGACAAAGTCCCAGCTTTATTCCAATTGTCCTGTTCTGGTGGCATTTGGTGCCTTTACTTTGGAACTGGTCATTGTATCTCTCCATACCCATGTCCCTTAAAGTGGGAGGGGTGACATGGGTGTGTGGGCAGAAACAGAAAGAAAAGGGGAGAGAGTAAGCGAGCCCTTTCTTTCCATCTTGTTAGTCTCTAACTGTACCTTTATCACATCCCTGGCTCCCGAGTGTACCAGAAGCTACAATCTAATGTTTCTGCCTGATTAACTGTTGATGGGTGAGGTCGTTCTTTTGTCAGAGAAATACTTAGCTGAGAGGAGCAAGGCGGGAAGAGGGGCAGGAACTAAGGGCAGCTGGGGGATGAGACATGACTCTGACTCATGGCTGCTGTTTACTCTGTTTATCTCTGTGCTTGGTTGGGACAAAGGTGACAGCAAGACTCCTGATGTCTTGGAGTCTGGCTTTATGTTGTAAGAGATGTGTGTTCTCAACTTTTAAGATCTTGTTTCACATTTCTTACCCTGGAAAATTTTTGCCTTCATCTACTTCTTCATTTATTTTTATACATATTTTGCCATTTGTTTACATATACTCCATGGAGTTCATTCACAGCCCTTTTGTATTTTGCTTTATGTTATTCACCAAGGTTGACACTCAGGGTTCCTGGTCCATCAGTTAAAAGTAGAGAGCTGAGAACATTCAGTTCCCAGAATTCTTCCTCTGATTTGTGCTCTTTCGAAGCTCGGGACCCCTTTTCAGTAGCTGTTCTTCCTTGAGCTAAGAACATACACATTCTGCGGGTGAGGGAGACATGGTTCCCCAGGATCCTACCCAGCTACTGTCTTTCCCAGTGAACATTTATTCACTAGCTCACGATGTATCCAATAAATAATTAGACAAAGGCCTGATATGAGGGCACCATCTATAAACCAGCCAGTGACCTTGAAAGGGGTCCAACCAGCAGAAATGCTTCTTCTGGATGGGTTCTAACGAGTCCTAAGCAGTGCCCATCTCTGGAGAGAGTGGATGAAGGACACCAAGTGGATAGAGGAGTTTGGAACACATACATGAGTTCAAAGAAAGAAGTGGAAATTGATCTAGGGACTCAGTATGGAGGGAGGAGGCAGGGGATGGGCAAAGGGAAGCTTGAGCTTGACCCACTGCAGCTAATAATATCAGGTTGCTAGCGGGGAGCTTCTGACTTTGTCTAGCTCCTAGGCTTGTGCTGTAGATGTTAAGACAGAAGCTGGGAGTACCCTGTTGTCCTCGGTAGCCCAAAAGACCTAAAAATTTTAGTATCTGATATAATTCTAAGACTGCCACAAAGTTATTCTCTTTATATTAAGGATGAGAGAAACATTCAGAGAAATGACCTGGCCTGACTGTGTCTTAAGGAAACCACCAATAGTTGATTGTAACGAGCAGAAACAAGGAAGTGCTCAGCAACTGATAATTCAGGATTGTCTCCATCATAATTCCTTTCCACTCATATTCCAAGGTAACTGTCTCTTTCTCTAAACCTACCATTCTTTTTTTTTTTTTTTTTGGTTCTTTTTTTTTTTTCGGAGCTGGGGACCGAACCCAGGGCCTTGCGCTTCCTAGGTAAGCGCTCTACCACTGAGCTAAATCCCCAGCCCCTCATTCTTTCCTTTTGTCTCGTTAATTGATAAGGCATTCAGATTTCTTCACCAACATTTCAAAGATTTGTCTTGATAAAAGGTTTGTCTTGATAAATTGAGATTTTCTATATTTATGCCATCTACAAAAAAGTCCCTGGTGTTCAATCAGGTGTATACAAAAGCATAAGGTACTTTGTGCTTGGCAAAAATGAATTCTTCAGTATATTGTGTTGAGTTCACTAGGCTTTAATGTAATCAGTTTTAATTCTTGGATTTTTTTTCTGCTTTTATTCAAGGAATTAGAAAATGGAAAAACTACTTGTGAAACTACATATATGAGATAAATGCCTTATGTGTTATTACCTCCTCAAGACAAAGCATATTGTATGTATGTATGTATGTATGTATGTATGTATGTATGTATGTGTTTGTGTGTGTTTATGTGTGTGTGTATATGTGTGTATGTGTGTGTATGTATGTGTGTATATGCATGTATGTGTGTATGTATATGTGTATGTATGTATGTATGTATGTATGTATGTATGTATGTACATAGGTATGTAGTAAGTCTCTGTTTCCTTCCTCTTCTTCTTTTTCCTCTCCTCCTTCCTTTCCCATACTCTTCCTTCCTGTTTCTCCAGGATTCCTCTTTGATTTTCTATACACTACCGTTTATACCCCATTCCACTTTTTTGTCCTCCTGTTTTCTCATTCCGTAGCTAATAGACACTTCTGACATCCATTTCCCTCAGGTTCCCACCCACTCCTCACCATTGACAGAGTCAATGTTTTGGTTCATCTCATGGTTTTTGACTTCATGGCTGGTTTCGTACAATAATCTGTTTCTTCCCCAGAGACTAGTTCATCACTTTGTTCAGAGTCCTGGGGCCTGTGCTAAGCTTGATAGTACGCACACTTGTGTGTTGAGCTGTGCATTCCCTCTATGCTTAGACACTTGCTTTCGGCCTCTTGGTATTGGCAACCCTAAAGCTCTTGTGACTTGTCTGATCATCTGCTGCTCTGGTAACTGACATCACCACGGCTGCATTAAATCTCGGATTCAGTTGACAACTGTTGCCTTCTTAATATGGACTCTCCAGTTCTGTCTTAATGTGACTTGCAAAGCCACCAGATGGACTGTCCTTGAGGAAATATGGCCATCGCAGTCAACCATTGTCTGCCTTTCCCCCTTTTACATATGGCTAGGAGGATTTAGCTGTGTGAGTTTATAGCTAAGGCTGTGTGAAGGTGGAGAAAAACTTCACACCACATAATTCTTTAATCCTCTGTCTCCTCTTTATATTTCATACTGTTTCATTCATGAGGCAGAACTACCAAATCACTACCACTTACAAAAGTGAGCATCCAAAGACACAGCCTAGACTTTGTCTATGGACATACTGCTCTTTACTGAATATTTCCCAAATATACTTTTGTGTGCATACATGTGCATTTATGTCTGGATGTGTATGTGAAAGGCAAGAGGTCAACACCACATTTAAAAATAGTTCATTTTGACAGCTCTATCTGTAGTCCCAGAAGTCTGCTGACATCAGAGACAACCAGGCAAGACCACTCCCCTGCAGCATGTCACTTCCCACTCTCCATACCCAACCAGGCCAGCAGCAGTGAGCTGTGCCCTATCCCCTGTGCATGCCATTTTCCAGATCACAGCTCTGCTTGCATTCCTAGAGGCCTTCTCTCACCAGGGACAAATAGGCAAGACCCTACGACCCTCTGTCTGCCATGTGCCCCTGGGGCAAGATCAGCAGCTGTTTCCCAGCCCATAAGCTCTGCCTGCATTCCTGGAGGCCTAATGGCACCTAGATCAACCAGGTAGGACCCTGCTCAAGGCCTCTTATCTGACAACTTACCTTAGTGTTGTTTTTTAAAAACAAAATCCCAAAGATTTGGTTCATTGGTAAATGAAAACGCAGGAGCCAGATGTCAAGGTGAAAGCCTGCTAGCTAAGAAAGGCAGAGAAGGCACTAAGGTAACCTTTCTACTCCATCAACATCACAGAAGGCAAAGCTCCTTGTCTTTCTCTACCCTGTTTTAAATGCCTTTCAACAGAATGTCTCTCCATTTTACTTCCTTATTTTTTCTCCATGTCAACTGGTTGCATGCACTGCCTTTTGACCTATCTTTGACTTTATTTAGCTCAAATTTACTGAAAGCTTTTGGGGTTAAAGCTATGTGTGAGGACCGAGCCATAGCACCACAACCTGTTTACAATAAACAGAAAGCTCTTGGATAAAATGTGTGTCCTAACGCCGAGCCACTCAACAACAAGGATTTTTCAATTCATAATCATGGGGTTCACAATGTGATCAAATATTCTGCCACACCTTATGGCACACGAAGCAGCTGCGAACTCAGCCTCATCTGCTCTACTCTGTTTCCTGTCCTTTAGCTGGCCAGATAGCCAGAGACAGTCAGATGGCTAGAAGCTAGCATAAGAACACAATTAACAAGAACCAGGGCAATATGGCACCACCAAAGCCCACAGAAAGCCCTGGATACCCCAACTCAACCGAAGCACAGGAAAATGACCTTAACCCAATCTTAAGAACATGATAGGGGCATTTAAAGAGAAAAAGAATACATCCCTAAAGAAATACAGGGAAGTACAATTAAGCAGGTGAATGGAATCAGTGAAACTATTCAAGGTCTGAAAATGGAAATAGAAGCAATAAAGAAAATACAAACTGAGGGAATCCTAGAGATGGAAAGCTTAGGGAAGAGAACAGGAACTACAGAATACAGGAGATAAAAAAAGAGACTCTCAGGCATAAAATATATGATTGAAGAAATCAATGTATTTGTCAAAGAAAATGTTAAATTTAAAAAGTTCCTGATGTAAAAAAATCCCGGAACTATGAGACAGTATGAAAGGACTAAACAAAAGTAAAAATAATAGGAGTGGAAAAAGATTCCCAGATCAATGTTCCAGAAAATCATGGGAGAATATTGTCCTAACTTAAAGAAAGAGATGCCTATAAATATACAAGAAGCTTAGAGAACACCAAATAGAATGGAAGAGAAAAGAAAATTCCACCACAATAAGCAAAACACTAAATGTACAGAACAAGGAATGAATATTAAAAGCTACAAGGAGAAAAGGCCAAATAACATATAAAGGCGGACCTATCAGAAGAACATCTGACATCTCGACAAAGACTCTAAAAGCCAGAAGGGCCTGGGCAGATATCTTGCAGCTTATAAAATGCCACAGATACCATCCTACACTCCTACACTCAGCAATCTTTCAATCGTCCTAGAAAACAAGATATTCCATGACAAAAACAAATTAAAGAAACCTATCTATAAATCCAGCTCTACACAAGTTACTAGAAGAAAAATTCCAAGGTGGCTAATTACACCTGAGAAAACAAAGGAAATAAATAATTTCACACCAACAAAAGAGGAGAAACACACACACACACACACACACACACACACACACACACACACACACACACACTCACATACACACTAACACCATCAATATCAAAACAGCAGTAATTATCAATCATTAGTCTTAATATCTCTCAACATAAATGGACTCAATTTCTCACTAAAAAGACAAAGGTTAAGAGAATGGATACAAGAACAGAATACAGCATTCTGCTGCATAGTAGAATCACATCATAGTAACGAAGATAGACAATGCCTCAAAGTAAGGGGCTGAAAAAGATTTTCCCAGAAAGTGGACCCCAAATGCAAGCTGGAGTAGGAATTCTAATATTCAACGAAATAGACTTTTAACCAATATTAGTCAATATGAATAGGAAGAGACTTTTCATACTCATGAAGGGAAAAATCCACCAAGATCATGTCTCTATTCTGAACATCAATGCTCCAAATGCAAGGGAGTCCACATTTGTAAAAGAAAGATTACTAAATCTTAAATCAGACATCAAATACCACACATTAATAATGGGAGATTCTGACACCCTACTCTCACCAGTGGATAGATCATCTAGACAGGAACTAAACAGAGAAATAATGAAACTTATAGATGCTATGAATCAAATGGACCTAAGAGATAGCTACAGCACAGATCCCCTGAACACAAAAGAATATGCCTTCTCAACACCTCATGAAACCTTCTCCAAAATGGACCAAAACAAGTCTCAGTAGATAAAAAAAAATTTAAGTAACTCCTTGTGCCTTATCAGACCACCATGGATTGAATCTGGATTTCAACAGCTGTAGAAACAACAGAAAGCCTACAAACTCATGGAAATTGAACAACTCTCTACTCAATGACCACTGGGTCAGGGAAAAAACAAAGACTTTCTAGAATTCAATGAAAATGAAGGCACAACATACTCAAACTTATGGAACACAACAAAAGCAGTGTTACATGTAAAGTTCATAGAACTAAGTCCCTTCATAAAGATATTAGACAGATCTCATATTAGCAACCTAATATTCACCTGAATGCTTTAGAAAAAAAAAAAAGAACCAAACACTCTCAGAAGAGTAAATGGTAGGAAATAGTGAAACTCAGGGCTGATACAAATCAATTAAAAATCAAGAAAATAATACGAATAATCAACGAAATTATGAGTTGGTTCTTTGAGAAAGATTAGCAGACAAAACCTTAGCCAAACTACCTAAGAAGGCAGATAGAGAAAATCTAAATTAACACAATTAACAAAATCAGAATTGAAAAGGAGGACATAACAGTAGACATTGCGAAAATCCAAAAATTAATTAGGTCTTACTTCAAAAACTTGTACTCTACAAAATTGAAAAAATCTAAATGAAATGTAAAGTTTCTTGATAGATATCATTTACCAAAGTGAAATCAAGATCAGGCAAACAATTTAAATAGACCTATAAACACTAAGGAAATAAAGGTAGTCATTAAATTCTCCTAATCAAAAAATGCTCAGGCAGGCCCAGATGATTTTAGTACAGACTTCAATCATACTGTCAAAGAAGAGCTAATACCAATACTTTTCAAACTACTCCACAAAATAAAAACAGAAAAGTCATTGCCAAACTCATTCTATGAGGCAACACTCACCATGATACCAAAGAAAGAGAATTTCAAACCAATTTCTTTTAGGAACATTGATGTCAAAATATTAAATAAAATATTTGAGAACTGAATCCAAGAACACATTGAAGACATCATCAATCATGGTCAAATAGGCTTCATCCCAGGGATGTATGTCTGAGATGACATGCATGAGAAAATCCATCAATGTAGTCCACATAAACAGACAGAAAGAAACAACCCACACGATCATTTCATTAGAGTCCAAAAAAACCTTTGACAAAATCCACTCCTTCATGATAAAAGTCTTGAAGAGATCATGGATACCAGGCATATATTTAAATCCAGGGACACAGGATCCCTGGCCCAGCCATTGGCACCGGTCCGTTCTGATCTGAACCAGTGTCCTGAGCAGACTTTGGGCACTGGCTCTCCACAACACTCAGAAAAAGCTCAACTCCCAGGTGCTCTAACATGCCCAGGATTACAGTTTGAACCTGCACCCTGAGCAAACCTGCAGTGTTAGCTCTGCATCCACTCTTAAAACACCCAGAGGGAGCCCGAATCCCAGGTATTCTGAAATGCCCAGGATCACAGGATCACAGGATCACAGAGGAAGCTCAACTCCCAGAAAATCAGACACAACACTGGAGCAGAGCTCTGACTCACTCAAGATCACAGCTGAGGCCACAACATCTTTTTCAACAACAAGCATAACAAACGAACCCCAGGAATCAGGGAAACATAAACCCCTGCCCAGACAGAGGAATGGGTTCCT